>NC_047086.1:354233468-354858468 GCF_902459505.1 Geotrypetes seraphini | reverse complement strand
TGATCTAATGTCCCAGCTGCAAGATGACAATGCCAGCATCTATTAGACTTAGAACTGTCTAATTTTTGTAAACGAACTGGGGTCCAAAATGTTCAATGCAACAAGAAAAACCAAGTTTGTCTCATAGATGCCGACAACATACATCTCATCCTCCAAGTCCAGATTCATGGCCATTGAGACGCATTAATCTGATGCTTTATCTCAATGCTCCAAATGTCACGAAGACCAGTTTTTGGTTTCTTATTCAAAAATCCAGACATTAATTTATACCACTGAGCGGCCTGGTGACCCAAGAAATCCACTGCCTATGGTTTAACATTTATGTATAATGAATTTTGGTTGAAAAAAAACTGTCAAGTTACCCATTTCCAGGAAGATTATCGACTAGTTAGGAATGTCTGGCAACTCCATCATGCTGCATTATGGAATGTTAAACCGTTATGCTCGGAATCTTCCTCTCCCGTTGGCTTCCTGACTGGCCAGTGTGGCCAAATTGAACTACTTTTTAAGACTGGCTTCGTAAAAATAATTATTTGTGGTCATGGGTTATAGGGTTTTCCAACTACTTTCTTGTAGAGTCCGCAGGTATTTTGGTGAGGTATTCACTACGTTCCCAGCCTCAGTCTGATGTTCTGGCAACCTCTCTATGCATTCCAAGCCTCAGTCTTTTGCTCCAATAGCTTCTCTCAGTGCAGTTCAAGCCTCATTATGTTGCTCAAATAGCATCTTTCAGTGCATTCTAAGACTCCCTCTGGTATCGCCACTTTGTTTATATGTCTATGTCTTTCTTTTTAGTCACTGATTGCTGCTGGCTTTCAATTTTGTGCATGCACTGCTGGGACTGGGGCTGCTGTGGCACAGTCACAGCGGGCCACATAAAACGGCCAGGCGGGCCAGATTTGACCCGTGGGCCTTGTGTTTGACAGTTGCTTTAGAGCAGTAGTCCCCAACCCTATCCTGGAAGACCACCAGGCCACTCGGGTTTTCAGGATATCCCTAATGCAGATTTGCATGCCTGGCACCTCCATTATATGCAGATCTCTCTCATGCATATTTATTAGGGCTATCCTGAAAACCCGACTGGCCTGAGGGTCCTCCAAGATAGGATTTGGAACCACTGGTTTAGAGTATGCATTATTAGTTTAATAAGGATAGTTAAAAGCATAATAGTTCCAGAGACAAGAAGAACATAACTCTTCCAGATTTTTTAGGAGTGCTGAATGATGGGAATGCTGGATGAGGGAGGTAGGACACAGTTGAAAACCAGAACATAAACATTAAGTTTGTTTTGTGTGGTTGACCCTCCTGAAGGAAAAACAATGCAGAAATGATAAATCATTTCATGGTACATGGAGAAATGGTGTGGCAGCCGTTTCAGTCCACTCTTAAATATAATATGTAGAGATAAAAAGAAACAAACCAAAAAGAATCCAAGTGTTACCTTTTTATTGGACTAACTAGAGTAGAGGTGCCCAAAAGGTCGAAGGCAACGCGAGTCGATCGTGGAGCTCATCCCAGGCTCTGTGATCGACTCGCGTTACCTTTGCATTCTACCTGCTTCTCCATGGACAACATTTGCTTTCCCAATGTGGTAAACAGAAGCACCGAGCCAACCAGCTTCCCCTCCCCCTCCCAACGTATATTCTGACATCGAAGAGGAAGTTCCGGGACAGCCAATCGCTGCCTGTTTGGCCTGGAACTTCCTCTCCGACGTCAGAATTGACATAGGGTGGAAGGTTGGTCAGCTCAGCACTTCTGTTTACCGCGTTGGGAAGCAAGGACAGCTCACAACTTGGCAGTTTGGGGGCCTGTCCCCGATTGCGGCAGCGGTGGCTTGGGGAAGGGCAGGGAGAAAGAAAGAAAGGGGGCAGGCAGGGAAACAGAAAGAAAGAAAGGGGGGACAGGATGACAGAAAGAAAAGGGAAACAGAAAGAAGGAAAGGGGGGACAAAGAAAGAAAGGGGGCATGGAGAGAGAAAGACAGACAGAAAGAAAGAAGGGGGCAGGGAGAAAGAAAGCAAGAAAGGGGAGAGGGGGGCAGGGAGAGAGGAAGAAAAAGTTTTTTTGGGGGGAATGAGGTCTGGAGGAGAGGAAGCATACAGGAGGCTGAAAGAAGGGAAAAAATATTGGATGCACAGTCAGAAGAAGAAAGTGCAACC
This sequence comes from Geotrypetes seraphini, assembly GCF_902459505.1. Lineage (NCBI taxonomy): Eukaryota > Metazoa > Chordata > Amphibia > Gymnophiona > Dermophiidae > Geotrypetes > Geotrypetes seraphini. The sequence goes on along the minus strand of NC_047086.1, from coordinate 354,856,310 downwards.
AGAGACTCATGAAATCACCAGCAACAAAGGTAGGAAAAATGATTTTATTTTCAATTTAGTGATCAAAACATGTCCGTTTTGAGAATTTATTTCTGCTGTCTATATTTTGCACTATGGCTCCCTTTTACTAAACTGCAATAGCAGTTTTTAACACAGGGACCCTATGAGCATCGAGAGCAGCACGGGGCATTTAGCGCAGCTCCCTGCACTAAAAACCGCTAGTGTGGTTTAGTAAAAAAGGAGGGGGTATATGTGTCTATTTTTGTGTAGTTGTTACTGAGGTGACATTGCATAAAGTCATCTGCCTTGACCTCTTTGAAAAAACCCAGAATATAAATGATAATTAATATTTTCTCTGCGTATAGTGTGCTTTGTGGGGGGGTTTTTTTTTTTTTGTTAGTAGATCATTTTGACTTGGTCATTTTAAAAGTAGCTTGCATGCCCAAAAAGTGTGGGCACCCCTGAACTAGAGCATGGTTAGATTAGCTTTCGAAGGTAATCCTTCTTCAGATCAGTATTGCAGAAAATGAGGCATCAGCTGGAAACTAAACAGGAAAAGTCTGCTGCAGAATCTGATAAGGTAGTTTACTGTGCACATTTAAAGTAGTACAGTTATCAAATTAAAAATGCAAAGAGGGAGTTTTATGCTAATAAGATTTCTAGGGCCCAGGATTGCCCGCAGCCATTATTCTCTTTCATCCAAAGTCTTCAGAAAAGAGCAATTAATATATCCAAGAATAAAATAAAGTTGCTTAGTAGTGAAGATTTTGCTAGATTTTAAAGGATAAAATATCTTTGCTTCATTTGGAATTAGATTTAGAATGAGAATCCCAGCCTCTGTGTCAGACAAACCAGCATTGTAGGGCAGAATTTTTGTCCTTCTCTTCACTTAGAAACCAGTTGGTAAGAGGAAGAAGTAGTGAGAGCAAATATTTGCTTAGATTTATACCTCCCCCGCTCCCCTTTTGAGGTTAATAAAGCAAACTGCCAATTTAAACTATTATTAAAAACTTTTGAAGGAAGGTTTTTTTCTCAACATTTTCAAAAAAAATTATTTCATCATTAATAAATAAACCTGGTATGACTTTGAATGACTGCCCCTTGGAAGCCCCTTGGAGCCCCAAGGAGTTTCAAGGATGAGAATTGAGGTACTTTTAAAAATTCCTAATAATTTGAGATGGGGAAACATAAGGCAAAAACAAAAGTTTCAACCTCAGTCTTAGCCGGCCCTATGGATCATCATATGGTTCTATTTGGTAATCAGGGCTCTATGTCATCAGAGATTTCATTATCTCCCCTGGAAAATATTCCACCCTCCTCCACCAAGTTCTTGCATTAAAGAGGCTTTGCTTCAAAGCCTCCACTTCAGAATCAGTAGCTCAAAATGAACAACAATCTATTTCTAAGGTAACTTTTATTAAGATACCACAAGTGATTGCATTATTTGAATCACAACCGTTGGTTGCTGAAACTGAAGAAAAGCAAGATATTACTCTTAAAGACTTGTGGGACATTAATCGAAGAATGGAGGAGATGTTAAGTTTTGTTATATCTCAGAATAAGGTCTTTTTGCAAGAAGTGGTAGATAAATTTGTAAATGTGGATTCCAACATTTCTTTATTGAATAATCGGTGCAGCTTAATGCAATCTCAGGTTCAAGCTCTCCAGACTGTTTCAGTTTCAGCAAATAAAGATTCATGCAATATTCATTTTAAAATGGAAATACTTGAAAATGCTGACAGATCTAGAAACCTGAGATCAGTCAATTTTCCTATTATATATCTTCTTTCACCTGAGATCCTCTTGAGGAAATATCTCAGAGAGATTCTAGGTTTAGGAAATTAAGCTACTTTCTCTTTTTCAAAATGTTTCTATATTCCCTCTAAAAAGAAGCTCCCAGGAGAACACGGTTGGTGTCTATAGAAATTGAATTAACTGCCTTTTTAGAGGATTCTCAGGATGTTATACAAACCAGATCAACCCTATTGGTTTCTTGTCTTAATGAACAAGATAAATCTTTGATAATAAAAATGTATGTTAAGAAGAAAGATAAGAAGTTTTGTGGAGCTAAAGTGATGATGTTTCCTGATGTGGCCAGGGCAACTCAACTCAGGTGGTATATAAAGGTTATTATACTTTAAGGAAATTACAAATTATCAAACCATATTTTGAGTTTTCTGCTTTTAGACTTTTGGTTCATTCTTTATTATTGAGTCTTCTTGACTACTGTAGCATTATCTTATCTGACAATTACTAAGAAAGACTTTGGCAGATTACTACTTATTCAGAATACAGCAGTCAAGACTGATTTATGGCCTGAAGAAGTATGACCATGTTACGCCATTTTATTGCAAGTTACATTGGTTGCCGATAGAGGCTCGTGTTTTGTTTACTTTGGGTTGTTTTTGTTATAAAGTTTTGTATAGCACTGCTCCACTCTATCTGGTTAATAGGTTTTCTATAGCATCGTACAGAGTCGAAAATCTCACACCTTGTTTAATTTTCCCTTTATACAAAGCTGTAGAATCAAGAAATTTCTTGATCATACTTTGGCATTTCAGGTAGCTTCCCATGATAAAGAATTCCGATCATTGTTGGTTAATGCTTATTCCTACAAACATTTTAGAACTCAGCGGAAAACTTATCTTTTTTCAAACTACTTGGTTAAATAATTCATCCTGTTCTTAATGATATTGTTCCTTGTTTATAGTCTTTTGTAAACCACGTTGAACTTATGGCTATGCGGTTAATAAGCGCAATGTTATGTTAGCCTTGAAGCCTAGAGTGTTGGCCCTGAAAGCTATGTTCTTTCTCAGATTTTCCTGCAAATGTATATGGGATTTTCAGAATCATGATTTTGTATTTTGGGATCCACTCCAGTTAGAACGATTTCTGAAAGACAATGAGAATATACGGTCTTGAAAGGAATAAAGGCTAAGTAGCAACTCTGTTAATTTTAGGATTTATTGTCCTTTTATGTCCTATAGATTTTGTTTTCTGCAAATGTAAGGAAATACTTTTCTCTTGATGAGGACTTGATAGATATTCTGTAATAATTTTTCAGTTATTTTCTTTTTTTATCAATGTAATAAGGATTTCTATTTTCTTTAATTGTTTATGGATTGTATATGATAATTTGAAAAGTTAATTTTTTTAAAAAAAATAAATATTGAAACATGACGGCAGATAAAGGCCAAATGGCCCATCCAGTCTGCACATCTGCAGTTCCACTATCTCCTACTCTCCCTAAGAGATCCCACGTGCCTGTCCCATGCTTTTTTGAATTCGGCCATAGTCAGCTTATACCTTCACAGTTACTTTGGCCACCCAGAGCAAGCTCAGCAGAGGAGATGCAGGGGCAGTCTGGTCCACCTTCTTAGCTTGGGAAGTTTCCTTCCTTGGTGGTTTTGCCACCATATGAAGATTTTTTTTGCTTGGTAAAATTGCTGAGATATTTGTATTTCCAATCCCAATAATGCTGTGTAACCAGCATGGGTTAAACTTGTTGATAAAATGCTGTTTAATGCAGAGCAAGCAGGAGCTGCCTCACAGCTCCATGGCTCCACTGGAAGTCAAACAAATTTAAACTTAATGCAGCTAAACAGAGGTTCTTAGGGTCCAAAAATCTTTAGGGAATGGTCCTTCACCAGAGTTAATGTTAGGAGAGGTAGCATTACAGATTTGGCCTGAACTAACTAACTAAATAAACTAAACTAAACTAAGTTGTATTTTAAGGGTAATTCTATAACTGAGTACCCACATTTATATGCTACTTGTGCTTGTAAATGTACAGAATGCCTTCAAGGTAATATATACTTATGTGCTTAAGTGACAGCAAAGCAACTAAGTACTATTATGTAAAGAAGCTTATAAGTGGCATACCGTGTAAATGCAAGGGGAGCATTCACATGGGAAAAGCTGCTATTTATGCATGTAAGTTATATACATTTACAAAGCTTTAGTCTGGTCTAATGCAATTGATGGTATGTAAAAGTAAGGTGCACTGGTATCAGGTTATGCTGGTATTCTATATCAGATTTGGCACACAGATGCCGTTATAGAATAGGTAGAATAAAGCAAGAAGAAACCAACACCAGCAGACAGGAAGAGCAGGAAGGAAACTGGTAGACACAAGAACAGTTGGATTGGATTTATTGATTTTATATACAAACTTATTCAGAAGTGTCAAAGAGGTTTACAATGAAATAACATAATACAAAACCAAATGTAAATCAATACAACTGAAATATACTATACAATCAATCCCTATAATGAAAAAATCTAAAAGTAAAATAAATTTTCTTCCAAACATTAACAAAATTTAATTAAAATATTTTTGAAAAAGTCAAGTTTTCAATAGCTTATGAAAACTAAAATAAGAAGGAGCATGCCCAAAGCTCTTTGGGTAAAGAATTCCAGTGTGAAGATCCTACATAAGACAAAATCTATTTCTTATAGTAGAAAGCTTCATTATATTCAAAGCAAGAAGCTGAAAAAGCTTTCTTTGAGAAGATCTAAGTGACTGTTGAGGAGCATATCTTTTCAACTTATCAGAAAGATAAACTGGAATCCCCAAATGCAGTGGTTTATATACCAAACATAATATCTTTAATGTGATTCTTGCAGACACAGGCAGCCAGTGTAATTTAAACAGGACAGGAGTAATATGATCACATCATCTACTCTCTGTTGCCGGTGTGCAAGTACCTTTTATAGAATCACGCTTGGTGCTTATGTGTGTCACAGAAGTTAGGCGCACCTATTTAGGCCAGCTAAAAACAGGCCTAAATGCCGGTGCCTAAGTTATCAGGCATATTCTATAACAATGTCCATAACTTTTAGAAATTCCCACAATCCACCCCTGGCTCATCCCCTTTTTCAAATTTGTGCACTGCATCTGGCGCGTACTTTTTATACAATTGTGCTTTCTGAGTTGTACATGTAATTTAATTTGTGCCAATTAGTCTGAATTATGAGGTGTTAATTGTCAATTAGCACCCATTAGGACAATCAAGCTGTACCTGCAAATCAGCTGCGTACAGCAATTTGTGCACACAACTTAAGACACCATGGGCTAGATTCACTAAGCAAACCAATCATGTACCGATTGGTTTGCAAGCCCTTTGCGACCCGAATTCCCTCCAACCCAATTCACTAACGCGTGTAGTGATCCGATCCCGTTCCTCCCATGCAAATTAGTAAAACCCCATGCAAAATAGCCAGGCAATTGATTCACTAACAATTGCTTGGCTATTTTGAATCGGGTTTTACTATTGGCAAACCTGACTGCTGCAGACCTGTCGGTAACTGAGTTACTGATAGGTCTGCAGGTTTTTTGATAGGCCTGCCTGTCTTTTTTATTCATTTTTTTTCCATGGCACATATATTTTGCGGTTTCTTCAGTCACGAGAATTTGCGGGAGTCAGTAAGGAAGCCACACAGCGCCAAAACACGCTCCTGCACGGTGCCGCTCAGCAGCTGAAGAAACCCGATCTCGGGGCAGCCTGTTAGTGAGAACTGCCTGCAGCTATTCAGGCAGGCGCATGGGATCATGCAGGTGCGCCTGCCTTGTTCGCCGCTCTGCCTCTCCCTGCCGCAGCTGTCCGGCGAAGGAAACGCCGGGATTAAAAACAGGTACAGGATGGGGAAGCTCACTGCCGGGGAGGAGGGGGGGCTCACTGCCACAGCCGTCCAGTGAGGGAAGCGCCATGATTAAAAGCAGGCACGGGGTGCGGCTCACTGCCGCAGCCATCCAGCGAGAGAAGCACTGACATTAAAAGCAGGCACGGGGAGGGCATCTCACTGCCACAGCCATCTAACGATTAAAAACAGGTGGGGTGTGATATTCGCTCCATAAGACACACCCTTATTTCCACCCACTTTTGGGAGGGGAAAAAGTGCATCTTATGGAACGAAAAATATGGTAACTCTTCTAAAATGTAAATATACAAAAAATGTAGCTCCCTTTAGACCAACAGCAAACCTAGGCAAGATACTTGAACTGGATATAGCATAAACATTCGAGGCAGAGTGCTACAAGACTCAAGAAAGAGTTTTTAGTCCTTATTTCAAAGTTCTACCACCTTCCTTATACCCACAGTTAAGAAATGAGAGACATGCCTATACAGTTGTATAAGCAGTGTCTGGTCCAAAAAGCAAATGAACATCTTAAACAACTCAGTAATATCATATATTGATTAAATGTTTTGGTAGATTTAGTAGGCTATCTATTTCTCTTAGACAGATCTTTGGATTTATGTTAGCAGATGGCTTCAAAATTTTTGTAAACTTGTGGGACTCTTTTGTGTCGGTATTCAATTCTTGCAGTCAATTTTTTAAACATTGACCATTATATTTTTTAAAAGGTCCACACATTCAGCACCACTGTACAGATAACACAGGCCAACAAAAAATAAATTTCTTGGTGCCTTGGGTTTTTGACCTGTTCCTGGGGTTATTTGGGCGCTGATACTGAAAATTGCAATGGATGGACCGCATTAGCTCTAGTTTCTTAGATTTGGTTATGGAATAGTAGGTATGCCTTTGGGATAATAGAGCCAAATATGAACATTGGGCAAAAAAAGATTGGCCTCCGAGGAAATATATGATGGTTGGAGAATAAAATGTAATCAATGAACCTTTGATAGCATGAGATAGCATCATATTGTAACCACTACATATAAAGCTAGGCCTGATGAAACAATTTGAAAAGGCTTTGAATAAAGACAGTTCGCGCATTGAATACATAGCGCATATGTTATCTGGACTTACCATGGGAAAACTGAAGGCAGGAATTTTCAATGGTCCACAGATCAGACAACTTATAAATGACCCACATTTCATAGCATCAATGAATGAAATTGAATCATTTGTTCTTCTTGTGACAAACTTTCTTGGCAACAAGAAGGCAGACAACTACACACAATTAGTAGAGGATGTGCTCTTTCATTTCAACAGGCTTGTCTGTAACATGAGTGTTAAAGTCCATTATCTGCATAGTCACTTAGATCACTTTCCAGAGAATCTTGGTGACTTAAGTGAAGAGCAAGGTGAAGGATTTCACCAAGACATAAAAACAATGGAAGCCAGATACCAAGGAAGATGGGATGCACACATGATGGCAGACTATTGTTGGAATCTTATGCAGTATTGTCCTGGCAGATCCCACTTTCGGAAGTCTTACAAAAGGAGCTTGTGTGTCAAATGACTGGAAAGTTTGTATCATAAACTTGTACTTTTGGTATGAAATAAATAGATTTTCATGTTGTACACTTTTCTTTTAATTTTTAATATGTTTCCTTCATGCTTAAAAGATATTAATTTAAACACTGCATTAAAATATCCTGATTCTTTTAATGGGTGAGCAGAGTGAAGAATGGTATATGACACATGTTCTGTATCTCAAAAACTAGAGCTGATAGGAAAAAACTGGTGCCATTTTTGGAATCAGCAGGTCAAATATACCCAGAAACAGGTCTAACATAGGCACCAAAATGAATGTTGGCAGTGTAATCAGTAGCTCTAAATATATAGATTCACTGCTGACTAGTGCTGCCCAATTCAGGAAAAAAAATTTTGATTCGATTCAGCCTATTGAATTGATTTTTCGCTTCGATTTTCCTTCCCAACTGGATGTTTTTTTCAAACATCCTAGTGGGTTTATTTTATAGCCTGTTCACCCCATTTGCCCTCTCCTACCCACACAGGTGCTGTAGTGTAAACAAAATAAACAAAAACGTTTGTTCTTTTTGCTCATTTTTTAAAGCTGATGTAGGGAAGCAATCAATCCATGTAAGAAGTGTGGGCAGGAATAACTAAGTACAGGGCCAATAATGTGTTTTTCTGCGGACATTTATGGTGTTAGCAATACTGTTAGAATTCACAGAAAGGGCACAGAACAGGCAGTTGCATGGTGGCAAGTCAAATGTGCGCAAGATAAAAGCGCGCGGACAATTGCACGTATTTGACTATGAACCCAGTTGCATTACTATGATAGGGAAAGAAAGAATACACATAGGAACAGCATAAGCCCTATTGCCAGCGAGATGATTATTAATACCCTGGGACTCTAATTAGATGATAATCACAAGAGGCCGGAGCAGGAGGTGCACACAAAGCTTCCGACGGTGATGTCAATTTACGTCACCCTATGCTGCTCACACTCAAAGCAGTGGCGGTTAGGCAGGCTGGAGCCCAGCCCTGTACTTGCCAACCCCAGACCTCATCCTGCTCCTTCATGGGCTTCTTCCCCATAATGGCGGTGACAGACAACGAGGTGAGGTACGCGGAACCGTTTCTAGACTGGGCCCCCTTCTACTAAACCTCGCTAGTGGTTTTTATCGCTGGGAGCCGCGCTGAATGCTGCGTGCAGCTCCCGATGCTCATAGGAGCTAGTGCGGTTTAGTAGAAGGGGGGCCTAACCTTCACTCGCCCACCATTTCCCTCACCAGCCGCAAGCCACCATAGGAAGTGGGGGAACTAACCCGCCCACACAACCGCCCACCAATCACCTACCAGCTCTCTCCCAGAAGGGGACGGGAGAAGGCGAGAGCAACACCCACTCACACACTTCAGATCGAATCCATGCCACGCATAACCCCACCCCGAAGCAACAGCAGCCAATCTGTGGGCACCGAATCGGGGAGGCCGATTTTTTTAAAAAAGGGAATCGATTCGAATCGATTCACCCAAAGTGAATCGGTGAACCGATTCAAATTGTGAATCGGGCAGCACTACTGCTGACTGCCAGTAGTTACATAGATTGAGGCAATTCAGCCATTGTGTCTGAATATTCTATAGCAGTTGAATGTTACCACTATCCATATAGCTGATAGTTTTGCCCTCCCTTTGCCTTAACTGAACAGATGATGCAGAGTGGCTTGAGGACTTTTCACCAGCACTAAGTGGTACTGTTTGAAAATCAATGACCAGGGGATATGCATTTATCAGCAGCTGGTAAAAATGTAAATCTTTTTTAATATTGTACCCTTTCTTTAAAACAAAAAAAAGCAACATTAACTTTTTTTTACAGACATTTTGTAATGCTACATTAGTGTTTGTGATTCACATCTTTGTAAAGATCCTTGTGAGACCTCATTAATTGCAATTAAACTACCAAGAATATAGATTTTCCAATTCTTAGCATTTTTGCAAATGTAGCAATGACAAACCTGTTAAGAGGTAATAAAGCAAATAGGGACATATTTTCCTAAATGGTATTTCTAATCTATTGATTGTGATTTTAATATGTTATGCAGCTTCAGCTTTTACGGGACAATCGAACAGAAAGAGGGCACAAGAAAAACTTAGTGAAAACAGCCAGCAGGTAAGATAGAACTTTAAACTATTTTTAAGAGACTATTATCATCCAAAACTTCAGAACTGTGATATGTTCCATTCTTGTTTGAGGTTTCTTTTACTACTACTATTATTTATGATTTCTATAGCACTAACAGATGCATGCAGCACTGCACATTAAACATGCAAGAGATGGTCCCTATGGATAAACCTACAACATCTAACTGTACTATCTATTAGTATCTAACTTTGTCTTGAATCCCTGGAGGGTGTTTCCTCTATAATAGTCTCCGGAAGAGCGTTCCAGTTTTCTACCACTCTCTGGGTGAAGAAGAACTTCCTTACATTTGTACGGAATCTATCCCCTTTTAACTTTAGAGAGTGCCCTTCCGTTCTCTATACCTTGGAGAGGGTGAACAACCTGTCTTTATCTACTAAGTCTAGTCCCTTCATTGTCTTGAATGTTTCGATCATGTCCCCTCTCATTCTCCTCTTTTCAAGGGAGAAAAGGCCCAGTTTCTCTAACCTCTCACTGTACGGCAACTCCTCCAGCCCCTTAACCATTTTAGTCGTTCTTCTCTGGACCCTTTTGAGTAGTACTGTGTCCTTCTTCATGTACAGCAACCAGTACTGGACGCAGAATTCCAGGTGAGGGCGTACCATGGCCCAGTATAGCGGCATGATAACCTTCTCCAATCTGTTTGTGATCCCCTTCATAATCATTCCTATCATTCTGTTCACCCTTTTCGCCGCCACCGCACATTGCGCAGATGGCTTCATTGACTTGTCGACCAGTACTCCCAAGTCTCTTTCCTGTCTTCAAGTACTGCACCAGACATCCTGTATAAGATTTTTGTTACCGACATGCATCATCTTACACTTATCCACGTTAAACCTCATTTGCCGCGTTTGGCGGCACTTGGTGGTATCGCTATCGCGGCAGGGGATATGAGCCATCTCTCCTGCCGGGATCGTTGCTGGGGCAGGGGGGGGGTGGATTCTGTAACCGGTGTTGTTTTTGACAGACACCGGTTACAGAATCCAGCTTTTAGGCGAAGGACTGGCTCCTCCTTCACCTACAAGGCCTGCCTTTGGGCGTTTGGGACTTAGGCTTTTTTAGGTTTATTGTATGTCTTAAGTGTAGATGTAGTGATGGTCTAGGCGTTTAAACAGCTGAACGTAGAGGCGGGCCATTATTAAATAAAAACCCTCCTTTAGGATGGTTTTTTTTTAGAATGGACATTTTCCCTGTTTCTACTTTCAACGTTTAGGGCCTTAGGCCAAAGGGGACTTAGATTTTTTTTGTTTTTATTATGCCACTCCACATGTCTAGAATTTTCCAATTTCTAATAAAGGATGGTAAGTGATTTTGTTTTAGTGCTGTAATCTCTTCGTAGTTCCTATATGCACATAAAGTATTCCTCCATTCATGGTATGATATATGTTGATTGTTTTTCCAAGGAAGAACAATAGTGTGCAAGCCTAGAGCTATCATAAAATCAAATAATCTGGTACTAGCGGAAATAATATCAACTTTAGGATTGGATGATCGCAGTATAATAATGTCATATGACAGAGGAACAGATATAGAGAATACATCTGAAATAGTGCTCCATATTTGAGACCAATATTGCAACAAATTCTCACATTTAAATATCATATGTGGCATGGTACCTACAGAGGTATTGCATGACCAGCAAATATCTGTGGTTGCACGTGGGAGTTTAGCTAATTTTGCAGGAGCCAAGTAGGCGTTATGTAAAATAAAATAAGAAGATTGCAGTAAAGATGCAGACAGAGTGGGTCGAATTGATTTAGACCAGAAAGTTTCCCATTCTGAAGGGGAAAACTGTAAATCCAGTTGCGCATTCCATTTACAACTCACTTCAAACTAGGTTTTATTAGTCTGAATGATTTTATATATTAAAGGCGCTGATTTTTTTAAATGTATAAGAGCAATACAAATGGAAGTAATATATGAATATTTTGAGGCATCTGCATCCACACTTGACAAGTTGTGAAAAGTGTCTGCAGATTGTGTTAACAAGGACCAAACTGATTCCTGCTCAGGGTCCAGGTTATACCTATCACAAATACTCTGGAATGGAATCAATGAACTGTTAATCACCACAAAAAAGTATTCCAACACGTACCCACTACTACAGAGGTGTGAGACAAGAGATAAATATGTATTTATAAATGGAGAAAAGACCTCGGTTTCTTCCAGGGAAAAGAAATTCACCTGGAGGACCTCTATGCCCGCCGTATTCAACTTCAAGCAGCATAGGAAAAAACATCCATGGTCAAAAACTCCATTATAAAGCAATATTTGAAAAATCTTGTAGTATAAAGTCCAAAAAAGCACAAAATACTTCTCTCAAGTTCACTGTCCTCCAGGTGAGATCTGAATCCAAACAGTCCACACAGTTTTCACCACGTTGACCTTCTTTCAAACGTGGGAAAGAAAATTCACTTAAGACTCCCGACATGCCCTGTTTCGCTATTAGAACGCTGCATCATAAAGTTGTGAAAGTGACCAAAGGCCTGCTGTACACCATATATTTTTAATTTTACAAGAAATTTTATGATCAAAGGGGTACAAGCTCTATCGCCGGGATAGGTCAGGTCAGAAAGGAGGAGGAATAGCCCTATACATAAAAGAAAGCATACAATCGACAAGAATGGACACAGCAGAGATGATCAACAAACTGGAATCGCTATGGGTTAAAATACCGGGTAGGAAAGGGCATGAAATAAAGATGGGCCTATACTATCGTCCACCCGGGCAAACCGGAGATAGCGATAAAGAAATGGATGCCGAGATGAAGCGAGAATGCAAAAGTGGTTACACAGTTGTTATGGGAGACTTCAACTATCCTGGGATAGACTGGAGTCTTGGAAGCTCAAGATGCGCTAGGGAGACAGAATTCCTGGAGGCTATACAAGATTGCTTCATGGAGCAGCTTGTTAGAGAACCGACGAGAGGAAATGCCACTCTGGATTTAATCCTAAATGGACTAAGGGGACCTGCAAAGGAAGTGGAAGTAGTGGGACCGTTGGGAAACAGTGATCATAATATGATCAAGTTCAAGGTTGAAGTAGGCATACCGAACAGAAAGAGAACCATAGCGACATCTTTCAACTTCAGGAAAGGAAACTATGAAGCAATGAGGGAAATGGTAAGGAAGAAACTTAGGAACACTTCCAAAAAATGGCAAACAGTAGAACATGCCTGGTCTTTTTTCAAAGACACAGTGAGCGAGGCACAAAATCTGCACATCCCCAGATTCAGAAAGGGGTGCAAAAAGGGTCGAACAAAAGACCCAGTATGGATGACTAAAATAGTGAAGGAAGCGATAGGCAATAAGAAAAATTCATTCAGGGAATGGAAAAAGGACAAAACTGAAGGGAACCAGAAGGAGCACAGGAAGTATCAAAAAGAATGTCACCGTGTGGTTCGAAAAGCCAAAAGAGAGTATGAAGAGAGGCTAGCCAGGGAGGCACGAAATTTCAAACCGTTCTTCAGATATGTTAAAGGGAAACAGCCAGCTAGGGAGGAGGTAGGACCGCTGGACGAAGGAGACAGGAAGGGAGCGGTGAAGGAGGAGAAAGAAGTCGCAGAAAGACTCAACATGTTCTTCTCGTCTGTATTTACAAACGAAGACACAACCAACATACCGGAACCTGAACAAATATTCAATGGAAATCAAGCAGAAAAATTAACATCCATGGAAGTGAGCCTTGATGATGTACACAGGCAGATAGAAAAACTTAAAACTGACAAATCCCCGGGTCCAGACGGAATCCATCCCAGGGTTCTGAAGGAATTAAAGGAGGAGATAGCGGAACTACTGCAGCAAATTTGCAACCTATCCTTGAAAACGGGCATGATCCCGGAGGATTGGAAGATAGCCAATGTCACGCCCATCTTTAAAAAGGGATCAAGAGGTGACCCGGGAAACTACAGACCAGTCAGTTTGACCTCGGTTCCGGGGAAACTGACGGAAGCACTGATTAAAGAACACATCGATGAACATCTGGAAAGAAACGAACTTTTGAAAACAACCCAACATGGTTTCTGCAGGGGGAGATCGTGCCTAACGAACTTATTGCACTTCTTCGAAGGAATTAACAAACGGATGGACAGAGGAGACCCCATAGACATCATATACCTTGATTTCCAAAAAGCCTTTGACAAGGTGCCTCACGAACGTCTACTCCGGAAACTGAAGAACCATGGAGTGGACGGAGACGTGCATAGATGGATCAGAAACTGGTTGGCGGGTAGGAAACAGAGGGTAGGGGTGAAGGGCCACTACTCGGACTGGATGGGGGTCACGAGTGGTGTTCCGCAGGGCTCAGTGCTCGGGCCGCTGCTATTTAATATATTCATAAATGATCTAGAAACAGGCACGAAGTGTGAGATAATAAAATTTGCGGACGATACAAAACTATTTAGTGGAGCTGGGACTAAAGAGGAATGTGAAGAATTGCAAAGGGACTTGAACAAATTGGGGGAATGGGCGGCGAGATGGCAGATGAAGTTCAACGTTGAGAAATGTAAAGTATTGCATGTTGGAAACAGAAACCCGAGGTACAACTATACGATGGGAGGGATATTATTGAATGAGAGCAACCAAGAAAGGGACTTGGGGGTAATGGTGGACATGACAATGAAGCCGACGGCACAGTGCGCAACAGCCGCCAAGAAAGCAAATAGAATGCTAGGCATAATCAAGAAGGGTATTACAACAAGGACAAAAGAAGTTATCCTGCCATTGTATCGGGCGATGGTGCGCCCGCATCTGGAATACTGCGTCCAATATTGGTCTCCGTACCTTAGGAAGGATATGGCGTTACTCGAGAGGGTTCAGAGGAGAGCGACACGCTTGATAAAAGGGATGGAAAACCTCTCATACGCTGAGAGATTGGAGAAACTGGGTCTCTTTTCCCTGGAGAAGAGGAGACTTAGAGGGTATATGATAGAGACTTATAAGATCATGAAGGGCATAGAGAGAGTAGAGAAGGACAGATTCTTCAAACTTTCAAAAAATAAAAGAACAAGAGGACACTTGGAAAAGTTGAAAGGGGACAGATTTAAAACGAATGCTAGGAAGTTCTTCTTTACCCAACGAGTGGTGGACACCTGGAATGCGCTTCCAGAGGGAGTAATAGGGCAGAGTACAGTACAGGGGTTTAAGAAAGGATTGGACAATTTCCTGCTGGAAAAGGGGATAGAGGGGTATAAATAGAGGATTACTGCACAGGTCCTGGACCTGTTGGGCCGCCGCGTGAGCGGACTGCTGGGCATGATGGACCTCAGGTCTGACCCAGCAGAGGCATTGCTTATGTTCTTATGTTCTTATGTTCTTAAATACAGAAGTATACCACAGAAAAATATCTGCTGTATCTGTCCATTTCTGGTGTAAATGCTTCATAACATTATTAATAACGCAAGATGTTGCTTTTAATATACAAGTGTTATTTTTAAACTTAAATCTATCCATAGAAGGAAGGAAGTGTAAAGGGACATTACCAATCAGATCTATTTCAAAATGGATCCATCTTGGGGAGTTAAAATTTACATCACTTAAAAACCAGAATTTTGCCTGCGAGATTTGAAAAGCCCAGTGATACATTTTAAAATCTGGTAGATTTATACCTCCAAAAATACATGGCAGCTTAAGTTTTGTAATGCAATGATTGAATTACAGTTATGTCATATAAATTTAGATACTAACGAGTCAATTTTCTTGTAGAAAGAGTTTGGAAATGAGCTAGGAATCATACTAAGTATATAATTGTTTTTTGGTGCTAGGACCATTTTGATAGTTTCAGTTCTATCCCACCAAGTTAGAAAAAGAGGAGACCATGTGCGAAAAAGATCTGTGGTTATTTTTATAATATTCTCACTGTTATATTTAAGTGTATCCTTTATATTGTTACCGAACCATATACCCAAGTATTTTATTTTAGACGGTTCCCATTTAAATGGATATTGTGAGACCTGATGATGAAGTACCATTTTAGAAAGGGGCATTAGAGCTGATTTTGTCCAATTAATTTTGTAACCTGAAAGTTGCGAGAGAGAATTTATACAAGCAAGAAGATGTGGCAAAGCGTCCAATGTAAGATATAGCACAATGTCATCTGCACAGATGGATAATTTGTATTGGCTTGTCTTATTTAAGACTCCTCTTATAGAAAGGTTAGTGCGGATAGATATAGCTAGGGGTTCAAGCGCCAGATTAAATAATACTGGGGAAAGGGGCAACCTTGTTTAGTACCTCTATAAAGAGTAAATTTAGGAGATGTCATATTATTCACAAAAATGGTTGCTTGTGGAGATTTGTAAAGTAAGCGTAACATAGTAAAAAAGCAGTCACCAAATCTGAACCAATTAAGTGTTTTAAACAGAAAAAAAAAAGCCATTCAATCCTGTCAAAAGTCTTTTCGGCATCAAGTGATAAAACAACATGTGGGTCATCCAATATATTCAATATAGCTCAATATATTCTGATGACCATTTTAAAATGATTTAGCTGAAAATTAATTCTTCTACATTCTACTCTTCAAATTAAACTCATGGATCTTGTAAGTAGTTTCCTGACTGGATCCCTGCTTTACCTCTTGGCTGCTTAGACAAATTTTGTCATACACCATCAGTTAACCTTCAGGATGGGTGCAGAGACCTAAATAAATACCAGTAGTTCAGATCCTCCAATCACATTTTTCAACAAGGATTTCTCCTTGCCCTAGATCCAGACCCACAGTTTCACTTCCTTTTTGTTGACAGATTAAACCCTGATCCCTTTTAACTCATGGAAATTACAACTGTAGCCTGGGAATTTTTCTGCTCAAGTTTACGTACTCTTCCTGCCCTTGCAGTCAATATATAGTTTATTTATTATTTATTTGAGTTTATTAATGGACTTTAAGAAGAGATTCACACAAAGCGGTTTACATTGATTAGTAGTGAGGTACTCTAAGTATTTTCCCTATCTGTCCTGGTGGGCTCACAATCTAACTATGGTACCTGGAGCATTGGAGGGTTAAGTGATTTGCCTAGGGTCACAAGGAGCAGTGCTAGGATCGAACCCATAACCTCAGGATACTGAGGCAGCAACTTTAACCACTAGGCCACTCCTCCAATAAGGAGGAAAAAGTCTTGGAGCTGATAGAGCAGGTAAAACAACCGTCTTTCTCTGTTCTAACCCTTATTTTCCTGTCCCCTCTGGCAAACACCTTCCCCACCACACTGCTGCTTTATGCCTCGGGAACAGAAGAGAAATGCACTGGAACAGGAAAAGTAGGTGCTGCAATTTGTTCTGCAGTTCCTACTTCAGTCATACCTCCTCCCCTCCTATCTCTGGATCAGGAGCAGCCAATGTGGGATGCAGAGTAATATGAAGCCATGTGAAAGACATTGTGAGCACGGTGGATTAACAGGGATTGGTCAGGAGGAGCAGTGCACTAATCCAATGATGTCACATCCAGGTCCCAATCTTGCATCAATGCTTTGTACATTGTTGGCAAAAAGATTATCTTTATTGTTGTTTCTGAATTTTAAAATAAAGAGGAAAAAAAAATCAAGTGGAAACAAAGAAGTAAATAAGCAAGCAAACAGGTAAATAAATAAGTACATGGAAGCATAAGCAGGGGGTTGGGGCAGGGAACATAGAGAGATGGGGCTAGGAGGCACAGAATACTTGTGTGGCTAGGGCCCACCGAAGGATTAATCCTGACTTCATTTGCATAAGCCAGTGGGGGCTGAAAAGTAAAGCCAAAAACCAGGACCAGGTGCCAAAAACACAATTGTTAATTGATAAAGCTAATCCTGGTTTATATGACAGGAGGGAAGAAGTGGATTAGAGAGAAGTATGGTGGTTCTTTGATCTGTCTGCTACATCCCTTCCTTTTCCCTTCATGGTATCTGGAATAATAATAATAACACTCAAAAGGGTCCAGAGAAGAGCGACTAAAATGGTTAAGGGGCTGGAGGAGTTGCCGTACAGTGAGAGGTTAGAGAAACTAGGCCTCTTCTCCCTTGAAAAGAGGAGACTGAGAGGGGACATGATCGAAACGTTCAAGATAATGAAGGGAATAGACTTAGTAGATAAAGACAGGTTGTTCACCCTCTCCAAGGTAGAGAGAACGAGAGGGAACTCTCTAAAGTTAAAAGGGGATAGATTCTGTACAAACGTAAGGAAGTTCTTTTTCTCCCAGAGAGTGGTATAAAACAAACTGGAACGCTCTTCCGGAGGCTGTTTTAGGGGAAAACACCCTCCAGGGATTCAAGACAAAGTAAGACAAGTTCCTGCTGAACTAGAACGTACGCAGATAAGGCTAGTCTCAGTTAGGGCACTGGTCTTTGACCTAAGGGCCGCCGTGTGAGCGGACTGCTAGGCACGATGGACCACTGGTCTGGCCCAGCAGCGGCAATTCTTATGTTCTTATGTCCTTATTTTTGTATACCTCCACACCACATAGTTCTAGGCGGTTCACATATAGAGAAAAATTGTACAATCAATAAGTAAAATACAATTGACTTAAAATTCATTAAAATCAAACAAAAATAAACTATTTAAAATCAATATACAATTTACCAGTCAAGATTCAAGACATCAATTTACAAATTTATCAAACAAATCAGTTTTCAGCAGCTTCCTGAAAGACATGTATGAATGAGCCTGAGGAATGATGGTACATAGCCATGAATTCATTTTACCTGCCTGGAATCTGAATAGTTTGTCATAGAAACTCTTATATCGGCAAGATTTAATGGTTGGGTAAACAAATAGATAATGTCCTCGAGTGATCCTATTAGGTTTATATCGTTCGAAGCATGAGGACAGGTAAGTCGGAGCCATACCATACAAGACCTTAAAACAAATACAACCAAACTTAAACAGTACTCTAGCCTCAAAAGGCAACCAGTGCAGCTGTTGAAAAAATGTGGTGACATGGTCATGTTTTTTCAGGCCAAAAATCAAACAAACCGCCGTGTTCTGAATAAGTCTTAGTCTTTATTGAAGTTTTTTTATGAGATCCCAAATATATTATATTGCAATAATCCAGAATAGACAGAATGCAAGATTGTACTAGTAACCTAAATGATACATTGTCAAAAGAAATTTTTTTATTGTTCAAAGTTTCCAGGACTGGAGTAGGACATGGAAGGATGTACTCTGGATCACTGTCTCAAAAGCCTATGGCTAGCCACATGTTTGGCTCTCACCACTGAGGCATACCAGTAGATTTCTTGAATCATATCCATCCATGTTCCATGACCCACTGGTTAAGAAACAAAACCTTAGGTAGAATCAGTGGCGTACCATGAGAACATTCCTGAAGAAAGAACTGATGGAATGGGAGGATATAGGGGAAGTGGAAATACTGTGATCCAAGCTGAAAGGAGCTATAAAAAATGGCAACTGAGTTCTATGTAAAGAGAGTTAATAAAAACAAGATAGTTTCGACACAAAACTCGACAGAACAAAAACTATATCTTCATTTATGATATACAGGAGTGGTGCTTAAATAGAAGCCCAGCAGCAAAGAAAGATGATGCTAGATGGACTTCTATGGTATGTGTTCCGTATATGTGGTTTTTGTTGTTTGAATAAAGGAGAGAAGGGGCACAGGATACACTGTTTATGACAGGGACATAGAAAAATGGAAGATGCCATACGGAAGAGGGAGAGGGCAGACAGTGGATGGAAGGGCAGAGAAATAGGATGGATGCAGGATGGAGAGTGAAGAGAAGATGAGGAAAGCAAAGGCCAGCGATGACAAAAAGTAGAAAAAAGATTTTTCTTGTTGCTTTAGAATAAACTAGTATTGTAGCTGTATTGATAAACATTTATAAACAGAAAATGGAAATAAGGTAATCTTTTTATAGATCTAATTATACATTTTTTACTAACGTTTGGAGACCAAAACCCCCTTTTTCAGGTCAGGACAGGATACCATAGTAGCAGTATAGTGTATTGACATAAGGAAGGAGATTTTGGCCTCTGAAAGCTAATTGAAAAATGGATTAGTCCAATAAAATGGTATTTTCTTATCTTCCATTTTTTGTTTTATTTCTACAATGTTTGTTAATTTGTAAAGTGGTGCTTGTTATTTTTTAAATTTATTTCTGCTATTTTCATATTTGCACAGTATTAGGGAACATATCACTGTTTCTGTGGCGTTGCATTGCATGCAGAGTCTGGCTTCTTGGTGATTCAATTTAACTTCTGTCTAGGTATGTAGTTCTATTTTTAGTTTGTGATTACTTATTCCAGACTGAGTGAGGGTGTATCTGTTTTCATGTGGATGAAAATGGCATGGTTTTCTGTTAGCATTGACTATATTAATCTGGCTTGATTTGTTTTACAGTGGGTTTATAGATATTCTTAAACACTACAGTGAGCACTAGATGCTTCCTTTTCCTAGATGCACCCTAGTTGTGTGACTTATGGATTATTGCTAGAAATAATTTTTTGTATAATGGAGGGGGTGTTAAAAAAATGATCAGCCCTGGGTGTCAAATATACTAGGTACGCCACTGGATAGAATTTGCAGATCTTTAACCAAATCTTTTCTAGAGATGGGAAAATGGTAAAACTAGAAGGCATAAATTGAGGCTGCAGTGTGGTAGACTTAGGAGTAAAGTTAGGAAATTATTTTTCACAGAGAGGGTAGTTGATGCCTAGAATGCCTGGCCAAGAGAAGTGGTGGCAATGAAAACTATGACAGAATTCAAAAAAGCATGGGATGAACATTTTCTCTAATCAGAAAATGAATGGTATAAATTGAAGAACTAAGGCTACTATTGGGAAGACTTGCACAATTTGTGTCCCATATACAGCAATTTGGTATAGGATGGGCTGGAGAGGGCTTAGACAGGAACTCCAGAATGTCCAAGTGTGGATAATCAAAACTACCTTTCTGGACGTCTAGTGAGGCATCCTAGCCTCTGTTCATCCAGAGGTCAAGATGGGCATGTTGGAGGCATGTTATGGGCAGGCTTTGGATGAAGGTCAGGTTAGATTTTGACGTCTTGCAGCGATAATTGAATGTTTTGCAAGACATCCTGGACGGAACTTAGCCATTCAGAATTAGACCTATTTTAGAAGCGTCTACGAATCATAAAGATGCCCAAACTGACCAGATGACCACTGTATGCATCAAGGTAAGACACCCCCACATTCCCACAGTGCTCACTGACCCCCTTCCACTACACAGAAATAAGAACAAAAAGGTACATACTTGGCTCTAGAACAGCAGCATCGGGTATGAGGAAGCCTAGTATAGCATCACACAGGTGTGCAGAGTTACTTGGTGAGTGGGCTAGTGAACCATAGAGAGGACGACCCATGCCCATAAGCCACTCTAATTACTACTCACCTAAACCCTACTATACTGCCATATAGCTGCCACCTTCCATAAATTATAAGGGGGTTCTGGTGAGATATACATCTGGCACTCTTTATATGAAGTTCACAGCAGTGCCCTCTAAGGTGTCCCACTGCTCTGTTGGGATGTCTACGCTGGCTTCTCCCACATCCAAATAGTCTGCATTTAGATATTTTCAACATGGATGTTTTGCTGATCGAAAATGGGGTATGAAGTTAGACATCCCGGTGGCCAAGATGTCTAAGTATAAGATATTTTTAAAAAATTATTATATTTGAATGTCCAGCAGTTGCCATTCGAAAATGGTTGTTTCTGTTCCTCCGACTTTGGACGTCCAACTGAAAACATCCAAGTTGAACTTAGACTTTTTTTTTTTTTTTGTTACTATGGGGGGTTTTTGTTTTTGATTTATATATAAGCAGGGAAGGAAATCTTTATTTACATTTAAAGATAGTATAATTCTGTTCAGCTGATAATACAGATCACTGTATTTTGTTACACAGATGTGACAAATGGAATTACAGCTGCTCTATATTTGAGCTTTCAAAGAAGCAAAGATGTGCAAGGATTCTCTCTGCTCCCCTTTTCACATCATGTCATCTGTTGTTTGGGAAGGAATCCTAATTTGCAGTAGATACAGAACTATTTGTTGTAGTTGTAGGTTTGCCAAAAATAAATGAAACCATTAATTACTGCATTTTTGAGCAGCTGTTAATACATTGAGTAAGAATTTGAACATTTAGATACTGGTTAATTACACGAGCCATAATTGTCAAAAGAGGCCTTTTGTGGAAAGAAATTACGGTATCAAAAGGTAGGCTCTGCCAAGGTAGATAAATACAGTACTCTATACTTTAATAAGGTACAACATTTGTATATGGTTATTTGCTTGTCTGCAGACTTAATTAACACTCTTCAAATAAAATATAATATATAAAAAAAATTGTGTTATTGAGATCATATATTTATGTATTGAAATCTGCTACTTTTGGCCCCCTTTTACTAAGCCGCGGTAGAGATTTCTACCGCGGGCCTGATCGCTAAATGCTCCGACGCTCATAGGAATTCTATAAGCATCAGAGCATTTAGCACTCCAGGCCACGGTAGAAACCTCTATCGCAGCTTAGTAAAAGGGGAGTTTTATGTGCATTCTTGCTAAGATTACTGAACACATTTAAAATATTGTGGAGCATTTCCTGTATTTTAATATTGATTGACAAAGTGAGGGCAGAACCAGTAATGATACATCTGTAGCTATAACAGTAAAATACAATACATGAAACAAAATTTTCTAAATCATGTCAAATTATATTCTGGAAATAGAGTGGTACCTTGGATTATGAGCATAATCCGTTCCAGGAGCATGCTCGTAATCCAAAATGCTCGTTTATTAAAGCGAGTTTCCATTATTTCCTATGGGGAAACTCGCTTTGATACATTCCCACCCCCATCCCCCCCCCCACACACACACACGAGAACCGGCATTGCTCCACCCGAAGGCCCCCCTGCGATCCGGCACCCCCCTCGCGATCTGGCACCCCCCTCCGCGATCTGGCACCCCCCCTTCCCCCACCGCTGCTTACTGTTATCTGGGTACCGGCACCAGCATGTCCTGTGCGTTGGTGCCGGTGCCCAAAGATCGGCCTCCTCTTCTTGCTGGGCCTTGAGCATCTGCGCATGCTCAAGGCCTGTGAGTTCACGTTCTCTCCGTGGACTCGCAGGCCTTGAGCATTTATGTAGAATATGTGAGCCTTCCAAAATCTATTCAAATCTTACTGTACCTACATATATGCAATACCTGCAGGCATAAGGGCTATTGGTGTGGTATACATTTGGGTCAATAGGTTTTGGGTGGGTTTTGGAGGGCTCACCATACAATATAAGGAGGTCATGGTGAGATGTATACTTGGGGCGTTTTATGTGCAGTTCACTGAAAGTACCCCTTAGAGTGCCCCTCTGCTCTGCTGGGATGTCTGTGTGACCAGTCTACTAAAAATGTTAGTTCCTCCTACGTTCCAATGGCTTGTTTTGTGTGATTTTGTTTTGAACCTTTTTATTTATTTATTTTAATGGTTCAAAAACAGGGATCTCAAAGTCCCTTCTTGAGGACCGCAATCCAATCGGGTTTTCAGGATTTCCCCAATGAATATGCATGAGATCTATGTGCATGCACTGCTTTCAATGCATATTCATTGGGGAAATCCTGAAAACCCGACTGGATTGCGGCCCTCAAGGAGGGACTTTGAGATCCCTGTTCAAAACGATGCACTATGCACAAACATATCTGAGAAATGGCCATTTTCTAAATAAAAGATGGACATTTCCCTGTTTTGAAAATGATCATGATTGCATGGCCAAACTGGGATTTAAACCTCATGTTGAAAATGCCCCTCAACATCAACAATATCACCCTATTAACCACAATCTTTCAGGATCTCTCCAATTAAATCCATGCTACTGCTGGAGAAGTTTGCAGATGTTTGTTTATTAAAATTTAATATTCGGCCAAATCTTGCAAAAGTTCTAAGCGGATTACATAAGAATACAAAGTTAAAACTAAAAAGCAAATTACATTTAAAATTCAAAATAAAACTAAAAAGAGCTCCATGACATGAAGAAAAGACCTAAACTCATTCATATCTAAGATCTAATCATAATCCATTCTCATAATAATAAAAAATTTTAAAAAAATTTAATCGGTGGATCAGTTGTCTTTGAATCTCTTGAATTAATGAATATGTTCATTCGGAATAGAATCAATACCAAAATCCTTTTGAAAAAAATATGTGTTCAATAATTTTTTTAACATTTTATGATTCAATCCAGTACGAATAGCTTGCAGAAGCTGATTCCATTTTGTTCTATACATCGAAGGAAGGACTAGCCTATTGTCTGTAAAGATCTTCCTTCATCTGAAGATTTCATATTCATAAGAACATAAAAATAGCCTTACTGGGTCAGACCAATGGTCTATCAAGTCCAGTAGCACATTCTCAAGGTGGCCAATCCAGGTCACTAGTACCTGGCCAAAACCCAAGATGTAGCAATATTCCATACTACCGATACAGGGCAAGCAGTGGCTTCCCCCTTGTCTTTCTCAATAACAGACTATGGCCTTTTCCTCCAGGAACTTGTGCAAACCTTTCTTAAAACCAGCAACGCTATTTGCTCCTTTTAGTTGATACATAATAAATCATATTTAAGGGTGACCTAGTAGAATCTGGAAATTTCAACACCTTTAGAATAAATCCTTATCCCAGAACTTGTACAATGTTCAGTACTCTTAAGCTGAGGTATTTATGAACATTTTCAGTATTTTCCAGCTTCCTAAGTACAATGATCTTTTCAGTCACCAATGCCAGCTGGGTCTCCTTCAATTATGTTATACCCTAATTTCTGTCTCCAGCTCAGTACCTCTTTGAGAGATCGACACAGCAACAGATTTGACAGTTTGGACATTGGAAACAGTTTGTGAGGCAATGTTTGTAAAAAGAAAAGCCTAATGTAAAAAATGCCACTTACAACCATATAACATCCAAAAGTATTGCCACAGGTTTCACCAATGAAGGAATTAACAGCCTCTGAAACACCTGTAATCCCTGGACCAATCACCTCCAATGGTTCCAAATGTGGTTCTGTCCTCAGATATTCTAATAGTACAGGCATATTTCTTCTCTCAAGGGATCCTCCCAGAGCTTCCTCTGCATTGCCACACCTGGCTCCTATTTTGTGGGTGGCGAGTTTGGGCTATTTGAACTAAGGAAAACATTGCTTCCCTGGGTAAGGTTACCTCTGCCTGGCTCAACACAGCAGGTACTTCTACCATCAGAAATCCAAATCAAAGGCTGCCCAATTCCAGATAAGGATTCCTGAAACTTTCTCTCTTGTTTCAGCACGGTTAAATCAAGGGTATCCAAAATCAAAAGAAAATAAGAAAACGAAGCAGAGAAAAATGCTAACACATCACCTACTCTATCATTTTGGATCTCCCAAAGCAACTCATAATTATCAAGCTGCATTATTCAGGGTATGATACAGCCCTTTCCTCCCTGTGATTGTTGAGATTCTAGCAAGTGGCCTGATGCTCCCAGGAAGCCTCTTAAAGGGGCTGGATATGGATTGCATTACACTCCCATTCCCAAAAATTATCTCAACTGTTCCCCACAGCACCTACCACGGTCTCCCTGGTCATTAGTGAGGAGATAAGAGCTGTCACATATCTCTACTATCTATACTGCTCCCTTGATATGTGGGTTCAAAATGGCACCCAATCCCCCCACCCCCACCCTCAGTAGTTTCATGGGCATTGAGCAATGGGTATAAAAGACATATTTAATAATTCTTTACAAGAATATGTTCCAGTACTCTGTTCAAACTGATTTTACTGTTTAGCAAAGAGAATATGGAACTGTCTTTTAAAAAAAAAAACCCTTGGCTTTTTAAATTACCTTTTACTGTAATTTCTGTAAAATATAGACATTAATTGCTCATTTGTTTTTACATTTAGAATGACTGGTACAGGGTAAAAATCACCAGACAATGTCTCTCCTCTCCAATCTAGCACTCTTTCCAAACCCAAACTAATAACCTTTCTCACTGTTGATCACCAGGCCCTCTTCCTATTTTGAGATGAGTGGCTGTGGTTTCTAGAGCTGCCTAATACTCTTCCCCACCATTCCCTGTTGTCCAGGCTGCAAGCCATTGGAGCTGCATTGTACTCACTCCATTTTCAGGCCAGTGTTAGTGCCTCCTCTTGATCCACATGGCTGCTGGCACACACGTGCAATCTGCTGGCACCACTCCAAAACTATGCATATAGATATTGGTTTGGATTTCTTTTTGTTTAAGTCTTAGACTTCTGATCCGTTCAAACTCATGTCCAATTATATTACTCTAAATTAACATAATTCAACAGATGTTGATATTTTAATGTTTTCTGGCATTGAAATCTTGGACAGCTGTCGTAGAGCTTGGGGAAAAGGCAAACATTTAGAGTTAAATGCTGAACATATGCTTAAATTACTAATTAGGAACAAGGAAAAACTGTATTATCTTTTCTGTAGGTAGTAAATCACTAATGTGGGGTTCCTGAAATGCTTCTCAGTTCCAAATTACTGTCCAAGGATCTCGGGAGATTGGGTGGTTAGGAGATTAATTTTGTATGTCGAACCTGACTTTTTTTCCAATTGGATTGCCTAAAAATCTTTTGATAGTTTCTGTCTTAAAGCTGTCACACTTCACTAAATTATCTAATCTAATGTTACATGTAGCTCTGTTGTGCTGAAGAGATTCTCAAGTTCGTGCTATCATTTACAGGAATAAAAACAATAGGGTCAATATTTAAAGCACTAATAGCCAAAACTGTTGCTGGCTATTTTGTGGGCAGTCTGGAGATAGAGTCTACAGTTATGTGGTTAAGAGCTGATATTCAGTACTTAACTTCCTAAGTTAACCAGTCAAATTGGACCGCATAAACTCAGTCCTATCTTTGTCCAGTTTCACTGGTTACATGCTGAATGTTGTACTTAACCACATAAGGGATAGCCAACTGAATATAACTGGGTACTTAATGCCAGTGCCCAAACATGTCCTGGCATTGGATATTGTCACCACTCTGCTGCCCGAGACCGGGACTCCACAGCACTACTAGTGGCTAAACATTGAAAGAACACCAGCGTGTGACCCGGCCCGGAGTCACCCTGCAGGAATGGACTGACACCAAAAACGGGGTCCAAAATCAAACCCACACCTACTGAGGTCAAATGAAGATATATCACTTTTACTGTCAATGAATAAAGTCAGAAATGGCATACAAAAACAATAAGCATTGGTTTTTGTCCAAAACAAAACATAAAGCCAAAAACCCAAATAGTTAAAGAAAAAAATGAAGTTCAGTTTTCTTCTTTTCCAACCAAGCAAGAAAATTCTGTTCATGAGCACTGGCTCTCCACAGAGCCCCTAGCTACTGTGCTCCCAGCCTGCCCTCAAGCAGGGTAAACTATTAACAAAGTGCTCTGTTCAGTTCTTAGCACTGCTTATAGTTCTTCCATAGAAGCCTCCAGCAGATTTAGGTAGCACTACTGGGTGAATTAGGAGTGTCCCAGGTTTGTCTTGCAATAACAGCTTTTAAAATAGTTATCAAAAAAATCCCCTCCCAGGATGTTAACAAACCTCACCCAAAATGAGTACTCCCAGCTTCAAATATTTAAACCCAAAAATAAGACAGAGCTCAGCAGAGAAAGTCCAAACCCAAAACAAAACCCAACAGAGCAGAAAATGATTACTAGCACCTGGCAGTAATCCCAACTTGCATAGGCTCAGGATCCTCAATGAACTCCCCGGGCAAGCTCCCTTGTAAATCCATAGGCGCTTCTACATCGCTAGAATGCGGCTCCCAAGTGTCTCCAGCCTCAATTACTTCCATGGGTGTACTGATATCACCTCTGTCTGGACCGGGGGGGGTCATCCTGAGAGAGGAACCTGATCCTTCTCCCCAGCTTGCCTACCTGCTTCTCCCAGCTTGCTGCCTTTTCTAGAGCAGGGCGACGCCCTGGTCTAGCTGAGTCAGCAGGCATAATCAAAGCTCTTAGGCTCCCCCGGTGGCGACCTGAATATCTTGTACCTGCAGGGTTCTTAGACCCACCAGCTCTCTCTAGAGCACAGGTGTCAAAGTCGGTCCTCGAGGGCCAGAATCCAGTCGGGTTTTCAGGATTTCCCCAATGAATCTGCATGAGATCTATTTGCATGCACTGCTTTCAATGCATATTCATTGGGGAAATCCAGAAAACCCAACTGGATTCCGTCCCTCGAGGAGGGACTTTGACACCCCTGCTCTAGAGGATGACAGGTTTTCACAGCCTCTAACTCAGGGAACAAATAGTTCTGTATCTACTGCAAATACAGCGTCCAGGACGGACCTGGGGTATACCTTTCCTGGGCTTTTTACCCCCCTTCCTGACTATCCTGACTGGGACCTCGGCAGACACGGCGTCTGACGGGTCACAATATCCAGGTATAATTCCAGCAGTAGCCCAAAGAAATGGGGTAAATATTCACTCCAATGGAATTATCGTATCTGGATATTTATAATTAGTTTATCCAGATATCAAAGTAATACTGAATTTGCATTGATTTTATTTATTTATGCCTGGCTACTTATAGTTTTTAAATCTAAGAACATAAGAATTGCTATACTGGGACAGACTGAAGGTCCATCAAGCCCAGTATCCTGTTTCCAACAGTGGCCAACCCAAGTCCCAAGTACCTAGCTAGGTCTCAAACAGTAAAACAGATTTTATGCTGCTTATCCTAGGAATAAGCAGTGGATTTCGCCAAGCCACCTTAATAATGGCCTATGGACTTATCTTTTATTGATTTTGATATACTGCCTTAGTTGCAGCACTTCTCTTTTAGGAAATTATCCAAACCTTTTTAAACCCCGCTAAGCTAACTGATTTCACCACATTCTCCGGCAACAAATTCCAAAGATTAATTACATGTTGTGTGAAGAATTTTTTTCTCCAGTTTGTTTTAAATCTACTTAGTAGCTTCTTGCATGCCTCCTAGTATCTTTGGAAAGAGTGAACAAGCAATTCACATCTGTGCTTTCTACTCCACTCAGTATTTTATAGACCTCTTCTCCAAGCTGAACAGCCCTAGCTGATTTCGCTGTTCCTCATAGGAAAGTTGTCCCATTCCTTTTATCATTTTTATCACCCTTCCCTGTACCTTTTCTAAATAAGTTTTATTTAGAAACGTACAGATTAACCAAACTTTTAACTGTATTTCTATTTCATTGGATTTCTCTGACAACAAACAATTTACCATGGATGCACAAAAGGGTCACAATACTCTTTTTTTGTGCTGAAGGAGAGATTCTTCAAATGTTTCATGGAAAGGTATTTCAGTACCTATGTGCAGTAATTCCTGCTATGCTGGAGTTTCTTTCAGTTCCTTTTTTCACCAGAAACATTGGATACAGTTGTTGATCCATGCCCTGGCAAGCAAATGATGATATTCGCTTCCTTTTTTCCATCTTTCTTAAGCCAAAACCAAATTCCCTAGTTAGGTTTTGACACTTTTCTAAACTTCATTTTCTTCGTTGACCCCATTAATCCAAACTGTTTTTTCCACCACCTTTAATATTTTTTCATTTTTCACGATGTCATAGAAGCTTCAAATTCTTTCCCAAGTAGAAATGTCAGTCACTGACCTTCAGGAGCTTTGCTACAGATATTGGGACAAGGCCATAACATCTTGGATTGTAAAACATATGAAGGATATCAACAGAGCAGTTCAAGCATCTTGCTTTTTTTCCATTGAACAAAAGTTTGGTTCATGAAAGTTGATTTTGAAGGCTTGATGTGAGAACTGGACCTGGACACACCATAGGGGGGTCAGGCTATACTAAAAAGGATTCCAAGTTCTTTGACTCTTTGGTTGAAGAACAGGCTCATAACTCAAAAAGAAATCATCAATCTGAAATGAGTGCTCTGAGCATTCAAGCACAGACCAAGGAAGAGTCTGCAGCAAGTGTAGCTCAGAATCTCAGATCTAGATGCTAGTGTTCAGGACTGTCTCTCCAACGTGCCTTGTATATGAGATGATTAGTTCAGGGATATTATAGAAGAGGCCACACAAAATATTAAAAGCCATACTGACTGATAGACGACAATGTCTCCCACTAAATCAACTCAGTCTAATGTGCCCGGGAGACTCCCACCTTCAAGTGTTCCACCTAACATTTCAAGTAGAGACACAGCCAATATTCTACATCCACTCACCCATCAAATCAGAAGCAACCCAGACAACAAAAAACTTCCACACAGCCTCAGTCAAAACAGCAACAGTCCTTTTGATGCCATTCTAGAGAGCATGGTTAGCATTTCTCAACCTTTCCCTCCAACTCTATCCATCGGAGGTTGCCTCACCCACTGTCATCAATGATGGTCCATTATAGCATTGGATCATTGGGTGCTTCAGGTGGTGAGGCAGGGCTATGCCCTTTGTTTACAGAAAACACCTTTGAACCATCCTCCAAAAGAGTCTCTTTTCAACTCCTAGCAGAAGACCCTCCTTCACCAGGAGCTCTCAGCCTTCCTTCAGCTGAAAGCCATAGAATAAGTTCATCTGCAAGAGAAGGGACCAAGAGCTCTATTCAAAGTATTTCCTTATACCGAAAAAGACTAGAGGTCTCCATCCCATTCTGGACCTCCATGTTCTCAACAAATACTTAGTGAAGGAGAAGTTTTGCATGGCCTCCCCTGAAACCATCTTACCTCTTTTAGAGAAAAAGACTGGCTCTGCTCTCTAGACCTCAAAAAGGATATTTCCATCCTCCCTGCCCACAGGAAATATCTCCGCTTTTCAGTGGGAGCAAGTCACTACCAATACAAGGTGCTCTTATTTGGTCTAGCTTCAGCATCCAGAGTATTCACAAAGTGCTTAATAGTAGTAGTTGCACTCCTTCACTCATACTATTTCCATGTGTTTTCCTACATGGACACTGGTTTAATCAAAGTCCCCACATCTCATCGAGCTCATCAGGTCATGATGATCAGATAAAGCTCTGTCTCTTGCAGTATTCAAATCCAGACTCAAATCCCACTTCTTTGAAGGTGCTTTCAATTCTAAACTCCAACCCACCTGCTAAGCACCAATATCTGACTTTTCATTCCCTCTGTAATTCCCCCACCATAGCACCGTGTATAGATAGATGCACCTTCTTATCCAGTTTGTCTCTCTTGACTAGATTGTAAGCTATGTTTTGATGTACAGCGCTGTGTATGTCTAGTAGAAACATAGAAACATAGAAAGATGACGGCAGAAAAGGGCTACAGCCCATCAAGTCTGCCCACTCTTCTGACCCACCCCATCAAGTCTGAGTGCTAATGACCCAGATCCTTAGCTCGACCCCCATAGGGATCCCACGTGGATGTCCCATTTATTCTTAAAGTCTAGCACGCTGGTGGCCTTGACCACCTGCACTGGAAGCTTGTTCCAGTGATCTACAACCCTTTCTGTGAAGAAATACTTCCTGGTGTCACCATTAAATTTCCCTCCTCTGAGTTTGAGCGGGTGCCCCCTTGTGACCGAGGGTCCCCTGGGGAAGAATATATCGCTTTCCGCCTCGACACGACCTGTGATGTACTTAAATGTCTCAATCATGTCTCCCCTTTCTCTACGCTCCTCAAGAGTGTATAGCTGTAGTTTGCCCAGTCTTTCTTCGTATGAGAGACTCCTGAGTCCGGAGACCATTCTAGTGGCCATTCGCTGGACAGATTCAGCTCGAAGCACATCTTTTTGGTAGTGTGGTCTCCAAAATTGCACACAGTATTCCAGGTGAGGTCTCACCATGGTTCTGTAAAGCGGCATTATGACTTCAGGTTTGCGGCTGATGAAGCCTCTATTAATACATCCCAACATTTGCCTTGCCTTGGATGAGGCCTGCTCCACTTGTTTGGCAGCCTTCATATCTGCACTGACGATTACTCCCAAGTCCCGTTCTTCTGAAGTCCTAGCTAGTGTTTCCCCATTTAAGGTGTAAGTTTTGCATGGATTTCCGCAGCCGAGATGTATGACCTTACATTTCTTAGCGTTGAAGCCCAGCTGCCATGTCGAGGACCAGTTTTCCAACGTGATCAAATCCTGCGTCATATTATCCTTGAGATTGCTTTCACTTACTATATTACACAGTTTGGCGTCATCGGCGAACAGTGTTACTTTACCCTGAAGCCCTCAGGTCAAGTCCCTTATGAATATGTTGAAAAGGGATGGTCCCAGGACCGAGCCCTGCGGCACTCCGCTAGTCACTTCCGATGTCTCAGAGAGGGTGCCGTTGACCACCACCCTCTGAAGTCTTCCACTCAGCCAATCGTTGACCCATGCAGTTAGTTTCTCACCTAACCCCATCGACTTCATCTTGTGCAATAGTCTGCGGTGTGGGACACTGTCAAAAGCTTTACTGAAATCCAAGTACACTATGTCCAGAGACTCTCCCGAGTCTAACTTTCCCGTCACCCAATCAAAGAAGCTGATTAGATTGGATTGGCATGACCTACCCCTAGTGAATCCATGTTGACAGGGATCCCTTAGGTTCCCCTCGTCCAAAATCGTGTCTAGTTTACCTTTAAGTAAAGTTTCCATGAGTTTACATACTACTGATGTGAGACTTACTGGTCTGTAATTTGCAGCCTCTGCTCTGCAACCTTTTTGTGGCAGAGGAATGACGTTGGCTGTTTTCCAGTCCAGGGGGACTCTCCCTGTACTTAGGGAGAGATTGAAGAGTACTGCTAACGGTTTCGCCAGAACATCGCTTAGCTCTCTGAGCACTCTTGGGTGCAAATTGTCCGGTCCCATGGCTTTGTTCACCTTAAGTCTTGACAGTTCACTGTAAACATCAGCAGGTGTGAACTCAAAATTCTGAAATGGATCTTCCATGCTTTGCTTCATTTCCAGCCTTGGCCCGTGCCCTGGTGCCTCGCAGGTAAAGACCGAGCAGAAGTAATCATTCAGCAGTTTGGCTTTATCGGAATCTGTTTCCACATAATTCCTGTCTGGCGTTCTAAGGCGTACTATCCCATTTGTGTTCTTCTTCCTGTCACTAATGTACCTGAAGAAGGATTTGTCCCCTTTCTTAATGTTCTTCGCTAGAGTTTCTTCCATTCGAAGTTTGGCCTCCCTGACTGCTGTTTTGACCGCTGCAGACTTTGTCTTGTATTCAATGTTTGCTTCCTTCTCCCCGGTGCGTTTGTATAAGAGAAATGCTCTTTTCTTCTCCTTGACGCGGTAACGAGACCTCATCAGTGAACCATTTGGGTCTCTTGTTTCTTTGTTGTTTATTACCGATTTAATGTAGCGGATAGTTGCCTCATGAAGGGTCGACTTCAAGGTTGACCACATAGCTTCCACATTATCAGTTACTTCTTGAACCTGTAGTGTCTGATGAACAAAATCTCCCATGCGTGTGAAGTCAGTGCCCCGGAAATTGAGTACCCTTGTTCTTGTTTGAGATCTAGGGAAGCCTTTCCTAAGGTTAAACCATACCATGTTATGGTCACTGGTGGCTAGCGTTTCTCCCACCGATACCTCCGAGACGCTTTCCCCGTTCGTAAGTACCAGGTCCAGGATGGCCTGGGCCCTAGTAGGCTCTAGCACCATTTGTTTGAGCTGTACTCCCTTCATGGACGCTAATATCCTCCTGCTATCACAAGTTGTCGCTGAGAGTGTGTTCCAGTCTACATCAGGCATATTGAAGTCTCCTAATAGAACAACATCCCCCCGCAAGGTGATATTCTCAATGTCTTCGATTAATTCTGCGTCTTTGTCCTCCGATTGTCTAGGAGGTCTGTATACCACACCAAGGTATAGGCATTTTCTCCGCCTCTGGCCAGGTTTACCCAGATAGATTCCCCAGTATACTTGACATCCGTGATCCTGGTTGTCTTAATGTTCTCTTTGATGTAAAGTGCTACCCCTCCTCCTAACTTACCCTCTCTGTCTTGGCGAAGCAAGTTGTATCCTGGTATAGTCATATCCCACCCATGAGAGTCCGTGAACCATGTTTCGGACACAGCCACCACGTCTAAGTCTGCATTAACCATAGTAGTGCTATAGAAAATAAGTACTAGTAGTAGCAAGCAGAGAATTTGAAGTATCAATGTGCTTCTTCAATGACAACTCTGTGCAAGAATGTGCAGAACATAAGAACGTAAGAATTACCATCTCCGGATCAGACCCTGGGTCCATCAAGTCCGGTGATCCACACACGCGGAGGCCCATAGTTTTAATCCCCATATCACTGTATGCTTCTCAAGGGAGATGTGCATCTAATTTACCCTTACCCGTATCACTCTAAGCCACTCTTAAGGAGATGTGCATGACTGCATCTTAAGGTAAATTCTATTTCAAAGGCATAGTTAATAATGGCCTTAGGATAGGCTATCATACAAGGCTGTAAATTCTATCATATATAATATAGAGACGAACCAGGAATCTCAAGCGCTCACAATCAGAAGCCCAAAAATATGGTCAAGGCTGGTGACTTATTTAGTGAGCTATCATCGGCCCAGTTATGTTCTCTATAATTGTAAATATAATTATTAATTTATTAATTTAATTGTTTTAAATATTTTTCTTTTATTTTTTCTTATTCTTTCTTTAAAACAACTAATAAAGTAGTCTAATATTTTAAATATCCGTTACCCTCTCAAATACTATTCAGGGTTATTTAGCTTTCATTTTTCTTTAGCTGAAAGTGTTCTGTTTCAGTTTTTCTCCTCAATACTTTATTTCAATTTCTTCTCGACGGAAGATCTCCGTTTCGCTCTTATTAATTGAACAGGAGCTTCATCAGGGCAAACGCCAAAAATATCACTAAAATAAAGCATGAACATTTTAGTTTGGAAAGAACTAGTCTACTTAATCAAACTTAAAAACACTAACTGCTTGTACTAAAGAGGACTCCATGGTATCACTGATGGGCAAACTCTTATACTTAGGATACAATATATCTAAACATTCCCAACCCTGCTATACTAAACAGTTCTTTAACAATTGAGAATTTTGTTTTATAGTTTTATATTTCTAATTTTAAAGATATTTTCTAACCACGCAACTATACACCTGAAACACATACAGATCCGAACACTCATACAAACTCCACGACAGGGAAAACCCATCCCCCCACCAACATCATACCTGATACCAACGCCGATGCTACACCGGTAAATAGGCTGGAGATAAAACAAAGACTGCTCTATACAGCGACTCAAGCAATTTCAAGAGTCAATAGTCGATTCAACGCAAACCTACAGGGTTTTAAATTAAATGAGAGCGTCTGACGTCACTTCCGGAAAGTGACCTGACTCATCGGCAAACAAATGCCGACCCAGCCAAGCATATGTGCACTCATACATGTTAAAAACAGACCCAAAGCACCAAAGAAAAGCTATAAACTCAGCTAAATATAACAAAACTAATAGAAGAATACAGGTTTCCAACGCTGACCCAAAACATAAGAAATAAAACCAAACTCAGAAAAAGACCTGCCAGTTAATAGCCACATTCAAACCCTGGGGTTGAAGGCTATGTAGGTGATCAATCCACCTCTGCTCAATTTGTAAATTTACAGCCTTGTATGATAGCCTATCCTAAGAATTTTAGTGAGATCCACAACTTTTGGAAAGTGATAGTTAATAATGGCACCAGTTTCTGGTTGCTTAGAATGCAGCTTTCAGCACCAACTTCAGAGAGCCACGCAGGATACAGTGTCTATGCCATTTGCACTCTTGGAAGCAAAAATGTCAGTCAAAGTATCAAGCACCATGACTCTCCTGGATGTATTGAGCAATCCTCTGGATACCAAGCAAGTCTACAGGGCTAGATTTTAGAAATAGAGTGTGTGCAAATATCTATACAATGAGAATTTTTCTCTTTGCAGGTATGTATGTGTTAGACAGCTATCAAGAGATTTTTGTAAAAACTGAAAATAGTCTCTAGTTCTTTGTATAGTGGACTATGACTCTAAACAGTAATGTGTTCTCTAAATCAGGTAGGGGAGAGGTCCTGTAGGGTGAAGGGAAGGAGCGATGGATGGATGCTGGACCCATAAGGCGGTACACAAATGTGTTAAATAAAGTGTGTGGGGGGAGAGAAAGTGACCCAGACCAGAAGGGAAGGTGGGAAGAGAAGAACAGATGCTAGACCTACAAGTGGGGGTGAGGGATTGATAGGGAGAAGAAGAGAGTGAGGTGGGGAGACAAAGCTATTTTTAGAATAACTCTCAAGCAACCAGAAACTACAGTTATCTGGCATCTACTAATCACCATGGGTGCCGGATAACTGAGAGTGCAGCGCTGCACAGAGTCACAAAGAATAAGAAAACAGTCCCTGCTCGAAAGAGTTTACAATCTAAACAGTCAAGACAGACAAACAGGATGTCATGGATATAGTTAAGGGGAACAGTTAATCAGCGGGCTGGGTTGGAGGGCAGAGGAGTAGTGTTAAGGACTGAAAGCTATATCAAAAAGGTGGGTTTTCAGTCTGCTTTTAAGCAAAGGAAGGGAAGGGGCTTTATGGACAAACTCAGGTAATTTATTCCAGGCATAGGGGGCATCTAGATGAAAGGAATGAAGTCTGGAATTGGCAGTGGAGGAGAAGGGTAACATTAAGAGTGACATCTGAGGATCAGAGTTCTCTGGGAGGTGTATAACGAGAGAGAAGCGAGGAGAGATATTGAGGGGCAGCAGAATGAACACACTTGTAGGTCAGCAATAAGATCTTGAACTGTATGCGATGGCAGATAGGGAGCCAGTGAAGTGACTTAAGGAAAGGGGTGACATGAGGGTAGCAAGGTTGGTAGAAGATGAGTTGTGCAGCAGAGTTTTTCACAGATTGCAAGGGGGCAAGACGACACTGCGGGATACCAGTTAGGATACCAATAATCTAAGTGTGAGGTTACGAGAGCCTGGACAAGGGTCTGGGTAGTGTGCTCAGAGAGGAAGGGGAAAATTTTGGTGATATTGAAGAGATAGAAGCAACCGGTCTTAGCAGCTTGTTGGATATAGAAAATGAGAAGTCAGAATCTAAGACCACTCCAAAGTTCCGAGCAGAGGAGACTGGAACAATGGCAGTATTATTTACAGAGATGGAGAAAGGAGGAGAAGGGGGAGCAGAGGGTTTAGGAGGAAAGAGGAGCAGCTCAGTCTTGGACATATTTAGTTTCAGATGACGGCAGGACATCCAGGCAGCAATGTCAGCCAAACAAGCAAAGACTTTTCTTGGACTTTAGGTGAAATTTCAGGTGTAGAGAGATAGATCTGAGAAGTCATCAGCATATGGGTGATACTATACAAATTAGTGCTGCCCGATTCAGGAAAAAAAAAATTCGATTCGATTTTCCTGCCCAATTGGGTGGTTTTTTCCAAACATCCTGGTGGGTTTATTTTATAGCCTCCTTACCCCCTTTGCCCTCTCCTACCCACACTGGTCCTGTGGTGTAAACAAAATAAACAAACAAAAAATACTTTTCCTCTCTCTATTAAATCCTAGCTCACGTTTACGGTCCAACACCAGCTCTGGAAAGATACACATTTCAAATCTGACATATTGTAATCACAAAACAGAAAATAAAATTATTTTTCCTACCTTTTGTTATCTGGGCATTTTTCCAATCGTGTTGGTCCCATGTTGGTCTGGTTGTCTTCTGATCAGGCTCTCCTTCTTTCTCTGTGCTAACCATCCATCTTCTATCTCTGTCGTCCCCTTCTGTTTCCCTTTCCTCCCCCAGAGGTCTGGCATCTTTCCTTTTTTTCATTTCCATACCCCCGCAGCTGCAGCGATGGACCCCACCATCCACAGATCCACCAATTCTCCTTTTCTCATCTACCCTTTCATCCAGCATCTCTCTTCTGTGTCCAGTTCCTATCCTCCCTCCATGCCCAGCATCTTATCTCTCCCCATATCCAGCTTCTTCTTTCTCTCTTCCTTACATCCTGCATCCCCTTCCCCAGGTACAGGCTTTCTCCTACTATTGCTCCTGCCATCCTGCACCTTGCCCACCTACTTTAGAACAGTATCTGTCCCTCTTGTACCCTTCCCCTTGTGGTCTTGCATTTCCCTCTCCCTCTCTCCATTAGTCCAACACCTCTCCTCTGCTTTCCTCCCCCTCTTTTTGGTCTCTCTCTTCCCTTCACCCCGGGTCTGTCATCTCTCCTCCCCTCTCTTACTCCTTCCTCCTCCTCCTCCCTCTGCACAGGCCTGCCTCCCTGCCCTGAAGGCCTGCTTCCCACCCCGAAGACCTGTTCCCCACCACGAAGACCTGTTCCCCCCACGAAGGCCTGATTCCCCCCCCCCAGGAAGGCACTTTCTCCCTTCCTCCCCGTGCGAAGGCCTGCTCCCTCCACGAGGCCTGCTCCCCTCCCCCCCCCCCGCCGCGAAGGCACATTTTCTCCTCCCCCCGCCACGAACGAATGCCTGCTCCCTCCGCAGCCTGCACCTTCCCCGCTCTTACCTCCTTACCGCTAATAGGGCAGCTTGCAGGCTCGCTGGTGTTATAGTGATCCCTGCAGCTGCCCATGGTCCTCAGCGGCACGTTCTGTCTGCCGCGATCCTGCCCCTGATGTCAGAGCAGGGGCAGGACGTAGCAGGAAGAACGTGGCGCTGAGGACCATAGGCAGCTGCAGGGATCACTATAACACCAGTGAGCCTGCAAGCTGCCCTATTAGCGGTAAGGAGGTAAGAGCGGGCAAGCTGGGGAGGCCTTTCTGATCGACCCTCCCCCCGCAAGCAGGAGCAGCAGCAGATGGCCAGCAAGAGGCAGCGCTGCAGCTCCTGCTTTAGGAAGGGTCGGCCATTGAATCGGGAGGCCAATTTTTTTTTTATTGAATCGATTCAAATTGATTCACCTGATTTGAATCAGTGAATCGATTCGAATCGTGAATCGGGCAGCACTATTACAAATAGGCCATTGACTCAGCAGAACTTATCAATGCATTGCAGCAGTGTACAGGAAATAAGTAGTAGTAGTAGTATTCTACAAACAGCACCATCAGATTGCAAGTGAATCATTTATTCAAAATTAGGCTCCTCTCTGTGAGGGAGAATTTTCCAGTTAGATTCCCAAATATCTTGCAAACGTGACCTTTTTCAAGACTCCCCATCTCCTGCACTTCTACTTTCCAGCAACAAGAAGTCAAACATTAATATTTGCAAGTGCAATAGCAACAGGGTTGTAGTAATTCACTGTCAATGAGATTTGCTGTTTTAACTAATATCAGGGCCTTAAGAAGAAAACTTCTTTGGCCTTCAGAAAGGGGAGTGTATTTCATCTCCTTGAAAATGAAAACAAATAGGCTGTAATGGCAATAAATGAGGCAAAAATATTTAGTCTAGCTCTGTCTCCAAAAGTCTTATATTGCCATTGGAATTACGTAGTGAACTCTCATATATTAAATTTAGAAGTCTGTTAAAAGCTCATCTTTT
Source organism: Geotrypetes seraphini (assembly GCF_902459505.1). Lineage (NCBI taxonomy): Eukaryota > Metazoa > Chordata > Amphibia > Gymnophiona > Dermophiidae > Geotrypetes > Geotrypetes seraphini. The sequence goes on along the minus strand of NC_047086.1, from coordinate 354,817,628 downwards.
TGGATTGGCATACCCTTAATTCCACTTCTCTATTGGGATATTTTAGTATCATATTGGTACGAACTTTGGGGGCAGAGATTTGCAGTTGCAGTTTTTATAATCATATTTTAAGTTTTATAATTTTATTTTTACTTTGTAATTTATTATTCTTTTGTATTTTTATTTCCTATTGATAATGGAGTTCCTTTCTTTTTGTTTAGTACTATGTTAACCGCTATGATGATATTGAACAGCGGTCTATAAATACTAATAAACATAAAACATAAACATAGTGGAAGTTTACATTAATTTGATTTTGGTAGTCTAGTAACTTAGTCATGGAGTCAGAGGAATTTAGCAAAGAGATAAGTTTTGATTGACTTCCTAAAAGTTTGGTAAGAAATGCGTTTGAGATAAAGTTGATTAAACATTTATTCCATTTGCCTGCTTGGAATGATAGTGTTCTGTCGAGGAATCTCTTGTAGATACAGCCCTTCAGGGATGGGAAAGCGAACAAGTGAGCACTGCGGCCCTGATTCTGCAAAATGCAGCTTTACCATTGCTGTAACACAAGCAGGCCTGCTGCAGTGTTGTCCAACTGATGCCCTGTCTATGCTTATATTGTCCTTATTGACAAGTGAGTGGTCTTGCCAAATGCCAGGGATGATAGTCACATCTGCTTGTCTCCCTACCTTGTGTGATTCTGCTTAAAAACATTGTCTGGAGAGCAGCCTTAACTAGGTCTAATGCTCTGAAAGGTGTTTGTAAGTGCATTCAATAAAGCAACAAGTTGTTGTTGTCTTTGTTCAAGATTATTCAGTATGACAGTCCCTGTCTCTTGCGTGTAAGAAGGAACAGGGTTTTTTTTTAATGCCTAGCTTATCACCAGCATACTATTTATAAATACAGTAACAGCTTGCAGTCAGCTATAAAGAATGAGAGTTGGGGAATACATTGTAAATTGAACTCAACAGTGGTGTGGCTTTTTTGTTTTTAGAAAGTTTTATCTTTAATAATAATTTTATTTTTATATACCGCAATACCACAAACAGTTCAGAGCTGTTTACAGACGAAGAGACTGTATACAGACAGTGATATTACAAAAAACTTTCAAAATTACATTAGCATGGTAAGATTAATCAAATTTTTCCTGGAAGTGTTTTAGAAGTACTTCAAGGCAGAAATGGAGTCAGAGGAATTTAGCAAAGAGATAAGTTTTGATTGACTTCCTAAAAGTTTGGTAAGAAATGCGTTTGAGATAAAGTTGATTAAACATTTATTCCATTTGCCTGCTTGGAATGATAGTGTTCTGTCGAGGAATCTCTTGTAGATACAGCCCTTCAGGGATGGGAAAGCGAACAAGTGAGCACTGCGGCCCTGATTCTGCAAAATGCGTCTAAAGTTAGGTGCCCTATAGGTACCCATTGTAGAATCGCACTCAGCAGAGTTCAGCACTGTTTAGGCATCCAACTTTTTAGGTGTCCTTTAGAGCATTGTTCTTCAAACTCTGGTCCACAGACCGGTGCCGGTCCGCAGAAAATTTCTTCCGGTCCACGCAGGGCTGGCGAGATCGAGTCGGCAGTTCAAGTTTCTGCTGACTGCGGTTCCTGCCGACTGCTGTTCCTCCCAGCCTCAGGCGATCAAGACAGGCTGCCGACGTCGGGGCTTTCCCTCTGTGAGTCTCGCCTGTTTGGAAACAGGAAGTTGAAACAAAATAGGCAGGACTCAGAGAGTGCAGGTCCCGACGTCGGCAGCCTGTCTTGATCGCCGCCTCTGCCGAGTTGCTGAAGAGGGCCGCAGGGAAGGTGCAAGTGGAACGGAGAGAGGTACAGGTGCAGGTGGAGGGAGATGGTCAGCGTGTGCGAGCAAGATGCTGGGGAGCCTTCACAGTGGCTGACTCTCTTCCCAGCAGCTCTCCTACTTGCCAGGGCAGTGATTCACCGACAACTTCCTGCAGGCAAGTACTGAGAGCTGCTGGAAGGGGAGGAAGCCACTGTAGGAGGCTGGGAAGCTGCTGGATAAAGGGAGAGCTGCTACTGGACTTGGAGGGAGGTAGAAGTAGAGATGCTGCTGGGAGGGGAGGAAGGAAAGGGATGGGAAGAGAGTTAATGTTGGATAGGGGTATGAGGGAAGGGAGAAGGAAAAAAGGAAGGAAACAGCTGGCAGGGAATTACAGGAGGGGAAGGGGGTCAGGGTGGAATGGAGAGATGAGATGAGGGAAAGGGGAGAGAGAGGAATGAGAAAGTAGAGAGAGATTGATGCTGGAAAGGGGGTCAGCGGAGAAATGAGAGAGGGATAAAGATGCTAGATCTGGTGTAGGAGAGATAAAAATGAAGAAAGCAGTGAAGCTGGAATGAATGATGTAAAAAGTAGAGAGGTGGCATAGGCTGGATGGACAGGGGAGAGGGGCATAGAAAGAAGTCAGATACATATGGAAGGAGGAGAGGGCAGACAGTGGATGGAACGGGCAGATGCTGGATTGAAGAGTCAGGGCAGACGCTGGAAGGAAAAGAGTGAAAAGAAGATGAAAGCAGAAACCAGAGACAACAAAAGGTAGAAAAAAATAATTTTATTTCTATTTTGTCATTAGAATATATCAGATTTGAAATATATATCCTGCTAGAGACATAACTGGGGACTGCAGTATTCTGTTAGCATGATATTTCTGTGTAGCATTCTATAATAACTTGGCTTGTTCAGTTTTCTTGATAGTAGAGGGAATATATGTGAAGGGGAGGGGAGACAGGGGTTTTGTTGGTCCGTGCTCTATATATTTGTATTTATAAAATCACAATTGTTCAGAATATTGTTTCTTTTTACACTTTAATAAAATATGTTCAATATAAAATCATAACTGCGGCTTGTGCAGATGGGATCAGATGGTTTGCGGGGACCGAGCTCGCGGAGACGGGGCGGAAATGGGTTTTTTAAATTTCAGTCTTAATAGTTTGCCGGTTCGCAAAATAATTATTTTATTTCTGCCAGTCCACGGGTGTAAAAAGGTTGAAGAACACTGCTTTAGAGAATCAGGTTTTAGGTGAGATTTAAACATCCAAACAATGTCCTTAATGTTATAATATTTTATTATTATGTTATTGGAATGACGATTTTATGTTGTTTTTCATTATAATTATAATACTGGGAGTTGGATCTGTTTAATGCTTTTATTTATTTCTCTTCCATCAGACAGAGTGACTAGGATTTGAACTAGCAACTTTAGGGTAGAAGGCTGTAGGTTTAACCAGTGTGCTACAGAGTGAGCTAGCAAGCTGCATAGCAATTGTAAAACTAGGTCTTATAGGCATTGTAAGGGAGTATACTTTTGAGCATAGTTTAGGCTTCAGATAGACCTGAGTTCTATGGACGGAACTTAGGCACAGTTTGGATGTCCTTAATATGATCTGCTAAATAGCTCTCTGGGTTTTTATTTTTGCTTTATTAAACTCAAAATACATTTAATAAGCCACCACATAAACAGGGCACATCAATACAAAGATGTTGCACGCAAAACCTATTTTTCTGGGCAGACAGTAATGGTATTTCCTAATTAGAGGAAAAGATCCATTAACTGAAGCACAGCACATGAAAAAAACAGCTTTATGTTCCTTGCTAAAAAGCTATCCTTTTTTTCTCACTAAAGATTGGTCCAATGAGGTCATACCTAACTTCATTTGCAAAAGCTTAAAACCAGAAAAAAAACAGATACAGACCTTAGCATGGTTTCTACTTCATTGCAAATGGAGGCTTGCAGCTGCACAATGGTGACCTCAATATGAAATCATCAAGGTGCACCTTCAAGGTAGAATGCCACAATTAAAATGTATGCTGGGGGAGCTGGTTGGGATTTGAACTTATGACCTCTGAAAGAGGAGCACAGGGCTTTTACTTATTGAGCTATTCAGCTTCCAGGCAGGTGTCTCTGACTGCCCTGTGATATGATAGCTTAGCAGATCTCTAAGCTGTCATATCACAGGTCACTCAGGGTTATGTAAATGAATCAAAGGACCCACAAATTAAGTCATTGCCCAAACCACGCCCATTCCATGCCCATGCCTATTGAGTTAGGCGTGAGTTTTAAACATGGGCGTCCATGAAATTGTGGCTGCGACTACAAAGTGGCTTCTACATCGTTTGGACGCCTATGTACCAATTATTGCTTGTTAAGACCGTTAATTGGCTTATTAACTACTTAGATTGGACGCCTAAAACACACCTAACTTTAGGCATGATTTAGGTGTCCTTTATAGAATTTGGGGCCTATGTGTACAAGTTGTGCCTGGAAATTCAAAATGATGAGATAGATTGGGGATGACCTTGTTATGGTTTTGAAGCAAAGGCAAGCAAACTTAAAAAGGGCAGCCAGTGTAGCTTTTTGTAATACGGGCTTACATGATCCGATTTCTTGAGACCGTAAATGAGACGGACTGCAGCATTCTGAATGATTCTCAGTCTTTTGATGGTTTTCTTAAAGGATCCCAGGTATATAATATTGCAATAGTCTAAGATACTTAAGATCAAAGATTGAACCAGCAGTTGAAAAGAGAAGAAAGCAAAATAGTGTTTAATGGTACGAAGTTTCCATAAAGTAAAAAAACATTTTTTAACCTGAGAGTTGGTGTGATCTTCAAAAGTCAAGCTTCGATCCAAGATGACACCCAGGATTTTGATGGTAGAATGAAATGGGTGGTCTGACTCATTTAATCTCAGCGAAGTATTTGTGATCTTGTTGTTAGGACTTGCCAAAAAGAACTTAGTTTTATCTGAATTCAGTTTTAATTTAAATTGCGTAGTCCATTGTTCTACCTTACTTAGGCTTCATTTAACCATAGATCTATTTAAAGTCTCACATTCTTTGGGAAACTGCTTTGCTACATGCCACCTGTTCTGGATTGGTCTGGTATGGACACTAAGGAAGGAGAAATTGTCTTATCTAATAAATTTCTTTCCTTTAGTCCTACCAGACCAATCCAGAAACTTTCCCAGTTTAGATATGACTGTTCTTTTCTTCCATTCTGGATTTTTTAAATCTCCAGTCTCTTACCATTTCACAGAACAAAGAGTTTCTCTTCACGTACATCTAACTTACATCTTATTAAGTATCTTGTCAAGGCTTGTCAAGTAGAGGGTTAGTGTTCTGCTCCTTGATACACAATTATATGGATTTACAAATGTAATAAAGTGAGAGTCTGAATATGATTGCAGTTTAACTTGAATACCACTTATGACCACAGCTGTCTAAGTAGAAAGAGGTTTTTGACCTGTCATTTCTACATTAGCCTTTATGCAATCAGCAATGTATACAAGATAGAAAAATGTACTTTTTTCTGTTGATCAGTTTTGAAACATGTGGGTATCATTTTGTTTTTGTTTTTATATTAATTTTAATTTTATAGAATAGTGGAAATGATGGTTTAAGATAGAATAAATATTTTTGAAAATTTTTAATTTGTTGAGTTGAGAAATTTAAAAATGACAGGCTATCTTCAGAAATTACTTTTTCGTTCTGTCCCTAAGGGGGAAAACACCTTCTTGAATAGGTCTCTACATTTTGTCTGCTATGAATACAGGGAGCAAAATATCCCTTACTCTCGCCTTGGCTGATGATTAGAGTGCTGTGCATTGCAAAGACAGATGATTCATTTATGCTGAAGGAACAAGGCTGTCTTTCAGATATCCATTGATTTTAAATTAAAAAGTAACTGCTGTGTTCTACATGAGGGTTGACAACACTAACAGAGTAATTCTTACTTAGTGCTGTTTGTTGTGACTCCATTGTAGGTGCTTGGAGGAGGTGGGGAAGGAGAAAGCTGGAATACCATAATCTTTCAGATCAATAATTTAGATATCTCAATGAAGTATAACAGATAATCAATTTGTGGCAGCATTATTCAAGCCTTGATTTCTGTAAGTCGTATACTTCAGATTTCTGGGTTCAGTTGGATGACTTTATATGTTATGTTTCATTCCATAAGCATACCTGTTTTTCTTTATGTATTATGTAGAAACAGAGGTAGCATAGGGGTCATCTCCAGAATACTATAACAGTCTAGTAGAGTGATTCTCACCTCTGGTCCTCATGAGCCACAAACAAGGCTGGCTTTCAAATTAACTAAGACATGCATATTAAAGACATTTGCTGAACCAAGTGCAGATATATTTCAGGTTTAATGGAATGTACAAAGCACAATGCACACTGATGGCATCTTGAAAATCATAAACTCCTCAACTCAATGAAAATAAAGCTTACATATGTTGCAGTATCCTACAGATATTTTCTCACGGGTGGAAAAAAGAATTCAAGTGCTCGCAGGTCCCTTAAATGTGAGCTATCATTAGTCTTTAAAGAAACCCCCTGGTATAGTTATTTTTTTTTATTATAGTATTTGAATTATTAAATTTTTCCTTTTTACACTATTTATTATCTATTGCACTTTTATCCATAAAATCTTTATTGCTGGTGTGAGCAAACGCGTCAACAAAAGATATGTTTAACATATTGCTGGAAAATGGAAAAACAGAGTTAAGTACTTCTAAGGATGACTGGTTCCTGAAGAACCTCCTATAGTGAAACAGAAGCTCCATTGAACCTGCAATCTTCATTTTGAGCTAAGTGCTTCTCTTGGATATAAGTGCAATAGATTACCAACTTTCAACAGTGGAATGATTTATTTTTACCTGTTCAAGCTTTTTCATTTTGTTTGGGAATCATCTGTAGACTGCAGCCTTTGTCTTGCCACAGGTTCTCTGTCAGATTTAGGTCTAGGGCTTTGATTGGGCCACTAAGGACATTACCATTCTTCTTGTTGACCTGTGGATAGGACTATTGCCCTTCTGAAAGGTGAATTTTCTCCCCAATACCAGTTCCGTGGTAGACTGGAATAGGTTTTCCTTTAAAATCTGCATGTGCTTTGTATCATTCATCTTTCCCTTGATCTTCATAAGACTCCCAGTTCCCATTGTTGCAAAGCATCATGCAACATAATATTGCCACTACTATGTTTTACAGTAGGAACAGTGTGAAGGCCAGCTTTAAGTAGGAGTGGCCATGCTTAACTGAGTCACCTTTGCAACTGACAGCTGACCAAAAGTTAAAGCTTATTTTCCTAATCTCCTTCTCTCTACTTTCCCCTCCCTCTTGATAAATTTGCTGCTCAACACCAACTCTCTGTACTCCTTCCATCAAACCACCAGCCAGCTCTTGCCCTTTGGTATGTCGCTTCTTAGAGGGATAATTCAATTTTATTATCTTTTTTGACTTTACCTCCTCATACCTCCAGGCAAGAGGAGCACCCAAGGGAGCTCAAAACAGTTTATACCCCAATGATCTGCAGTATCACTGAACCCCATACCACCAATCACTTGAGGCAGTGACACACTTGAATGTACAAAAAATATCATTTCATTATCCAAAATAATATACTGCAGTGATTCCTTAACCCCTCACATCCTGCAAAAGCCGTGGCCAACTACCCCATACGATCCTACCCAAAACTACAGCAATCCCCCACCTCCAGGATCAGAGGGTGGGACAAAAACCCAAACCCACTCTAATCCTTACCATCCTTCCTCTCTGCCTGCCCTCCCAATGAATAAAAACCTGCCTAAATAATTTTACCACACCTCTGTCACTCCTCCCCTTTTTCCTTGCACTCCAATCCCAAAACCCATCATCAATGACCTGAGTATTAACCCTTACCCCTCCAGACCAAAAAACAAAAGTCCCAATTGCTCATACGTGCTCGACCAAGTAACACGTCCATGGCTGAGCCCAAGAGCATTACTTATTTGGAAGTTTTAATGTAGAGGGAGATTCAGGAGGATATTAGAAATTTAGAGATAATATAAGTTAAAGATAATATAAATTGTTTGCGTAAGTTTCAACCCCACCCACTTGAATGCCCCCTTACATTTAGATGTTATGCCAGTTATGTACTTAAGCAGTGGCATAGCGAGGGAGAGTGGCGCCCAGGATGGTGCTGCGCCTCCCCCACCCTTGTCGCCACTCCCTGCTCCTTCTCCAATCCCGCCTGCTGCATGCACCCATCCCTTCCCCTGTACTTCTAGTTGAAGTTGTTGCTCGCGGCGGTCAACAACATGCTCCTCGCGACCCCATCAGCTCTCCCTCTGATGCACGGCACCCAGAAGTGACATCAACGGGAGAGCAGACAGGGTCACGAAGAGTACATTATTGACCGCCACGAACAACAACTTCAACTAGAGGTATGGGAGAAGGGAAGGGGCAGGCATGTGGAGGGGAGGAATAGGAAGAGGTGAGGGGTGGAGAGAAGGAGGGGTGTCGGCGCCCACACCAACATGGCGTCCCCCTTGCCCCCCCCTTACTATGCCATGGCACTTAAGTGTCTATGCTTCCACTTATGCATGCAAGGGTACACTTACCATGAAAGTGATAATATTCTATACAGTTACAAGCTTAAGTGGAGCGTAAATGTGAGCACTTTCATATGATAAAATCAGTTGCTCAGAACACACATCTATAGAAAAAGTTGTTTTAGTCATAAAACTTGGATCCCTAAAAAAAAAAAAAATGACACCATTTTAGAATACTTTAGGATTTGCATGACTTGAATCTGGTGTGTATCATCAGAATCTTCTTTGTTTATAATTTGCATTATTTCCATAGTTAATAGAATAACTTGTAATCAGTCTGTGAAATTCTGAAATACTTTTAAAAATTAGACTTGATTTGTGTGCAAGCATGGGTTCCAAATTATTCATGTAAGTGGTCTTGAGCCAAAAGACTAGCCAGACGTGCAGTTGTAGAATTACTGGCAGTATAGTTAATTCCACTTTGGGCTAATTTGATTATTCATATAATTATATTTTATGAAATCTTTCATTTTATGGAAGCCGATCAATTTTTTTTTGTACTGAGAAGTAAGCCAAGAACTTAAAATCATTACACTCTAACTGTTCATCTGCTGATCTGAATATTTTCCTTTGAGACAATCATATTTGTTCAGCTTTTGGAGTGCAAACTTATGGTTCAGTTAGTAATACAATGATAACATGTCTATATTTTGTTCTGCTAAATGCCAGCCAACAATCACCCTGTTAATAGTTTGTACATATTATACATTCTAGTAATGCTTTAATTGGAGCCCCTGAGAACAAAAGCAGGCCAAGTCCACTTTGTTACAATGGGAGACATTGGCTATCGAAGTTGTGAAGTAAGCATTTCAATAAAGGAACAAGCAATGCCTGAACTGGCTTTAATCTGTTTGTGGATGATATTCAAAGAGGCTCCTGCCCAGCTGAATTGTCTGTGTGAGACTATCCAGGGATATACAGGGGCACTTAGTCAGATAGTGATACTGAATAACTCCTTAAACTTAAACCTGCTATGTTGTGGTGATTAGGGGGACAGAATTCACACTTAACTGAATAACGTAACTGAACAAATTGGACCACATAAAACACAGTCCTATCTTAGTCCGCTTTAATTTAAGGACTAAATATTGGCTCTAACTGGATAAGTGTCAGCTGTCTGCACATGCCCAGATATTAAGGACTGGGTCCTAGCCAAGGGCGTCCAGTCAGTTAATCCCCAGTTACTTAGTCCCCCAGTTACTTAATCCCCAGTCACTTAATCCCTAGATCATTTAGTCCCCTACCATTTGGTTCTCGATACTTGTATCAAATGCAAAAAAGAAAACTCAAGATGCTTATTGTTTTTACTGCAAATAGAACTATATCTACTATAATAAAACGCTAAGCGTGCATGCGCACACTTACCTGCATGATCCATGATCCTTGATCTGTAGGTCCTTGACCGGCAGGAGTGCGCATGCGTGTTAAGCTGTTCCCGGCCTCCATGCTCTCTACCTCGCACAGTCCTCCATCCAGTAAATACAGCACTACTGGCCGAAATTTATTTTTAAGTTAAAAGCCGCTGCGGCAGCTCCTCTTACGAGCCACACCTGCGTCGGAGAAGGCTTCCGACACAGGCGGCGATCGTAAGAGAAGCCGCCGCATCGAGGCTCAAACTAATCCTGCAGGCTAGACCGCGGGAAGGGAAGGGATGGGGGGGCGGCAAGGGACTAAGGTAGCAGGCCAGACCACGGGAAGGGAAAGAGAGGGGGTTGGGGAAATGCTGCTGCTGCTGCACAGGGACATGAAGGTGAAGGGAAATACCGCTGCTGCTGCTGCACAGAGAAGTGGAGGGAGAGGGAAATATTGCTGCTGTTGCTGCAAAGGGAAGTGGGGGGGAGGAAAATGCTGTTGCTGCTGCACAGGGAAGTGGGGTGGGGGAGGGAAATGCTGCTGCACAAGAAAATGGAGGGAGAGGGAATGCTGCGGCTTCTGTACAAGGAAGTGGGGGGGAGGAAAATGCTGTTGCTGCTGCACAGGGAAGTGGGGTGGGGGAGGGAAATGCTGCACAGGGAAATGGAGGGGGAGGGAATGTTGCTGCAGCTGCTGCACAGGGAAGTGTTGCTGCTGCACAGGGAAGTGGGGTGGGGGGAGGGAAATGCTGCTGCACAGGGAAGTGGGGTGGGGGGAGGGAAATGCTGCTGCACAGGGAAATGGAGGGGGAGGGAATGCTGCTGCAGCTGCTGCACAGGGAAGTGGGGGGAGGGAAATGCTGCTGCTACACAGGGAAATGGGGTAAGGGGGAAATGCTGCTGCATAGAGAAATGGAGGGGGAGGGAATGCTGCTGTGGCTGCTGCACAGGGAAGTGGGGGGAAGAAATGCTGCTGCATAGGGGGCAGGGAGAGAGATAGAAAGAAAGACAGACAGCGGGAAGGAGGGAGACAAAAAGAAAGGAATAAAGACACATGGGCAGGGAGAGAGACAGAAAGACAGACAGACAGACAAAGGGGGCCAGGGAGAGAGACAGACAGAAAGAAAGACAGCGGGAGGGAGAGAGACAGAAAGAAAGACAGACAGACAGACATATATTCTAGTACCCGTTAATGTAAAGGACTTAAAGACTAGTAGCAATATAAAGTACAACACACACTGAAATTCAGTTGTATGAACCAAATACCATATAATTTCAATTACAACTCCTTAATACAAAAGAAAAGTAATACCTTTAAGGTAGATCAGTTGGTCTGTATCTCTAGTGCTAGATCAGTTGGTCTGTATCTCTAGCGCTGAACTACATGTTGTACTTTGTCACAAATCAGTTCTGAATATCAAGGCAGACAACCTCACTGCACTCAGTGGTGCACAACCAGGCACAATTTATCCATAGACCGTAGGTTTCATGTTGGCTAATACAAATGTAACAAGGATCGCAAGGCCTTAAGACCATCATCATTCAGCAGCTTAAAAATTACACAGAGAACCTTAAATTCAATACGCATACTAATGGGTAACCAATGTAGTTCTCTCAGAATTGGAGTAATATGCTCAGACCTTGAAATATGTGCAATAATGCACATAGCAATCCCAAGTACAAAGCATTACAATAATCAAAAACTGGAATCAACATCATCACAATAGTAGTTCTAAAATTATCCATAGACAAGTAGTCTCTTAATCTATGCAGCAATCTTATCTTAAAGAATGTACGCAACACCACCGATTTTACATGTGGCTTGAAGGATAATGTTGAGTCCAGAATTACACCCAAATATCTGCACTACTGCAATACTGGCAGCATCTCACTGCCCAAGATTATCTCAGCAGAGAATGCCAATAATTGTTTCTCTCGACCAAGGCTCTGTTTTTGCTACTTTCAACTTAAACTGATTTTCAGGCACCAAGTCATGAATAACTTACAAACAATTATGAAGACACCCCAGAGCCTCAGTCATAGATTTGTCATTGGGGATCAGGATCTGGATATTATCCACATAAAGATAAAACCTAATGCCTAGTTCTCTTAAATTCTTACACAAGGGTAATAGATGTTAAACAAAACCACAGACAATGCTGACCCTTTGCGGAATTCTGCGCTTCATTGAAGACCAACCGGACTTCTCCTGCCCTGTTCCACATAAAACATAACATAACATAAAAATCAACTTCTAGACCACATAACCTTGAAGATCTACTTCGTGCCCTGGATCGGTAGTATGGAATGTTGCTACTTTTGGGAGTTTTCCAGGTACTAGTGACCTGGAATGGCCACCGTAAGGATGGGCTACTGGGCTAGATGGACCATTGGTCTGACCTAGTAAGGCTATTCATAACTTCTTATGTTCTATTAGAATAGTGCATAAGCATTTACATACATATGTGCACACATTCAAAGGTAATGTGTGTATACGGTGTCTGGACACTATCTTTATAGTCATGCCTTCTTACTGTACAAATTAGCATATGCTAATCCACCTAATAACCACTTGCTGCAGCAAGACGAGGAAAACAATAGAGAATAGGGAGGTTATTGGTGACAGGCTGGGTCAAGAACTGGTTGAGTGGAAGACGACAGAGGGTAGTGGTTAATGGAGATCACTCTGAGGAAAGAGATGTTACTAGAGAATGACATGGGGACAAATTTTTCCCCATCCCCATCTCGTCAAGTTCTTTTCCTGTCCCTGCTCCATTCCTGCACAAGCCTCAAACACTTTAAAATCATAAGTGTTCGAGGCTTGTGCGGTTAAGGCAGAGCTTACAGGAATGGGGCAGGAACAGTGACAGTGACAAAACTCACGGGGATGGAATGGAGAAATTGAGTTCCTGCAGGGTCAGAGAAACATTTGTCCCCATATCATTTTCTAGATGTTACCAGTGGTGTGCCTCACTTCTGTTCTTGGGCCTGTTCTTTTTAACATTTTTATAAGCGATATTGCTGAAGGGCTGTCAGGTAAGATTTGCCTCTTTGCAGATGATACCAAAATCTGCAATAGAGTAGACATCCCGGATGGTGTGAACAACATGAATAAAGACCTAGCAAAGCTTGAAGAATGGTCTGAAATTTGGCAGCTAAAATGTAATTCTAAGAAATGCAAGGTCATACATTTGGGCTGCAAAAACCTCAAGGAATAGTACAGTTTAGGGGTAAAGAACTTATAAGCATGACAGAAGAGCGGGACTTGGGTGTGATTGTATGTGATGATTGTAAGGTGGCCAAACAGGTTGAAACAGTGATGGTGAAAGCTAGAAGGATGCTAGGGTGCATAGGAAAATGTATGGCCAGTAGGGAAAAGGAGATATTGATGCTCCTGTATAAGACTCTGGTGAAACCTCATTTAGAATATTGTGTACAATTCTGGAGACTGCACCTTCAAAAAGATATAAAAAGGATGGAGTCGATCCAGTGGAAGGCTACTAAAATGGTGCATGGTCTTCATATAGGGACAGACTTAAAAATCTCAATATGTATACTTTAGTGCTGGGGTGTCAAAGTCCTTCCTCGAGGGCCGCAATCCAGTCGGGTTTTCAGGATTTCCCCAATGAATATGCATGAGATCTGTTTGGATGCACTGCTTTCATTGTATGCTAATAGATCTCATGCATATTCATTGGGGAAATCCTGAAAACCCAACTGGATTGCAGCTTTCGAGGAGGGACTTTGACAACCCTGCTTTAGAGGAAAGGTAGAAGAGGAGAGATATGATAGTTGTTTAAATACCTACGTGGCGTAAATGCACATGAGTCGAGTCTCTTTCATTTGAAAGGAACTCTGTAATGAGAGGGTATTGGATGAAGTTAAGAGGTGATAGGCTCAATAGTAATCTAAGGAAACACTTTTACAGAAAGGGTGGTAGATGCGTGTAGAAGTAGTGAAGACAGAGACTGTGTCTGAATACAAGAAGGTGTGGGATAGACACATGGGATCTTTTAGAGAGAGGAAGAGATAATGGTTACTGCGGATGAGTAGACTGGATGGGTAATTTGTCTTTTATCTGCCATCATGTTTCTATCTGATTACCGTATATAGTGTTATTGCAGGACTCTTCCTCAAGATGTTATACTAGGAATTTTTTTTTCTTGAAATTTCCAATGTTTAAGATCTTAAAATTAGTTAGGCAACTCGCTTCTTCTATTCAATACCATATGGCAGAATTTTGGAATGATATTCCAATCATTTTGTGATCAGTATTTGCAATTTCAATGATGTTAAAGACCCATCTATTTCATAAGTGCTTAGTTTAATGCTATAATTTCTAATTGTTATTAGTGCTTGTATTTCCAGGATAGTCTGATCCAGCTCTTATCTTGTGGAGTCCGTCCTAGAACTGATAAGAACATAAGCAGTGCCTCTGCTGGGTCAGACCAGAGGTCCATCACGCCCAGCAGTCCGCTCCCGCGGCAGCCCATCAGGTCCAGGACCTGTATAGTAATCCTCTATCTATACCCTTCTATCCCCTTTTCCTTCAGGAAATTATCTAATCCCTTCTTGAACCCCAAAAGCGTATTCTGTCCTATCACACCCTCCGGAAGCACATTCCAGGTGTCCACCACCCTTTGGATGAAGAAGAACTTCCTAGTATTGGTTCTGAATCTGACCCCTCTTAATTTTTCCAAATGCCCTCTCGTTTTTGTAGTTTTTGAAAGTTTGAAGAATCTGTCCCTCTCTACTTTCTCCATGCCCTTCATAATCTTGTAAGTCAATATCATGTCCTCTCTAAGTCTCCGCTTTATCAGGAAAAAGAGCCCCAGTTTCTCTAATCTTTCAGCATATGAAAGGTTTTCCATATCTTTTATCAATCGTGTCACTCTTTTCTGAACCTTCTCAAGTATCGCCATATCCTTCTTAAGGTACGACGACCAATATTGGACGTAGTACTCCCAAAGGAGGTTATTAAGGAATCCACTGTGCTAGGATTCAAAGGCAAATTAGATGCACATCTCCTTACGAGAGGCATAGAGGGATATGGGTGACTAAAACTACATCAGGTGTATACCTGACTGGGCCTCCGCGGTGCGGATCGCCGGACTCGATGGACCATGGGTCTGATCCGGAGAAGGCAGTTCTTATGTTCTTATGTTATGCGGGCGCATCATCGCCCGATACAACGGCAGGATAACTTCTTTCATTCTGGTTGTAATACCTTTCTTGATGTACCCAGCATTCTATTCGCCTTCTTAGAGGCCGCTGCGCACTGTGCCGACAGCTTCATTGTGTTATCCACTATTACCCCCAAGTCCTTTTCTTGGATACTTTCACCCATTACCAGCCCTCCCATCGTATAGCTGTACTTCGGGTTTCTGTTTCCTATATGCAAGACTTTACATTTCTCTACATTAAACTTCATCTGCCATCTTGTCGCCCACTCTTCTAGTTTGTTCAGGTCCCTTTGTAAAGCTTCACAGTCCTCTTTAGTCCCAACTCCACTAAAATTAGTGGCAGAATATAAATACTGATGTAACTTGGCATAACCTGATCCCTGAGCAACATAGTGAATACCACCCCCACCCCTCTCCTCTACTTCCCTTCCCAGTCCTTTGCCCTTACCAGTGGGTGTCCTTTGTGGATCACTGGCAAGGTAAGAGTAGTCCCCAGATGCTTCTGTGCTGCTGCTGAACTAGGTTCAGAATGGTGGTGCGAGCCTTAGTAACAATCTTGTCCACCCGTTACGGTCAAACTGCCAAATAAGGAGACCAGGTGATTTTCATGTATTATTATTACTAGTGGGTCTCTTTTGCTTGTCTTTGTATTTTGCGAGTCTGTACCAGATTATGTGCAGTTTGTTGTGTTTAGTTGTTTTGTGAATATTTGAATGTCCTCATATCTTGGAATTGCAGACAATTCTGGATAAGAAATGTTTTAAATAAAATAAAATGCTAATGTCTGTGTGGCTCATAATCAAAACAGAAATACATCTAAAAACCCGCCCAAATCGGCACTTGGACAACCTAAAAGACAGGTTGTCCAAGTGCCGATAATCAAAATGGGTTTTTAGACGTATCCAGAAACTTTTTAGGCCTCTGAATCCCGCTGTGTGCCCAGAGCTGAAAAGGGCGTTTTTGAAGGAGTGGTTAGGGCGGGATGTGGTCCGACCTAGACTTAGTCGTACTGCAGGGATAATCAAAAGTTTTATGAGGCTGCCTGGACAGAACTTATACGTTGTGACTTAGCGATCTAAAAACAGGTCTAAGTGCCCAAAAGGTATCCAAAATGACCAGATAACCATTGCAGGGACAAAGTAAAGGCCTTCCCCCATGTTCACTGACCCTGTCGCACCCCCACAAAGTTCAGAATAAAATTGTACATACCTGACTCCGGAGCATTAGCACCTGGCGTCGGAAAGCCTAGTAGAGCTGCATACGAGTGGCTTAAGTAGACTGGGAGGTGGACTAGTGAACCATAGAGCGGAGGACCCAGGCCCATAAGCCACTCTAACCAATGCATTTATGATGGGAAATGTGAGTTCACCCAAAAAAAAAACAAATCCTACTGTACTGCCATATAGGTGCCACCTGCAGCCATAAGGGCTTTTGGGGTTGTAGACAGGTGGGTATAGTAGGTTTTGGGGGTGTTTTGAGGGGCTCACCATGGCCTGCAAGAGAGTTGTGGTGAGATGTTTATGTGTCACCCTTTTTGTGAAGTTCACAGCAGTGCCTTGTAAGGTGCCCCACTACTCTATTGCCATGTCTGGGTGACAAGTCCATCAATTTGCTAGCCCCTCCCACATCCAAAAGGTCTTATTCTTGGCATTTGGGACTTGGACGATTTTTTGGATGAGAATGTAGTATAAAGATAGACATACTAGCAGTCTAGACAATCAAACGGTTGTACGTGGAAGTAGACGATTCTCGAAAAAAAAAAAATGTGGACGTGTTTTTCAAGAATGGACTTTGGATGCTACTGACTTTGGGCAACTTGCGCCCTAGGTCCAAAACAGACATTTGTTTTGATTATGCCCCTCCACATGTATATGGATAGTCTAAAATAAAAAAAGAACGTACTGTGTACTAGTTTAACAGAAAAACCCCACTCACACTCAATCATAAATCAACAGACAGAAAATCAAAATAATAATAGTGAATGTGAAAAACGGAGAAAAACGGGCCTCATCCACAATTGGCCAGGACTACACAGTACCCTAAGTCTCTCGTATCATCACTGCTACATAGGGGGCAGGGAGACAGACAGATAGAAAGAAAGACAAACGGAGGGAGGGAGAAAGAAAGAAAGATAGACAGCGGGAGGGAGACAGAAAGAAAGAAAGGAAGAAAGACACAGGGGCAGGGAGAGAGATAGACAGACAAAGGAGTCCAGGGAGAGAGACAGACAGAAAGAAAGACAGATAGACAGACATATATTCTAGCACCCATTAATGTAACGGGCTTAAAAACTAGTATATATATATATATATAACTTATGAAATGAAAGATTGATTGCAAGAATATATATATATACATATATATATATATATATATATATTCTTGCAATCAATCTTTCATTTCATAAGTTACTTCTCAAATATTCTTCTTCTTCTGTTAAATATATCACGTTCGTGTGAATAGGTAGTTAATTCTGTGTAAAATAAATTATAATAGATAGTCTAAAACAGGGGTGTCCGGCCTGTGGACCACATGTGGCCCCATGAAGTATTTTGTGTGGCCCAGCTCAAGGGCAATGCAATATTTTCTTCTGCCGTCCTCGGGTGTTTACCATCGTGCCGGCTCCTTCCTCCGTCTTGCTGCAGCGTTTGCTCAAAGCTGCGAGCAGCGGATCCTTTGTGCCTCTTGCAGCTGACCCGGAAGTGTTCCCTCTAACATCGCAACGTCAGAGGGAACACTTCCAGATCAGCAGCAGGGAAGCCAAAAGGTTGGACATCCCTGGTCTAAAATATACATTTTTCAGATTTCAAGATGTTTGTAGTCCAGCAAAAATAATATATTCTCTTTAATGTTCTCTATAAAGTTGTAAAACTAAAATTTTTAAAATTAGTCTCTTATTTTTTAATAAGTGGGTGTACTTAAATTATCTGTGTTAAATGTTTCATATGTTTTACCCTTTCTTGCCACCTTTTATAGAATTTCATAGTTACTGTTTAATGCAAGTTTTGATAGCAGAACAACTGTTAGTAATTCATAAACTAGCTCAACAGTTCAGGGCACTGAGATACCCTGGTTCATGATTTGCCTTCTGCTTTTCTGGGACAGCCTGTCAAGAGCAGCTACTTCAGTCCATTAAGATCTGGAAATTTGCCACCAGGTTACAGTCGCATGTTTAGACTCATCCAACAGAGCCCAGAATTGAGCCTCAATTGATAAAAGTAGGCATGTGAAAGCACCATTACATTAGTATGGTGAGCTGCCATACTCGACCTAAGAGATATCAGTTATAGTGATTAACTGCTAGCTATCCTGTTCATTTTTGTTGGCAAAGAAGACAATTAGTTGCAAGTTTATTTCATATTGCTTTATGGATTTACCTTTTTACTCACAACCTTAAAAGAAATTGATAATGTGTTCCTGTAATAAATGTAATTCTGACAGCTAGGCATTAGTAACCAATTGATAACCTAACAACAATATTGTGCTCTTTTTAGATAATTAATCTTGGCTATTTTCCTGTCAGAAGCAACAGTGTTTGATTTTATGTTGTGCTAGAAAGATTACTGGTTTTGAAAATTAAAAAGCATTCCTTTTATATTATTCATTCCAGTAACAATTTATGATACTACGTTTAAATGCTGAGCGCTTGTCAACAAACATAATTATGTTTCGATATAAACAAGATTGGTGGCTTTATTATGCAGCTCAATCTTCATTGAGAATGTTTTGATTTAGATTCAGATTACACAGGCGGTGTATTGATGTGGTATGTTCTCTCTTTGTTAATAGTTTTCTCTAATAATTACTTGCAGACAAACAAGTTTACATTTAGGATCCTTATTCATGGGAGACATCAAACGAAGAAGAAAAGCTGCACCCTTGCCAGGACCTCCAACCACTGGTAACCAGTTTCACAAATTAATCTAATACCTTTTAATTAAGTTCTTGTAAAAATAGCAGTTTTAATTCAACTAAAATGGTTAAGGGGCTGGAGGAGTTAAGGGGCAGTGAAAGATTAGAGAAACTGGGCCTCTTCTCCCTTGAAAAGAGGAAACATGATCAAAACATTCAAAATACTGAAGGGAATAGACTTAGTAGATAAAGACAGACTGTTCACACTCTCCAAGGTAGGGAGAATGAGAGGGCACTCTCTAAAGATGAAAGGGAATAGATTCCGTATAAACATAAGGAAGTTCTTCTTCACACAGAGTGGTGGAGAGCTGGAACGCTCTTCCAGAGTCTGTTGTAGGGGAAAACACCCTCCAGGGTCTCAAGACTAAACTGGACAAGTTCCTGCTAAACTGGGATGTACACAGGTGAGGCTGGACTCATTTTAGAGCACTGGTCTTTGTCCCTGGGGCCGCCGCGTGAGCAGACTGCCCACACGTAGTAGGGCTATAGGTGTTCCACTTTCTGTAGTCCATATACAAGTCTTACTACTGCATTTTAAACTAGTTGTAGAGGCGATAGCAATGTTTTAGATCAAAGAGCTAGTGTTACAATATAGTCTAGTCGAGATAGTATTAGAGATTGCACTAAAATTTGGAAAGCCTCTGTTTTGAAGTACATATTTTCTGATTGATCTTAGCTTTCTCATCACAAGAAAAGATTGAGCATCAATATTGAGCATGGTGGGAGATTTGGGGCCTAATGCACAGTCAGCATTGACACCATGTGCACCGAATCCACATAGAAAGTGTCAATCATTGGGCTGTCTTCAAAGGCAAGACTCAACATCATCTTCCTCCATGCTTCATCCATTGGGAGAGGTAGCATGTAAGAAAGCTAAGAAGCATAAACATTCTTCTCCTTCTAGGCATGGCGCGACAGCATCCCAAGCATCCACTTCCTCGATGCATAGTAAGCATCAACATACCATACATCACTCTCCATTGTTGCAAATCATGTCTCCTCCCAGGTGTGCTTCCACATTGAGGTCTCCCATGCCCAGATAATATGCACTGGAGACTGCTTCCATGCCAATGTCTCTTCCGATGCCGACACTGACTCTCCAGGGGGAAATCTGGGTTATGCTCAGATGGCTTTCAGGACTACTACAGATTTATTTATTTATTTAATTCATTTTTTTCTCCCATTCTCCCCAAAGAGCTCAGAATGGATTACAGGTTAACATACATAATACAGTATACAGTTAACAGGTTACAATTTGCCAGGTACAGTACAAGGTTTTTTTTGTACAAGTTTTATTCTAATTTGACACATTCTAGGGATCTAATACCAATATACATAGTATAGAGTTTACAGGTTACAATTTGTCACAGAGAGCAAGGCTTTTCAATCCAGGCTGTTTTTTAGCACTGCTGGAGAATGGCGGATTTTCCTATTTTCTGAATTAATAGCCATGTACTAATTTTTCCATTAGTACACAGGCATTTTTTAAAAATTAACACGTGAACGTTTACCAAAACTTATTTTGTTAGTAGTAACTAATCAGTTATCATGTAACAATATAGATGTGCTAATTGATTAGCACAGAAATGTCCCCTCTCTGCCCCCAAGCCATGCCTCCTCTCAAACAAATTACAAAATTTGCACATGGTTTGTGCATGCAGATCCAAAATTTACCATAGAACGTCTATGCCAGAGGTGGGCAACTCTGGTCCTCAAGGGCCGGAATCCAGTCAGGTTTTCAGGATTTCCCCAGTGAATGTGCATGCAAATAGATCTCATGCCTATTCATTGGGGAAATCCTGAAAACCTGACTGGATTCCAGCCCTTAAGGATCGAAGTTGCCCACCCCTGGTCTAAGCACATCCTGCTGTAAGCCATTTTAACCTGTGGTAAGTGTGCACTAGCACTTACCACAGCTTAGTAAAAGGACCCTGTAGAGAACTGCCCCTTAATTCATAAATCTTATGGGGGAGCAAATACTAGTACCATTTACTAACACCATTAATGCATATTATTTACTGTGGTAAATAACACACGTTAATAGTATTAGCATATGTTGTTCCTAAATAATGACCTGTTTGTCAAAATGCATTAGCATTAACACAATCATTACTATATGTGTTATTATTAACATTCACATGTTGTTTCCACATTGATATGTCTCAACATAATAAGATGTTTAAAATTAGCTGATAAAATGCAACAAACTGCAAATATAGGGGTTCTTTTATTAAGGCGCGCTAAATGCTAAGGCGCCCATAGAATATAATGGATGCCTTAGCATTTAACGTGCACTAAATTGGTTAACACGCCTTAATAAAAGGACCCCATAGATGTTTAAATATGTATTTCCTTGATTTGGTACACATTTATTTTGTATAAAATCACATTTGATTCACTGACACTATGGGAAGGGTCTTCGGATGTTTCACAGTATTTATCCTTCTGGGTTTATTGAGTGTTGCAGGGGTTGTATGTTCTACCCCTGTTTACGAGTTGTAAAGACTAAGGGCCCTATCTTTATTTTTGTGTTTATTAGTTTTTGGGGTTAGATCTTTCGCTGCTGTTCTAGTCAGATTAAGGGAGAGATATTTGTGGTCCCTTATGCATTAATGCATGTATCTGTACTTAGGCAAAAACAGGGGAAAAAACAAAACCACAGACACAAATGTACCAAAGGCTGAGTGGAATTGTTAATACTGGCTGTATGTTCCCTTTACAATTGCTAATAAAGATAATTCAAAAAAAAAAAAAAAAAAAAGGAATTGTCCAGATCAGAATGATGTGCACTAATGAAAGTGTCCTCCAATGCATCTGATAATATAGGAATCTTTATTCATCCAATGACATAAAAATACATCCAATGACTCAATGACTCGACATGCACATGTTTCAGCCAACAGGCCTTCCTCAGGAGTCTTGAGAGACACCAATGTGTATATCTAGAATATGTTCCCACTCTGATAGGTCTTGCCAGACTTCGAACAAAAAAGAAAGTAAACTAAAACTTCTCAAAAAGCGAATATAACATTAGGTAACAAGCGTCCCGCTGCTAAAAATGAAGAGAAGTGTTGTTAATTAGCATTAAAATTCCACATTAGCAGCCC
The DNA here is from genome assembly GCF_902459505.1 of Geotrypetes seraphini. Taxonomy (NCBI): domain Eukaryota; kingdom Metazoa; phylum Chordata; class Amphibia; order Gymnophiona; family Dermophiidae; genus Geotrypetes; species Geotrypetes seraphini. The sequence goes on along the minus strand of NC_047086.1, from coordinate 354,795,707 downwards.
TTTTGACAACAGTTGACTAGAAACATTATGCCCTATTGCCAGTGCTCAACACATCTGTGGTGCGAGATCACCATGATGGCTAAAAATTTAAGTTTCCTAGAACTGGCCACCACCATTGAAATATGAAGGGCTGTTCTACCCATGTATACATGACTTTCACTGAAGTATGGTAGAATTTTAGTTATTGTCTTTAATGCCAATATATAAATATTATGTTTTAAAAAGTTATTATCCCAGGACAAGCAGGCATGATATTCTCACATGTGGGTGACGTCATCTACGGAGCCCCGGCGCGGACAGCTTTTCAAGCAAACTTGATTGAAGTTTCAAGTTTGCACACTGCACCACGCATGTGCATGCCTTCTCGCCCACTAGAGGGCGCATCCCACCTCGTGGTCCTCAGTTCAAATTTTTCCGCGGAGCAAGAAAGCCCTGTGGATCTGAGCTCCAGTGTTTTTGCCTTCTAGCTGCCGCGTTTAGTTTGTTTTCCCTTCGAATTAGTTCGCGGTGCTGTTTTTCTTTTCGGTTCCTTTCAAAAAAAAAAAAAAAAAGTCTTTCGTTTTTCCTCGGGCTCCGGGGGCTCCCGGAATCCGTGGCCGCGGGACGTCGGTACGTTCCCGGCCTTCTTCTTTTTCTTCGTGGATGTCCCGTCCTGTTACGGGATTCAAAAAGTGCAGCCGGTGTGAAAGGTTGCTTTCCATCACTGACCCTCACCGGTGGTGCATTGTCTGTCTTGGGCCCGAACATCCGACAGACTCGTGTGATCGCTGTGCGACCTTCCAAAACAGGGCCCTCCGTCGCCGTAAGGCAAGAATGGCCGAATTGTTCGCCATCGACGCGCCGCCTAAGGCCTCGACGTCGGCCTCGGCTTCGGCCCCGGCCTTGACCTCGGCCTCGGCGTCCTCGGGGGCCTCGGCCTCGCCTCGGCCCTCTTCCTCGAAGGCGTCGTCAGTGAAGCAAGCTTCGGGTAAGTCCTCTGTTCCATCCCCTTCAGCAAAGAAGCCATCCTCGAGTCAGGCCAAGGCGGGTGGGTCGACCCCGGCCCCGCATCGGACCTCGACTCCGCACACCCCGAGGGAATACTCGAGACCGAGGTCGCCCTCCAGGGAGTGTGCCCCGGACTCGGAACTCCCCACCTTCGTGGGGATTCCGGCCTTCCAGGATCTCCTCCGAGCTCTGATCTCATCGGAGCTGTCGGGAGCCCTGGAAGTGTTGCAGCGTGCTGCGGTTCCGGCGGCCTCGACCTCGGCCGGGGCGCCTTCGGTCTCGGAGGCCCCGGCCTCGGCTCCCTCGGGAGCCCCGGCCTCGGCGACCTCGGTCTCGGGTACGGTGGCCCCGTTCACCTCGGTCTCGGCCCCGCCCCGGACCTCGACCTCGGGGGAACCCCCTGAGCGGAGTGTAAGGCCCAAAGAAAAGTTGCGCAGAGTGCGCCGTCTTTCCTCCTCTTCCTCCGGGTCTTCCAGACACGCCTCGCCCTCGACGCGACCTCGGACGGGGCGTCGATCGAGGAAGTCTAAGCGGCCCCGAGGCTCGCCTCGGCGCGACCGTTCCTCGTCGTTCGGGGGCGAGGCGCTGCAGGTGTCGGAGTTGCGCCTCGACAACCCGAGGCTCCTCCGCTCACCTCATGGGAAGTCTTCCCGGGCCGCCTCGCCGAGGAAACGGGAGAGTGTCCCACGAACCCCTGGGTCCTCACCCAAGGGTTCTGCGAGGAGGATAACTTCCCCTTCCCCCTCGAGGGCCCTCGAGAGGGGATCCTGGGATTCGGGATCGGTTAGGGATCCTCATTATTCCCATGAGGCCTCCCCCCTCTCCTCGGTGGGGCGGTCGAGAACCCCGTCTCCCCAGGCTAGGCCGTCCTCATTTTCATCCTTCGTTCAGGACATGGCCCAAGCCCTGGGGATTGACCTGATGGTAGGCTCTCGGTATTCCAAAGAATTTTTGGAGGAACAGGACCTCCCCACTCTTCCTAGGGAGGTGCCTAGACTCCCTCTCAACAGTGTCCTTCTGCAAACCTGGCTGAATAACTTGTCAAACCCTCTTACAGTCACGTCTGTGCCTTCAAAAATGGAATCGAAGTATAGGACGATTCCCCCTAAAGGGTTCGATAAGGCGCAGCTCTCACACCAGTCTCTTCTGGTGGAGTCTGCTCTTAAAAAATCACAGCCCTCACGGGTTTCTGCGGCGGTTCCACCAGGCAGGGAGGGGCGGACCCTGGACAAGTTTGGCCGTCGCCTCTATTCAAATTCCCTGATGGCCACCAGGGTTCTAAATTACGCCTTCACCTTTTCCTCCTATTTGCGTGGTATGGTGAAGGACCTTCCTCAATATCGAAACTCGTTACCGGACTCCCAAAGAGCAGGATTCGATAAGTTTATGTCCAACCTGTCTCAATTGCGGTTGTACCTATTCCATGCAGTGTACGACGCCTTTGAGCTGGTTTCGAGGGTGTCGGCCCTCGCGGTGGCCATGCGCCGCTTGGCCTGGCTTCGCACCCTCGACATGGACCCAAACCTGCAGGAACGCCTGGCAGACTTGCCTTGTGTGGGGTCCGAGTTATTCGACGAGTCATTGGATGCGGCGACCAAGCGCTTGTCGGAACAGGAGCGCTCTCTAGCATCCCTGGTCCGCCCCAAACCTAGGCCCCCGCCGCAGAAACCCTTTCGGCCTCCGCCGCGCCGATACCCTCAGAAGTCGACCCCGGCTTTCTCGAGACCGCCTCTGAGACGTCCGTCTCAGCGAGGCAGAGGGGGACAAACCCAAGCCCCGGCGCAGGGCCCTTCTAAGCCCGCGCCTTCCTTTTGACGGGCTGAGCGGACGGGGCGGGTTCCCCTCCGCACTTTCACAGGAACCCCTTCCTATCGGGGGCCGTCTTCGGTCCTTCCGGGAGGCATGGACCGGGATTACCTCAGACGCTTGGGTGCTCCGGATCGTCTCCGAGGGCTACTCGCTCAACTTTGTGTCCTCGCCGCCGGACAGTCCCCCAAGTTTAGTCCCCTGCAACCGTTCGCAGCTACCGACCCTTATAACCGAAGCCAAAGCCCTCTTGAAGCTTCGGGCGGTCGAGCCGGTCCCCAAGGACCAGTGGGGTACGGGGTTTTACTCCCGCTACTTTTTGGTCCCAAAAAAGACCGGGGACCTGCGCCCCATACTGGACCTCAGGAAGCTCAACAAATTCCTGGCCCGGGAGAAGTTTCGAATGCTATCTCTCCCGGTTTTGTATCCCCTCTTGGAGGAAGGGGACTGGATGTGCTCCCTCGACCTGAAGGAAGCATACACCCCGCCTGTCGAAGATTCTTACGATTCCAGGTGGGGGACCTCCACCTCCAGTACAGGGTACTGCCCTTCGGCCTGGCCGCGTCCCCACGAGTATTCACGAAGTGCATGGTGGTGGTTGCAGCAGCCCTCAGGTCACGTGGACTCCATGTGTTCCCTTACCTGGACGATTGGCTCATCAAAGCCCCGACCAGGGAGGGGGTTATCTCAGCGACCCGACAGTCTATTGCCTTCCTGCAAACTCTCGGGTTCGAGATAAACTTTCCAAAGTCTCAGTTGAGGCCGTCGCAGTCTCTTCAATTCATAGGTGCGGTGCTGGACACGGTGCGCCTACGCTCCTACCTGCCGACCCAGCGGTTGGAAGCCTTGGTACGGATGAGCCGCCAGGTCTCTCAACTATCGAGGGTGTCGGCCAAGCGCATGATGATGCTGCTGGGCCATATGGCCTCGACGGTACATGTCACGCCGTTTGCGAGGCTACATCTGAGGATCCCTCAGTGGACCCTCGCGTCCCAGTGGCGTCAGGAGTGCGACCCGGTGTCTCGCCTCATTTCGGTGACTCCGCCCTTGCGGAAATCGCTGCGTTGGTGGACAGACTCTTCAAATCTGTCCATGGGGCTATTGTTCCGCACTCCGCCTTTTCGCAAGGTCCTGACCACGGACTCCTCGGAGTACGCGTGGGGAGCCCATCTCGACGGTCTTCGCACGCAGGGCCTGTGGTCGGCAGAAGACCGTCAGTGTCATATCAACGTGCTAGAGCTGCGGGCCATCTTCCTAGCACTTCGAGCCTTCGTTCACATATTGCAGGACCAGGTGGTCCTCGTCCGCACGGACAATCAGGTGGCAATGTATTATGTGAACAAGCAGGGAGGAACGGGGTCATGGCCCCTCTGCTCCGAAGCTCTTCGCCTCTGGGAGTGGGCGGCCTCCCGGAACATCTTCCTCCGGGCGGTCTACATCCAAGGAGAACGGAATTGCCTGGCGGACAAACTCAGTCGACTTCTGCAACCGCACGAGTGGACTCTACACTCAGCAGTTCTACGCGAGGTTTTCGCTCGCTGGGGAACGCCACAGGTGGATCTGTTTGCCTCTCCGGAGACACACAAACTACCACTATATTGTTCTCGGATGTACTCGCAGGACCGTCTGGAAGCAGATGCCTTCCTACTCGACTGGGAAGGGAGGTTCCTGTATGCATTCCCTCCGTTCCCTCTGATCATGCGAACGTTGGTACACCTAAAATCGTCCACGGCCACGATGATTCTCATAGCACCTCGGTGGCCGCGTCAGCACTGGTTCTCCCTGCTGCTCCAGCTCAGTGCCAGGGAGCCTCTTCCCCTGCCTGTCTCTCCTTCTCTGCTGTCTCAGAGTCAAGGATCCATGTTACATCCCAATCTGCAGTCATTGCACCTGACAGCCTGGTTTCTTGTTCCCTGACTCCTCCGGACCTGTCTCAATCGGTGAAGGAGGTGTTGGAAGCCTCCCGCAAGATCTCGACGAGGCTTTGCTATGCGCAGAAATGGACCAGGTTTTCCACCTGGTGCTCGTCTTTTCACCTGGATCCGGTATCAGTTCCGGTATCCTCGGTTTTAGAATATTTATTTCATTTGTCGCGCTCCGGCTTGAAAACCACTTCGGTGCGGGTTCATCTCAGTGCGATTTCTGCTTTCCACCAACCTCTGGAGGGACGCCCTCTGTCACTCCATCCCTTGGTGACACGCTTCATGAAAGGGTTACTCAGGGTTTGCCCCCCTCTTAAGCCTCCGTCTGTCGTGTGGAATCTGAATGTAGTTCTGGCTCAACTGATGAAACCCCCTTTTGAGCCACTCAACAAGTCCCTCTTGAAATTTCTGACTTGGAAGGCGGTGTTTCTGATTGCCCTCACCTCCGCCAGGCGGATTGGGGAGTTGCAAGCCTTGGTTGCGGACCCTCCTTTCACGGTCTTTCATCACGACAAGGTGGTTCTCCGCACCCATCCTAAGTTTTTACCTAAAGTTGTTTCTGACTTCCACCTCAATCAGTCCATTGTCCTTCCTGTGTTCTTCCCGAAGCCCCACTCCCATCCTGGCGAGACGACGCTTCACACGCTTGACTGTAAGAGGGCGTTGGCATATTATCTTCAACGCACCAGGTCTCATCGGAAGGTCCCTCAATTGTTTTTGTCCTTCGATCCCAATCGATTAGGGCATCCAGTTTCCAAGCGCACTCTGTCTAACTGGTTGGCCGCTTGCATTTCCTTTTGCTACGCTCAGGCTGGCCTTCCTCCCCCGGGTCGGGTCACGGGTCACAAGGTCCGAGCAATGGCAGCTTCGATAGCTTTTCTCCGATCCACTCCGATGGAGGACATATGTAAGGCTGCCACTTGGTCTTCGGTTCATACATTCACCTCTCATTACTGTCTGGACACTCTATCCAGGAGTGACGGCCGGTTTGGCCAGTCAGTATTGCAAAATCTGTTTTCCTAAATTGCCATCCTCCCACCTGCCCTGTTTTGGTTAGCTTGGAGGTCACCCACATGTGAGAATATCATGCCTGCTTGTCCTGGGATAAAGCACAGTTACTTACCGTAACAGGTGTTATCCAGGGACAGCAGGCATATATTCTCACAACCCGCCCGCCTCCCCGGGGATGGCTTCCTTGCTAGTTATGGAACTGAGGACCACGAGGTGGGATGCGCCCTCTAGTGGGCGAGAAGGCATGCACATGCGTGGTGCAGTGTGCAAACTTGAAACTTCAATCAAGTTTGCTTGAAAAGCTGTCCGCGCCGGGGCTCCGTAGATGACGTCACCCACATGTGAGAATATATGCCTGCTGTCCCTGGATAACACCTGTTACGGTAAGTAACTGTGCTATATAGAATATCTCAAGCATTATTAAAGCTTTCCTTTCCCTCAGACATACAATTGGGAAAACAGTCTAAGTAAATTAGACCCTAAAGGATTTGTAGTAGCCCTTGGATATGGAGAGAGGGGATGGGCATTGTGACAGAGGTTTCTGGTGGCTGGTTCCTAAATCATAATATACTCCATAATTTTTAACAAATTTCTGGATCCCTCACTGAGGCATATCAAGAGCTCTTTATTTACACAAACCCAAGGGGGTGAGGGTTGTAGATTGCAGAGCAAAGTAGACCGATGAGATTATACTCCAGAATGGATTGTAAATTAGTTTGGCTGTTACACATCATGTTTTGGTGTCTCAGTAAGATACACAGATGGATTTTATAAATTGAGGTGAATTAGGGCACAATAAATCTTTTATAAAAATATTTAGTTTTAGGTCTGTTATCTTAAGAGCCAAGAAGAAAGGGGTTGTGTAGATGAATAATCAGATGAAAAACCCAATTTTAGGCTGAATAGAACAAGAAAGCCCAGAAGCAGCTGGTTTTAAGATAATAAACAGATAAACAGATTAAAAGCAATTTGAGAGAGGGGGTGAAAATGGGATGACTTAAATATAAAGCTGTAGTAATGTAAAAATGGCAGTAAGAAAAGGCAAGAGTATAAAAGAATGGACATTAGTACCTGATGATCTGTTTGCTCAGTCATTTGTTCAGGAAAGAGATAATTGATAATAGATCATTCCTGTGGCTATAATTGCAAAATATCAAAAGGTCATGTGAGCTTTCGGACAATAGGCTTATAAGATACATGTGAGGAGTGTAGTGAATTTTAAGCTAAAGAAAAAGATATGTAAGATGATGCATGGATTTATGGATGTTTTTCACACACACAAATGAGAGAAATCCTCTTAAAATCATGGCCCATTATTATAATTTTAAAATACCCAGGATTTTGTCTGGTGAAATGTGCCAGAACTAAGTGCCAGCACCTTTGCCACTACACACTTAGCGCTGCTCTTCCTAAGACACCAAGTGAAAAAATAGGAAACAGCATAAGAAAGGGTGAGTCAAATGGCAAGGCAAAGAGAGACCTTGAAAAGAAGCTGCTGATTCCCTGTATTAGATGAACCACTTCTAGAGAAAGACACCAGATATGGTTCTTGATGTGATGCTTGCAGTGCTACCGTATTCATGGGGTAGGGTTGGTGCTGTTTGAGTCCTGGCAGTGTTAATATAGTATAGCAGGATTACTGTAAGCTCTGAGTGGCATTTTTGCAGGATTTGCTGTTAACTTCTTTGCCTAAGAATTTATGGTTTGGAATTTGAGTAGCTTATTTTTGAGACAATTACATGCTTTTCTATGGTCTGAAAGACAGTAGTTCATTGGTATACACTAGTCATTAAAAAAATGTATGGTTTACAGCCAATCCTTCCTCAGCTATGAAACCAGCTACCCACACAGATAAGGTCACTAGACTCACTAATGTCCTTCCATAGAGCAATAAAGACCTTCCTCTTCCAACAATAGGGCCTCAACTGAACAGCTTCCTCAATTTACTCTCCAGTTACTCTTTGCTAGGACTAAGGTGGACTCTCGAATAGTTCTGTAATTGTCTAAATGTAACCTAATTGTTGTCATGACTATTCTGTTCTTAAATTGATTGTGAATGTCAAATTGTAACCCGTTCTGAGCTTCTGGGAAAACGGGATAAAAATCAAAATAAATAAATAAGTGGATTTCATTAAATGGCCCAAAGCCTAATTTTCTAATGTCTGTTCCTTCTAACTCCAGCATCAGCCACTTTGCCCCAGACCCATCATCAGCCCACTCATCCCCCCCTAGCTCCATTAAAGCATACTTATGCCAGTAAAGTTAGTCAATGCGCACATGCTCAAGGCCCAGCACAGGAAGCAGATCTTCGGGCACCGGCAGGACATGCTGGTGCCGGTGCGGAGACTACACTGAAGTAAGAAGAGGGTTCGGGTGGGTTGGGGGACCTCAGGTCGCGGTGGGGGGGGTGCCGGATCATGGGGGTGAGGGTGCCGGTTCGTGGGGGGGGGGCCTTCGGGGGGAGCAATGCCGGTTCTCGTGGGGGGGGGGAGTAGCGCTGCTGGCCTCGGGGGGGAGAGGGTGGGAACCTATCAAAGCGAGTTTCCATTATTTCCTATGGGGAAACTCGCTTTGATAAACAAGCATTTTGGATTACGAGCATGCTCCTGGAACGGATTATGCTCATAATCCAAGGTACCACTGTATTTCAGTTTTTGCTGGAAATTCACAATAGTCTCAGACAGGCAATCATGTTCTTTTATATACACAATAAGACCTGCAGTAGCAGTCAATTTATTGGAGAAAGGGGAAAGATGAAAAAGATGCCTGGAAATGCCTTTAAAATCCAGGCCCTTATGGGGGCAAGAAATCTAGGGATGAAGCAAGCCCTCTGAGGAATAAATATCCCATAACTATCCCCAGAAAAAGGAATGGAATGTGGGAGGGGAGAGCTTCCGCTGACCTCAGGAGGAAAGCTCAGAAAGCCAGACTAACACCTAGACCAGGGGTAGGCAATTCTGGTCCTCGAGAGCCGGAGCCAGGTCAGGTTTTCAGGATATCCACAATAAATATGCTTGAGATAGATTTGCATCTCAAGGAGGTAGTGCATGCAAATCCATCTCATACATATTAATTGTGGATATCCTGAAAACCTGACCTGGCTCCGGCTCTCGAGAACCGGAATTGCCTACCCCTGACTAAACAATCAAGGCAGCCTGTGGCACTCTGGTTTTCCCTGGTAACCAGTGAAGAGAGTATGGTTAGCATTTCTCCCTAAGAGACATACAAATATTACAGCCTAGGAGAGAAAGGGAAGGGGAAGCTTGGGCTCGACAATTTAGAAGTAGAAGACAAGTTTATCAAGAGGGAATTGAAAACCAAAGACCTGAGGAGGACTATGAGAATCTAGACAGCAAGTCTTTTTCTCTCTTCAGAGCTGGCAAGACTTGTACCTTTTAAAGCACAATTTTTGGAGGGGGTTATTTTGACTGGTTTCTGTGCTTTCCTGCAAGTTAAGTCTACCTCCTGTGAGGATTCTTTTGTAGTTTCTTAGCTGCTCTGTCCTTCCTACACAGGTCCTAGCATTTTTGGCAGTTTTGTTTGTATTTATTTTTCCTGCTTCCTATGTCTATTCAGGCTTCCTCATCCTTTCTGGTGAGCTTCTATTTTTACCCAACACACTCTGGGGTACTTGATAGTGAAACGTATCACCAAGGACAATGTAATAACAATAATGAATCCTCGATCTTTATCAACTCAGATACAATATAGCATGTTCATTAGTGCTCAGAGAAAAGGTTTTCGAGAGACCAGACTTAGAGCAGTGATTCAACACCAGATAATCTCTCCTTTTTCAATCACAGCACATGACATGGCTTCTCATTTGATAAATTTGGGGTAAATTTTTTGTTAAATCCAACATAATTAGTTTTAGAAGAAAACTTATCTGCGCTGGAGCAAGGCAAAACCTTCCTAATGCTGGTCTATAAAAACAAAGGTAATAATAAACCTACGTTCTCAGTGCATCATACTCTTTGTGATATCTTCACACAAAACACAGAATATCAAACAAACTCTGGCTACCTCACTGTCTATTACTACTTTTCAATTCTCACAAAGACGCTGTCCACACACAGCTCCTCTTGCCTTCCTAAAAAGTGAAGTTACTCATCTGTAGCAGACATTCTCTGAGGATTGTTTGTAAATTGCTGAGATGTGGCTGTGCCACAGTTTGGCAATACATCAAACTTGGAATAAAGATAAAGAAATACAGTATAAAGATGCTTGGGTGCATAGGGAATAGGAAAGGCCAACAAGAAAGAAGAGATGATAAAGTTTTTTTATATATCTCTGGTGAGACCCCCATTTAGAGTACCGTCTACAGTCCTGGACTACATGTTCAAAAAGATATAAAGTACTCCCCCAAAATTTGCGGGGGTTCCATTTCAGGAGCTCCTGCAAATTTTGAAAAAACTGTGAATGCGGCTTAGGAGCAGATTGGAGGCAGGAGCGGTGGCAGGTGCTGAAAATCGAGTGTGGGATCGTTCTTAGTATTTTCTGACCGCCTCTTCCGTGAACTAAAGTCAGGCTACACCAATCAGGAGATACTTTGACACGCTATCTGGCACGTCAAAGCAGCTCCTGATTGGTATAGCTTGACGTTGGTTCCCGGAAGAGGCGGTCAGAAAATATCACGAAAGACTGAGTCTGCAAATTCACGGGGGTTTACTGTACACATGATGGAGTCAGTCCAGAGGGCAGCTACTAAAATAATTGGCAGTCTATGTCATAAAGTATATGGGGACAGACTTAAAGACCTTAATATGTATACTTCAAAAGAAAGGTGAGAGGGGGAGATATGATAGAGACATTTAAATACTTCTGTGGTATACATGCAAATGAGGCAGATCTCTGACAATTGAAAGGAAGCTCTGGCCTGAGGAAATACAGAATGGAGGTGAAAGGCAAAGGACTCAGAAATAATCTAAGAAAATACTTCTTCATGGAGATAATGGTGGTTACGTAGAACAGCCTACTGGTGGAAGTGGTAGAAACAAAGGCAGTATCTGAATTCAAGAAAGCATGGGTCAAGCATATAGGAAGTCTAAGGGAGAAGGGATAATAGATGGTAGGGATATACTAACTGCATAGGCTATGTGGTCTTTGTCAGCTATTATCTATGTTTCTGTAGCAGGTACTCTCTATGGACAACAGGATTGAAGTCCTGTTGGAAGTTGGAAGTTGACTTCCAAAACCTGCTCTTTATGAGCTAAGAAGGCTGGGATTGACTGTCCCAGGATGTTCTGCACATATCTGATAGACAATTTCTAGCTGCTCTATTCTAGTACTAAGCTAGAGAAGCTGTTTCTCATGCAAGGTCTTTCTGATATCACCCAAATGTGACAACTTGCACCCTGCTGTCAACCGAGAGCATGTGCTCTAAGTAAACTTGGCTTAATTGAACTGGTAGCCCAAAGGAGCTGGAGGAAGCTGCCAAGTATAAAAAAAAAAAATTCACATGACTAAATTGCCTTCATAAAAAAATGCCCAACCATAAAACATTCACAATGTTCTACAGGACATCCTGTCTCTTATTTTGTGCTTCACTTGAGCAATAAATGTAAACCATAAATATTCATCTAAGAATACTCTGCTTACTAGATGAATAGTGATCTAAAGCTTGATGTACAGTGTACAGTACGAAAACATTACTCATGATGTAAGCCAGATAAGTCAGAAAAGAATTTTGGGCTACGTACCAGAAGAAATCATGCAGGCCACCAGTATAAAGCACAGCATGATGTGTAGAACTCATTTCTACTAGCCATCATCAAAGCATTGGTGCAATCATGAATGCAGACCAGATGTGCCCGAGTGCATTCCCCTGTACAAATTGCAGTGCACTAGGATGTATCGATGAAATGCGATACTATTAGTTTGTGCTATCCATTTATAGTGTACCATTGGTGTGAAACCAGTATAATGCTATCTGATTATTGGACCTCTCAAGTAATAAAATTTAGGGCTATCAAGAGAAGGAAATGTCAGCAAAATTTATAGTGCAGCAGTGGTGAGCACCTTGCAATGCTTCATCGGTCCTCTTCTTTCATAAGCTACATTTATGCCTTTGCACATCATCTTCTTGCCCTATGTAATATAGGCTGAGCAAAATTTCAAGTTAGGTTACAAAATATCTATAAAATTGGTAATTGTTTTATTTTCTATGTATTTTAGTAAACAATTGATCTATCAGCTGTTTCAAGGACACCCAGTTTTATTTCAGTATTCTAGGATATCCACTGCTTTTGTATTTTTATTGAAATGTAAAATAGATATTGATAGATAGGAACATAAGTTCAGAACCTGTTCTTAGACTTGAATGAATCACATTCCAATTTCCTAAGGTCCGTCTGCAATTTTTCACAATCCGCATGTGTTTTAACAACTTTGAACAGTTTAGTGTCATCTGTAAATTTAATCATCTCACTTGTCGTTCCAATTTCCAGATCATTTATAAATAAGTTAAATAGCACCAGTCCCAGTACAGACCCCTGCGGCACTCCACTGTTTACTCTCCTCCATTGAGAAAAATGAACAATTGATCCTACCCTCTGTTTTCTATCCGATAACCAATTCCTAATCCACAACTGAACTTTGCCACCTATCCCATGACACTTCAATTTTCTCAGGAGTCTGCCACTAAAACCAGGGCTTGCAGATCCTGCACTTTTTTGCTCAGACTGCAAGTAATCCAACAATACGGGCTAGATTAAATAAATGGTGCCCAAAATTGTGCACTGGGATGATCTGTGCTAAGCTAGTATTCTGTATATGGCACTCCACACAGAGTGTCTTTTATAGAAGACTAGCTTATTGTACATTTCATGTATAAGTTTGGGTGCAAGCATTTACACCTGCCAGGCATTCTATAAATCGAGCCTAATTTCTGAAATCTTTAACAATTTCCAGTTTTCCTTGATTCTTGCTTCGTACATTCCATGTTCCTATGTTGAGAAGATCTTCGCAGCTTCTGATCTCCCTTTTCTGTCCAGCAACATCAGCAACAAGATGTCCTGGCGGCTATGATCCATCAGCTTCAGAACCACAGGGCATACTCTGGGAGATGGGTCAGCTCTTCCCTAGTAGGATGGTGAGTGCCTTCTGAGCTGGGGGACCATCTTCCAGCACTGTATGGCGATTCTTTGTCTCATCATAATCTAGTTTTCTTGGCAGAATACAGAAGTAGATTGCCAGGCCTTTCTTCTGTGCAGTATAAATTTGATATTGTCACCATTGTTGCATCATGAGCAGTCCTCCGAACTGGCACAAAACCGATTTCTTTTTAGATCCACAATTCATCAAGTCACTAGGACTCGAGCACGAGTCGATGGCACCTAACAACAACAATTTCTGAGAGCCACCCCTATCCCTTCCATTGTCACTCTCCTTTTGGAGTTCTATGCTGTGACACTTAGGTGTTCATGTTATAGAATAGGGCATAGGTCAGATCATACATAACTCTTAATTATTGCCAATTAAGTGCTTGTTGACTCCAATAATTGACTAATAGTGCCTATTGACTAGTTTATGTGCAGATCTGGGGTCTGCACCCATGTTTGGCCAACCTATACAGAATCTGGAGATATGGAAGTAATTCTGTAAAGCAGTCACTAATATTTCCATGCTGATTATGTGTGTAAATAATTAGAATACAGGCACATACATGTATAAATGCTGGATACATGCCTAAGCACCATTTTCTAATTACATGCATATCTTTGAGAATGTTTAGTTTGCAGGTGGGTTTACACTGTAGGCAGGGCACACAGTTAGTCACATAACTTTATAGAATGCTAAAAGTAATGCATGTATTTCCCACAACTGGGCATGCACACTTAGGCCAGTTACACTGAAGAAAAGTAGACACCTACATTTCTTTACAGAATAGGCTCCTACCAGTGTCCTCTGGGAGCCTAATAATAGGTGCACAGTTATAGAATTACACCCTATGTAGACTGCTGTATGTTGTAAACAGAAGAATGTGCAATAACTGTCTGGTAAAAGAGAAATGCAGCAACAGTTAAAGTGAAGCAGCTTGTATCACCTCTCCTTTCACTGGTTGTTTATCCAATATCAATATAACCACTTTAGGAGCCAAATTACTAAACAAGCTGCCAATTAGGCTTGCAGTCAGCTGGATAGATTAGTAGCTAAGAGAGGCCAATATGAGATTTTCATCTCTTGAGCCAATTACACAAGTGAATTACTATCCACAATGCTCTTTGGAAGAGTAAGGTAAAACTGTTTTCAGAGGCACGAAGGGAGACCCAGGGTAGGGGAATAGGATGATATTCCATGTAGTATAAAAATTGCCCTAGTAAAAAGAAAGATTTATGGCAATGTAAGAAAAGGATCTAGAGCTGCTAGAAGTGAAAATAAGGCATGGTTTGTCATTCTGTCCTGTTCCATACTCTTTCCATTGACATATCTTAACATGCTGGAGGGAGGGAGGGAGGGTGATAAGAAAGGAGCAGGAAATATAAGATTTGCTTGATGCCCCTTCTTTCCATCTTATCATTTTTAAGAAACATAGAAGTTTTTATTTCCTCAAGCGTTCAGTGACTGTTAATTATTGAAGCCAGTGTTTTTATTTGCTGCTTTATTTTTTTTGTTGTTGTTGTTTATGTCTTATTTCATCATAATGTTTTGATTTGGGCTGTGTATGTATATTTATACTCAACCCAGAATTGCAGGTAGCCTGAACTAAAAATGTTTAAATAAATAAATTTTGCTGAACAATTTTGAATTATAAATGAAAATGCTTCATTTTAGAGGAGGCGTTGATTCTACGGGACATCTTTACCTTGTTATTAGATAAAATTTGTGATAATTGGTAGAACTGACATAACATTGTCTTGTCATCCTCTCCTGGTTTTCCATTTGGTCTGCTACAGGAGCCCATGAATAAGACTACAGAACCGTGCTTCTCACCCTCTTCTACAGGAACATCCACCCAGTCAGGTTTTCAGGATGATACAATGAATATGCATGAGATTCATTTGTGTATAGTAAAGATCATTTGTATGCAAATCTATCTCATGCATATTCACTGCAGAGCTGGCTGGGTGTGCCTCCAGAAGGTTGAGAAGCACTGCTATGCAGTAGGAAATAACAAACAAACATATCTAAATTTACAAGCAGATATTTAATTATAAGAAACCTACCTAGCCACATTTAAGAAGTGAGAGGGGAGAAAGTTGGAGCAATATTAACATTGCAGCTCTCTGAAGCCTCCTACAGTGTTAGCTGTGGAAGTGTAGCAAATATTTGCAGGTAGTGTACGAGTCATGGAAAGCACACCACACCCTGTTCCTTGTAGTGGGCAAAATGTTTTAAGGAAAGAAAGCTCTAGAAAACGCACATTTTTGAGTGTTTAAAATTGACAAATTGGTTTGGCATGTATTTCAATCTATTGTGCATACTGTATAGCACTGATAACAGGAAACCATAATTATTTAGGGCAGTGTTTCTCAGCTCGATCCTAGAGTACCCCCTTGCCAGTCAGGTTTTCAGAATATCCACATTGAATTTGTATAAACTTGATTTGCATACACTGCCTCATTATAATGCAAAACATTTTCATGCATATTTATTGTGGATATCTTGAAAACCTGACTGGCAAGGGGGTACTCCAGGACCAAGTTGAGAAACACTGATTTAGAGAACATACTGTGTAGCCAGGTAAAGGTGCTTGCTTGGCTGGACAACTGATTTTCAGTACAAGTAGTAAGTCTGCAGTTTCACCTAGAATGTGATCTTCTTCCTGCTAGTAAGGATTTATTTTGTGTCACTGACTGCAGAGTAATCGGTGGCAATGTTATTTCTAAGCTATACTGGTGCAGGGGGACACAGCTTTAATTCCTTTCTTGCACATAGACCTGGAGGAATTCTGCATAACTGTGTCATGCAGAATTTGCACAGAATTCCCAACCTACAATAACATAATTTAACATAAAATTTTTATATACCATAACTCAGAATGTTTTTCAGCTTTAGGGGGTAAGTTATCAAGGTACAGTTAAAGATTGCCTTTTACACCACCTTGATTTCCCATGGGTTCCAACCACCTTCAGTAACTCACAAGCAGCAGTATTCCAGTGGTCTGGAAGCATGAGACGCAAAGCCGTAGCCCAGTGCTCCCGGGCCAGCAGAGCAGGGTCCATCCAGCTTTTTCCTCGTCCTCCATAAGGTTGAAGACTCCCAATGCCCCCTCCCCACCCCTCCTCTTCTAAGATAGTTCTCACCTTCCTCTTAAAGGGCTACCTTAATATCATTGGTGGTTTGGGAGGGTCCGCGAGCAGGAGCAACGCCAAATCACTCCTGCTCAGTCTTTCGCTGGTTACAAAATGGCACCCCTAACAGTCTTGCATGACTACTTCTAAGGGTCAAGTTTCCATTTAGAGGACATGTCCAGACAGCTTTTCAAAACCTAGAACTTTGTCCGGATTTTGAAAAGCTTCCAGCTAGGAGCGACATCGGAGTGGCATCTGCACATACATGGATGCAGCGCGGTGATGTCACACACATGCATGCATGCGTGTGACATCATCGCATTACCAGTGCAGATGCCATCCCGACAAGTGAACAGGTTGAGGGGGCTGGGGGTAGAATGGGGTATGACTCGGATTTTAGTTCCTGAAAATCTGGTAATTCTAATGTTTCCTATATGAAAATATGCTCCTTTGTGGTAATTGCACAATTTTATGGCCAGCACCAGACTGTGCAGGAGTGACTAGGCATTGCTCCTAACCAGTGTTGTCCGCTCCTCGGACAATAACTTGCTCTCAGATGACCCAGTCTCTCAGATGGAAGACCCTCTGCTTGGCTTTCTGGTTGTAGGCCCCTGCTTGCCCCACCTGGCCTTCTCCAGGCAGAGTTTGGCCCCTTCCCCAGCCTTCTTCAGTCTCTCCTGCATGTGAGTATGTACTCAGCCAAATTCTTCCCTCGACGGGATTCTTCCTCTCAGGCTTCTTGAATCACATCCAGGATTCCTCTCGGTCTCCACCCATACAATAATTCAAATGGAGAAAAACCCACTCTGGGGTACTTCACAAATGTCAAAGAGCACATAAAGGAGGAGAGAATCCCTGTTCTTCCCATCTTCTGCTACAAATGTTCTTAGCATTTGCTTTAGAATTTTATTAAACTGCTCCACAAGGCCATCTGTCTGTGGATGATAAGCAAACGTCCATAAAGTCTTCACTTTTAGTAGGGTACACACCTGCTTCATGACCTTCATGTTGCGCAGGACAATAGCCTCTGGATATCAGGTGGCATACACCAGAATTACTAAAATGTACTTATTGCCCCACGAGGTGCACTCCAGAGGGCCCACAAAGTCCATAGCCACTCGATCAAAGGGGGTGCCGACCAAGGGAATAGGCATAAGAGGAACCCTTGCATGACTATTCAACTGGCAAGTCGGGCAGGATTGGCAGAACAACTCTTTGTTTATATACACTGGGCCAGAAAAACCAGGCCAAAATTTGTTCTCAGGTCTTCTCTTCTCCTAAGTGACCTCCTAATGGGTGACTATAGGCTAACTGCATGACTTGCCTGCAATAAGGTTGCGGAGCTAACAGCTGCTCTATCTCCTCCCCCTTCAGGATTTCCTTGGCCATCCTATACATCAGATCCCCTTTAACTATAAAGTATGGGATTGCTATCTTAGAGGTGTCTTGATCGCTCATGAGATTCCCATCCACAGTCACAATTTGAGTTCAGGCTGTTCTAAGGGACACATCTTCGGCCTGAGCTCTCTTAAAATCCCCTGGGGGCTCACCCCCACTCCATTCAGGCAGGCTATCCAATAGGTCTGGTATATCCTGTTCCTCTTTTCCTGATACTGAACCCTCATCAACTGCAGCCTCCAAGTTTGGGTCACAATGCAACTTTTCCCACCACATCTGTTGGCGGGGTTTAGGCACCTTTGGATTCTCTACAGTGAGGTCAGGGTCCTCCAAAGGGAAAACCTTGGTGAAAGGGTCTTCCTCCTTTCCCTGGGGACGAGTAGTTAATTGAGCCCAGATAGCTCTAAACTTTGGGAAGTCCCATTCCACAATGACTGGGTAGGGAAGCCATGGCAGGACCACTGCTTCTACCTGGGCTTGCCCCACTAGCGTCATGAGGGACACCTGAGCTGTAGAATACTGTCTGTGAGCTCCATGAACACATGATAACTCCATGGTCTGCTCATAATTTACTTGCAGTCTGGTAACAGTTTCTCTTCACACAAGTGTCTTCACACTGCCGGAATCTATCAGCGCCTGGTAAGAATTTCCATTCAGTTCTACTTCCATCAGGCAGTTCCTGCCTCCAGGTTGAGAGGCTTCCAAAATATTGTAGTATTTCTACCACATTTACATCCATAGCATCTTCGCTTTTTCAAGGCAGTCTTTTGCCAAATGTCCCTTGGCTCCACACTTAAACCAGATGAGGGTGTTTGAATCTTGGCCCCAGCCCCATTTGGGCTGGTAGAGTCTGCATGAAGCTAACTTCCATTGATCAGGCCTCCACTTTAAGGTCCTGGGTTTGATGACTGTTTCGTGTCCTCAGGGTACTTGATCCTTGTCTCTGTGTCCATTCTTCCGGGACTTCCTACTGGTTTCTTTTCCCCAATTCTGAGGCTGGCTGAGTTTGTTGGAACAAAACTGCCACTTCCAAGGCGGTCTCTAGCATTTGCAAAGGGTGTTGTCTCACCCACTGTCTCATAGACTGGGACAATCCATCCAGGAACTGCTCCAGGAGAGCCATTTCTGCTACTTCTACTACAGACATCTCCTCTTGTTGTAACCATCTCCATGCAATCTCTTTCATAAATTGCTGCTGCTGCTGTTTTGTCTGCATCTGCATAAATTGCTGCTGCTGTTGTCCCTTCATTATGAGCCGGATTAGTTTTTCCATGTTTTACTGGTAGCACTAGAGTACACTGAGTACAAAAAACCCCTCTACCTATCTGGTTCAGATCCCTTTCTCAAGGCAGAGCTAAGCCCAGATTCTGAAATTCATAAGGTCTGCTTCTTCTGGCGGGTTGAGCAGAATCATACACTTGACACCACTTGTAACAGTGTGAGTGGGGCGGGGTCTGGCCTAGTACACAAACAGCAAGACACAAGCCCAAAAGGTAGGGTTACCAGATGTCCGGATTTACCCAGATATGTCAAGTTTCAAGTTTATTTGTAGCTTGGTATACCGACCATCACAAGTATCTGGTCGGTTTACAATAATAGAAATTATAAAGATATTTCAAAAATGTAAAATTGCATTAAGAAAATGATAAATTGAAATAAATAAGGGGAAAAAATGGGGCGAATTAAGGCCAAGACAAGGACATAATTGAGACGAGTGGGTAACGAGAGGAAGGAGGGGGAGAGGGAGGATTTTAATTACATTATGTAAAAAAATAAAATAAAAGGAAGGAAGGAAAAAGGGAAGGGATAAAACAGGAGGAGAAGGGGAATGTCGCTTCTTGAAAGCGTTTCTCTATTTATTAGTTTTTGTTTTCCCTTTTTTCGGGTTCTCAATTGGAATTTAAATAGGTATCTTTTTAGAGGGCATGTTTGGGCGTTCAGACGGCTTTTCAAAACCCGGCACTTTGTCCAGGTTTTAAAAAGCAGATCGCGTCGGGAGGGGCATCCGCACTTGTGCAGATGCAACGCGGTGACGTCATACGCACGTGCACATGATGTCATCGCATGCATGGATGCCACCTGACCAAGACGAGCAGGCTGAGGGTGGTGAGGCTGGGGCGGTGATGGGTGGAACTGGGCGGGCCTGGGGGCAGGTCTGTGGGTCCAGATTTTATATATGTAAAATCTGGTAACCCTAGAAAAAGGTAAAGGAAAATTCTTTATTAACTCAAAATGAAAAATCGACCACCTTGTTCCTTCACAGGGTCAGACATACAATGAACAGTCTTTTGGTTCCAAAAGTCCTGAGATGTGCCTGTGGCTAACAGGACCCAAGAAATGGATCATGGTTTGTGACTGCCATACCCCAAACACAGTCTTTCAACAGCTTTCCCTAGCCAGACCTCAGAGCAACTCACAGGTATTCGGCAACAAAAGTAATATTGGCTTACCTCAGCCAAGCAGAATATCTAAGGGTTGTAGACAAGATGCATATGGGAATCACCTCTTCCTTCTTCCTCTGGGTCTTCCTAGCTAGTTCTGGCCCAGTCTTTTATACTTCCTGGTTCCTGACTCCTTGATTCCTCCTTTTCATCTCACTTCCCCCTAAGGAGGAGCTACCTATATTATGGTGGTTCTTGCATTGTGAGGGAGTATCCAGCATGGCGAGTGGTAGTATCCTATAGACTCCCTCACACAGACCCTAACAACCAGATTCTACAAATGATGCCAATTTCGGTGGCCGCCTAAACAACGGTTGCTGATCACATGTCAATCATGCAACAGCGCCATTTATAGAATCATGGTTACTTCAACCATAAACATATACACCAGAAAACTCATCTTTTTCAAAATATTTAGCGAACTAATTTAAATCATCCTTAGGTTATGTTATTTTTAATCTTTTGTTCACTGCATTGAACTTACGGTTATGCGGTTTATAAATATGATGTTATGTAAATGTAGGCCAGGATTTTGAAGGCCTACCTTTCCAGTGCCTATGTTTGACATGAATCATGTCCATGGAGGTGCCTAGGGTCATTTCCAGTGTTAACCACACCTACTTCAACCTTAGACATTCTAAGGCATATTCGTAGACAAGATGAAGGCACTGTTAGAGGTGCCTACATTTTTCAGTGATTTTTTAATCATTTTTTAATAGCTTTGCCAATTAAGTTAGGCGCTGGTAGGACAGCTACCGACGCCTAACTTAAGGCACCATTTATAGAATATGCCCCTTAAGTGCTTAACAAATTTTAAAAAGGGCCCCCTTAGTGAGTTAAACAATTTGATTTTATTCATATCAGGACTATATATACATGCTTAAATAAGCCCCCCTTTTACTAAGCCGCGACAACGGGTTTTAGTGCAGGGACCCACGCTGAATGTTCCACGCTATTCCCAATGCTTCCTATAAGTGTCGGGAGCAGCGCAGCGCATTCAGCATGGCTCCCTGCGCTAATAATTGCTATCACGGTTTAATAGTAACATAGTAGATGATGGCAGATAAAGACCCGAATGGTCCATCCAGTCTGCCCAACCTGATTCAATTTAAATTTTTTTTTTTTTTTCTTCTTAGCTATTTCTGGGCGAGAATCCAAAGCTTTACCCGGTACTGTGCTTGGGTTCCAACTGCCGAAATCTCTGTTAAGACTTACTCCAGCCCATCTACACCCTCCCAGCCATTGAAGCCCTCCCCTGCCCATCCTCCTCCAAACGGCCATACACAGACACAGACCGTACAGAGACAGAGAGGGGGTTTAAGTTATTCTTTCACCACTTACCAGCAAACACATAACTCACTTTGAATATCTGCTCCTTAATTTAGATTTTTTTTTTTTTTTGCAATAAAAATCACCTAAAATGGTTGTTGTATCATAAAGAAAACAGATTGATCATATTTGTTGTTATGTAGAAGAAAATTACACAAGGTAATTCAATAATTTTAATTGTCTATTTTTCACACCTAGTCTTTTATTTATTCATTCAATTTTCTATACCATTCTCCAAAGAGAGCTCAGAATGGTTTACATGAATTTATTCAGGTACTCTAGCATTTTTCCCTTATAGTATATTCTTTATGCCATAAAAGTACTACCTACCCAAATACATTTCCTGGGAAAATATCTAATCTAATCTACAATTTGTGAGTCGCTCTATACCTAAATAGGTTCTAGGTGACGTACAATTTGAGTAAAGGCAGAAAAGTAGAGGGGGGAGTGAAGAGACAGGAAGAGGAGTGGGAGGGAGGAAGGTCTTCTAGAGAGAAGTGGAGAGTAGAATTAGCGATACATTTTACATTGAAGATATTGAAATCTCAGTCAAGTAGGCTACTGATTTGAAATATCAAATATCAAAAATTTAAACTTTAAAATAGGGAATTTAATCTCCAGAATAAGAGTTGATAGATATTTTAATGTAACAAACCTTATACACAACTTATACACAACCAGTTTTTAGTGCCAGCTGTGGTAGTAACATCTTCGACATTCATAGAATTCCTAGGAGCATCGGAGCTGTTACCGCTGCAGCCGGCACTAAAAACCGCACTACGGTTTTGTAAAAGGGGCAAGGGGGGTGTAAGAAATAATCTAATATAATAAAAAAAACAATTTGAAAATCATATAAAATGTTATTAATCGGAAGAATGGTATTGGAAAAAATTATGAAAGATCAATGAAAAGCAAAAGATATTAAAAATAAAATCCTGTTTTCCATGACAGCTATGACAAACCTATAACCTTAATTAGAGGCTTCATGCACAGTCATGGTTAATGGCCTACTTTCTCCTACAAGCTAAAGAGCCCATGTTCAAAACACTTAGGGCTCCTTTTACGAA
The DNA here is from genome assembly GCF_902459505.1 of Geotrypetes seraphini. Classification (NCBI taxonomy): domain Eukaryota; kingdom Metazoa; phylum Chordata; class Amphibia; order Gymnophiona; family Dermophiidae; genus Geotrypetes; species Geotrypetes seraphini. Next base: position 354,773,514 of record NC_047086.1, on the reverse strand, counting down.
GGTACACTAGTGGTTTTAGCGTGCACTAGACGCTAACGCCTCCATAGAGCTTGCATTAGTATTTTCCGTTTAGCGCACCTTAGTAAAAGGAGCCCTTAGACATGGAGAATGACACAGGGATACATTTTTCCCGTCCCATCCCTGTAAGCTCTCCTCATCTGCACAAGCCTCAAACACTTTAAAATCATAAGTTTGAGGCTTGTGCGGTTAAGGCAGAGCTTGCAGGAATGGGACAGGAGCGGGGACAGTACAGGGATATTGAGATTCCATGGGGATGGGGACAAATTTGTCCTCCTGATCCTTTGTGTGTGTCTAAGTGCTTTGAAAATGAACCTCTAAGTCTGTATGTGTTCTCTTCTAAACAGGGAACATCATGAAACTCAGTTTTAAATTGGAGAGAAAAACTTTAAGAAATGTTTATTCAGGCTTTTTCAAACTTGAAAATGATCCTGATTGTAAGCTGTACTGCTAGGATCGTCTACCGATAGCGCACTGCTTCTTAAATATTAAGCAAAATGTAAAACCTGCAATCTTGCAAGCTGTTGGGTTTAAAAATGATTAAACAGATGTGTAGCCTCCAGCAGCATTAGACCTCTGATCTGATTTTAGCTTACAGATGGAAATGAATTAATTCATGGCAATACCCTGTAAAATCAAGGGTATGGCATTGAATGCTAGCACACTGTTTAAACAGAAATATACCTGCTTCAAAATCTGTTTTAAAAAATTACCAAACTCTTTTTAGTACAAATTCCACATTTAATATTTTCATGGGCATCTTGACAGACATAGCTAATAGCATATTTTATGACAAAATATTTTATATAAAATCAAAATTATTGTACATTAAGGGGGTAATTCTATAAATGGTGCTTAAAAATGAGCCCCAGAAAAGATCGGCACCAAGCACTATTCTGTAAAGGGCACCAGTCTTCTGCCCACTGAAATCTGGTGACATCCTGGCACCAGAGTTGTGTGTGCTGGCTGATTTATTCTTTAACACTGCAATAAAAGTGTAGTCTCTAGCATGCAACAGGGTATGCAAGCTAAAATTCAGTGGCTTATTAAGTCTGCACATTTCCTTCTTACCTGACACCTTCCTAAAACCCAACTTTATTAACATTGTCTTAATGTAGCGAAAAGCTATCTTTTTATCTCTGAGACAGCCAGATTTATCTTGTGTCAGGAAAGTCAGACATGCTTCTCTTGTTCAGTATTGGTTTTATCTGTGACAATTCACTGTAAAGGTAATTTTCAAGATCAAAAATTGGGAATATTTAAGGGTGTATACACTAAAGCTAAGGCTGTTCACTAGGCATGAGGAATATGTATAAATTTGAATTCCTCAAAAAGTAAAAGCAATCAGGAGATTATAAATAAAAAGCTGCACATTTAGGTTCTATCACAAAAGCTTATTCAGTGCTATTTATAACGATTAGCAGTTATCCGAGGACAAGCAGGCAGAATATAAAATATAAAAGCAGGCGAGATAATAAAATTTGCGGACGACACCAAACTATTTAATGGAGCTCGGACTACAGAGGACTGCGAAAAGTTGCAAAGGGACTTGAACAAATTAGAAGAATGGGCGGCGAAATGGCAGATGAAGTTCAACATTGAAAAATGTAAAGTATTACATGTGGGGAGCAGAAACTCGAGGTACAACTATACAATGGGAGGGATGTTATTGAATAAGAGTACCCAGGAAAGGGACTTGGGGGTAATGGTGGACATGACAATGAAGCCGTCGGCACAGTGTGCAGCGGCCGCTAAGAGAGCGAACAGAATGCTTGGTATAATCAAAAAGGGTATTACAGCCAGAACGAAAGAAGTTATCCTGCCGTTGTATCGGGCGATGGTGCGCCCGCATTTGGAGTACTGCGTCCAATATTGGTCGCCGTATCTTAAGAAGGATATGGCATTAGTCGAGAGGGTTCAAAGGAGAGCAACACATCTGATAATAGGTATGGAAAACCTGTCATATTCTGAGAGATTGGAGAAGCTGGGTCTCTTTTCCCTGGAGAAGAGGAGACTTAGAGGGGATATGATAGAGACTTACAAGATCATGAAGGGCATAGAGAGAGTAGAGAGGGACAGATTCTTCGAACTTTCGAAAAATAAGAGAACAAGAGGGAATTCGGAAAAGTTGAAAGGGGACAGATTCAAAACAAATGCTAGAAAGTTCTTCTTTACCCAACGTGTGGTGGACACCTGGAATGCGCTTCCAGAGGACGTTATAAGGCAGAGTACGGTACTGGGGTTCAAGAAAGGATTGGACAAATTCCTACTGGAAATGGGGATAGAGGGGTATAGATAGAAGATTACTGCACAGGTCCTGGACCTGTTGGGCCGCCGCGTGAGCGGACTGCTGGGCACGATGGACCTCGGGTCTGACCCAGCAGAGGCATTTCTTATGTTCTTATGTTCTTATTCTCACATGTGGGTGATGTCATCCATGGAGCCCCAGCACAGTCAAAAAGTATACTGTCACTTTAAACTTTAAGACCGCCTGTACCATGTGCACACTGGTGCCTTCCCACCCGACATCAGCTCATGGAACAATCAGTTTTTAGTTTTCCCCCAGAGCTGATTAGCTGTTTTTTTTAGTCTCTCTAAGCGCGGCAAACTTGTATATTTTTTTTGCCTTCCCATTTCATTTTTCCCTTTGTCATATTTTTCTATTTCATTTATTTTTCTTTCATTTGGATAAAAAAATGTTGAAGTTTTTAACAATTTTATTTTTCAGGCCTTAGGCTCTTTTCAGTCTGTTTTCAGGCCAGGATCTTCAACATAATTTTGGTATTCCGTCTACTCGACTCCCCTGAACCACAAAGATCTTTGACCTTGCATCAGTGTTTTTTTCTTCAATGTCCAAAGCTCTTAGTGGTTTCAAATGATGCACTCAGTACCACAGGACTATTTCAGGTACTAACCCACACAGTTGGTGTGTCCAGTGCCTAGGTCCTGAACACAGAGACATTTCCTCATGCTTTGTTCTAAATTAAAGAAAAGGTTGCTTAAAGCCATGAAGTTACCAAAAACATTTCAGGTCAGCTTCAGGTGCATCAACAATGCTTGGAGATTCCAATGCTGACACTTAACAACTAAGAACTCCAGCATCTGCACCAACAGCATTGATAACTTGTTCCACCTCTGCCTCATCAGTGCTACCTGCCTCAGGAGAACCTTGTAAGAAAGCTAAGACAAACGCAAATAGGGATGGAGGTGTGGTAGACCCTGATCGATTTTCAGAGGATTGTTTTCATGAGAAGCTAGCTAAACTAAAGATGGACAAAGCAATGGGGCTGGATGGTGTACATCCAAGCATACTGAAGGAATTTAGGGAACTTCTGGCGGTTTAGCTGGCTGACCTTTTCAATGCTTCTCTAGAGTCAGGATTGGTATGGGAAGACTGGAGAAGGGCAAATGTGGTCTCTCTCCACAAAAGTGGCAGTAAGGAAGAAGTAGGGTAGTACAGTTTAGGGGATGAAGAACTTTTGTGCATGAAAGAGGATTGGAGCATGGGTGTGATAGTATGTGATGATCTTAAGGTGGTCAAACAGTTGAAAAGGCAATGACAAAAACTAGAAGGATGCTAAGGTGCATAGGGAGAGGTTTGGCCAGTAGGGACTCTGGTGAGACTTCATTTAGAATATTGTTTACAATTCTGGAGACCGCACATTCAAAAAGATATAAACAGAATGGAATTGGTCCAGAAGAAGGCTACTAAAATGGTTGGTGGTCTTCATCATAAGGTATATGGGGACAGACTTAAAGATATTAATATGTACACTTTGGAAGAAAGACAGGAGAGGGGGAGATATGATAGACCTTTAAATACCTCCATATGTAAGAAATCTCCAGAATGAGAGGGCATAGGATGAGGTGAAAGGCTCATGAGAAATCTAAGGAAATATATTTTTACAGAAAGGGTGGTAGATGATGAAATAGTTTCCCTGTAGAGGTGGTGGAGACAAAGACTATATCTAAATTCAAGAAAGTGTTGGACCTCTTAGGGAGAAGAGGAGATAGTGGATGCTGCAGATGGGCAGACTGGATGGGCCATTTGCCCTTTATCTGCCATCATGTTTCTGTGTTTCTATAAATGCATTTTCCCCTCCAGGAATGCATTAGTATTGTCTCAGGCATCTTCAACATCAACACATTCCAAATGTTGATGCTTTGAGACTAGATCATCATCAATGCAATTGGTGTCATCTCTGAGGCATGCCTCAACTTTGAGGTCACCAACACCTCAACATCCAATGCAGCATGTGCTCATAGTATTCTTGTCCACATCAGTACCAGCACCATCTCTGCAGGATCAGCTCAGAGAGCTGTTGCAGAAAGAGCTAGCTGGGATTCTGCTGTCACACTTGGTACAAATGCCTGCCTTGAGACACCCAGTCCAAGCAACACCCAAAGTCAACATTGAGGAATCATTCTCGGACTCCAAAGAGCATACCTCCTCTTCACATTCTCGTCACTCATCTTCTCTAGGCAATGTTACCTTCAATAACAATGAGAATCTATTATCATATACAGACAACATACTCCTCATCCCAATTGAACGCAACTCCAATGACACCTCTAAGAGAATTGCCAACAGCATAGACAAGATACAAAAGTAGGCCACACTCAAAAAGCAAAAACTGACCATTGCAAAAAACAAAGTACTGTGGTTCACAATTCCCTACAAACAGTCTCTACAGCCATCACCCTGCTCTCAGGAATCAAACTAGATATCAACACAACCTCCAAAATACTTGAGGTCATTTTGGACTCAACCCTCTCCTTCGAACCTCAGATCTCTAACTTATGGAAAAATAAAACCTTCTATAGCATGAGACAACTCCAACTGATCAGACCCTTCTTTCACAGTCATCACTTTGCAATACTGACACAAATGCTAGTACTGTCTCAATTGGGCTACTGTAACTCCCTTTATGCAGGTATAAACACTTCCACAAACTACAGCTGATTCAAAATACAGCAAATCTTCAAACTGAAAAAATTTGACTCCATATCACTCTTATTTCAACAGACTTCACTGGCTGCCAATCTCTGCATGCATTAAATTCAAAATCTCATGCATAGTGTATCACATCTTACATGCAAACTCCGCTGAACCTCTTATAAACCTTTTCATCAGTTCTTGGTCCAATTCAACCAGAAACATCAAGAAAATTCTTCTGATCCTCCCATCTCCTAAAGAAATTAAGTACAAGCACATATTTAACACAATTACCACTTACGTCGGCGCAAAGATCTGAAACAGCCACCTGATAACCATCAAAATGGAACCCTGTTATCTCAGATTTTGAAAGAAACTAAAGACTCTTCTCTTTGAAACATTAAACTCCATTGACAATCGGTAGCTTGTTCCAACTCAAAGATTTCTTCCTCATTCAATATAATCTGTACTTCTAATGTCAACACAATTCTTCCCAGTAGAAGACTCTTCACCCTCTCCCTCTCCTCCTCCAGCTTACTCTCTCATGCCCATTAATTCTTCTATCCTTTTGCCTAACACTTGAATTGTAAGTCACCTTGAACCTATCTAGGCATGAGCAACTCACAGATTGTAGATTAGATTAGATCTTGACATTCCTCCAGGTGTTCACTGCAGCGTTCTCCTTGATGCTCGCACCAACGCTCACCTAAGTGTCCATCTCAATATTTGCCTCAGTGTTCTCTATCTACAAGACCTGACATCAAGGATTCAGATTTCTCACATTGATCTTCCACTGATTATTCAGAATTATCTGCAGAGGAATGGTATGGTATACCTTCAGATCTATCTCCTTCACCTACCCACAAAAGGTCCCCACCGAAAAGTCTGTCTTTTACTAAATTTATCAAACAGATGGGACAAACTATTCCAGTAAATATGGAATCAGAAACAGAATCTCAAGCAGAACTCATGGATGCTTTTGACTACAAGGAGTGGCCTAAAGATTGCTTAAAGGTATATCTCCATAACTTAACAAAGGAGGCTTTAAGAACTGGGAAGCACCACTCTTTTTCTCAGTAGCTCCATGCAAACTGGATACCTTATACAGAATCCAGGCTTGCCCAGGCTTTGTTAGGCCATAATTACAGCACTAGTCCTTGGTGGTGGAGTCTGCTTTGAAAAAGGCACACAGTTCCTGAGCTTATCCCAGTACTCTGTCTAGGAGAGAAGGCAGAACTCTTGATAAGTTTGGATGCAGTGTGGCATTTTACCTGAAGTCACTTATTCAAAAACTGTTTCATTATGAACAGCGCATGCCTTCCAAGCACCTCAATTCATGCCAGCATCTTTCAAATGACCTTCTTGAAACAACTTTGATGTTATTTCTCATACATCAGCAATGTCCATTGCCATGCGCAGGCAAACATGTCTCAGAATCTTTAATCTTGATATTAATGTACAAGATTGCCTCTCAAATATTCTTTACTTAGGAGATTATCTATTTGGAGATTGAAGCATCAACACAAAAGATCAAGAAACATGAGAATTGTATGACTACCTTATCTTCTTCCAAGTCAACCTTGTCCCAATAGCCAAGAAAATATTCCAGTGCTGCTAGACATTCCACTTATTATCCCAAGTGCAGGTATAGCCTACCTACCTCATCCTCCCAAGTGCAGGTATAGCCTACCTACCTCATCCTCACAATCTTCTACGCATCCCAGACAGCAAAGAGTGCAAAAATCTCAGTCACAAACTCAGCCCAAGCAACAACAGTCTTTTTGAATCCATACTACAGAGCATAGTCAATATTTCTCAACCTTTATCTCAGACTCTTCCCATAGCTCACAACACAGTTTTCAGGCTTTGCCTAGTATGAATTCCCATTCAGTTCTACTTCCATAAGGCAGTTTCTGCCTCCAGGTTGCACAGTACAGATCTTTCTGCTGGAATTAGCATCGAAAGCAAAATTCTATATAGGTAAATAGACTGTTCTGCTGCAGTTTAATATCTCAGTCGCATTTGATGCTGTCAACCACTTTCTACTACTTCTAAAGATGAGCAAACTAGGATTACACAGATTGGTACTAAAATGGTTTATGAAATTCTTAAGGAATAGAACACATGAAGTAAGAAAGGGTCACAAGAAGTTTCTATACTGGAACACCTTCTGTGGTGTACTCAAGGCTCACCACTATCTCCCGCCCTGTTTAATGTATACTTAAGAGCCTTATGTTAGAGATTTGCCATTCCCCAAGTTCATACATTTTCGTACACAGATGATATTTTCCTCTAAGTCTAGCAAAATAATCTTTTGATGATACATTACAGTACTTAGCGAGGATTATTGAAGACTTGAGTACATGGACACAGACGAACTTACTCAGAGTTAATAAACTGAAGACCTTGTACTTTGGTTTAGAGACTACAGTTCATTACCACATACAGACTGAGGCCCTGATTCAGCAAAACGCGTCTAAAGTTAGGCGCCATTTAGACGTCTAAGTTATGCATCCTTTAGAGAATCAGGTTTTACATGAGATTTAGATGTCCAAACAATGTCCTTAATGTTATAATATTTTATTATTATGTTATTAGAATGGTGATTTTATGTTGTTTTTCATTATAATTGTAATACTGGGAGTTGGATCTGTTTAATACTTTTATTTATTTCTCTTCCATCAAACAGAGTGACTGGGATTCGAACCAGCAACATTAGATTAGGAGGCTGTAGATTTAACCAGTGTTCTACAGAGTGAGCTAGAAAGCTGCATAGCAATTGTAAAACTAGGTCTTATAGGCATTGTAAGGGAGTCTACTTTTGAGCATAGTTTAGGCTTCAGATAGATCTGAGTTCTATGGATGGAACTCAGTCACAATTTGGACATCCTTAATGTGATCTGCTAAATACTACGCAGCTCCTGATTGGTGAGGCTCGACTTTAGTACAGGAAGAGGCAGTCGGAGCATACAGCGAGTGATTTCCTTCACTCACCGGCTCTCCGGCTGCCCTCTCCTGCCTCTCCAGCTGCCCTCTCCTGCCTCCCCTTTGCGGTTGGAAAATACCGTGAATGACCGGGACCAAGAATTCGCGGGGGAACACTGTGTAGCAATCTTGTACCAGGACAATCTATTATGACAATAAGGAATTTTTCTATTTTAACTGATACTGCCCTGTTCTTCTCTACTTATTCTGCTGATAACTGTTATTTTTCTTAATTTTAGGATTCATAAGTGACAATTCTCAGCCAATCCCAGAAAGCAATATTGGAAACAGAATGCTTCAGAATATGGGCTGGACTCCTGGAACAGGTTTAGGACCAGATGGCAAAGGAATGTCTGAACCAATAAGAGCATTACAGAGACCAAAAGGACTCGGACTTGGATTTAGCTGATAGAAAAATATTCCCAGTAGCAACATCTGGAAGAAGTTGTCTTATGCTTTTCATATCATCAGCAAATTCAACTGGTCTGTATTGTCAACATGATTTCTATGAAAAAAACTAAACCAGAAATGCCTCAAACTGGCCACACAATCTATAAAACTATAAGAAATTATATTGGCAACACTGATGTAGGGATAATGAATAACATGGTGCTAAAAAAAACCCCACATAATTATACAGTAATTATGCGTAGAAGAAACTTTTAAAGACTTAATTTTAATTTTAGGTTTTCTTTTTTCCAGAAATAGTACACTTCAGTACTTGGACAGCTCTTTACAACACCATTTTTAAGATTTGTAATATTTAATGGGATTGTACAATGTGAGGTTTACTTAACTGCAAAAAAAAAAAATTGCATAAAAATATGACTTTAAGGACCAAAAATTGTCCATTGTTCAGTGGCTCAAGGCAGTCTTGCCAGTAGGCTTAAATATATTTCAGAGAGTTTTATCTTTTTCGAGTGATCCTTGTTAGGCATCGTGTAACAGCCTGATCATCTGCATTTGTGGTATGTTGTTCTTTTGGGCCTGGAATAGCCATACATTAGAAACTTTAGGAATGTGCTTAGACATACAATAGAACCCTCCTATAGCACAGGAACAAATCATTCTGCCGAACAGATTAAAACACAAACAATACTACTGGTATGGTCCTAATCATGGCTAAATATATCATAGTGACCATATTTTGAAGACATTTTGACCTCCTCCTGAATGTCCAGCCATTTGTAAGCAATGTGATTGGTCCACAGTGCTTTTGTTTAGTGACCTATGGGGGCCTTTTTACTGAAGTGCAGTAATTTTTTTTGCACTTACCATGCAGTTAACAGCCAAAATTAATGTGTGGTAAGTGCAACGTCTGTGCAGTAATGTTGGCAATGTGTCCTATATTCCCTCTACAGTTATTACACAGAAATTCCCTACTAAACTAAAACTTACGGCCTCTTATACAAAGCCGCGCAGCAACAGCCCCGAAGCCCTTTAAATCTCTATGGGCTTTGGGGCTGTTAACGCAGCGTAGCCGCTAGCGCGGCTTTGTAAAAGAGGCCATTAGTTTTATAAACTGGGTCATCAACCAATATGGAGCTTGACTCGGTTAACATTAAGATCAAATAATAATACAGATTCATGTCAAGCATAATTAGTGTGGATTCACCTTAGGCTTCTTGAGATGACATTAAGTTCATCTGCAGTGATTACACACTTGACAGAATGTACTACTTACCGTACACTGCCTGCAGTATGCAGTGTATGCCCACCTTCTGCCCATAGTAACATAGTAGATGATAGCAGATAAAGACTTTGCCCCATCCTGTACTAAGAAGTTAGTGCAGGATTTTTAGAATGATGACTGTTTTAGCACATGGTAAATGTTAGTGCATACTAAATCCCACCTCCCCCAACTGTTTATCATGCTTTAGTAAAAGGTTCCTTTGTAATTTTAGCTCATTGGCAGACTTATTTGTGCCAACAGGAATGATAGATTTGGCATTGTATAAAGTTAGAACTTTGTGCTGCTGCAAAAGTACCATCTGTAATAATGTTTGCACAGCATATATTGGATAAATTACACCCTGTTGTGCTATTGTATGCTTTTTTATTGAACATCACTTATTCCATGCACAAGTTAGATTATTAGCAAAATTAGACATTAACTTGGAGTGTGATAAGATTAGTGATACTCTACAAAAAAAAAGCATTATTTCTTATCAAAATAAGTTCAGTGCCTCCTGACTTTAGCCGTTCCCAATGAATTAACATTTTCATACTGGAACACACAGTTCATCCTGATCCTCTTCCCAGAAGCTCAGGTTAAAGTGTTATGGATGAGATTTATTACATTTGCTATAAAACAGGCAATAGTTTCATTCATCATGCTAATTTACTGCCAATCACAGGGAGAGGTTGATGGGCCGAGATAAAATTTAATAAACTAGTTTTGGAGAAAATGAACCAAAACTAGATTTTCATAATGCCTGCCTTGTAGTAGCATATCTTCAGCTTTTTCATTTGACAAATAGGACTGAGTCAGGCACACAAGTGGGTGATGTAATCACATGTCACTGGGACAGAACAGCTCTCCCATGCACAGTAGTTTCCAGTTATCTCAAGCGTTTTGTTTTTTTTTAATCTGCTGTACTGAATAGATGTGAAAAGTTCTCTCATAATGCTAGAGATTTTTAAAACTCTGCATAATGCTAGAGATTTTTAAAACAATATTTTAAAAAAGCTTTCTATTTTTTATTATTTTTGATTCTTCTGTTTTCCACTTAAGTCCCAGAAGTCAGGATTCTGTCAGAGAAAGATCCAGAAGTTCAACACCCATTCCAGGTGTTTACTTTATGTGGGCTCTGACTGCAATCAGATTGATCATAAGCATTGTGCACATAGATCTCTGTGAACCTGAAAAGACTGCCTGAATTGACTCTGAAGCAGAGACAAGGTTTCCTTTTGCCCAAGAGCAAGAGAAAAAGGAATGGTCTGAACAGATATTACTGTACCTGAATCTGCATGCACATTTCAGCACTCTCTCTTTGGCAGACATTCCATCCATCTCCCTGTGCAGTGACTTCATAAGTCCAGCTGCAAAGGAACAGTGCTAGAGGTCTTCAAAACTAATGCAGAACTCTTTGGGGTTCACAAACCAAAGCATAACTGTCTTTTGAATACTCATACAAGCCAAAGATAGAAGTACTGGAGAAGAACAGGCACATCAATGCTGCCTTTTTTTAAGGGGTATCCCCTAAGTACAAGTCTGCATCATCCATAGAAAGTAACATTGACAAGTAACTGTCACAACCACATATGTTCTTTTTCATAGCGGTAGCAAAGATCTAGTGCAAACCTCCTCTTTCTCTCTAAATGAATCACAGTCCTCTTGTGTAGTGATTGATGGTTCAGCCTCAAATGGCTTCAACTCCAGTCCTGATCCTGATTGTTTTGCTACTTCTTCCAGAACAGCCTCATTCATTTGTTAAAAAAAAAAAGACCAATGTTCATTGAATTTGTCAGGGACTACTGTATAGATCTTCCAAATTTTCAGTATCAGTAACCCACTGTAAGTCGTATCAATCCATAGGTGTTACTCCTGAAAAAAGACAATTGCTCTTCTCAGGATCTGATAGTCTCTTTCCTCTCTACTTCAGACTCTGAGCTTCAAGGAGACCATTTGTAACCTTCTTGCTCTCCATACTCAGAAATCTCACAGTGTTCTGGAAGACTGACAGAACTGAATTTTATCTTTCTTGAATTCTCCTTTAAAACAGAAGAGTAGTCTACTTGGATTCCCTCTAATCCATCTCCTTTTAAAGACATATTTTAAACCGATTAAAGAGATTAATAATCTGCCTTTATCCAAGGCAGACAGCAATATATATATATACACACAATAAAACAGTTTGTATGTGTCAGTTCCCACTTACATTTTGGTCTATTTTCAAACTGGTTTTACTAAGATCCAGCTTTAGCATTGGCCATGAAGCACACAAGAAAATACACAGAATATTCCAACAAACCTTCTGGTATAAAGATCCTTGGCACCTGTACCATTCAGGCAAGAAAATATTCAAAGGGCAATGCTATCTGCATGCATTGTAGCTCATGAACTCTATATGGTACTATATATGAGGTCTGTTCAGAAAGTTCCAGGACAGTTTGAATTGCGCACCAATGGGAAGTTCTTTTGAGATGTGCTAGGTGGCTTTGAGTAGCTTGAAACCTCATGAGTAACCTCCTTTTTCCATTCGTTGATATCTGTTTTTGTCTCCGAGCTACAGCAAATTTTGTGAAAGTATGTTTTTATGATTGGCTGTATTTCATCATGTGTGACCTCGATGAGCAGCAGTACAGCGTGAAGTTCTGTTTTAAATTGGGTAAGACCGCTAGAGAAACTTATGAAATGTTGAAAGTGGCTTATGGGGAATATGTCATGAGTCATGGAAGGTGTTTTGAATGGTATTCATGCTTCAAAAGTGGTCGTGAATCAGTTGAAGAAGATTTGCGAACATGGAAGACCATCAACTGATTATGATCATGTTGATCAAGTAAGGGTTCTTCTGCATGCTAATCAGCAATTAACTGTTAGAGAATTGGCAGAGGAATGCAACATCTCAATTGATTCATGCCACAACATTCTAACAGAGAAGTTGGGGATGTCTCACTTTGCGGCAAAGTTTGTTCCATGGTTGATGACCAGACGAACTGTCAGAATCTTCTTGAGCAGGCAAATGAAGATGAAACATCTCTTGATAAAGTGATAACTGGTGATGAGACACTGGTCTACAGTTATGACGTGGAAACCAAAGCTCAGTCATATCAATGGAGAACCAAAACATCGCCAAAATTGAAAAAAGCTCTGCAAGTTCGGTCGAATGTCAAAGTGATGTTAACAAGATTTTTTTTGACAGTTGTGGCATTGTTCACTATGAATTTCTGCCACAAGGACAAACTGTTAACCAAAATTATTATCTGAAATTGTTGAAACAACTCCGTGAGAGAATCAGGAGGAAGCGGCTCAAACTTTGGAGGGAGCAGTTGTGCTTGCTGCATCACAACAATGCGCCCACTGACACCGCCGTCAAAATTTGTGAATTTTGCGCAAAAAAGCACAATGACAGTTCATCCTCAGCCATCTTATTCTTCTGACTTGGCCTCTGCTGACTTCATGTTTCCTAAACTTAAATCCACTCTGAAAGGAAAGCAGTTCAGCACCATTGAACACATAAAGCAAAATTTGACCAGAACTTTTAGCGATTCCTGAAGAAGCGTTTAATGACTATATCCAGAAGTGGAAATGACATTGGGAAAAGTGTATACGTGGGGAAGGCGAGTACTTTGAAGGGGACTCAATGGAATAAGTTGTAAGATTGTGTAATACATTTTTATAAAATCATAGAAACATGATGGCAGATAAAGGCCAAATGGCCCATCTAGTTCTGGAACTTTTTGAACTGACCTCGTATGTATATCATCTTTCAAAAATTGTAAGGTTTCATATCTGTCTCCACAGGCACAGTCTGAATTAGCAGATCATGATACGTATATTCAACATGTCTTTGAGAATTTTGGCTTCCACCATTGCTACCAGAAATTTTGCATGGCTGCATGCATAAAGCTTCCAAAAAGGCATTCTTATAAAGCTCACTTATGCTCCGTGTTGGAAATTCCTTTTGGAGATAAAGAAATAAAAATAAAAAAGTTGGATTCCATTAAGGATCACTGTTCTGCTTTGCAACAGCTGTCAACTGCACCAGCAAAATCTACATCAACCTCTAGACCAATATGCAAGTCCCAGTATTGTAAAAGTTACTTTTATTGTAGAAAAATCTTTGTTCCTTTTACTTAGTAACTTCAGCAAACTCACCCTCATCAGTGAGAAAGAGATCAAGCTAGACAGGGCATGCATACTCAACCAAAACAATTATTTGACTGTCCTTTATAGTCACAGCTAGTACTCCTCTCAAATAACCATTATATACTAATTGTAGGAGGTTAGGTACATTTCTTTTTGGGACTAGATAACCTCATATTCCTGGATTCTGAGCATCATAAAGATGAGCTACTACCAGCCAATCAGTTTCTATGGTTTTTAGTTAGCTCAACCCCCAGGTCAAGTTCCACTCCAAAATGATAGAGCCCACTCCAGAAGGGAACCAATGATTCTACTCCAGGTAGAAATATACACAATGACATGAGAGTGTGTGTTTTGTCAATAGGTATGTACATGGTGAAGTTTGGACAGAGTATGGGATGAGATCACAAGTACACATGTAGGTTAGAAAATATTTTAATCTATGCATATATTTAATCTAGGCATTGATATTTACACCTGCAAAGTAGATGTGGATTCAGCTTTGCAGACTTCTGCTTACACTAGTATTCGATTAGATACCCACTTGAGCTCCTTGTGACCCTGGGTAAGACACTTAACCTTCCATTGCCTCAGGTACAAAAAACTTAAATAGCTCACTAGGGATAGAGAAAGTGCTTTTATATAACACATAAACTGCTTTGGTTGTAGCACAGGAAACAGTTTTATCAAATGCATGACCCATACCCATAGAGGCATCTATGTGTCTATATAAAATATTGTTTAATAGGTGCCTACCTACCCTCTTAAATCAGGCACCTTGTAATAAAATTATCCTCCATATAATTATTCTCCATATGCAAAGCAGCAACTCCGTCCTGATTTTCTACCTTTGCTTCACAATACTGCTTGGACTTGTCCTTTTTCTTTATGACTCAGTTATGTTTGTCAACGGAAAAATGTTCTGTTTCTGATCAGCAACAAGTGTTTTCCATCGGCAGCAATATTGATCAGGCTGACTTGTATTCCTCCCTGACCTACGTGGCTGAGGAGATCATTATGCAAGGGAAAGGCTGCACATTCTCTGAACCGTACATTAAGTTCTGAGCTCTGGAAGAGCTGTTCCATCCCATATACAATACATGTTGCAAGGGACCTGCGGCAACAAGAGGGCATCTGTGGAAAATCAGGGGCGGGAAACTACGAGGTGACACCAGGAAATTATTTTTCACTGAAAGGGTGGTTGATCGCTGGAATAGTCTTCCACTGGAGGAGATTGAGGCCAACAGCATGCCTGATTTTAAGGCCAAATGGTATCGACACATGGGATCTATTCACAAGGCAAAGGTAGGGGAGGGTCATTAGGGTGGGCAGACTGGATGGGCCTTGGCCCTTATCTGCCGTCTATTTCTATGTTTCTATGTTTCAGATAATCTAAATAACGTGCAGATGCTGACTTTGCTAGTATTCTATAATGGAATCTTGGTGCACAGATACCACTCTGGAATTCATGCTCATTGCACTGCATGTCAGTGCCTATCATATCATATGGTCTTCATTAAATAAGATTTCTCTTGTTTTAATCTTGATTTTACTGTGACGATCAGGAATTGAAAGAAGAATAAAGAGACAAAGACTGTGTCTGAATTCAAGAAAGCGTGGGATAGGCAAGTGGGATCTCTTAGAGGAAGAGATAATGGTTACTGCGGACAGACTGGATAGGCTATCAGTGTTTCTATGTAAAGTACGATATATGGAATGAGATTAAATAACCTTTTAAACAAACTATTAGAAAGGTTCATACAGTGTAAGTATTTTTTTTCCCTGCATGTCAATGGTATCTGATCATGGGTTTCCCTACGTTTCTTCAGTTAGGAAAATCCTATTAAAAAAATAGAAAGTTGAAGATATGAGTACACTGTTGGCTTCTTCAGATGATCAGTGCTAAATCAAAGCATAAATATATCAGATTAGTTTTTCATTGATATAGTACCCATGTGTTTAAGTTAACAATTTTGAATGGGAAAGTGTTTTGTTATGTGTTTGCTGCTAAGAGATTGCACTTTCCAATTATTATAACTCTTTTATGGTAGATTACTTTCCAGAACTTATTTTCAGATCTATTTTAGCTGTAAACCTTTGGTTGTTGAATGTAATTTTATTTTTTACAGAATTAACCCATTGACACATGCTTCCTAAAATTATACAGTTTTCTCAGGTACTGTACTTCCAGACTTAGGGATGAGCAACATATCTGATGAGGATTAAATCAAACCATTCCAGCCAGTGCATACTGCCAACATAGAGAGATTGAAAACAGCAGATCAGGCTGAAACAGCCATTTTAATGGACCAATTCTGTGTTTTTCAGAGGGAAAAAAAACTCCTCTTTATATGCAGCATCTCCTTGCCAAAACAGCTTAAACCATTTTAGAAATGTGAAATGTTGAATTTTAAGAAAGTGTTTGTTATATTGTTCAGACAAATAATTTTATCATTTTCCAAGGATACGTTCAATAGCGCTACCATATTCCTCTCTAAAATGTTTAGTTTGATGGAAGAGTGTATATGAAAGTTTTCTGATGCAAAATGTAGTTTCTTGAAATTTGAACTGCTTTTACCTGTTAATGCTAAATACAATGTGAACTTCTTATATTGATAAACTCCTTGAACCTGAACCTGACTAGGTCAGTACCTTGATTAACTATACATTTTTGTATCACTAGGTGTGAGTCTATAGCTCTGACAGAATTGTTAAAAAGTTTATTTCCTATCTTCTCACTAAAAAGGTTTATGAATTAGGATTCTTCTGTTTGATAATGCAAATATAGATGTTGGCAGCATTTTTATGATCATGTTGGCTGAGTTAGGGATGTATCATTGTTAAATGTGCTTATTTTTAGTAACTATTTCTGCATTTTATTATGTAATCAATATTTAAATTATATACTTTTAAAATATTGTATTGGCAGCAAATTGGAAGCAAACAAAGGGCCTCTTTTATCAAGCCAAATAGCACGAGCAGGAACAGAAGATGCACCGAAGCCCATAGGGATTGAATGAGCTTCGGTGCATTAGCCACTCACTACTGCAGCTTGATAAGAGGCCCAAAATGTGCATAAGGTATGTAAATGGCATTGTTTTAACAGAGCAACCAAGATACACATAAATAAGTGATTTGGGGAAGGATAGGCTCTTTAACATTGTGTCCTGTATTCTTTAATCATTTCTTTTCTTTGTACAGTAATTGAAAATAGATTGCAGCAGGAAAGGTTATTCCAATAAAAATTTTTAAAAAATCAGCTATAATTATGTAATTGGAGTGGAAATTCAGTAAAACTCAGCTGAGAGAGGGATAGTGAATCACTTCGAGAATTCTATTGTTTTGTATAGTACCTTGTGATGATGAATTACTCCTTAGTCTAGCAGTATCTTTAAGAATTAGCTATGCGTTCCAAACCATACTGTACCAACTTGTGAACTTCTTTTTTTGTAAATCAGTTTTAGCATGAAAAAATGTGCAGAAATGCCACAAAATATGCAAAAAATACCTAAAATTGAAGATTTTGTGTTTTATTTTAATTCCACTTTTACAACTATCAAGTACAAGACATTGATAAGAAACTTAGCAACAAATATGCCCATAATAAAGAATTAACCCAAGTCTACAAAAGGGGTGGGGTCAAGATGGAAGACTAGTGAGCAGTCATAATTAAGGAAAAAAAAATCAAAAGGAAGAAAATAAACAGAGAGGTTGAGAACCTACATTTCACGATCAGTGATCCATACCATGGCATCCATAAAGGCCCTAACTAGTAGTAGTTCTGTGTGTACCCAGAAACATACATAACTGCAACTATTCAATGATGCTCTAACTGACCAGGTGACCACTGAAGGGATGAAGGCATGATACCCCCCCCACACACACACACAAACACACACATACACACTCTCCCCAGTGGTCACTGACCCCTCCCGCCCCCCAAAGATGTAAATGAAACAGTACATGTCTGCCTGTATGATAGCTTCAGATTTTAGGGCCAGTCCTAGTAGAGCAGCAAGCTGGTTCCTGCAGTAACCTAGAGGACTGTCCAGGTTCCACGACGGACTTTCTAAAACCTGGTAGTTTGTCCGGGTTTTGGAAAGCCCCAACAACCTCCGGCCACACCTGGAGGGCATCTGAGCATGCGCGGATGATGTCTCACACATCCGTGCATGCTCCAGATGCGGCCAGAGTTGGAGGTTTGTGGGGGGCAGGATTGGAGGCTTAACTGGGAGGAGCTGGGGTAGAATGGGGTAGGGCTGAAGACTGAACTGGGTGGGTCCAGGGTTCAACAGGGCAAGGGCAGATGCAGAATAGGGCAGGGCCATGTGTCTGGGTTTTTGCGGCCCAAAAAATGGTAACCCTATGAAAGGGAGCAGCAACTACTACCTTTAACAAGGGCACCGGGATAACCTGTACAAAGTGGCAGTTAACAAGCATAAATAAAGGAACAGGGGTGATCTGCTATGGATCAGCAGTTACAAACTGTTCAGAATAGTAGTTGCAACCCTAAACAAAGGATTGAGTGATATCTTGCACAGAGCAGCAGTTACAACCCTAAACAAGGCATGGGAGGGTAACCTGCACAGAGTAACAAGTAACACAGACCCCCACCGTACTAGGCTATTATTGTCTTTATCTGCCATCATTTACTTTGTTATTATCCATTTCTTTCACTGTATGTCTGGAACAAACTGCCTGGCTCGGTCCATCAGGCTCCATCTCTGGCAATATTCAAAAATACTTTCCACAAAAGAGGAACTGGGGTAAAAATAAAAAATATACACTTATACCAAACCCTCCAGTTATCCCTTATTCAGCATCTGTCTTTAGGATAAGATATACATTATTTTGTGAATATTTGGTAAAATAAACAGCGTATAACTGGAGGGTTTGGTATAAGTGAATATTCAAAAATATGCTTAAAGCCCACTTTTCTGAAGCTGTTTTTAAGTCCTAACTCCAGCCCAGTTGTAAAACACCCATATCTGCCTTGTCATTCCCTCTGTAATTCCCTACCTGAGCAACCTGTATAGATTCACCGTTTATGTCTTGTTTGTCACAGATTGTAAGCTCTCTTGAGCAGGGACTGTCTCTTGCGTGCTAATGTGCAGCGCTGCATGCATCTGCTAGTGCTATAGAAATTAGTAGTAGTATTTCAAGATTTAAGCAGGACATATTAGCAAAGTGAAGAACAGAAGATAGGACTATAGGAATCCACTGCATTTCTCCGTTAGGTCCGATGACTACGGTAGACACAAGCAGCCGATTTTTTTCCCCCAATGCTGTGAGTAATTGTCTTCACAGCAGTGACAGATGTGCAATATAGCAGCTTCTTCGAGAAAAAATTAACAGTTTGTCCAGCATGTCAGCTTGCTCTTTTTAGTGCTTCGGAGGTCCTGGCCCCATTATGGATGATTTAGAAATTGAGGCAAGCTAAGACCAGCTGCCTGAGTTGAAAGCCTTTTGTCAGTAGACTTCATCTGCATTCCACTATTCACTTGCATGCAGAGATTGGTAGGGCCCCTCTGGCCACAAGATGAGTGTGGGCTGACAAAGCCTTGATTTGTTGAGAGAGAGAATAAATGGGTTTTTTGGAAGATGAGGAAATATCACCATTACTGGCCAATTTACAACATTTTATCTGTGCCTCAGACATGTCACTTTTGTTATTGCCGCATGGTAATTACATAGTGAAAAGGAAAGAAAACAAATTCTGGTTACATATTCAGATTCATTGCAAAATCACATCATCCTGATAAATGCCCATTTATGATACAAATGGATGGAAGGTTCATTTTAATTTTGAATAGCTAGCCCGGTCATAAATAGGCTATAGGATTAAATCCCACAGAATCTGATTACCTAAAAGCAAACTGTGTATGTTCTTTTTTTTTTTTTTTTTACTTTGTTTTGTGATCTGGGAATTCAGAATGTGCAGGAACTTTTCTGATGAGGAGGATGGTATTTATAAAAATTAGAACTTTTATTTATTTTATTTGGTATTTATATACTGCCTATCAAGGTTATCTAACTGGTTTACAATCAGGTAGGTACTCAAGCATTTTCCCTCTCTGTCCCAGTGGGCTCATGATCTATCTAATGTACCCAGGGCAATGAAGGGATTGAGTGACTTGCCAAGGGTCATAGGGAGCAGGGCAGGGTTTGAACCCATTCAGGGTGATGAGGTTGTAGCTCTAACCAGTAGGCCACTCCTTCCTTCCATATATATGGTGAGACATTTCATCTTTTAAGACAATTAAATTAATCTTATTTAGAGGACTTGCTTTTTTCTTTTATATTCTTTATTCATTTTGAAAACTTACAGCAAGCGTACAGGAATATATCATTAGTAACAACAATAACACTTGTAATTCTCATATAATTCTACAAACATAAAAATTATATCCCGTCCCACCCACCTTCTTTCAAATATTATAATCAATTATATCATAAATGTAATATAAACATATAATATAGTGAAATTTCCAGAAAAACTCCCTCCCACCCCCCACTGTGTACATATATACATCCAAGGAAAATGATGTTTTATTTATTTTATTTGGTATTTATATACTGCCTATCAAGGTTATCTAACTGGTTTAGGTACTCAAGCAAGGAGGATTGCTTTTTTCTTAAAGAATTAGAGCACCATATTCAGTAGGTGCAGCTCCTACCCGGATAAGTTTGCAAACCAAGTCCTACCTCGATTTTCAGCATCACTCACCCAGATAGTGCTGCTGAAAATCTGCCCTGACCACTTTGGCACAATCGGGGCAACGTCACAGCAGTCTGGGGACAGAGCTTGGGCAGAACCAGAAGTTTTCCAGTTAGCAGTGCTTTTTAGTTCATTAGCCAGGTAACTCTCCAGATAAAATTAGGATGGCAAGAAGGCTGTTATAACTTTATTTGAATAGGTTGTGGGTTCAAATCCCACACTGCTCCTTGTGACCCTGGGCAAGTTGCTTAATCTCCCATTGCCCCAGGTACATTAAATAGAGTGTGAGCCTACTGGGAAAGATAGGGAAAAATGCTTGAGTGCCTGAATGTAAACCACTTAGACTATAAGTGGTATATAAATGCTTAAATAAATAAATAGTTATTTGGGAACCAATCTGAATATCACTGGAATCTGAATAAATGCTGGCAGGGCTGGCATCTGGGTGTGGCCTGGTGTGAATTAGCCAGGTGCAAAAAAGCCTTTGGTAGCCAGCATTTTAAAAAACATTGTTGCAGGCTAATTATTATTAATTTATTTTTATATCTGTATTTTTTATTATTATTTCAAAGTAGAATAACAAAAGAGTTTGCTTACAGAAAAATTATGAAATCCAGGCATAGATAAGAATCATGATTCATCAGCAAAAACAAAGCAATACTAATTTAACCCTGAATGTCAAGTTTCAAGTCCACAATTCTGGAGGGGAAGCAAACAGAAAATTGGGAGACGATGTTGTAAGGGAAATAATATATTTAAACAATACTTTTAATGGAAAAGTGACTAAGCACATTCCCATATAAATTATACCATAAGCCATCTACAAATTAGAAAGACCTAGATCCTAATATCAGAAGGCTTTGATAACTCTGCAACATCTTGTTTTTTATTATACAGAAAATATTTTGTTGTTTAGGATCCCAGAAAATCCATTCAACTTATTAATACATTTTGCATGAAAAAGTATGAAAAAACTGACCACCAAGTTGTCAGAATTTCCTGTCGCATAGTAAGAAAAATTATTTTCTCCTGTGTCTGCGTAGAGACATCTGGAAACATCCATATTCTTTGGCCTATAAACTCAACTTGCTTCTTTTTGAAAAATATTCTAAGTATTAAATCTTTATCAGACTCAAATACAAAGAAAATACGTAATGTAGCTCTATCTTTAATTTCGTCTAAAGACGTCTCCAAAAATTATGTTAGGTTCAAACAATGAGGGGAGACAACATTGACTGCGCTCTGAGTTGCTTATGCTTCCTTTTTCTTTTTAAAGACCAAATACATAGCTTGCTCAGTCAATCAAAAATCTCTCTTAGGAACTTTTTAAAAAGTTCTTCAGCTCATATCATTGGAACTATTGGAAAAATTATGTCTGTCAAGTTCAGGTGGCTAAGCTTATTCTCCATAATTCCCATTTTATTCCACTGTGCCATAAGATCTTTAACCAGCATTCTATCTTCCATGTCCCTCAGTTGAACCTCTTGAGCTGGGGCAACAGCTACTAAGGTATTAATTAATTAATTTAATTCATTTTCTATCCCGTTGTCCCCAAAGAGCTCAGATCAGCTTACAGGATAAGCATACATATTATATAGTTGACAGGTTACGATTTGACATAATTACAAAACAAGGTTGTGTCCTAACTAGATACAAACTAGGGATCTAGTACAAACAATTAGATTAACTCAATCTTCCAATCTCCCACAGTCGCCTCTTGAGTATTAACTCTCCCACACAGTTTGTTCAAATTGCTTCAAAGCAGTCCAAATAGAATTGAGGCTTACCTTCTCATGCTTCATGAGCTTCAACAAGCTCAACTTTTCAGGAATTCCCACTGGGCTAGAGTGTCTCATGCCTGCATCATCTCCCTCTTGTATTGCTGAGATCACTGCCTTTTTCACTAAATCCTGCTCATTGCTTTCTTCATAGCAAGTGTTTCTGCAAGCCCAGATCCAAAATGAACCTATGTTGTGGGCTGAAGAGATGGACGACAGTCTTCGGGGTTCAACAGTGCATCGAGTAAGAGAAAATCTCCCTGTTCCTTCCCTACCTCAACGCTTGCTCCCGATACTTGTGCCACCGCCACTGCTTGCATCAACTGAGGGATCATGTATTGGTGAGGGTCTTAAACATCTCCATTCTAAAAACTGAAGAGCAATTCACATTAAGTTAAACCAGTACAGGAGCTTGGTGAGATATGTTCTACTCGGTCAATGCCATCTTACTTTCCCCTGCAGACTGTTGTAACAAAATTGTTTTTGTTCCTGGTTAATAAGTGTTCTTTCTTAATTGCCCATGCCACAAAAATATAGAAAATGACTATTATTCCCATCAAATTTACTTTTGTGACCATGGGTCTGATCCGGAGATGACAGTTCTTATGACATTGATATTTTGAAATTTACCATCTTTGCAGAATATTCCAGATTGATTCCAAAGAGTAAACTTAGGGGCCCTTTTACTAAGACACAAACAGCGGACAGATGCATTTTGCTATGAATGCAGTCAATTGATCAAGATAAGAAGGAAAAAGTACACCATAGAAATATCTAAGATGTGAGATACCTACAAGGCATATTTCGGCATGCCTGTTGGGGATCAAGACAAACCTTGGGCACCTCACTTCACATCAAAGCAACTTCAAAAATCTCTGGAAAGTAAGACAATTTTGTTCTCATTAGGATGGCAGAATTTTCTGCTCAAATTTCTTAGAATGTTTAATTTTTTTAATATTTAAATTTTAAAATTTTCAATGTTATTTGAAAATATTTCATGTATGAAATGTGTTGCGAGAATCTCATACACATTAGTCATAGGTGAAATAAATGTATTGTTTCCATTTCCACAATTTCATTTTCTTCTACTGGATGGTATAGAGGGGAAAAGAAAGCCATGAAATTTGCTATCCCAAGAATTTGGTGGGAACCTGCTAACCACTCAAGCAACTGCTACTTCTGCAAAGTGGACCCTTCTAAACTTCAAACTGGCAAGCATTCATCTGCAGTCCCATATCCAGACATTCCTTCATCCATCACCCCAGTGCCACATTGCTCTGAACTCTCCATACCCTCAGAGCAGCCCATCCACGTGACGTGACGTGAGCAGCCAGTTCAAGAGTGAGAGAGACATTGTAGATCCAGTTTACAATATCAGTGCTGCAGCTGAGAGAGACCCACACTATCCAAACCAAAAAGACCTCAATGACTTGATCAGAGATCTTGGTCTCATCAAATCCAGTGCTGAGAGATCTTGGTCTCACCAAATCCAGGGCCGAGCCACTGCTTGCCCTGGATTGGTAGCTTGGAATATTGCTACTCCTTGGATTTTGGCCAGGTACTAGTGGCCTGGATTGGCCACCGAGAGAACGGGCTACTGTGCTTGATGGACCCAGTAAGGATATTATGTTCTTAAGGTATACTCCAGGGGATGAATAACTAACTACTGTATGATTAGTTCAGTGTTGGCTTTATTCAACAGAAGCCTATTCTGTATCATTCATCCATTAACTCCATCAAAACACACAACTTATTGATCTCAACATCCATAGAAATGCCAAATGAAAAAAGAAAGGAATATCATCTGCATCCAAACCATAATTAATATTAAATTCCCAAAATATCCCAAACAATTGAACCAAACAAAGATTAAGTGGTAGGTATTCAAAGTATTTTAAAGGGAGTTGCTTCTGGTGTTTAAATTACATATCTGGGGCTATCCAGGGTTGTTCAGCAGTACATAACTAGGTAGTGCCACTGAATATTTCCACTGTATTAGGGCTTGGCCATGGGGCAGAGAGGAGCATTTTTGATAGTGCATCTAAGACCATCTTTGGATGTTTCTTGCAAGACATCCAAAAGCCAGGATGGGGAGATGTCCATTTTTGAAACCACGAGATGTCCACATTTTTTTTAATGACTTATTTGGGTGTCTTGGCTGTCAGGATGTCCAACTTCCAAGTTCAAAACATCCAAATTCAGACCAATTGGATGTGGGAGGGGCCAGCATTGTAATGGACTGGCCATACAAACATGCCAGCAGAGCAGTGGGGCACCTTAGAGAGCATTACTGTGAACTTCACATAAAAGGTGCCAGGTACATATGTCACTAGAACCCCCTATTAGTGTATGATGAGCCCTCCAAAATTCCCCCCAAACCTACCATACTTACCTATCTACTACCCCAATAGCCCTTATGGCTGCAAGTAGAACCTTTATCCCAGGACAAGCAGGCAGCATATTCTTGACTGATGGGTGACGGCACCGACGGAGCCCCGGTACGGACAATTTTAGAGTGATTGCACTCTAAGAACTTTGAAAGTTCTAGTAGGCCGCACCGCGCACGCGCGAGTGCCTTCCCGCCCGACAGAGGCGCGCGGTCCCCAGTTTCTTAGTTTCCGCGGAGCTAAGAAGACGCGTGTTCCAACTGCTGTTGGAAAATTTTTTCAAATTTTTCTCGCCTTCCCGCTCGCGCGTTATTTTCTTGTCGTGATTTATTCACCTTATCGTTTCTTTCTTTTATTTATTTTTTTTTTTTTAAAAGTCCATTTTTTTTCGACTTTTTTCCGGTCAGCCCCGGCGGGGCCTGTTGGCACCATCAAAGCCTCGGGCTTCGATTTTGCTACGGCCGATTTTCCCTTCATGCCCCCTTCACCGGGTTTTAAGAAGTGTCAGCGGTGTGCACGTCCTATTTCTCTTTCCGACCCGCACAAGTGGTGCCTTCAGTGTCTGGGTCCGGACCATAGGGCAGAAACGTGCACCCGCTGCAGTTCTCTCCAAAAGAGAACTCTAAAGAATCGCCAAATTCAACAGCGAATTCTTTTCGGTGCCGCCATGGAAGTTCCCCCGGCATCGACACCGTCATCTTCCTCCAAATCGGCACCGGTGACTTCGACACCGCAAGATCCATCCTCGGTGTCGCACCCTGTAGGTAAGCCGGCTAAGAAGCCATCCCCTACTGTCCTTAGCCCGCCAGTCGAACAAGCAGTGAGCCAAGTCCTGCAGACTGCGCGCCGGCCTCGCAAACGCTCCGCTCCTATTGAAGTCACTGCCTCTTCATCGGCATCGACTTCGCCTGAGCGTCGAGCTGCACCGCAGGTACCGAGCAAGAAAAAAGCGGTACCGGTGCCATCGGGACCGTCTCTGGATGAGAGAATAGCATCCATCCTTCAGGTCCAGCTTAAGGAGCAGTTACAACACTTGCTCCCGGCTCTGCTGACTCCGAGCCTTCCAGTGTCGGTACCTACTGAGCATTCGGTGCCGATCGTCGAACAGCCTGTTTTGTCGGCATCGACGTTGTCGGCACCGCAAAAATCTGTTTCTATGCCTGTTCTCTCGGCGGAACCGAAGTCTCTTCGACGCACTGCTTACTCGACTTCGGAGCCGGTGCCGTTCTCTGACACCCGTACTGCTGTACAGTCACCCGGTACGGTGTCCATGAGGTCTGGTAAATCGGTACGCAAAACCAAGCATACCGAACCTTCTACCCCACTTTCTCAGGGCCGTCTGTCATCGGTACGGGACCCTGATTTGTGGGATGATTCTGATGACCCCCTCGGTACCGAGGCAGATTATTCCTCGGAGGAGGATGTTACATCGGTGCAGGATCCTGCTGGTAAGCCAGAGCACTCGTCCTTCACCAAGTTTCTTGAGATGTCGGACACCCTTTCCATCCCTCTAGAGTCTGACTCTAAAAAATCCAAAGCATTTCTTGATGCTTTGGATTTTGACCAGCCTCCGAAAGAATTTTTAAAATTACCCCTCCATGACATCTTGAGGGAAACTTTTTACAAAAATTTAGAAACTCCTCTCACCGTTCCAGGAGCCCCTAGGAAGCTGGAATCGCTTTACAAGGTGATTCCTATTCCAGGGTTTGACAAACCCCAGCTGCCCCATGAATCTCTGCTGGTGGAATCCACCCTCAAAAAATCGGCAGGCTCTAGTGTATATGCCTCTGTCCCTCCTGGCAGAGAGGGCAAGGCCATGGATAAATTTGGTAAAAGACTTTACCAAAATGCAATGCTGGCCAATCGTTCAGGTAACTATGCGTTTCACTTCTCTTTTTACCTGAAACATTTGATTCAGCAAGTCTCTTCTTTTCAAAAGTATCTTCCTGACCGTAAGCTTCCTGCATTCCAACAATGCACTTCCAGTCTCCTACAACTCAGGAAGTTCATGGTCCGGTCCATCTATGATACTTTTGAACTCACATCCCGAGCCACGGCTATGTCTGTAGCGATGAGACGATTGGCATGGCTCCGAGTCTCCGACCTTGATGTGAACCACCAGGACCGCCTTGCCAATGCTCTCTGCCTGGGTGATGAGCTCTTTGGAGAATCTATGGATACCACCACTCAAAAGCTCTCTGCCCATGAGACGAGGTGGGATACTTTGCTGAAAAATAAAAAGAAGCCTCCTCCTCCTCGTCCATTTAGACAGCAGCCATCATATCAGAGGCGGTTTTCTGCTCGGCCAGTTCAGCCTCAACCTCCACAACCTCGAAGGCAGCGGCAACAGCACCAACAAGCACGTCAGCAACAACCGCCTACCATAAAGCCTGTCACTCAGACTAAGCCGACTCAGCCCTTTTGACTCTCTTCTCCTGGGCATTGCCAGTCTCCCTCCCTCCTGTCCTCTTCCACAGCCCATAGGAGGTCGATTAACCATTTTTCACTCTCGATGGGAGGTAATCACCACCGACCAGTGGGTGCTCTCGATCATAGCCCAAGGCTACTCCCTCAATTTTCAGACTCCTCAGACTCCTCCGCCGTTAGGCCTGCCAAAAGAGTCTGCTTCCAACAAGTCTCAGTCCCTCCTTCTCGCTCAAGAGGTTCAATCCCTCCTTCTTCTCAATGCCATCGAAGAAGTTCCTCAAGATCAGCGAGGTCAGGGTTTTCACTCCCGGTACTTTCTAGTTCCCAAAAAGACCGGAGACCTCAGACCCATCTTAGATCTCAGAGATCTCAACAAATGTTTGGTCAAGGAGAAGTTCAAAATGCTCTCTCTTGTCACCCTCTACCCTCTTCTCGCTCAGGGCGACTGGCTATGCTCCCTTGATCTCAAAGAGGCTTACACACATATTCCTATCCATCTGACGTCCAGGCAATATCTGCGCTTTCTCATCAATCAACATCATTATCAGTACAAGTGCTACCCTTTGGCCTGGCCTCCTCTCCCAGGGTATTCACCAAATGTCTGATTGTGGTAGCGGCCTATCTCCGCTCTCACAACTTTCAAGTCTTCCCTTATCTGGACGACTGGTTGATCAAAGCTCATTCCCCTCAGGCGGTTCTGCTATTAGGGTTCGAAATCAATCTACCCAAGTCTCACCTCATTCCGACCCAGCGACTTCAATTTATTGGAGCCGTTCTGGACACTGTTCTGATGAGGGCGTTTCTTCCATCCAACCGCCTTCACGCCATCCTCCATCTCTGTCAGCAGGTGTTTCAACAGATTACCATTTCTGCGAATCACATGATGGTGCTATTGGGGCACATGGCTTCGACAGTACATGTCACACCCTTCGCACGTCTCCACCTGTGTACTCCTCAATGGACCTTAGCGAACCAATGGTCCCAAGCGACGGATCCTTGTTCACAACACATATCTGTGACCTCGTCTCTTCGACAGTCGCTTCTTTGGTGGTTGACATCTTCAAATCTATCCAGAGGTCTGCTGTTCCATCTACCTCCTCATCAACTAGTCATCACCCCAGATTCCTCCCCCTACGCCTGTGGAGCTCACTTGAACGAATTCCAAACTCAGGGATTTTGGACTGCCCAGGAAAAGAAACACCACATCAATTTCCTGGAACTCCGAGCGATGTTCTATGCCCTCAAGGCGTTTCAACATCTTCTCTTTCCTCAAGTACTACTCATTTGCACAGACAATCAAGTTGCAATGTACTACATCAACAAACAGGGAGGAACGGGCTCTCGCCTGTTGTGTCAGGAAGCCCAACGGATTTGGTCTTGGGCGACAGCTCGTCACTTATTCCTGAAGGCTATCTACATTCAAGGGGAACAGAATTCCTTAGCGGACAATCTCAGCAGAATTCTCCAACCTCACGAATGGACTCTCGATCCCTCGACTCTTCAGACCATTTTCGCTCAATGGGGCACTCCTCAAGTGGACTTTTTGCAGCTCCCCACAACCATCAGCTGCCCCTGTTTTGCTCCAGACTCTACTCTCCTCACCGTCTGGCGCCCGATGCATTTCTCCTGGATTGGACCAGTCTCTTCCTATATGCTTTTCCCCCTCTACCGCTTATGCTGCGAACACTGTTCAAGCTCAAGAGGGAACAAGCCACCATGATTCTCATCGCTCCACGGTGGCCCTTCTACTTCAACTCAGTTCCAGGGAACCCATACCTCTTCCACTGTTTCCTTCTCTGCTTTCTCAGCATCAGCAGACCCTACTGCATCCCAACCTACAGTCTCTGCACCTGACAGCTTGGTATCTCTCGGGCTGACTTCGGCTCACTCACTCCTTTCTCAGCCTGTCCGCTCTATCATTGATGCTTCCAGGAAACCGGCCACGCTCCAGTGTTATCAACAGAAGTGGTCTCGGTTTTCTTCCTGGTGCCTCTTACATCACCATGATCCCATGTCTCTAGCAGTGGGACTGGTGTTGGACTATCTTCTTTCCTTGTCTGACTCTGGTCTTAAATCTACTTCTATCAGAGTTCACCTTAGTGCAATTGCTGCCTTTCATGAACCAATTCATGGAAAACCCCTCTCGGCTCATCCTTTGGTTTCTCGGTTCATGAGGGGCCTTTTCAATGTGAAACCACCTCTCAAGCCTCCTCCTGTGGTCTGGGATCTCAATGTGGTTCTTTCCGCTTTAATGAAGCCTCCTTTTGAACCTTTGGCCACAGCGCATTTCAAATTTCTTACTTGGAAAGTGGTCTTCCTTAAAGCTCTCACTTCTGCCAGGAGGGTCAGTGAACTGCATGCACTAGTGCCGATCCACCTTTCACTGTTTTTCACCATGATAAGGTGGTTCTCCGTACACACCCCAAATTTCTTCCTAAGGTTGTGTCTGACTTTCATCTTAACCAGTCCATAGTCCTACCTGTATTTTTTCCAAAGCCTCATTCTCATCCAGGTGAACAGGCTTTGCATACCTTGGACTGTAAACGTGCTCTGGCTTACTATCTTGAACGTACTAAGCCCCACAGATCATCTCCTCAACTATTTATGTCCTTTGATCCTAATAAGTTGGGTCATCCTGTATCTAAACGCACTCTCTCCAATTGGCTTGCTGCTTGCGTTTCTTTCTGTTATGCTCAGTCGGGCCTGACACTGGAAGGTTCTGTCACGGGCCACAAAGTTAGAGCTATGGCAGCGTCTGTAGCTTTCCTCCGATCTACTTCCATTGAGGAAATCTGCAAGGCTGCTACTTGGTCCTCAGTTCACACTTTTACATCACATTATTGTCTGGATGCATTCTCCAGACGGGATGGACACTTCGGCCAATCTGTTTTACAAAATTTATTTTCCTAATGGCCAACCTTCCCTCCATCCCTCTTTTTGTTAGCTTGGAGGTCACCCATCAGTCAAGAATATGCTGCCTGCTTGTCCTGGGATAAAGCACAGTTACTTACCGTAACAGGTGTTATCCAGGGACAGCAGGCAGATATTCTTGCGTCCCTCCCAACTCCCCGGGTTGGCTTCTTAGCTGGCTTATCCTAACTGGGGACCGCGCACCTCTGTCGGGAGGGAAGGCACGTGCGCGGTGCAGCCTACTAGAACTTTCAAAGTTCTTAGAGTGCAATCACTCTAAAATTGTCCGTACCGGGACTCCGTCGGTGCCGTCACCCATCAGTCAAGAATATCTGCCTGCTGTCCCTGGATAACACCTGTTACGGTAAGTAACTGTGCTATATGGCAGTACAGTAGGGTTTTTGTAGCCTCACATTTTCCACCTTAAATGTGGTTAGAGTGGCTTTTGTGCCTAGGTCTTCCCCTCTATGGTTCACTAGCCCACCAAAGGCTACTTAAGGCACCTGTGTGCTGCTGTACTAGGTTTTCCCTTAACAGGTGCTACTGTTGTAAAGACAGGTATGTGCTGTATTTCATTCAGATCTTTGTGGGGTGGTAGGGGGTCAGGACCACTGGAAGAGTGTGGAGGTCATTACTTAATCTCTCCAGTGGTCATCTGGTCAGTTTGGGTTCCTTTTTTGCTTTTAAAACACATCTAGATCTGGACATCTAAGTTCCGTCCTGGACGTCTTGGGAAAAGTTCAGTTATCACCATAAGACATCCCCCCTTGAACATTGGATGCACAGTGACTAAGAAGCCTAGCAAGACATCCAGAAATTCAGCTACGTATGAAAATCAGCACTTGGATGTTTTGACATGAAAAACATCCAAATGCAGATTTATGCCATTTTTTGGATCTTAGTGTTTTGAAAATGCCCCTAAACGTGTCTACTTAGCTGGTTAGTGAGATAGTCAGTCTACAAACTAGCTAAGTAACTGCATAAAATCCATGCAAAGCATAGACATTGGAATGGGGGGGCATAGGGGCCATGGCCTCCCCCAAAATTGCCCATCCTGTAGGTTAGGGCGAGGCTGATCGCTGCCTGCCACAACTGCAGGAAGGGAAGGGCCAGGCGCATGTAGCGAATGTACGCTGCTGGCCCACAAGCTTTCCACCGATGTGAATTCTGATGGAGAGAAGGTCCAGGCCAGCCAAGCAGCGATTGGCTGGCCCGGACCTTCTCTCCAACGTCAAAATTGACGTTTGGGTCTTATGGGCCGGTGGCATGGCATTTGCTGCACACGCCTGGCCCTTTCCTTCCTGAAGTTGCGGCGGCGAGTCTTCTCTGCTGTGAATCAGCCTCTTCTAGTCCCAAGCCGCCTCTGTTGGGATCATACTCCTGCTGTCAAAAGGTGCTAGGCTCAGCCTTTTCCTCTGGGTATCAACCTCCTGCAAGGATTTAAGCCTGAGCCCAGTCCCTCTCACTGGAGGCAGTGTGAGGTATAGACTGTCGGAGCCAGGGAGGACTCTGAGCTCTGGGGATCTAGGTTCTCATAGGGACTGGACATGCCTGATAAGTTTTGGGAGCTAGGCACATGTTGCTTTGCTGTCTGAAGTCCCAAGCGCTCAGTTACAAAGTTGAGCCCAGTCTGTTTAGTTTGTATTAGTGGTGGCTACTTTGACACCTTGTTACACCTACGCAAAGGAAAATAAGAGTGAGGGTTGCAGATTAAGGCTGAGCCTGGTTCCAAGCACGCTTTTGCTCCTTTTTGCTAGATAGATCATCTGCAGATGCTAGTAGTCTCGCCCTCAACTGTCTCTCTCAATAGCCTGCAAAATCAGTGGAGCAACTCAACCAGTCCTGGAGAATATTTCTGTGTCTATTTTCTCTGTAATTCGGTACTTTTGATCACAGGCAAGATTTTTTTTTTTTCTATTAACAAAACTTTGTGTTTTTTAATTTTGTGGTTACCATTATGTATTAATAAGATATTGTGTGTATACTTCCCCCTCAATATTCATGGGGGTTAGGGGCACAGCCGGCCTGCGAATATTAAAAAAACGGCAAATAACTTTTAGGACTGACTCTGACCCACCCCCACCTCCCTACTGCCTCCCAGACCTCTCCCCCACCACCCTCCTGCCTCCCAGACCTCTATACAGCTTACCTGGTGGTCTAGCGGTGAAGCAGGGCAGCAGAGCTCTTCCTACGCTCCTGCCCCGTGCAGAGCTGTCCACAAAAATGGCTGCCGTGAGACCACAAGAACTCATAGCAGTCATTTTTTGGATGTTTCTGCATGGGGCAAGAGCGTAGGAAGAGCACTGCTTCCCCACTAGACCACCAGGTAAGCTGTATAGAGGTCAGGGAGTTGGGAGTGCTTCCCGTTTAAAAAAAAACTCGTGAATAACCGAAGTTGCAAGTCTTAAATGCGCATATCGGTAGGGTGAAGTGTGTATGAAAACTGGATGGAAGAAATTGCATTGCAATTAGTATTATTATGGGGTGGAGTCAGGGGTGGAGTTTGGGCAGAGCTAAAAAGCGTTCCGCTGCCTTTGAGACAAAGCATGAAATTTAAGTCACTTGAAATGTGATGCAGATGTACAAATACTTGAAAGGTATTCGTATATGAGATGAGGAAGTGGTAGAATTAGCAGACATGAACTAAAGTTGCAGAATGGCACACTTAAAAGTAATATTAGGAAATACTTTTTCACAAGAGAGTGGTGAGTGCCTGGACTGCCCTTGTAGTGAAAGTGGTAGAGAAAACAAAGTGACAAAATTCAAGAACATGTGGGATAAATACAGAGGATCCCTATATAAAAAGTAGCTAGGATCAAAGGAAAACTTATGCATCCTTCACACTTTAAACAGGTCACAGAAGGGTGCCTTGTTTGGGCAGACTGGATGGACCATACAGGTCTTTATCTACACCATTTACTATGTTGCTATGTCATTTTATTACTATGATAGTGTACAGACCCCCTTTAACCTTAGCTTGAATAATGAGGCCTGGATTCTGAAACCGGTGCCGTTGTCAGCGGCCTCCTTAAAAGTGGCTGCCGATTGCATGTCAATCACGTGACAGAACAGGGTACAGAATTGCGCCTCCAGCAAAGGTAGGTACCAGAAATGTAGGCCAGGGTTTTCTAGGCCTACATTTCTGGCACCTACCTTTGATGTGAATCTTGCCTCCGTGGGTGCCTTAGGCCGCCCAATGCCACTTCCGACATTAGCCACACTTACAGTGGCAATAGGTGGCTTAATGCGCCTTCAGAAGCACAATTCTGGCACTGACTTTATAGGCACCGGTAGGCACCTTGAAACTCAGTTTAAAACGTCATTTAAATGGTGGGGGGGGGGGGGGTTCTACTGAGCTTGGGCACTTAGTAGTGCCTAAAAAAACCGGCACTGGTTAGAGAATCCGGGCCTGAGTGCAGACTGCTGTTCCAATTCCACGCTAAATATGAACTGCATAAAGGAAAGAAAATAGGAGCAGTGCATTCATTAAGAAAAGTCATTTCACACAATCCCTTTCTCAAGTGGGCTGATCTTTTTTCCACAAAAAGAGAAGCAACAACCTCTGCACCAAACCAAGGAAAGTCCAGAAAAGAGCAGAGAAGGCCAGACCTTCAAGCCAAAAGATACACTTTAATGAGAACTATATAACATAGAAACATAGAAACTGACGGCAGAAAAGGGCCACGGCCCATCTAGTCTGCCCATACCAATGTCCCACCCCCTAACTCCCTCCATGAAGAGATCCCATGTGCCAATCCCATTTTTTCTTAAAATCTGGCACGCTGCTGGCCTCAATTACCTCTAGTGCAAGACTATTCCAGCGATCAACCACTCTTTCGGTGAAGAAATATTTTCTGGTGTCACCATGAAATTTCCCACCCCTGAGTTTCAACGGATGTCCTCTTGTTGCCGTGGGACCTTTAAGAAAAAAGATATCTTCCTCCACCTCGATATGGCCCGTGACATATTTGAACATCTCTATCATGTCTCCCCTCTCTCTGCGTTCCTCGAGTGAGTATAGCTGCAACTTATCCAGCCGTTCCTCATACGGGAGATCCTTGAGTCCTGAGACCATCCGGGTGGCCATTCTCTGAACCGACTCAACTCTCCGCACATCTTTGGACTGTGTTTCGGCTGTAGAGTCCTTGCTAGAGACAGCAAGACGCCCCAAAAGCTTTGTTTTATACTTTGGCCATTTTTGAGTGAATTCATTTGAGGACTCCTGACACAGACTCTATAGTTGAAACACTGTCCATGTCAGGTCCGGTTTCATGTTCCACTTTATATGGTTCTCATTAAAGTATATCTTTTGACTTGAAGGTCTGGTCTTTTCTGCTCCTTTTTCCTTCATCAGTCTGCCACTTTGGAACTCCGGCACAATAAAGTCTTTTTCTTTTCTTTTCTCTTTTAATATGTTTATTGAAAACTGTAATCAAGACATACAGTCAGGAAATTTTCCAAAAAATACAATGCCAATAACAGGAATTCAATACAAAGATATATGACTAACAACAAACAACCGAGACATCCCAAACAGAGGTAACTGTCCTGACCATGCCCAGATCACAGCCTAATTTTAATTTAACCCCCCCCCCCAACCAAGTAGTCGCATACCAGACTTCCACTACCACTGAAAAACAGTATACAGTCTTTTACATTTTAAGCTGTTCTGTTTTGTTTTTCTTCAAATTGCAAGATGTACAAATTTTTACTGTTATAGAATACATTTAGATCTTTCTTGAAACTAGTTTTGAAATGTAATGTGTGAAGTTGAATAAGGACTGTACTGTAAATTGAAAAACTCATATTCTGTAATTGTGAAGCACTTCTTTCTACCATTATACAGCTCATAAATTATTCCATCTGGGATCTTATTGTCCAGTAGATAAAAATGATATGAGATTTGAGCTCTATAAAACTGTAACATCTTATGTAAAATACATGATTCTCTATTATTTAAATGCAGCATTGTCTATGTGCTGTCATTGGTTTCTGACTGCTACACTGCATAGTGATACAGTTGCGTTTACAACAGATCAGCGGAAGAAAATGTTGGCAAGTTGAATCTTTTGTGTATCAGAGAGCCAAGACTTAAATCTTGGCTTTGACTATCTTTATTTTAGGTGACAGGCAGACTTTAGATATCTTGCATAAGAAGAAAGGATGTAGCAATAAGCAACAGTATCTTGGATGCTTCTGGTGCTTAAGGAATCCCACAATGAAATTTCATATTTACATCACCTCTTTAAGCTTTGAGACCTCAAGCACCCACACCACCCATATAGCCAACACCCCTGTGCTTTTACTGGCATATACAGTATCTCTGTCAAGCCTATATCAAGCAGAGAGAAAGCAGCTGTCCTCAACCCCGGGTCATAATTCACAAATAGAGAATGGCACAGTGACAGAATTTGTTACCTTTCTCGTTCCCATAGATAACCGCAAGAAAACCATCCTCATGCCATTTAAGGAAAGAGGGAAGAATCAAGCGTATGAATTAGCACAACCACTAACGCTCAAGCCTTGTATTGAAGAATGCTGGTGTACAAGGACTGAGGTTCAGATGAAGAATGGCACTGTTTCCCATGGTTATCTGTGAGGATGAGGACAGTGACAAATTCTGTCACCGTATCATTCTCTAATTCACTCCTCATTTTTAAAATTATATAATTCTACCCACTATCCTTTCGTGGTCTGATATGTGCAAATTGTTTTTGTTACCCCTTTTTTATATTTGTAATTCGCTTTGAAACTATGTTATAAGCGTATGCATCAAATTTTAATAAACATGAAACATCTATAAATGTTGACCAGTCTCTAACAATTGTGCCCCATTCTATACAAACAGGGACATTTCTAAGAAAGGCAAATTGAGATGCTTGGCCCAGGCCCCTGACACTGACATCTCTTCCTGCTCTTGAGCACGGGTGGGGCAGACATTGCAGTGGCCTGCCTAGCAGAAGCAGAGGTTCATTTTCACTGGCTGCCAACTGAAGCCTACATTCAGTTTAATCTTTGTATGAAGATACATAAAGTCCTTTATGGTTTAGCTCCTGCTTATCTGTCTAATTGGATTCAGATGATGCCTTAAGGAAGGCCTCTCTGATTCTATGGTGTTATATTTTCCCAAACCTAGCAAATTAAAATACAAAACTACCTTTTTTGCAGGTTTTGCTTACCAAGCTTCTGCTATTTGGAATACATTTCCAATACAAAGGAAAAAGATCCAGAACTATTTTTTTTCTTTAGGAAGGCATTAAAAACTTTTCTCTATAAGAAATTTCTGACCAATAAGTAAATTAATCTCAGACCAGCTATATTTTACAGTAAGAACATATGAATTGCCATACTAATTAAACTCCTACAGCCAGTGCTAGACAGCAGTGGTGTAATGAGGGTAGAAGGTACCTGGGGAGTTAGTGTCCCCTGCTACTCCTCTCCACCCCCATCCCTGCTCCTTCCCTGCCTCCCACACCACACTTGCAACCTCCCTTCCCTTCCCCCTCCCCCAATATCTCTTTAAATCTTCATCAGCGTGAGCAGCTTCTCTGGCCTGTTGCTTGTGCCAGCATTGGCTTTCCCTCTGATGTCACTTCATGGCCTTATAACCAGGAAGTGATTTCAAAGGGGAGCCAGGCCAGTGTAAGCAGTAGACCGGAGAAGTTGCACGCACTGGTGAAGATTTAAAGAGGTACAGGGGAAAGTGAGGGCGTGAGCATGGCATGGGAGGCAGAGAGGTACTGGCGCCCCTATCAAGGCGCCGCCCAGGGCAGTCCGCCTCCCATCCTTACTGTGCCACTGTTGTGCAGTAATATATTACTAAGTAATATATTACTTTTAAAGTAATAAGTAACTATGATTGCTTTTGTGCAATGTCATGAATAACAGTAATATATTACATTTTTCAGTAATGAGTACTTTAATATCTAGTTACTTTATGTAGTCACTTTTAGTGATACCCATCGATTTTCCTTGCATCACTAGGCCCTTATTGGACTGCTTCTGGTTTCTGGAAATCATCCTTTTGAGTGAAATTGTTCAAGTGTACAGCACAAGGTGATGAAGCTAGTTGGGTCTTTGACATGTAAGCACTCTATTTGTGTCAAAATTTTGATTTAGTAAGTGAAAAAGGTAACAATATTTATGTTAGGTGCAAGCTGTGTCTGGTAAGCCACAAACTTGAGAGTGATGAAGTGGTATCAAAGCAACAGAACAAAAAGAACCAAAAGTCCAACTTCTGGTCCAACAGACCAGAGCAAACAAACCAAAACTGCAGGCTTGTACATGATGCAGGCAAATTTTATTATGACAAATAAATCTTAACTAAAAACCTTTTACCAGACAGGGGACCCTGTCTGGTAAAAGGTTTTTAGTTAAGATTTATTTGTCATAATAAAATTTGCCTGCATCGTGTACAAGCCTGCAGTTTTGGTTTGTTTGGTTTGAAGTGGTATCAAAGCCAGCAAATAAATAAAATCTTGTTCAGTCAACTGTTGATTTTAACTAGACAGCATGAAGCAATTTTTCTGGGTGAGACTATCATATCATAAGTCCACTAGCAGCTCCTCTGGACATCCTAGAAAGTGAAACTAAATGTTACTTGGGCTTTTTGCTACCCACTTTGGTCATGCTGAAAACAAAACTGACTAAAGTTGATAAAAGCCACTCACTAGATATGGTCATGGCAAATGATCCAAAACTGCTATCCATTATTGAGTGATCTCCACTAATATGGTTAGATTACTATGGAGCTCAAAATCCAAAAATATAAACGTCCAACATGCATCCTAAATCAGCACTTGGTCATCCTAATGGCCAGGATGTCCAAGTGCCGATTTTCAAAACTGCCTTTTTGAACATCTAGCAAGGTGTCCCAGCCTCTGTGCATCCAGAGCTCGAGATGGTGGAA
This sequence comes from Geotrypetes seraphini, assembly GCF_902459505.1. NCBI lineage: Eukaryota > Metazoa > Chordata > Amphibia > Gymnophiona > Dermophiidae > Geotrypetes > Geotrypetes seraphini. The sequence continues at coordinate 354,735,637 of NC_047086.1, read as the reverse complement.
GTGTGTTATGGGTGAGCCTTGGGCGTGCATAAGGGCAGGTTAGACTTGTACGTCTTGCAGAGATAATCAAATGTTTTGCAAGATGTCCTGGATGGAATTTAGACATTCAGAGCTAGACCTGTTTTTGAAGCATCTAAGTGCCACAGAGGAGTCCAAACTGACCAGATGACCACTGTAAGACACCCCCGCACTCCCTCAGTGCTCACTGATCCCTTTCCACCACATAAAAATGAGAACGAAAAGGTAAATACATGGCTCTAGAATAGCAGCATCTGGTATTGAGAAGTCTAGTGAGCATCAGATATGTAGAGTTACCTGTGGGTGGGCTAGTGTACTGTTTCTCAACTTCTTCAAGCCAAGTACCCCCTAAGCCTAGCAAATACCAACCCTGTACCCCCGCCTAAGCTCCGCCCCAGACCCACCCAGGATGCATCTCCTCCACCCCCTTTACTGTCTCATTAAAACATTTCTCCCTCTCATCCCCCAGATCATGTGCAGCATTTTTCACCACTGCCCACCAGCCCCATGCCCATTCCTCCTTCTATCATCTCTCTCCAACACCAAACCACATCTCTCCCTCCATCACTATGTCCAACATTCCTCCCCCTTGCATCCCCTTCAATCACTCACACATACCCAACAATTCTCCCTTTCTATTCCCTCCCCCTATGTCCCATTAGTGCCCCTTCCTCTCTCCATTCTGTGTACCATGTTCATGCCCCCTTTCTTTCTGTGTTAAGTTAATGCCCCCTCTCCCTCACTGCCTTCCAGCCTTTGTCTCCAAAATAAGTTGCACCGCCGGGAATCCCTGCCTGCCCCGCACACACATACCCTTCCTTCCCTCCCTCCCCCGAAGCCGACCCATCCACAGAAGAACCGGGGGATCCCTGCCTGACTGCCTGTCTGCTCACCTGCCGCACCACCCCGGAAGCCATCCCTGTTACTTTGTCGGAGCCTGACTTGCTCCATCCTCTTCTAGCAACTCTGTGTAGGCCCTGGGATGGTGCATGCAGCCATTCACATGCTGCACGTGACTAGCCCACAATCCTTCCCTCTGACATCAATTCTGGTTGCGGGTCAGCTACGCAGCGTGTGAGTCACTGCCTACGCTCCTGCATGGAGTTGCTGCTGGAAGAGGATGGAGTGAGTCCGGCTTCGACAAAGTAACAGGGATGGAAGCATCCCCAACCAGGCCACATATCCCCAACAAGTGGTCTATGCACCCTTGTATTGAGAAATACTGGGCTAGTGAACCATAGAGAGGAGGACCCAGGCCCATAAGGCACTCTAACCACATATATGGTATTAAGTATGTGCTCATCAAAACCCACCCAAACCCTACTATACTGCAATATAGATGCCATCTGCATCCATAAGGGTTATTGGGGTGCTACACAGGTGGGTATAGTTCATTTTGGGGGAGTGTGGGGGAGTTCACCATAAATTATAAGGTGGTTATGGTGATATACCTCTGACATCCTTTATGTGAAGTTCACAGCAGTGCCCTCTAAGGTGCCCAACTGCTCTGTTAGGGTGTCTATGTGGCAAATCCATTACAATGCTGACCCCTCCCATGTCCAAATGGTCTTGATTAGGATGTTTTAGACATAGACGTTTTTGTATTTAAAAATGGCCAAAAAAGTTAAACATTCTAAAGGCCAAAACGTCCAAATAGGTCATTTAAAAAAATAAAATAAAATAAAAATTGGACATCTAGTTGTTTCGAAAATGGATGTTTTCCCACCTCAATATTTGCACATTTTGTGGGATACGTCCAAAGTCAGACTTAGACACACTATCGAAAATACCCCTCCACATAAGTGGATTCATCTTAAATTGTGAAACCTCACACACCAATCAAGACCAAAAAGAAAATCAATTAAATCTAGAGGGAAAATTGATGCCCTAATGTTCTGGTAAAAGCTGAGCCTCTTTACAAACGACAAACCCAAATTCAGACCCAAAAAATAAAAAATGAACGGAATCCATAGAGATCACATTAGAATTAATAGCTCCACTAGTAGAGCAGATTGTACCCAGAACTGAGAGGCCTAAAAAGAGATGCTGAAAGCTAGAAAGAGCTTGGAGGAAATCATGAGATGAAGCGCTTAGAGACAGATGGAGGAAACAACATGCATATTACAGTATAACAGACTGTATTACTATTTAAAAGGGTTTATCAAAGACCTTCGGTCACTGTCCTCACTGGGAAGAATACCAGGAGTTCAAAATAGTATACAAATTAAGTTTTATTACATAAATATAGTATTTCTAGCCATAATCATTAATTAAGTACAGAGTTTGAATCAATACGTTACCGGTTATTGCATCATCACTCCGTCGGGGGACCGCGATCAGGAGGCTTATTCAATATGTCATCACACAGCTCGTCAGCAGTGGAAAAGTCCCTACCTTTTTTCAGGGAAAACACCATTTATATTGTACTTTTTACCCATCCCCTCATTGTGGATTGGATAATCAGACGCGTGCTACTTGCATGCCGAACTGATTATCACCAATCAGTATGTGTTAGAAACACCTAGTCTTGCTCGTGAGCTGAGTACCCATCCCCTCATTGTGGATTGGATAATCAGACGCGTGCTGCTTGCATGCCGAACTGATTATCACCAATCAGTATGTGTTAGAAACACCTAGTCTTGCTCGTGCTAATCGCATGTTGGGCTGATGTGCCTCTGTGATCACCAATCAGTATGTGTTTACGACTTGTTTTCATAGTGCTTGTGTTTTCCCTGTAACAACTGCCACGTATCCAAGGCAATCTCACTCAATATCAATATTCCTCACATTCCATTCGTTTCTCATTTGTGTCACACAGACAAATAAAACAAAATAAATGAAAATACTACTCAGATATGATTGGGGTAGACAAACTAGACTTAAGGAAGTTGTTAAAAATTTTAATAAAACTGGCAGACTGCACAGCAATGTCTGCCTCAAAAGTAGCTCCCCCCACTCTAATATCATACTTTGTGAATAAGGCCTCTGGAGAATAGACTATCTGAAACAAAATGCCAGCTTTATCTATGCCCTTCCCACCTATATTGAAATATTCTGGAAGAAGTGGCAAGGATGGTTCTCAAAGGAATTTGGGGACATTTAAATTACACTTATCCCTAAAGGAACAGACCTAGACCTATCTAGAAGTATCTAGACAACTGATCCTCTCTTCTCTCTCCCCTCTATAGCGATTAACTTGTTCTATTGATCACTCTCTCCTCAAAAATGGATTTCCTGTCCTATTAACCCTCTTTCTTCCTCCCCTCTTAAAGTCAATCAATTTGTACCTTTGCTTAATCTTTGTAAACCGCATAGAACTTCATGGTATTGCGGTATATATGCTGTTATTATTATTATTATTATCCCAAGTTGAAAGCTACAGACCAGTTGCAAGCATAACATTCATGTCAAAGTTGATAGTTTGTAGTCACTGCCCAGATAAAAGATTATATTTCAAAATGGAATCTACATGGATTCAGAAATGAACACAGTACAGAAATATGCTTGATTGATCTAACATCAAGAGTTAGATCAGTATTAAGCACAGGTAAACAAATGTTACTACTACAGTTTGGTGTCTCAGCAGCATTTTACACGGTCAACCACATTCTGCTGCTATAGGAATTTTAGAAATGGCTCCAAGGTTTCCTGACAAAAAGATGCTACAGAGCGTTAAAAGATGGAGAATTCTCTGACTACTGATCTCCACCATGTGGATCCACAAGGATCTCCCATCTCACCATTATTATATAACATCTCACCATTATTATATAACATCTTCATGATCACACTGAATTCGTTAATCTTCAGAGTCGGGGAATGGCTCTTCTCATATGTAGATGATGTCTTTCTACTAGTCCCTGCAAGTTTGAATCAAGCAAGCATGACTATCACATTGTCCAGAACAATAACTAAAGTGCAAGAATGAGCATGGAGATAACATCTCATACTAAACACTGAAGAAAACCCAACCTATTGTAGATTGGGTGACACACATACCTAATTCCATCTACCATTACTCTGATGACTGGAACCAGCTTCAACATTGAGAAAACCTTCAAAGTACTGGAAGTCACTTTAGATAGATCATTAAGTTTTGAAGATCATGTTAACAACCTAATCCCAAAATCCTCTCTCACACTAAAAAAAACTAAGAAGGATAAGATCATAATTCTTCCAACAGCACTACAGGATTCTAATACAATCAATGATGTTGTCACTACTAAATTACTGCATAGAGATACATAGAAACATAGGGTATGACGACAGAAAAGGGCCGTCAGCCCAACACGTCTGCCCACTCAAAAGAACCATCCCCTTAAAAGAGCCATCCCCTTAAAAGAACACTCCCTCTAAGCAATTCCCTTAAGTGAGCCCACATGTTTATCCCATCATTTCTTGAAGTCGAACACGTTGCTGGCCTTCAAGAAACGACTTATATACAGATTACATTCAATTTTTCTTCCCTATGTCTGATTGGCAGAGTGAATTGAAGGATAAATTGACATTGTGTTAAGAACTGTAGATGCTTGGATGTTGCGCCAGAAATTAGTTTTGAATCTAGCTATGAGTAAAACTGAACTGCTATTGGTAGGGAAAGTTGAGGCTTCATTATGGCCTGAGGAAGAATGAGGACTTAACTATAGCCAACTCTTGATCTTTCATTGATAGTATTGAGTCTAACCAGACTCCCAAGACTTTAATCTTCTTCCGAACTACAATCATCACAGCATCTACTTCAATTGTATATAAGTGGTAGTCTTCAACCCATTAAAGATGAAATTGTAGCAGCATAACTTCAGCCCGAATCAAATCTTTGCTGTCAAGATATTGACATTGAGCCCTCATTGACATGCTCAAACCAGAGGCGAAACCCAATGAGAAAGAATTTACCAATTGAAATACCAAAGAATTCTCTCAAAAATACATAAGAGAAATAAAGCAAAACAGCTTAGCAAACAAAAACACTCCAATAATATGAAAAATTATTAAGAAAAATATATAATTGATGAGAGTAAAAGAGAGTCCTAAGTTATCACAACTCTTGTATGGGGAACCAAACCCCTAACTCAGAGTTGACACAGGGTAAACCCGAAATGGGTAATACTTGTGATACATCCCCGGAGCTCTCTATACATGAAGTTAATGCTGTGATGATTCTGATTCAGAAGAAGATTAAAGTCTTGGGTGGCTGGTTAGACTCAACACTAACAATGAGAGATCAAGAGTTGGTTATAGTTAAGTCCTCATTCTTTCAAATGTGCCATCTAAGCAGTTTGAAGCCAATGTTATCAAAATATGATTTTCAGTTTGTGGTTCAATATATGATGATATGTACAAAGCCTGGATTTTTGTAATGTTTTATCCTCAAGGTATAGAGCATTGCAGGTGTTCCAGAATGCCACTGCATGCTTAATCTGTGGAGGTAGTAGGTTTAAGCAAGTTACCCCTCTTTTATAGCAATTGTATTAGTTGCCTGTTAAGTGTTGTATTATATTTAAAGTCCTGTGCTGACTTTTCAGGCTATTCACCATGGAGTACCTTGATATTTATCATAAGCTATGACGTTGTATCATCCATGTCATTCACTAAGATCTGAAGTGGTGATGCGTTTGTCAATGGATGGGTTGCAATAGGTGAAATATGCTGATACCAGAGCTACGTCTATTTCGGTGGTGGGAGGAAATTGTGGAATAATCTAATTGGACAACTGAGGGTGATTATAATTTACGGCAATTTAAAATGCTTTTGAAAACAACCTTATTTTCAGAAACGTTTTGTCTAAATGAGTGAGGAGCAGTGATTAACAGGATATAGTAGATGTAGGATGAGCAGTTATCATACTGTATATTTTGATATTATTACATAGTATTTTATGTTGTGGATTTTATCTTGTATTAGTGACTTATATTTGCACCTTTTGGAATCCATTTAGGTTTTAGGTGGGCTATACATTTGTTTATTTTAAAAATAAATATAAACTTATTTTAAAAATAAATACAAACTTCTTTTCAAAGCAATAAAGTTAGTGAAACTGTGATCAGAAAAAAAATTGACTCCATGAAGATGCAGAATGACAAACACTTTGAAATGCAATTACTCCTTTGTTACAACCAAGCAGAGAAGAAAGCCCATATATATATATTTTTTAATAACGTACATTTTAATAATGTACAGAACTGTTGGAATCCATATTGAACTCATGTTGGGCTAATTAAAATTAAGCTAAAGGTTTGTTTGTCTAATTCACATAGCAAATTTATTGCTGTATTTATGAAGGAATGATAACCCAATTTTTACCCCAGCAATAACTTAATTGCATGAACCCCATCCCCCTAACAAAATTGTAATAGGCATGCAGACAAATGAGTATTGCAAATGACTATATGTTAATTACTTTTATACTATTTTCAGTAATGGGGGCTAGAGCCAGAGTGAAGGCAGACCTAGATAATAAGGGATGTATTTGTCATCAGAATGACAATATCATCATAAATTTTGTCCTTTCTCATCATTGTACAATATACTGTAATTCTCATCTGTTGTTGAATCTTCAGATACTCCTGGCATGTCTGTTTCTCTGTGAAACATTTCCCCCTCTGCAGGGCAGAACAAAGGGGATTTATTTTTCATGATATTTCTGAAACGTCATGCAATAATGGCAGTATACCTTGCCTGTTGAAAGAGACAAAGAAGAAGAAATATGATACTGATATTCTAATATCTCAAAGGTAGAAACAATAGAGGAGAAAAAAGTGACTATCCATGTAATAAAATTCTAGAATATGAGATCATACAAACAAATGATGCCAGATAAGAATTTCAAGATCCATCTGATCTGCTGCAGTGCCATAGGCCCTAGATGTTGATTTTGCTCTTACTTCCTTGTTATCAAGCTTCCTCTGAGCTTATCTCATGCTTTCTTATGACATGAGGCTGAAAGGAGGCAGGAATGGCATAAGAAAATACTTCTGCACAGAAAAGCCAGTGTCTGGGCCCAGAGTCACAAGGAGCTGTAGTGGGGAAAATAAATGCAGTGGAACCTTGGTTTGTGAGCATAATTTGTTCCAGAAGCATGCTTGTAAACCAAAGTGCTCGTATATCAAAGCGAGTTTTCCCACAGGAAGTAAGGGAAACTCGGATGATTCGTTTTGCATCCCCAAAACAGACCCCCTCCCCCCTCCCGAGGTCACTGGCGCTGCTCACTTCCACTTCCACACCACACCACCCTGGGCACCGGCTTCTCTCCCCCCCACGGCCTACCCCCAAACCCTTACCTTCAGCAACACCTGGCAAGGTACGAAGAGGCAGTGCAGAGTTAGAAAGGGTGGGTGCGCGCAGTGCATGATTCTCCCCGTCTCATACATTATTTTCCCCGTTTCCTGCCACAACTGTGAGCTTGGGCACACAGCATTGTTTCCTCAATGCCCCGGCAGCAGGACAAGCCAGATGGAAAGGCAGCTGCCACTGTTTGTGCTGAACGTCTTCAGGTAGGACTTGCCGCTGATCTTCTATGCTGGGCTGCTGCGGGGCCTTGAGCATCGGCGCATGCTCAAGGCCTTCTGGCTCCCACCCTCTCCGAGAATCTCAGAGAGGGTGGGAGCCAGAAGGCCCTGAGCATGCGCAGATGCTCAAGGTCCCGCAGCAGCCCAACATAGAAGATCAGTGGCAGGCTCTTTCTGCGCCGGCACGCGTATGTCCTGTGAGTTAGTGTGTGCCGGTGTCCGATGGAGGTAAAGATTTGGGGTGGGCCACACAGGAGGAGAGAAGCCAGTTCCCGGGGTGGGGTGACATGCTCGCATACCAAGTCAACGCTCGGTTTACAATTTAAAGTTTGCTCAAGTGTTTTGCTCATCTTGCAAAACACTCGTAAACCGCGTTACTTGCAAACCGAGGTTTGACTGTAAATAGCATACCTTTAATTACATAATTGTGATTAAAATTTTATTTGACATGCAGCCCTAGTTTATATGCCTTTATCATATCTTCCAAAGTACTATATACATATTGAGATCGTTAGGTCTGTCCCATACACTTTATGATGCAAACCACTGGCCATTTAAGTACAGTAGTTGCCCTCTGGACTGATTCCATCCTCTTTATATCTTTTGGAAAATGTGGTCTCTAGAACTACACATAGTACTCTAAATGGTGTCTCACTAGACTAGAGAGTTATAAAGAGGCATTAGCACCTCCTTTTTCCTGCTGGCCATTCCTCTGCTTATTTCCTCAAGCTTCCTTCTGACTTTTTCCGTTACTTTCTCTAGCTGTTTAGCCACCTTAACACCATCAGGTATATCCCAAGTGCCTCTCTTCTTTTGCGCACAAGAAGTACTTCTCTCCATACACTGCACCACTCCCTTCGGTTTTTGCAACCCAAATCCATAAACCTGCATTTTTGTGGTATTAAATCTTATCTTCCAAATTCAAGATCAATCTTCAAGATTCCTTGGTCGCTTAATAATGTATTAATTAATTTATTTTAAAATTTTATATACCGTTTAAAACTAAACGGTTTACATAATGTACATACACAATATTAAAAAGAAAACAAAGTAAAAACAGGTACATAGTAAAATACACCTATGTTAAAATGAATATACATACAATCCTCAAGAAAGCATCATAATGTGGATAGTAAAAATCATTTTAAAAATTCATCAATTTTAACTGGTATCTAAAAGAAAGCATCTGCGAATAGTTGCGTCTTTAGTGATTTTCTGAACCTACTCTTTTCACAACAGTTTCGTATCTGACCCACCAAGGAGTTCCATAACTTAACTCCTGCGCAACAGAAAGTCCTTTTACCAGTCTCAACAAGTCTTGGATTCACGGACGTCGTCAGTAAAGCTAAACTCTCAGAACGCAAAGATCTTTTTGGCGTATAACTGAGGGTATTACTTTAAAAATATATATATATCTTTATTCATTTTAAAACCAAAAATAAGTGCAACATATTATACATACATTTTATACTTTAACAGCACTTAAATTCTATGAAATTATATTTATGACACATACATATATCATCCCCCCTTTTTACATATCCAACAATTGCACTCTAATTAAAAGTATCTCCCCACCCACCCTGGACGTGTATGATCAAAGGGCAAAATCAACAATCACTCCTTATAGAATTTTGTCAATGGCTCCCAAACATCCATAAATTTCCTATAATGTCCCTGTTGTATGGCCATCATAAGTTCCATTTTAAAAGTATGACATAGAGATTCCCACCATAAAGTATAATTTAACCGATCGCAGTTTTTCCAATTCCTCAAAATAAATTGAATGGCAACACCTGTCATAATAAAGAGGAGTTTATTATTATGGGAAGATATTTGACTTTTGGCCCTCATTAGCATACCAAATAGTACAGTATCATATGTCAATGCCACAGGATTTTCCAGTACTTCATTTACTTGATCCCAAATGGATCTCCAAAATTTAAGTATCAAGTAGCAATAGAACAACAGATGATCCAATGTCCCTACATCAAGATGACAGTGTACTTTTAAGTAATTCTGGGATATTTCCATACAGAAATAATAATCTGATCTCTCTTACCTCCCTTATGTTATTTACCTTCTGTGTCTCCTGTTCTTTTAAATTGTAATTCCACCCACTTTCCTTTTGTATATTACATACGTCCAGTTTTGTTCAGTCTATATTTTGTTTGTTAATCTTTTCTCCCCCCCCCCTTTTTTATTGTTAAACACGTGAGAATTTAGGATTAGCGTTTTATCAAAATATTAATAAACTTGGAAACTATTTATTTAGTTAAATTTATTTCCCACCCTCCCAGAAAACTCAGTTTCTGAGAATGGGTTACCAGTAGAACAAGCATAGATCAAAGAGTGGGGTAATAGAAGAGTAGGGAAGTTATAAAAGCAGAGAGAGCTTAGGTACAATATTAAGGCTAACAACTGATATCGAAGGGAAACATACAAATATACAGATTTTGTGGCAGTGTATCTAAGGATAAGGTGAGGTTTACATGTTAATATTTACGGAGGAGAGCCAGGTGGGATGGGGGCATGTACTGTATAGCTAAGGAGGAGGGATTTGGGTAGCATGGGGATCATAGCAGGAATGTCTACTCTATTGCAGCTCTTGGTATTATCTGCAAAGAGATGCTCTTCTGCAGCATTGCTTACAAAAATGTTAATAAGAACATAAGAATTGCCGCTGCTGGGTCAGACCAGTGGTCCATCGTGCCCAGACGTCCGCTCACGTGGCAATCCTCTGGTCAAAGACCAGCGCCCTAACTGAACCCCTTCTTTATCACTCCTAGCATTCTGTTCGCCCTTTTTGCCACCGCTGCACATTGTGCGGACGGCTTCATCGACTTGTCGATCAGAACTCCCAAGTCTCTTTCCTGGGAGGTCTCTCTAAGTACCGCCCCGGACATCCTGAATTCGTGCATGAGATTTTTGTTACCTACATGCATCACTTTACAGTTATCCACGTTGAACCTCATCTGCCATGTTGATGCCCATTCCTCGAGCTTGATTATGTTGCGTTGCAGATCTTCGCAATCCCCCTGCGTCTTCACTACTCGGAATAACTTTGTATCGTCCGCAAATTTAATCACCTCACTCGTCGTACCAATGTCCAGATCATTTATAAAGATGTTGAAGAGCACGGGTCCAAGCACCGAGCCCTGTGGCAACCCACTGGTGACGCTCTTCCAATCCGAGTATTGTCCATTTACCTCCCCCCCCCCCACACTCTCTGTTTCCTATGCTCCAGCCAGTTTTTAATCCATGTGAGTATTTCACCCTCGATTCCAAGGCTCACAATTTTCCAAAGTAGTCGTTCATGCAGAACCTTGTCAAACACCTTCTGAAAATCCAGATATACAATGTCGACCGGGTTGCCCTTGTCTATCTGTCTGTTTACTCCCTCAAAGAAGTGCAGCAAGTTCATCAAACATGATCTGCCTTTGCTAAAACCGTGCTGACTGGTCCTCATCAGCCTGTGTCCGTCAAGGTGATCAACGATGCGGTCCTTTATCAGCGACTCTACCATCTTTCCCAGTACCGAGGTCAGACTCACTGGTCTGTAGTTCCCGGATCTCCCCTCGAACCTTTCTTGAAGATCGGCATAGCATTCGCCACCTTCCAGTCTTCCGGAATCTTTCCCGAATTGATTGACAGATTGGCTATTAGTTGAAGCAGTTTAGCAGTTCAGCAGTTCAGAACCGATCTCTGAGGCATACCATTAGCAATGTCCCTTTCCTCAGAGTCAACATTTACCATTACCCTTTGTTGCTTTCCAGTCAACCAGTTTCTAAACAGTCAATCACAATATGTTCCATACTAAGGTTGCTCAGCTTATTTACTGTAGAAGTGCTGAACTGCACCTATTTTTATAGCTTTCTGTCACATGTTCTTGGTCTCTGATTGCATCACTTGGTACTTAAGAATCTTCTCACACTTCTATTAACAATGTTATTCTTGTATTTTTCTCCTCTGTTTTTGAAGTTTCAAGTTGTTATTGAAATTTGAATTATAGACCAAGGGTCTTCGACATCCAAGCGGCTTACAATACAAATCACAACGCAAGTGACAAACAAAAAAAGTTTTTAAAAGGAGGAACTCCATTTCATTAAAAGCAGTAATGGAAAATAAAAGAATTAGTATTTTACCAGTGAGAATATGCTGTCTAATAGTAAGCCTCTAATTCTCAAGAAAAACTAAAAATAAAACAAGTCATCAAACAGTTCTTTCAGTTCCACCTGATTTTCAAAAAGATTTTCAAAATTTGGAATTCTAGCTACAACTTCAGCTGGATCTTCAGAATGCCGGCAAAGTAGTATAACTTCAGCTGGCTGGAATCGCTAGAGTGAGCAAAACATTTTTTATTTTTTGTATTTTTGCTTTTACTTTGTGTATAATTCCTTATATCACACCCTTGTGTTTAATTTTTCTTCATTTTATATAAATATATTAAAACCAAGCCATGATAAATAATGGTAGTACTTAACTTAGTGCTTGCAACGACACCTCATCCGATGAACATTCGTTTCAATCTGCTTCTTCAGGGCTGATGTGAATCTTAGAACATAACGCGCTTCTAACATTGCTCCATCCATCTGTCTGTTGCAAAATCGCTAACAATAACACTCATGCCTGAGAGAAAAAAAAGGAAAAGGTTGCATAAAAAGCATCATTAAACAAATAGGTTTTTAGAGCTGAAGGGTATTCCAAATATGAATGTTTTTCTTGTATCATTCTTTTTAGTGGTTGAAGGATAATATCTTGGGTGATCACAACTTTTTGGTTTCTATAGTTTTGTTAGAGGTTATGTTTTCTGGTATAGTGATGTCTTAGCGGCCCTTTTGCTAAGGTGCACTAACCGATTTAACGCACGCTAACTGATTTAGCACATGCTAACGATTAGCGCACGTTAAATGCTAATGCGTCCATAGAATATAATGGGTGCGTTAGCATTTAGCACGTGCTAATCGTTAGCAGGCGCTAAATCAAATAGCGTGCGCTAAATCGGCTAGCGCGCCTTAGTAAAAGAAGGGGTTAGTGCCTACACAGTAGACAATGACATGGGGACAAATTTTTCCCCATCCTCGCAGGAACTCAATTTCCCCTTCGCTGTCCCTGTCCCTGCTCCATTCCTGTAAGCTCTGCTTTAACCGCACAAGCCTCAAACACATATGATTTTAAAGTGTTTGAGGCTTGCGCAGATGAGGACAGAGCTTAGGCATTGGTGGAATGAGGCATTATGACATCACAGCCCGAGCTCTAGAATGTTGCTACTTATGAGTTTAAAGTATTTGAGGCATGCGCAGATGAGGACAGAGCTTAGGCATTGGTGGAATGAGGCATTATGACATCACAGCCCGAGCTCTAGAATGTTGCTACTTATGAGTTTAAAGTATTTGAGGCTTGCACAGATGAGGACAGAGCATGTAGGAATGGGGCAGGGACAGGAAAAGAACTCGCCAGGACGGGATGGGAAAATAAGTTCCTACGGAGATGGGGAAAAATTTGTCCCCGTGCCATTCTCTACTACACAGTTTCTAACAAATGAGCCATGTGCTTGTATTGTGCTTTTTTCTGTATACAGACCTTCTGACATCAGGGCATTACGCCACGTGAAAAGACAGGTAGCCATTCCCAGTTCTATGTTATAGAATCTGCATGTCTGTGTTTTACCCCTTTTTCCTATGTCGGCCGTTAAACAAACTGTCTGCAGTCTGTGTTATTGATATCAATCTCTTATCTGTGTAGATTCTCTCATACTCTGTAATTTCCTGACTTGCATAGAATTTTGCTGCTAATTGAGAGTGCAGGAGCTTAAAATGTTTGATTAATTTATTTACACTCATGTGGTTTTGCAGGATATGAATCAGATAATTAGCCTTGGCAGATCTAAGTGGTACTGTATCTGTGTGCCATGTATTAACCTAGTATATAAAAGGGATTTGTGCATCATAAAAGACAATCCTTTAGAACAAATGATGAATTGATTACATCAGACAAATGAATTAAATACCATTTTATAGTTCCATTTTTGTTGTAACCAGTAGAAAAACATTCAGACAATTTTAATTTTTTTTTTACTGCTGCCTAGGCAGGATCCTACAAAGAATGCTCAAGTTTGTTAGAAATAAAAATCCTCTATAGATTATACTCCATAGATAGATACTCCAGTATTTTTGTCAAATCACTGCCCGATCGTGACTGCGGAAAGATACTGCATCTTACTTGAACTAGCTGCATGCTAGGTCTGTATTATATTGGTCCACTTTTTGACACATAACCAATAGGGAATGGTGTTTGTTTTGGAATGAAGTGAAAACAAAATGGCCTTATTTTGATTTGAAACATCATTTAAAAAAAAAAAGCCAAAACCCTTCAGTTTCTTATTGGTTTTAAGATGTGGCATGCCTGTTTGTAGTCAAAGGGAGAACTGCCAGACAAGTGAAAATTCTAAAGAGGTAGTATCTGAAAGAAACTGGTAAGAGCTCCTCCACAGTTTTGCGAGGGACAGATCTTACATTGTCCACTGAAGAGATTTTGCATCAGGCTATATAGGTAACTATAGAGGTTCCATTAAATATAAGATGGGACACAGTACACAGTAGGGAGGAGTGGCCTAGTGGTTAGAGCTACAGCCTCAGTACCCTGAGGTTGTGGGTTCAAATCCCACACTGCTCCCTGTGACCCTGGGCAAGTCACTCAATCCAGGTATACATTGTGAGGATAGGTTAGATTATGAACCCACTGGCACAGATATGGAAAATGCCAAAGTTAAAAAGGGGCAGGAGAGTGGCACCACTGCCCCAGGCATTAGTCACCCTCACTACACCACTGGAAGAGAGTGCTGAGAAAGAGGACCAATAGTTTTTTGTAAAGTGAACGGTAGGTACCATATGTACTTGAATATAAACTGACCCAAATATAAGCCAAGGTAACCTTTCCCCCCCCCCAAAAAGGAGGTATAAAGGCGGACTCGAATATAAACCAGGGGGGTTTATATTCAAGTCCATGTCCTGCCAGGCTCTGCACACCCTAGGGATTTTAAAGGTATGCTTTTTACTAATCGGGGAGGCAGGAGGGAGGTGAGAATTGTTAGAGTCGGCGGGACATGAGGCTGGGACATGAGGCATGGGAACAGAAGGGACAGAGATCCCTTCTGTTCCGGTTCACCGCTGAACCACCAGGCCTGGTGGAGACCTGTAGCAGATCTGGGATGGGGTAGGTGAGCGCTGACCCAAATATAAACTGAGACCCCCCATTTTTGGGGCCAAAAATCTCAGTTTATATTCAAGTATATACGGTATACCGGCAGAAAAGATGTCTAATAAGAATGTAACTGTATGCCAGAGGAGTATTGGCATCAACCTGGAGAAGTGATTTGGCAGACTACTAGAGTGGAGTTCTCCTGAGTCCGAAGAAAGGAATATTCCTACTGTACTTGAATGTAACATTTCTTAAGCTACATCTAAATAGACCTGAGCTACATACCAGATCCCCTCCATTCCCATGTTCACTTTGCATGACTATTTCTATATGTTCAATAATACGTGGCTTCTGAATTTTCCTAATATACCTATGAGGTCACCTAAGGAATTATTCAACGTGTTTCCAGAGGCAGTTCTTCCAATTACTAAAATCTTTATATACTGCTTAACTAGCCAAAAAGAGATCATAGCAGTTAACAACATAATTCAATCAAAGTAATGAAAAGAACTCCATTTAAATAGTAAAGAAAAAATACATTTCTAATACATAATACTTAATATAACAATCTAAATTTAAAAAAATAATAATAATCAATTAATTAATGCAGATTGAAGTACTGAATTCAAATCCTGTCAATGTAAGAAAGCCAATTGAAAATAATGTGCTTATAAATCTCTTTTAAAATTTAGGAAAGATTCTTCCTTTCTCGATTTTACAGGTAAACTATTCCATAAATTTGGAACCAAATAGAAAATCGGTAAAGGTTTCTACCACAGCCTGGAGCACTAAATGCTCCGATGCTGCTCTGACGCTCATAGCGTCAGAGAAGCGTCAATGCATTTGGTGCCTCAGGCCGCAGTAGAAACCTCCATTGCAGCTTAGTAAAAGAGGGCCATTATCTTCTTTTTGCTAAGAGAAAATGTAGTGATTGTGTACATGGACATCATGACCCTCCAAATTTATATATTTCTCATATCCTAAAAACTTCTGACTTTGATTTGACGGTGCCATCCACTTTGCTGTATCTTTTGCTTTAAAATCTGAGACTGGTTACTGTGCCTTTGCTTTAAACCAGTGGTCTCAAAATCGAGCCTGGGGGCCACATGCAGCCCACCAGGTACTATTTTGAGGCCTTCGGTCTGTTTATCATAATCACAAAAGTAAAATAAAACTGTTTCTTGATCATATGTCTCTTTAGCTATAAATTACAATATTATTATTAAGACTTAGCTAAAAGGAAAGATTTATAAACTATAAAGAGTTTTACCTCATGCAAAATTGTCATTTCTTTAATAAGACATTAACTATTTTTTCCGAGGCCCTCCAAGTATCTACAAATCCAAAATGTGGCCCTGCAAACGGTTTGAGTTTGAGACCACTGCTTTAAACATATGGATGAATTATTTCTTAATAGTAAGATTAGGATGTTGCAAGACAAAGATGGAAACACAGGTAGGAGCTTTTACTGCTGAGACCTTGTGGTTTTTCATTTTGGGGCACTTTTTTCATGTATTTCTTTGTAAAAGAATTGTTAAGTATATTGTGGAGTATATTGTGGCCAGGCCAGGCTCTCAGCAAGTGCGGCTCGGACCGCAGGCAAGATTTGGGGCACTTTTGATTTGGTTGGTGAAAAGAAAAACACAGAATTTTTCTAGATTCTGTTCAAAATAACATTTTATTTGTCCACAAGAAAACCGAAACCAAAAATATCAGACTTAAATCCAGTGATAAGTTCAATGCAGTTCAGTCTTTACTGCCACCTGGGTGAAGCATCCTTTATTGTACTTCATTTCAAAATTCATTGCTTTTAGGCTTCATTTGCCTCTAATACCTATGTGCAAATAATATTATAGTCTCTGTTGGGACCCCATACCCGCAGATAGTTAGGTCCCTCTTAGGGAGCGCTCTGCCAGCTTACTCCCCTTGCTCAAGGCAATGCCTGGTATATCATAGCCAGTCCAAACAATAAATTGAAACAGTTTTCATTGACTTTTAACTTCTCAGCTTTCACTGCTTGCCTTTCTTAGGACCTCTTTCGTTCTGCCCCAAGCTTCTTGTGCATAAAGTTGTGCTATGCCCCACCCAAGTTTTCAAGCACCCCTTGCTCCTGCCCGGCAGTTTAAAAGTTTGTTCAAGGGAATGGCTAATTCCCCTAGCACTTGTACTTTGCCCCTGTTTCTTATCAGCACTCTGTAGCCCTCCCCCAGTACATACACATTCCTAGCTCATTTAATATTATGGCTGGGGAGACGTTTGCAAAGTACAGTGCTGGTGAGCAGTTTCATTACAACTCCATGCCTTCTTCTGGCAAATTATATTATTCTGGGATATTAGCATGGCTCTCCCAGCCCATACTACTGGTATCACAATCATACTCAGCTATTTCCATGCTAGATGTGATGTTACTGACCCCCCCTCCCCCAGGAATAAGCAGTGACTATCACTGGGGCTATCATTTTATGAACTTTACCTCCAATAACTTATCTAAACTTTTTTTTAACCCATCTACAACAAATGCTGCTACCACATTCTCTGGAAATGAGTTCCAGAGTATAACTATACATTAAGTGAAAAAAAATATTTTTTCCTTTATGGCATGTTCCCTAAATTTTTGAACTTTTTGAAAGATAAACAATAAATTTGTATTTACTCATTCCACTCAAGATTTTGTAGACCTCTCTCAAATCTGTCTTTAAAAAGGAGCTCATTCAAACATTTTCCCTCTCCCATTTTGCTTTCAACTTTCCCGGTTTAATACTATACTGGACAATAGCTACTGCATGGTCATCCACCTTATTGGTCAGGACGTTATTTGTAATCGTCCTTAAAGCTACCAAATGATAATTGTCAAGAAGAATCTAAACCTTTAATGGTGTCCAAGGAACCCAAAATTATCATAGATTGTCTCTATAGTCCCCCCAAATTCATGCTAGCAGCCAACAGCTGTGATTAACTCGCAGAAGCCACATAAATTCTTCTGTTCTTCCACAGAACTCACATCAGGAGTAATAAAAGTCTCTGGAAAAGTTCCCGCTTCTGCAACTTCAGCACAGCCTCCTGGACTGCAGCACTTCTGGATCTCGAGGGTGCTGTTCTCTTCTTGGGGCACAAAACTCCAGTCCAGTGCAGAAGCAGTGTCCCCAATTAAAGCTGTAGCCACATCTGCATGGAACAAGGACCCAGAATATCCAGTATTGTTTTCACAACCCAAGGGGTAGATGCTAATTTTCTCTTATCTACATGAGCAATAAATAAGTCAGTATCAAGGGCTCCTTTTACTAAGCTGCGTTAGGGCTTTAACGCGCGGAATAGCGCACGCTATAATGCCGCACGCGCTAGGCGCTAACGCCAGCATTGAGCTGGCGTTAGTTCTAGCCATGTAGCGCGGAGTTAGCGTGTGCTAATCTGCGTGCGCTAAAAACGCTAGTAAAAGGAGCCCTAAGTCTTGTTCATGCTGTTAGATCAGGAGTACCCAAGGCTTGACACTATCTTTGCCCTAAACCTACATACTTTGTAATTTCATTTTTGAGCTTATTCAGCACTCTGTGGTATATGCCATCTGGTCTAATTTAACTTGTCAATTTGCACTGTCTCTTGGCTTAATTGAGATTTGTGTCAGTTCTTCAGAATCATTGCTACTAAATACCATTTCTGGGGTGGGCACTTCCCTTACATCATCCTCAGTAAAGATCAAACAAAAAGAATTAAATTTTTCCACCAAGGTCTCATTCTTCTTGAATGCCCCTTTTACTTCTTGATCACCTAATGATTCTGCTGACTTCACAGCCTTCTTGTTTTGACTTTACCTGAAAACAAATGTATGACTTTTGTTAGTATGAAACCTCAAAATATATTACTGATATTCTGACCGAAATAGAACATTGGAAAACAAATTTCAAGCTGAAATTAAACACTGAAAAAACAAAAGTCTTCCTTGCAAGCCCAACAGACAAAATCACCAAAACAACGTTACATATAAAAGACCATGATTACCCAATTACTAACACAATAAAAATATTGGGAGTCACACTGGACACACACCTCACAATGATTGAATACACGAATATAGTGGCAAAAAAATGTTTCATGATGTTATGGAGATTAAAGACCATCAAAAAATACTTTGACCCACTATCGTTTAGATTACTAGTGCAATCACTAGTGCTTTCTACTCTGGACTATTGTAATATCGTTTATATGGGTATACCCAATAAAACAATGAGGAAGCTTAGAATCATTCAGAACTCAGCGGTCCACTTGATATATGGATTAAAAAAAGAATGACCATGTCACCCCCTACTACAAACTACTGCACTGGCTGACAGTTGAAGTAAGAATAATATTCAAATTCTCCTGCATATGTTTCAAGCTAGTTTGGGGACTAGCTCCTACATATCTGCAAACACACTTTGCATTCTACAACCCAACAAGACAAACCAGAAACAGTTATCTTTTTGCACACCCAAGCATAACCAATTGTAAATACAAAACCTTCCTGGACAGAACTTTCATGCACCAAGCAAACAAACAACAACATTGGCTAGACAGTTACATTAATAAAGCCAAATTGACCTACAAAGCTTTTAGAAAACTCATAAAAACTACCTTATTCGACAGATATATCACCTAAACAGAACCTTACCAAACACTCTGTCTCTTTTCAAAATGCCCTCTGAAATCCTAAACGAGCAGCATTTGTAATTTCAGGACCTTTCTTCTAATATGTCCCCCCCGAATCTCTAAAGAAACTATATATTGTAATTTTCGCTGTCTTTTTGAATCTCTAAACAAACTGTATATTGTAATTTTCATTTTTTTCTTTTTTTCTGAAAGCTGCGACTTTTCTTTACAGGTCTGCTCCGAAATTCTTAGCAAACAGCACATTTTGTAATTTTGATTTCTCAAGTCCCTGTACTCTGTACTCCTTCTACATATTATAAATCGCTGAATGTCCAGCTCTCTTGAATGTAAACCACCTAGAAGTTGCAAGATTGTGGCGGTATAAAAGAATAAAGTTACTATTATTATTATTTCTTTTCAAATTCTCTTTTTCTTTGCCTTACCAATGTTTTGCATTTAACTTGCTAATGCTTATTCTGCTTCCTTTTTTCTTCATTCAGACCACTGGTACTGCAAGACAGAGTCCCCACAGAAACCAGCTCCATTGTAGAACTTGATTTTTTTTCTTGATTTTATGGATCTATAACGTTAACCCTTTATTTGGCGTTGTTGCTTAGAAGCAACATGTGTTTTCTATGGCTCTTACGGGAGATCTGCATCTCCAAAATGCCTGTTACTTGACACTGTTGCTCTCATTCAACATTAAGTTACATAAAGTAGCCTTTTCATCATCTGCCAATTAAAGGGTTAAGCTATAGCTTGTAGTTGTGTATTAGAAGCCCAGAGTGACATCATAAAACAGCCTCGTCAGCCAATCACACTTCAGGTTCCATGCATCTACCTTCTGAAGCATATTACAATACAGCAAATGTACTTATCTAATCATATATTCAGGATAAGGCTCCTGTATGTTAATGTTTCTATTGTTTTAATATTCCTACTTTTCTCATTCATATTCGAGAGATTATTGTTAGTGCCAACTCATTTGATTTATCATTTACAGAAAGCACTTGTTCAGAAAGTCAGCCCTGGATATTAAGTTATGATTGCCTACAATGAATTTCTTCTCAACATCTGCAAAGACAATTTTGCCTTTTTCCTCTTCCACTTAACTCCAAATGAGAGATCTTTAGCATACTTAAATAGAATACATAATATTAAGCTTGCTGCAATCATCTTAAGGTCCTGGCTATCGCAATAAAAATAGTGAAGTTACCTGGAGCGGAGCCATCATCCATTATTGGTTTAGAATGTGTTCGGTGGTATAATGTATGGACAGCCAGAAAGAGAGCTTTTCCTTCATCCTGTAGACTGAGAAAGGTCTAAACCTAATGAAGTGGCTGTTATGGTTTTTGCTTTGAGCCTGCATTTCTGAGTTACAAGGCAAGGGATCTGCTGAAACGACAACTTAAGGTTGACATTTCATCAGAGGATGAAAACAAAAGGTTATTTTTAATCACAACTTATCTATTTATATTTGGATTCCTTTGAGATGGCCTGGAAAATAAAAACAATAGCACTTCGTGACGGCTGTGCTTTCTGTTCTCCATAATTTTACTGGCAGCAAGTGCATATTGGAACATAATTGCATATCAGGTCATTAAAAGAACAAAACAAAGCAGAAAATAGGAGCGAAATGTCTAAATCCCTAGCTGTAAGAGAGATAATAGCTTTTATATATATATATATATATATATATATATATATTTAAGTTCAGTGGTAAAGAACTCAAGATGGAATGATACTACTGTATTCAGTGCATTCAGAGGCTTTGGATATCTCACTACAGAAATATCCAGACAAACAATATCCAGTAAGAGATGTTTCATATCTTGAAAATTCTCTCGACAAATTTAAGATTAAACTAAAAACATTCTTATTTCAAGACGCATACCACAGCCCTTAAATATTTCCTTTTCAACAGCTATCAAAATTTAACATGAACCGCTTTTAAGAAGTGATCCCCTTTCCTGATGTCATATCCACCCGCCTCTTCCCTTTTTTTAATTTTGTTTTTTTAAATAATGTAATTATCGATTCCCCCCTCCCCTTTTACCCTCAAGCTCGTGTCCGTATTTGTAATTCGTCTTTTTCATGTTCACTCTTTCCCCCACCCATATTAATTATTTTAACCTTTCATTTTTTTAGTATTGTAAACCGGCCAGATGTATGTTGATGGTCGGTATATTCAAATTAATAAAACTTGAAACTTGAAATTTATACATCTTAGGAAATACATTTATTCTTTAGCAAACATATCTGAATTCCCTCGTGAGGACCCACCACCCCAGCCTGAAAGCCCACTCCCCGATTCAATCCCCATTCACATGGAAGCTCCCCCAATTCAATCCCCCTCTCTCTGGAAGCTCTCTTCCCCTCCCCCTCCCCATTCAGTCCCCTTAAACATTGGAAGGCCCTCTCCTGATTAAATCCTCCGCCAAATGAAAGCTTCCCCACTAGCAAATGCCCTCACCTCATCTTCCTGTAGGTTCCCTGGGTTTGCCTTGAAATATTCCTGATGTCCTGTGGGGTTGAACAGGAGTAATTTCCTGCCTAACAATAATAAAATGAGTAAACATAAGAATATATACAATCAATAAGTTAAACTTGGAGACAAATTGAATCTTAATAAGAGGAAACAGGTTACAGTGTTAGAAATATACTCATTAAAGTCACATCGTAGAAAGATAATATAACGGAAATGGCTCCAGGATACAAATGATACATTTGAAGGGGCAGCATGGAGGAACAGTGATGTAACACAGATATGATACTGGCAATGTCATCACAAATGAAACACCTTAATAAGCATAATTTCAGAATATTCATATAACATAGATATGATAAATACTATGGGGCTCATAATAAAAAAAAAAAAAAACTGTCTACAAAGTGGCCTAAATAGGTACTTGGACAATCAAAAAGCCTGATCGTCCTAGTACCCATAACCAAAGCTGGTTTTAGACGTATCTAAAACCAGCTTAGGCCTTCCCCCTGCCTCTAAACGCATAGAGCAAAAAGAGGCATTTTTAGAGGAGGGAAAATGGTGGGAGGTGGGCAGGAGGTGGGCCGACCTAGACATAGTCATACAGCAGGTATAACCAAAACATTTGACAGGTTGCCTAGTCGGCACTTATACGTTTTGACTTAGACCAAGTCAAAACAGGTATAAGTGCCGAAAAAGGGGTCGCTGAGCTGATCGCGGCTGCCGCGATGAGCTCAGCGGCCCCGGCAACATGTCCACCTTCCACCACAACCATCGCGACAGGAGAGATGGCTCAGCTCCCCTGCTGCGATAACAATTCCGAAGTGCCACCGACTGTGGCACTTGGGATTGCTATCGCAGCAGGAGAGATAGCCAATCTCTCCTGCCACGATCCAAACCCCCCCCCCCCCCCGATCGGATCGAAAGGGAGGAAGCCCAGGCCCTCCTGCCCGGCAACTCCCCACCCCTCAGCTGGCGTCAGCACCTCTCCTTCCCTCCGGCCCTCTTCCCTGCTGGCACCACCCTCCCCCCTGGCATCTCAGGGCCTGTCTGAGGGGCCTTCACGCATGTGCGGGCATTGATGTGATGACATCACTCATGCATGTGACATTACCACAGCAATGTCTGCGCACTTCCAGGCGCCTCGAGCTGCGGCCACTAGCTGTAGTGAACCACAGCAAGAGAAAGTTTGCAGGATACTACATTAAACGTGGCACCTTGAGTTTGGGCGCACACGCAACTTAATTGAATAATGAGCCAATTAGCACTGATAATAGGCTTCTCAGCAAGCAATTTTTAGCATTAATTGGTTTTAATTTAAATCTATGCAGATAAATTCATTTATGGAATTCATGCCTAACATTTGCACGTGACGACAAAAAAGGGGCATGGAAATGGGCGGGTCATGGGTGGACTGGGGGTGTTCCTCAAAGGTATGCACATAACTTATAGAATAAGGGGCTTAACTTTAGGAATGAGGTTTTGCACCACATTTTTGCTGGCGCAAATGGTCACACCTAAAGTTAGGTTTGGCTCCCGGGGGTAAGTGCTATTCTCTAAGCCAGTGTCTTGCAAACTTTGTGAAGCCACAGCACACTAAACTGGGGGCCACGGCTCAAGGGCATCCGGAAATGCACTGATATCAACGCAATGATGTCATGTGCATGCATGACATCATCATGTCTGCATCTGCACATTCGTGAAGGCCTTCCGGATGGGGCCTGGAGCTGCCGGCATGGAGGTGCTGGAAGAGAAGAGGCACGGAAAGGAGGAGAGGCTCTGGCGCTGGCTGACTTCTCACCGCGAGAGGCATGTCCTGTAGGCAGTCAGCTGGCACCGGTGCCTCTCCTGCACCCCAACGGCACACCCGGAATCTTGCCAAAGCATACAGTTTGTGATACACTGCTCTAAACCATGCCTAACATTGGGCGTTGTTTATAGAATAGTACTTATGCGGGGAGGTTTCGGTACTGATTTTTATAGGTACAATATATAGAATTCAGCTGATGATTTTCATAATGTAAGTACATTAATACACTAAACATCTTAATATACAACAGAGGGACCAAGTGCAGCTGAGCCATATAGATAGACAAGATGGATAGGCTGGTGAGGCTGCGTGAATGGTCCCTACTTTCATTTTAATTTAATTTCCGTTTTTATGGCTCTATATTTTTCTGAGATCTCCTTTATTTTTTTCATAGAATGAGATCACGAACTTCATTTTCTTGTTTTTCTAGCTTGTATTATTGTGTCTTTATTATTTTTTTATTTCTTTATGAAGGTTCTACATAGAAACATGATAGCAGATAAAGACCAAATGGCCCATCCTGTCAGGCCATCTGTAGCATCCACTGGCTCCTCCTCTCCTTAAAAGATCTTACGTGCCTGTCCCATGCTTTCTTGAATTCAGATACACTCTTGGGTTCCACCACCTCTACCAGGAGACTATTCCATGCATCTACAACACTTTCTGCAAACAAATATTTCTTTAGATTACTCCTGATCCTATGCCCTCTTATTCCGGAGCTTCTTTTCAAATGAAATAGATTCGACTCATGCGCATTTATGTCACATAGGTATTTAAATGACTTTAGAATATCTCCCCTCTCCCATCTTTCCTCCAAAGTATACATATTAAGATCTTTAAGTCTGCCCCCATACACCTTATGATGAAGACCACTGACCATGCTAGTAGCCTTCCTCTGGGCCGACTCCATCCTGTTTATATCTTTATGAAGGTGCAGTCTCCAGAATTGTAAACAATATTCTAAATGAGGTCTCACCAGCAGTAGCATAGCGAGGGTAGGAGGCATCAGGGGTGGTGGTGCCACCCCACACCCTTCTCTTCCTCCTGCTCTTTCCATGCCCCCACTGCTCTTTTCCCACCCCCTGTGCCACACTTGTGCCCTACCGGCACCTCCCTCCCCCCCCCCCCCATACCTTTTTAAATCTTCGCCAGCGCAAGCAGCTTTTCTGGCCTGATGCTCACATCAGCATTGGCTTTTCTTCTGATGTCACTTCCTGGCCCCACAACCTGGAAGTGATTTCAGAGGGGACCAATGCTGGCACGAGCAGCAGGCCGGAGAAGTTGCTTGTGCTCAATAGCCCTTGGAAAATCATCCAGGAAACCAAAATGCTTTCAATGACACCATTCACACAGCCACAAATTCATCTCCAGAATGTGAGCTTCTCTGCCTTGGTGAAGTCACTTCTGATACATTTAGAGAGGAACTTGGTAGTATCATTAGTGCCAACATGGATTAACAGTATCAGATAATAGTCATTAGGCTTGAAGAGTCTCGGCAAACTCTCTGTAACATCTTGGATTTTGGCATCAGCCAGATAGCACACCTCCCAGGACATCATATCTGGTCTACAGATTGATGCCTTAGAAGGGAATCACCAACCACCACTACTTAATGCTTCCTAGTGGTCATGGAGCTAGCAACTTTAGAGATTTTGAGCTTTGGCTCTTTCTCTCCCTGGGATGTTCTCATCTCTTCCACTTCCAGGGCTGCATACTGGTTCTTCAGTTCAAGGGCAGGTAGAGTCACAGTATTGATCCTGCATGGTCTCATAGTTTAAGTCCAGTTGTTCTCCCTCAACATGGCCTCTTCTTCCACACTACTGGAAGTCTTTGATGCTTCATAAAGCATTTCTTTGATGTACCTCTCGTTTTCACAGATGCTTCTCATTCGTGCCACCTCCTTTCTCAGTTCCTTTACTTCCATCATGAGGGATTCAAGCTGAAGACATCTTGTACATGTAACCATTCCCTCTGCTTGGGTAACCTTTTCTGTCTGAACAGAGACCAAAGCTGTAACATGAGCAACAGCTTTGGTGACATGATATTTCCCAGCCACACTGAGGTTGCAGAAGTACTTGCATCTTTTCCCATGTCTGAATGCCAGCAGGTAAGATATTCCAGTGGAGTTTTTCTTCCCTTTAGCAGATCCTCACTCAGCACCTCTTCATGAGTCATGATACCATAAATGAGAGTAGAGCATTGTTACCTTATTATGACACGTACAATTTCCAGAACAGGGTTGGACTCTGCACAGTCAAGTAATGGTGGGAGGAGACCTCAATTAGAAGAAAATGTGAACTGGTTCTGAAAGACTGTTTATTTGTCTTTGGCTGGCATAGTTTCTGCACCCCCATCTGCTTTTATGTTCTCATATCTTCTAAGTCAGGATACCAGAGTGGAGCAGTAGCCTAACATTTAGAGCAGTAGGCTGAGATCCAGAGAAGCCATGGTTCACATCCCTCTGTGTTTCCTTGCGATCTTGGGCAAGTCACTTAACCCCTTCATTGTCTCAGGTACAAACAGATTGAGAGCCCTCCAGGAACAGGGAAATACCTAGCATACTTGTGACCCTGGGCAAGCCACTTAACACTCCATCGCCCCAGGGTACCGTAGTTAGGTTATGAGCTCACCGGGACAGATAGGGAGAAATACTTAAAGTGCCTGAATGTAAACCGCTTCAAATAGAAGCGGTATATAAGAAATTAAAATAAATAAAAATAGAATACTTGAATGTCACTCTCTTTGAATTACAACTGGAAAAAGCCATGAGCCTGTCCAAATAAATAAATATAATACTGAGGAGTCATCAGCATAAGGAAGCCTCTGGCATAAAGAGATTGCAAAAGGTTACCACTGACCCCTGAAAAGATTCAGAGGAAAACCTTGGAATCTGAGACCGAAGAGCCCAGTTTCACTCACTGCTATTAAGGTCAAGTTACCAGAAGTATAAGGAGCTTTGCTGGAGAATGATCCCCAAAGGCGTAGGGATTTAGGAGGATGTGCCTGCAGCCAGCATCTGGTACCCCACGCTGCAGAAGGAAATGAAAAAGAGAGACTGAACTATAACTTACTGACCGGTTCTTTCCTGACTGCTGCTTCAGCACAAATGCTGGGTCAGGCTGCAATTTATTGGACGAGTGGAAAGAGTGAGTGATACAAGGAGCCAACAGCCTCCCAATCAATCTGGACCTAACTTTAAGACCTGCTAAACCCAGAGAGCTGAACCCTAAATCTCACAGTAATGCTTCCAGGATTGTCCCGTGAAACATGCCCCCTTGAATCTTATCCTGCCCACGGCATCATAGCTAAGCAGGGAAGGCAACGGACAGAATACAATTTTGGAGTCCCCGCTTCCCTTGCATCTTGTGTGGCCGCACTGCCCGCACATAGGGCCCCTTTTACACAGCCGTGGTAGCAGTGCTGCTGCGGTGAATGCACTGAAGACTATACAATTCCTATGGACTTTGGTGCGTTTACCACGGCAACGTCGCTATTGTGGCTTTGTAAAAGGGGGCCCATAGTTTGCAACAGCCCTGATTGCCTCCCTGAAGTAGATATACCCATCTGGTCTCTCCCACTGAGAAACCCATTGGTTAGGGTCTACAACCACAAAAACCTTTCCTTTTTTTTCCAAATCTTTATTCATTTTAAGAACTAATACAAAGTGCAACATATTATCAAACAGTTAACAAAATAGCACTCAGTTCCATCAATTGATATAATAAGTACATATCCCTCTCCCCTCCCACCCACTCACCCTTTCATACAGTTTAAAACAATCAGCAATACAAATGATCAAGGTAAACAAATTACAATTCAAAAATAAATTAAGTACATATGATGTGTATAATCGACAGGCAAAACTAATAATCAATCTTTACAAATTGTTTTGAATTTCTTACAGTGTCCCAATTGTAGTTCACTCATACATTCAAATTTATAAGTTTGGCACAAAGATTTCCACCAAAAACAATAGTTTAACCTGTCCCAATTTTTCTAATTTTTCAAAATAAGCTGTATGACAACTCCCGTCATGATGAGAAGTCTATTGTTATTTGATATTATTAGATTCTTGGCCACCAATAATGTACCAAACAGCACTGTATCATATGTCAATGCCAATGGAACTTCCAGTATCCTATTGACTTAACCCCAAATGGATCACCAAAAATTAAGTATCAAGGGACAAAAGAAGAGCAGATGATCCAGTGTCTCTATAGCGAGATGACAATGCCAGCATCTATTTGACTTAGAACTATCTAATTTTTTTAATCTAACAGGGGTCCAAAAACTTCTATGCAACAAAAAACCCAACAAGTTTGTCTCATAGATGCTGACACTGTACATCTCATTCTCCAAGTCCAAATTCATAGCCATTGAGACGCAGAAATCTGTTGCTTAATCTCAATGCTCCAAATGTCTCAAAGACTATCTTTCGGTTTTTTATTCAAGAATTCCGATATTAATTTGTACCACTTGGCTGCCTGATGCCCCATAAAATCTGTCTGGAAGCCCAGCCCGGCAAGCTATACTGAGTTTTCAAGTTTCGCCAATCAGGGAACCCTTTCTGAATGGCCTGCTTCAACTGCAACCACTTATAACTTTGAAACCTAGCAATACCAAATGTTTGTTGCGGTCGTGAAAAGTCAAGCAGCTATCCATCTGAAAACACATCATCCAGTGTGCGTAGGCCCGCCTGCAGCCAGTGCTTCCAGAGGATCTTAGACTCGCCTTTCTATAAAAAAAAAGAACAGAAGAACTCCATATTCTGCTGTCCATGTTCATCTGTGATCTGCCCTTAAAGAAATGCACAATCTTATGGGAACAACAATTGAGGGCTCCTTTTACAAAGGTGCGCTAGGGCCTTAACGCGCAGAATAGCGCCCGCTAAATTGCCACGCACGCTAGCCACTACCGCTTCCTATGGAGCAGGCGGTAGATTTTCAGCTAGCGCGTGCTATAGCACACACTAATCCGGTGCGCGCGTTAAAAACGCTAGCGCACCTTTGTAAAAGGAGCCCTAAGTGTATTTTATTGAGTGTTTTCCCTCAGAAACCTGGGCATTATTCTTTAAGAGCGACACAGGTGCAGGGAGGGGGGGATTTTATTATTACATGTTTTATATGATAATGGAATATATGGGAAGGAGGGTTGGGTTAGGGGAGGGGATAAGAATTTATGAAATGTATCAATGATTATTTGTAAGTGATGTATTTATTGTTACTGAGAATGAATGTATTTTAACACTTAATGTAATTTTGAAAATGAATAAAGAATATTGAAAGAGCGACAAAGGGGGGCTCCTATTTCTTTTATTAATTACTGTTACAAACTTTTTTCTTTTCTTTTTTTTTTTTTTACCCATGAAACTTTATGCCTTTGAATTCTTTTTGGGCTGTTAATAATGAAAGGATCATTTTTGCAATATGTCTGGTATATTTTGGAATTCGATGGGAACGGGATACGGACAAGCTTCATTTAGTCAACTAATTATTTGTTCTATTTTTGATTGAACCTATGTAGTGCTTTCAATCGTTAGAACATTATAATCTTGGATCTTAAACTTCCAAATCCTTTTTCTTGCCTAAGGAACACATAAAGCTTTAGATTGCATCTTTGCAATACATTATGGCACTGCAGCCTAAAGCCAATACAGCTTTTTATTTGTTTGTTTGGTTTTTTTTTAAAACAGGCAACCTGCTTGTACAAATGGAGGAAGTGAATTGCCTCTTTGCCGAACACTTAGACAAGGCACTGATTTAACAGCACTGGACAGGCAGCTGGGAGCCGGGCTGTCAGCCTGTCACACACTGACAAATCTGTTGTTCATATTCAGGCAGGATGTTCCACTTAGATTGCCATCAGTATTATCCATCTACCAGAGTCATGCGAGAAATGCCAGTGTCTACTACATAACCATAGAACATCTTTCAGAAGGATTTCAGCCAATTTGCTTTTCTTGAATTGTCTTCTGCACTGTAAGACAGGAGCTCTGGCAATTCTTGTTTGTCTCTCTCCCTCACTCTCTTTCTCTCTCTCTCTCCCTTTATTCAGCATGTCAAAGACTGTAAGTGAATTGGCTGGTTATTCCAGCTGCATGTCACATAACTCAGGTCCCTGGCTATTAAACTGTAAAGTCATGTACTAGTAGGTACAGATGAGCCCAGAGTTTACGAGTCACTCCTAACAAAAGCATTTGTCATGGGCACTAGACTTGTTGAAGTAAGAACACTTCAGCCCTGAACACAGACGATGAACTGTGACTGACGTTGCGATTCCCTGGATAGCAACCCTTGAGGAGGTACACTAGAAAGATGTGAATCAAGGGGTCAGTCTTTGATTCGTGTAGACTATCTGTCATGGTTTTAATATTGGATTGAAGAAGTTGCCCTAATCTGACACAAAGAGGGTTGAATTACACATCCCCCTCCATATTTGCGGGTTCAGAACTCGCGACTTCAGTTATTCGCAGTTTTCATCTGGGTGACCCACCCCCCACCTCCCGGTCCTCTCCACTTACATACTTTGTAAAGCCTGGTGGTCTAGCGGTGAAGTGGGGCAGGAGCGATCTTCCTACGCTCCTGCCCTGTGCAGAACTGGGAACAAAAATGACTGCCACGAGGTCCCATGGTCTCACGGGAACTTGTGGCAGCCATTTTTGTTCCTGGCTCTGTGTGGGGCAGGAGCGTAGGAAGATCGCTCCTGCCCCGCTTCACCACTAGACCACCAAGCTTTAAAAAGTAAGTACAGTAGACAGGTCCAGGAGACAGGAGGAAGGCAGGTCAGAGTCAGTCCTACAATTATTAATAATTTTTGCATATTCACGGGCCAGCTCTGCCCCTAATCCCCTGCGAATATGGAGAGAGAAGTGCAGTAGGTATTTTTCCTGGAGAATTGCTGAGTTCTGTCACTGCTGAATTATTCTTTTTTTTTCCTATGTTACAAGTGAAGTCATTTGGACTGAGGATAGTTGCCAAAAGCACATGCTTGATCTGTATGAGGTACAAGCAGAATCTGAGAAATAAAAATGTGTTCTGTAGTTACTGTAGGTTCCTATTTCCAAGGCTATTCACACACAGCCCTGTGCATCAAGGATACATAAAAATATTTATTGCTTCAGTTCACTTGCTCCCACCTCCCAGCATTAGCCTAGCTCTTCCGAGAAAATTGTCTTCTGTGGAACATGCCTTTCTTTTATGAAATCGCCAACATCTGGATTCAGGAATATGGAAATACACGCCAGGGAGAAGAGGACATTTGCTGGTGCTCAAATATGCCCGAAGAGCAGGAAAACAAACAAGCTAGCAAAACAACCTAAATTTGTCCATGAAACAAGTGCTTCCTGTATTCACATTTAAATCCTTGCATAATTGGAATGAAAAACAATTGATTTAGGCTGTGGAAAGCATCATTATAGGCACTTTAACAGACTATGGGACTTCTTTATCAATGTGCAATAAGCAGTGACTCCCAAATTCAATAAATGGGGCCCAGAATTAGGGGCCAATTACACATGTAACATAATTGGCATTAACAGGCAGTAACTGATGCTAGTTTGCAGTTGCGCACGTAACAGACTATACCCCTCTTCTATGAAATAGATTGAGATGGAAGGTGCTTACAAGTGCATTCACTCTGTAGCCCCTCAATATCTCTCCTCACTTATCTCCCCCTATGCCCCCCTCCCGTAAACTCCGTTCATCAGGTAAGTCCCTCTTATCTGTACCCTTCTCCACTGCTGCCAACTCAAGATTCCATCCCTTGCCGCGCCATATGCCTGGAACAAGCTGCCAGAATCAATACATCATGCTCCTTCTCTAGTGGTATTCAAACTCCCACTCACCATCGGTTACCTTTACCCATTGTATGATTTCTTCTGCTAAAAACACCCCAACCCTGAGGTGTCCTTTCTGTCTGTCCAAATTAGATTGCAAGCCCTTCTGAGAAGAGGCCATCTATTGAATGTTAAATGTACAGCACTGGGTACGCCTTTCAGCCAATGGCGTACCAAGGGAGGGGTGGGCGGTCCGCCCCAAGTGCCAGTCATGAGGGGGGTGTTCTCGGACTGGAAGTCATGGTCTGGGAATTTCACTTCTCACGGCCAGGTGCCAAGGCTCTGGATAATCCTCGTGGCCCAGCATGTTCCTAGCCTTCTCTCCCTTTACCTTCCATGAAGCTGAAAAAACTGCCAGCCTCAGCAATTATTCAGCTACGTCGTTCGCGGCTCCCCTTCCTGCTTTCTGCGTCTGTCAATGACGCAACTTCCTGTTTCTGCCCGGGTGGATTGCAGAGGCAGACACGGAAAGCAGGAAGGGGAACTGCTGGCGACGTAGCTGAATCACTGCTGAGGCCGGCAGTTTTTGCAGCTTCATGGAAGGTAAAGGGGGAGAAGGCTGGGAACATGCTGTGCCATGGAGACTATCCAGAGCCTTGGCACCGGGCCATGAGAAGGGAAGTTCCCGGACCATGACTCCTAGGCCGAGAACACCCCCTGATGGCTGGCACCTGGGGGGAACATTACTAAAAATGTTTTTTTACATTGGGGGGTGTCAAAAATGATTGCAGGCGGTGTCAAAAAATAATGGGCCCTGGGTGTCACATACCCTAGGTACGCCTCTGCTTTCAGCGCTATAGAAATGATAAATAGTAGTAGTAGTAGTAGACATCCTTGATAAAGCCGCAAGGCGAAACATGTCGGAAGCAACGGTCCCCACCCGACGTTGAATATAAACTAAGTGTCACATTCATTTCATGAGCTTATTGAAAATGAGTTATTTTGAGGAAATTGAATATGATATAAAGAAGCCTGTGATCGCATGAATAAATTAGTGCTGTATATCTTAGGGAAAAGCAAAGCAAAACAAAATCCAAAAGGATCACTTCTGAAGATCTAACTGAAAGGCTCATTTACTGCACTGTGATATAACCATTTGCCTAGTCATTAAACAGCACGCCTCACTTCTCTCATGCGCAAATGCAAAAGCGGCATTAATGTGGGAGGGGCATAGGTATGTCAGGGGTGTTCTGATTATTCATGCAAGCACTTTGTAGAATAGTTTTATTTACACACCCATCTGCCACATTTATTATGAAATTAAGGTCCGGAATTCATTGCCATTGGATATTCGTTTGACATCTTATTTGATTTTTAGGAAAAAGTTGGAAACATATTTTTTCCAGTTAAATGAATAACCTTGATGGCTAAGGGCTCCTTTTATGAAGCCGCGTTAGGCTTTTTTTGTTGTTGTTTTTATCGCCGGCCGCATCAGAGCTAATACCCCCATGGCTGGTGATAAAAAAAGTCTAACGTGGCTTCATAAAAGGGGGAAACTTCGTAAAAGGGGGAAACTTCGCACCATCAAACATTATTTTGACTTCCTCTCTTTTCGAATGCTGGTTCAATCTCTAATCTTAAGCATCTTAGATTACTGCAATATTATATACTTGGGATCAGTACATTACATTACATTAGTGACTTATTTTCCGCCTGTACCTTGCAGTTCTAAGCGGATTATAGTATAAGATAACTGGACATTTCCAGGAAGTTACAATTTAGGGGATGCTTACAGTTCTAAGCGGGTTAAAGTATAAGATAGCTGGGCTTTTCCAGGAAGTTACAATTTGGGGGACGCTTACACAGTAGAAGGTTTAATAGAAGAAGCAGAGGGGAGAGGATGGGGAAGGGAGGAGAATTAGGGAAGAAGAGTTTAGAGTTGGTTACTTGTTAGGGTCGGTGGGGAGATTGAATAGTTTTTTTGAATAGTTGAGTTTTGATTTCTTTTCGGAATGATTTAAAGTCACATGTAGTTGACAACAAGTTGGAGATATAGGGGTCCAGTTTCGCTGCCTGCATCGCTAGGAGGCCATCGTACATCTTCTTTCTCTGAGTTCCCTTGAGCGGTGGATAGGAGAATAGGTTCTGGGTTCTTCTTATTCTGGATCCTTTAAGAAAACCATCAAACGATTGAGAGTCATTCAGAATGCTGCCGTGCACCTCATTTATGGTCTCAAAAAGTTGGATCATGTAAGCCCATATTACACAAAACTACAATGGCTGCCAATGGAGGCAAGGATCATCTTCAAGTTTGCCTGCCTCTGCTTCAAAACCTTAACAGATTCATCCCCAATCTACCTGTCGCACCATTTTTAATTTCCAGGCACCACCTGCACTCGTAGTGCCTATCTATTTGCCTTCCCATCCTTGAAGGGCTGTATCTACAAGAGATTCCTTGATAGATCTCTGTCTTTCCAAGTAGGCAAATGGAATAAATGTCTAACCACCCTTATTTCGAATGCACCCTCCTACCAAACCTTCAGGAAGTCAATTAAAACCTATCTCATTGATAAATTTCTCTGACTCCCTTCCTGCCTTGTTGTATCTCTGAAATGCCTCCAGATATACCTGACTACTCTTGACTCGCTAATGTAATTTGAAAATCTTTTTCTGTAACATCGCTGTCTGTATACAGTCTCTTCCTCTGTAAACCGCTCTGAACTGCTGTGGTATTGCGGTATACAAAATAAAGTTATTATTAATTGTTGTTACGAGATGTAGCCACTTTATTATGCTGTCATTGCTATGTAATTTTTGTGATATATTATGATCCGCTTTGAACCTAGGTTATAGGGATACAGTGGGATACAAATCCGTAACTATTATGCCAGCCATAGACATGACATAAACATCACACCTAAAGATTGGCACATAACTTCAGACGAATGTGAGCATTCTATAACAGATATGGCACAAAACTCTGCCCTTATAGAAAACTAGCTTACTAGTAGTTTAGGTGCCTAAGACATAGGCGCCAAGGAACGCAGCACATAAGGGCAAATTCTATAAGAAGCGCCCAAAAGTTAGGCGCCTACTTAGGCACTGTTCAGCATGATTCAAGTCAAATTGGGCGCTGCTTAATGAATCACGCTGAGCGGCACCTATTTTGGAGGCGCCCAAGAAATAGGCCAGCTCTAGACACAACTAAAAGTTAGGCGCCTAGGTGAGCGCTTAGGTATGCTTAAGAGCAGCGACTCTGCAATAAGGCACCTAACACATGGTCGCGCCCACGCCTAACGTGCATAGCGCCTATTGTTTTGAAGACTGCCTAAATTTTTAGAGGCGCCTTATTGCAGAATCACTTTTTTCTTGATAGGCGCCTAAGTCTCAATTATTGCTGATTAAAAAGCTTAATTGAGTTTGTTATTCAATTTAGATAAGCGCCAATCTAGATGGGCACCTCCGAAATAGGTGCCTAACATTAGGCGCCGGTTACAGAATTTGGGCCTCAGTGCCTATCAGACTTCAGTCAGGTCCCGCTTATAGTATCGTGCCTAGTGGCGTCTAAAGTAAACTTAGGCGCCTGTGGGCATATGAACCTTAGGTGCCCCCTATTTACGCCAGGGCTTCCTTAGCCCAAATACTGGAGCCTAGGTCCACTTTAGGTACCTATACACAAAACACACCCAAGAACTGCCAACTATGCCCACTCTCTGGTAGGTGCTTTGGACTAAGTGTGTACCTGAAAGCGGTAGGTGCCAACCGAGTTAGATGCTTAACACCCAATTAGAATTAATGTAAGCTAATTATTATAGTGCTAATTGCCAATTATTGGTGCTGAA
Source organism: Geotrypetes seraphini (assembly GCF_902459505.1). Taxonomy (NCBI): domain Eukaryota; kingdom Metazoa; phylum Chordata; class Amphibia; order Gymnophiona; family Dermophiidae; genus Geotrypetes; species Geotrypetes seraphini. The sequence continues at coordinate 354,700,380 of NC_047086.1, read as the reverse complement.
TAAGCTTTTTAAATAAGTAAATTAGGTGCCTAGGTCGGCATGGCAAGCCAATCTAGGTTATTCTTGTTTCGGGCAGCAGTCAGAGACAAGTAACTTAGGGCTCCTTTTACAAAGGTGCGCTAGCGTTTTTAGTGCATGCACCAGATTAGCGCGCCTTAGCCAAAAATCTACCGCCTGCTCAAAAGGAGGCGGTAGCGGCTAGCGTGCGCTATTCCACGCGTTAAGGTCCTAGAGCACCTTCGTAAAAGGAGCCCTTAGTCGGTTGGATAGCCAATGCTGTATCGTATACACATTTCAGAAAACTCTTGAAAACTTATCTATTCGATAAATTTTTGTAATGTAATAGCTATCCGTTATTTTGTTGTAATTCCTGAGATTGTCTCAGATTCTCAAGCTGTGAACTGCATAGAACAAAATAAGGTTATGCGGTATACAAATAATAATGTACAGTGTTCCCCTGCGAATTCGTGATTCATGATTCGCAGACTCATTTATTCGTGGTATTTTATGATTGCCTCTTCTGGGCAGAAAATACAGGGAATGAATCCACGAATCAGCCTTCTGAACAGCCGATTCCTCCTCCTCTCTCCCCTCCCCCCCCCGGTCAGCCAATCAGCCTTCTGCACAGCCAATTCCTCCTCTTCCCCCCTCCCCCCCCGGTCAGCCAATCAGCCTTCTGCACAGCTGATTCCTCCTCATCTCCCCCCCCTCCCGGTCAGCCAACCAGCCTTCTGCACAACTGATTCCTCCTCCTCTCCTCCCCAGAGCATACCGGGTATGATTTACTGCACCCGCCGGCATCCCAGCTGCCCTCTCCTGCCTTTTTACAGACTCAAAACTGCATTCGCAGTTTTTCAAAATTCGCGGAGGTTCCTAGAACAGAACCCCCGCGAATTTCGGGGTAGATTGTAATGTAATGTACCTTTTATACTATAGAAACAGGGCCTAAGTGCCCTGTTTTTTGGAGCTTAACCTTTAGCGACCTATATAGAATTTGCCCACCTTAGCACATGAATTAGAATATGGTAATAGCAAACAGCCATTGTAACTATCCCAGTAGTACCATAAAGTTACGCTTTATTAAAGAAAACCCAGCGTGGCTATGTTTCACCTTCTGGTGTCAAGGGTAGATCCTAGTAGAGGATACGTTCACACTCCCCCTTACAAGCAACATCTTTTATGCACACAATTCAGTCAGCATTCAAATACTCAATTGGGGTTTTGTTTAACTTTCCTGGTACTATTGATCTGCTCCATGTTTTCCACCTGTACAAGTGCTTGCAGATCATGGGCACTCCTGTGTGTATGTTACCATTACCATCTCGGCATGACATTTTTTAAAACCCAGATCTGCTAACTGCTTTTATCGCATCATTTTGCAATGAGTTCTGGAGCTTAACAGGCGAAAAGCATGCCACCACTTCAGCCACTTTTGTTCTAAGGGGGGTGGGGAGACCCCCTCCCCCGACTACACTTAGAAGTCCATGCGCTACCGTTGGGAGGAGGGGTCTGTAGGGACCCCCCAGTACACTGAAAACTCCCATTCTCATTCCCACTTTCACTCTTCGGGAGTTCTCAATGTAGTGGGGGGGTTCCCCCACACCTCCCCATCAGGAGCGCAAGGACTTCTTTAGTGGGGTTCCCCCCCACACTCCCCTTTAGAGCGCATAAGGAAATCCCTGAAAGCGGCGGAAGCAATGGCACGCTTTTCTCCTTTTCTCAAATGTCGGCGCAGGATTGTAGGCACGCCATTGTCCTCCATGGTTTTGACGCGTCACTGAATATGCCCTCAACCTATGTTAGGTGCCCTAATCCAACCTAAATGAACTCTGTGCACAACTTTATTGGTTTTAATTGGTGCGATAATTGACCACGCTGTTAAAAAAATGATTTATAAAAATTTTAAAACAAATAAAGTTGTGTGTGGAATACCACCTGGCACCTAGAGAGGCCTAAGTCAGCGCACTTAGCAACATCTAACGACACCTACCTGAAAAGTAGGCATGGTTAGGGGCAGCGAATAAGTGTGGTTGACTCAGGCATCGCTAGGCGCCAGTAAATTAGGCCAGTGCCTACCACAGGGATGCCCAGCGATGCCTAAACATGCCTAGGTTTGGCCACGTGTGATTCTATAGGTGGAACCTAATGGTTGATTGACAACCACACCTAGGGTCACCCGACATCCGGATTTCCCCGGTCATGTCCTACTTTTCGAGGACATGTCTGGGAGTCTGGACGGCTTTTCAAAACCTGGCACTTTGTCCGGGTTTTGAAAAGCCTCCTCTAAATCACGTTGGGCAGGAGGAAATCTGCATATGCGTGGATGCCATGCGATGCCATCATCCTCACGGCATTTGCGCATCTGCAGATTTCCTCCTGCCCAATGAGAGCAAACAGCAGGTGGGCGGGGTTGGGGTGGGGCAAGGGTAGGATTGGGGGGCGGGACTGGGGCATAACAGGGTGGGGATGGCTGGAACTGGGCGGGCCTGGGGGCAAATCTAGGGGTCCAGATTTTACTATAGTAAAATCTGGCAACCCTAACCATGCCGACTGTTGCCTATAAATTAGGTGCGGTTAGGCACCGTTTATAGAATCAGATCCTTAGTGCATAAGCTCTACACTTAACCCTAGAGAATGACACGGGGAAAAAATCTGTCCCCGTCACCGCCCCGTCACCGGCCCACCATCCTCTGCACCGCCCCGTCACCGCCGTTCCCTTCACCGCCCCGTCACCGTCACCGCCATCCCTTTCACCGCCCCGTCACCGCCACTGCCATCCCATTCACCGCCCCGTCACCGTCACCGTCCCCGCCAGAATCCTTTTCCCTTTCACTCCCTCCTTCCAATTTGAGCCGGGAACACTAGCGATCGCACGGTCCCCGCAGCTCACACCCGCCTGCCCAATCGATTCTAGTGTTTAGCCAGCTCTCTCCCTTCTCCTCACCTTAGTTTGTAGATTTTCTTTTTCGGCGACCCGCACGCTATCAGAGAGCCGCGCACACGCGGCTGCTCAGTGTTCAATCTTCTGCTCTGCTGCAACTTCCTGTTTCCGGTTGCGTCAGAGCAGAAGATTGAACACTGAGCAGCCGCGCATGCGCGGCTCTCTGATAGCGTGCGGGTCGCCGAAAAAGAAAATCTACAAACTAAGGTGAGGAGAAGGGAGAGAGCTGGCTAAACACTAGAATCGATTGGGTAGGCGGGTGTGAGCTGCGGGGACCGCGCGATCCTTCATGCCTCACTGCGGGGACAAGACCATTCACCGCCCCGCGGGCGGTGAATGGCCTTGTCCCCGTCGCCGCAGCGACTGCTAGTTTTCTTCCCCGTTTTCGGCGGGTGACCCGCGGCTAAAATGCGGTGGCCGCGGGTAAACCGCCACCGTGTCATTCTCTACTTAACCCCAAATACTGTAAATAGTGCCATACATTGTGAGCGCAAATTGGTGTGTACAACAGATTTGCACACACAACTTAATTGTTTAATAAAACCAATCTGTGACAATAATCGGCAATTAACACCTCATAATTGATGCTAATTGACACTAATTAGAAGTTGTAAACACTAGTTTGGTGGGTGCATTCCATAAAGTGGTACATGTGAGTTCTAATGCGCCAATCTCAAAAGGGGCTGTGGCTGTGAGAATTCCTAAAAGTCAATGCACTGTTATAGAATATAAGCAAAAGATCCAACGGAACTACAGTGAAGTTTCAAACAACAAACAAAAAAAGAAAACTGCAGAGATGATGTACAAGATGCCAAGGCGTTAATCAAAAAACAGTACTTTGAACAATAAACAATTTGTATCCAAAATACGGTCCAGTTAGGTAATAAACTGGGACCTGACACCGCTTCCTCAGGGATCCTAAAGGTATTAAAACCACATTCTAGGGAACCATATGGTATACAACTGGATAAAAAAGCGATTTGGTAGAGTTTGGACAAATTCCTGGAGGAAAAGTCCATAGTCAGATATTGAGACAGAAATGGGGGAAGCCACTACTTGCCCTGGATTGGTAGCATGGAATTTTGCTACTATTTGGATTTTTGCCAGGTACATGTGACCTGGATTGGCTACCGCAATGCTGGGATACTTGGCTATATGGACCAGTGGTATGACCCAATAAGACTATTCTTATGTTCTTATGTATATTCTCATTGTAACACAGGGAATATATGTGTAGATTTTTGCTCTGCATAAGACAAGCCCAGATTGCTTTTCCTTGAAATCTCTGCATGGTGTGGATCTTCACGTATAAGACTGAATTCTATAAATGGCGTAGAAAAATTAGTACTGACTAAAGAAATGTGCTAAGTGCTATTGTGTAAACAGCACTTAAAGTTAGGCACTGCTCAGCACCAGAAACCATGCCTAACTTTAGGCACAACTATTTACACTAACTAAACCCTGGTGTAAATCCTTGTGCCTTAATGAGGCACAAATGAATTACAGAAATGCCCCCACTGTGCCCATTACATTCCCTTGGCCACGCCCCCATTTGGTGTTTACACGTGGATCCGGGCGTGAAATAACTTTTAATTGATTCCAAATAGCACCAGTAATTGATCTTTAGAAACCTATCAGCTCTAATTGGCTCACTATTCAATTAAATTGCACACACAATTTGGGTGTGTGCCTAAATTTGGAGGAGAGTGTGATGTAGTGGTTAGAGCCAGGTCTCGGCACCCTCACTGTTATGGATTCAAATCCTGCACTGCTCCCTATGACTCTGGATAAGTCACACAGGCCCAGATTCACTAAGGGCACGGATCCGATCCCATCCGTGAGGGATCCGATCCGATCCGTGGCCGGGGGGCTGATTCACGAATCGCCCTCGTGCAAATGAGGGCGATCGGAATCATGCCCCCAACCGAGAGCCCGGATCGCTCTATAGCGATCCCGACGCATGCTTAAAGAGCAGCGACCTTTTTTTTTTTACTCTAACTTTTAACTTTTTAGCAAGCCCAGTGAGCCCATGTTTTGGGTTTTTTTTAATTCTTTATTTATTCAATTTTAATTGAACATACAGAAATCAAAAAAGCTATGACAACAGAAATTCAACAAAGAATTTTCCTAATGGAACCTAATAAAAGGAAAATATTCATAGCGGATTTCTCTATAAGTCCTCAACTAGAAGTAGGCGAGAGCATAAGGAAAATGAGGGGTCGCACTGCGGGGGAAAGCCAGGGCAGAAGCAGGGCAGCGCTCGGGGAAGAGAGAGCAGGAGAGTCGGGGTAGAAGCAGGGCGGCGCTTGGGGCAGAGAGCTGGAAAGTCAGAGCAGACAGCAGGAAAGTCGGGGCAGAGAGCAGGAGATGCAGTCGGAAAGCAGGGAATGACTGGTCCCCAGCAGTTGCTTGTTTGCTGATCGGCCAGCCCAGTCGGTGTTGCAGTTTTTGGTTAGTGAATCGCTGCCTGCCTACATTTGAATGCCGTTCCCCCTCATTTGCATGCGGGGATCAGAGGATGATCGGGACAGAGGTTAGTGAATAGGGTCAGAGGGAAATCGGGTCGCAAACCTACCGGTACATGATTGTGAATCTAGCCCTTAATCCTCCACTGCCCCAGGACAGATAAGGGAAATGTCTGAAGTACCTGTATGCAAACCGCTTTGAGTGTGATTGTAAAACTACAAAAAGGCAGTATATACAAGTCCCAATCCCTATCCCCTAAATTTACACATGCAATTTTTAGCACCATTTATAGAATTCAAGGGATTGTGGTTTTCTGAAATGATCATTTACACGTGTGTGATTTACATGTGCAAATGCTGATTCTAGAATAGCTCCCTTTGTTTTGTTTTGATTTTTTTTTTTTTTTATACCAATGCAGAAAATTTAAACGCAATTCTAAGTAGGATTTATTTAACACTTTTTTCTTAGTTTTTTCCTCGTCCTCTTTGATTCTTCTTGTTTATCAAGAGTAGTTGTATACCACTGATGCGCCAATTCTCCCAAAGCTGAGCATGGGATGAAGCCGCCACCTGCAAACACAGACATCCCCATTAGCAGACAGACAGGCAGCTGAGGGATTTTTTTTTTTTTTTTTTTTTAATGAATTGGCCGTCTCAGCTCCCAAACACTTATTTGCCCCCACTTTATCCAAGCCACTCAGCAGAGCAGAATATTTATTGTGTGCCTGTTGAAAATGAAAGGCTTTTACATTTTAATGAGCACTAAATAAGCATGAGGAAATATTGTTCATTAGCTGTAATCTGTGGAATTGCTTGAGTGAACTTCCTTTGGAGGCTGCTTTAAACGGTTCGCTCAAGTAAAGCAGTTTGTATGGTAATTAAGTGAGCATTTTTCTGTCAACATCTGTGCTGCTATTTATTACACTGGAGGTATCTTGACTGCTCTTGCACGTTAGCATTAAGAAGAAAATGAAAGGCTAGAATTTTGCTTTTTTTGTTTCTATTTTTTATTCTTTTTTTGGAAGATTGGAGGGGGGGGGGGGTTAAAGATTTCCTTTTTCCTTTTCTGTTTTACCTTTCACCTTGGGGAAAAAAGAACCATGCTTCTGACTTGTCTTCATTAATCATTTCTCTGGCTTGCTTGAGGGCAGGGAAAAAGCAGGCATCCCTGGCAGACTCACTTCTTTCTCTCCTGCATCCCACCCGCTGTCTTCTCTTCTAGGTCAAGCCTGGGCTCTACCGCCAAACCCTAGGAACCGGGGGATAGCATCTGTTCCATAACCCAGACACTAGGAACTAGGCTCTGGTCCACTGAGTGGGCAGAAATGTGTTTGCCCCTGGAGATTTCTTTAATTAACACACTTATTACAAAAAAAAGAGATCATATATTTTTGTGTGTCTGAATTCCCTGTTCCCTTCCTCCAATAAGGTGCTAAAATCATGGTTTGATTTTAAAAAAAGCAGCCTTCCTACATTCCAGGCCCTCAGAAATAGGAATAACAATATTTATAGAGCTTGGTTTGAATCTTGAAATTTAGGCCAATAAAATAATTGGGCAAATTGAAGTGATCTTTCGTGGCTCATTTTCTAGAGCTATGCAGATCAAGTGAGGGAGATGAACTCTCAATATCTAGCCAAAAATGTACGAAGTTAGTTCAGTAGAAAGCCGTCACATGTGAAAGCAAATTTTTATGTGATAATTGCCAAATCTTCTGCACAAGAGTAGGAGGAAGAAGAAGGAGGAAGGGAGGGGAGGAGAAAGTGAAGAGGAGGAGAAGGAAGAGATAGAAAAGGAAGTGGAAGAAGAGAGGCAGCACCCTCCAGAAGCTTTAGCACTTGCTATAGAGGACAAAAAAAGAAGAAGAGAGCAGAGTAAAACCAGGAAGTTCCTCCTCTATTATAGGATGGAGAGGAAGAGACAGAGGACAATGTTGGGGATTTCCTAGAGTAGCTACTGATATTCCCTGAGCACTCTGCCTCCCTACTGGACCAGTTAGGTCCCCATCAGTTGGCCCTGCAGGTCACATATCCTATAATGGTAATATGCCAAGAAAAGACACAGAGCTTTATGGACATCTTGAACTTAGTGAGCCTGATGAAGGCCAACCTGGAGGGAAGAGCTATACATCATCCCACCTCACTGCTGTAACCTCACGCAAATGCTTTCCTGTCTCTGTACGTGATTGTGAGGTGGAGTGGAGAGGACAATCGTGTACAGACACAGGAAAGCGCTTGCATGAGGTTACAGCAGTGAGGCGGGCAACGTTCCAGAACGTAAAGTAACCATTGGAGGCAGTGCAGCTTGTGCATGTGTACATAATCTCGTGAACTCTCGCAAAATTCAGCACCTCTCCTGGTGGTGACTGCTTGATATAAGATGGCGGTTGTGTCTGGTGCTGGAGGAGGTGAGAGCTGAAGGCAGTTGCGGACATGACCACCGGACACTTAAAGCACAAGTTTTCCAGGCACAAATCGGATATTGATTCTCCCCTCTACAATAAAGCCTAGAGGACTACACCAAAATCTTGTCTCTTGCAGTTGATACTTTAGAATCTAAATCACAATTTTGCATGAGGTAAAACTCGTTATAGTTTATAAATCTTTCCTTAATTGTTTCTGATAATTTCAGCTACACACAGCTGAAAGCAGTGCAACATGCAGAAAGTGAAAAACTATTTAAACTTTGCTTTCTGCATGTTGCGCTGCTTTCAGCTGTGTATAGCTGAAATTATTAGAAGCAATTAAGGAAAGATTTATAAACTATAACGAGTTTTACCTCATGCAAAGTTGTCTTTTCTTTAATAAGACATTGACTATTTTTTTTGCGGCCCTCTACATACCTACAAATCCAAAATGTGGCCCTGCAAAGGGTTTGAGACCGCTGGTCTAAGATGTGGGAAGTTTGAACTTTGGCAAGAAGCTCAGGATACAAAGGTAACATGGAGGGGCATTTTGGACATAACGTCCAAATGCAGGGAATAAACGTCGCTCACAAAACATTGATACAACATGACCCGTAATCAAAAATAAAGTAGAACATCCAAAATATTTCAAAAATATACCACAGAAAAGTAAATAAAATGCACGTCTAAAGGAAGGAGCACTGTTCGAGAATACACCATTGGAAAGGTCCGTGTATTTCCTGGTCCAGAAAACATCTGCAGTGACATCAAGATGTTCACACGGTAGTGAAATGACTTTCTCACAATGTGATATACATTTATATACTGTATAGCATTACACAGGAGTTTTGGAGAGGAGAGACAGAGAGAGCAAAGAGGGAGTGAGAGTGAGAGAGAGCAAAGACAGAGGGAGCAGAGAGAGAGAGGAGAGAAAGAAATACACAGAGAGGGAGCAGAAAGAGGAGAGAGACAGAGAGAGAGAGCAGGGAATCATGGCCATCCGAAGGGAGCCAAGTTACTGCTGTCAGGAGACCAAGGCCCTGCTGCTCCTTTGCCTCCATTACAGAAAGCACATCTTTAAGCACAATCACCACCTCTCCTCCCCCCCCCCCCCCCCACCTTGAGGGCTTGGAGAAACATCTGGAGCAGCCTACAAAGGTGAGTGTGAAGATGTTATTCCCACTATCACAGCACCATTCATGTGCAAGCGCCAGACATATGCAGGATGTGGTTGCAATCCATAGAACTGCTGAGGTCCTTACAAAGGAAAAAAAAAGACCACTATGCAAAGCACAATTTCCTGAATAGGGCATGAGGAGTTGTTATGCTGCCCCTCCGCCCCCACTAACATGAGGAGCCCCACAGATGTCCACCCCCTTCCCACCCCATGCCTACATACTGATAGCAATGTTGGGAGCAGCTCACTAAAGTAAAGCAAGTCATCACAAACCACACCAGCCAGTCCTCGGTGACCATCCCCCGCTTCCTAGAAACAGTGCACATGCTCCACACAAAGGCCACCACCCCACCGTCAGACTCAGGACCACCCCAGTTCACAACCTCTCTGTGCTGTGCATTCCTTCCCCCCAACCCCCTTGCAATCAACCTGTTGCCATCTGTCCCAGGCCACATGAGGAGAATTTGCACAGCATGTCCAAACCAAGAATCATGTATACGAAGCTAAGGCGGCCCATCACCTGACACCATTCTCCAACATTGGAACCTCGAGTCCCTGAGGCGCCAATTAAAGTCTTGTGCACTTGGAGGATCCCAAGCTGAAGTGCCAGGAGCAGGACTGCAGAAGACAAATGCAAATAGGAACGGAGGTGTGGTAGACCCTGACTGATTTTCAGAGGACCATGTTTGTGAGGAGCTAGCTAAAGTGGATAAAATGATGGGGAGGATGGCTCCGCTGGCTGACCTTTTCAATGCTTCTCTAGAGTTAGGAGTGGTAGTGGAGGACTGAAGAAAGGCAGATGTTCTCCCTCTCCACAAAAGTATTTTTAGCGCACATGCCAATTTGGCAGTTTCTGCAGAATGCCTCGTTGTGTCCTGCAATACGCCATTTTAAGCTAAGGTAAGTATGCAGTAGTCCTTATCACAGCTTAGTGAAAGGACCCTTAGAAACTTCCTTGACATCTCACTACTTTTGGGGGGCTGCCAAACATTGCAAGTTCAGTGGCAGAACTGCTCACATATGACTGGCTCTCATCCTATCTATTGCTCTGAGAGTTGAGAAAATACGAGTCAGCCCTCTTGCCGAACATGCATGTCCCCTTGCCTATATAAATGGGAGCCAAACCAAGTCAGTCATAAAATTTCAGATATCAATATGAATTGAGTTACAGCTGACTTGGAAAGCCAGACAAAAGCATGAGCTGGGTCAGACCTATCTGAGTGAGGACACAGCCTTCTCAGATGTTCCTACATGTTCTGTCCAGCTATAAATATTTAACTGAGCCTGCTCATTTGAAATACCCTATTTTAAGAAGGGATTAAACTGAATATGAATAAACATATCCCAGCAATCTGAAACCAGGGACTTCTGGCTACATGTTGATAGCATAATAACACAGTTGTTGGCAATAAAGAACTTTCCGGTCGGCCTAATTGCCTCTGCCTCCTATGACTGCATTAAGTGGTAATTCTGTGGGTTGAGCCAAGGGATAAGACACAGTTCCAATGGCTATGTGCTTACGTCTCAGCTATTAAAGTAGGGCTTTTGAAAACACAGTGATATAAAACAGTCATTGATTGTTTACTGACACACTCCTCTATATTCTCCTCAATCATGTTTCCTTCCAGCACATTATCTATAACAAAAGGGAATCTAAAAGAACTGGATGAGTAGACTAGTGGTTAAGCAAGCTGAGAACCAGAGTTCAGACCCTGTTTATACTCCCAGTGACTTGGGCAAGTCAGTTTACCCTCCACTGGCTCAGGAGCACATAATAAATATAGAAACATGAAGGCAGATAAAGGCCAAATGGTTCATCCAGTCTGCCTATCCGCTGCATCCACTATCTCCTCCTCTCCCTATTGGCTAATCCTCTTTACACCTGAATTGTGATGTCATAGAGCTTTATGGTTATAGATACATAGAAACATGATGGCAGATAAAGGCCAAATGGCCCATCTGCAGTAACCATGATCTCTTCCTCTCTCTAAGAGATCCTACGTGCCTTTCCCACGGTGTAGAAACATGATGGCAGATAAAGGCCAAATGGGAAGCAATTCTATACAGGGCACTAAAAATTTACGGCTCAATATTCAAAGTGATTTAACTAGTTCTTCACTCCCTAAATTGTAACGTTCCCTCAGGTTTCTGCAGCCCCAATACATGACCTTGAATTTCTTAGCATTAAATCTTAGCTGCCAAATTTCAGACCATTCTTCAAGCTTTACTAGGTCCTTTTTCATGTTTCCACACCATCAGGGATGTCTTACTCTATTGCAGATTTTAGTATCAAAAAGGCAAATCTTACCAGTCAGCCCTTCAGCACTTCTTCAGGGCATGTGTGACCAAGGATTGGAGAGGAGGAAGATTAGGTTATTTCTGCATTGGATGGTCAGTCCATGCTCGTGAGCCACTTGCAGAGAGGTGTCAGTCGCGTCTTTCAGCTCCTTCCCCTTCACCAGTGGAGTGTAGCTTTCTTCTGTTAGTACAAAATAATTGAGCTCCACTGTAACAGGAGAAAAGAGAAGGAGAGGCATGGGGAACTTCCCCAGAAATAACATATGTACATTTCTGTTCTGCTCTGTAACTCATGAAAAAGAACAATTATGAGCTTGCAACATAGGTGTATCAATAACCAACCTGCTGTGTGCAACTAGCACTAACACATAAGGAATTGCAAAGCTCGGTAATGTGGTACTTTTATTAGTAAGTTAATCATACGTGTTCTTTAAAATTCCCAACATGCAACAATATAAAGTCTACCAGGCAAATTACATTAGCCATCTAATATCAAAATACAATATTGGGTTTCAAAAAGGGATTGGATGACTTCCTGAAGGAGAAGGGGATTGAAGGGTACAGATACAGGAGAGTAAATGAATAGGGAATAAACGATTTAAGTGAAGGATCACTTGCAGGTCATGGACCTGGGGGGCCGCCGCGGGAGCGGACTGCTGGGCACGATGGACCCCTGGTCTGACCCGGAAGAGGCAATGCTTATGTTCTTATGTTCTTAATTAGCAAAATTCTGGAACCAACTAGCACTTGCACTACGATCTTGTGACCACCACTATCTCAGGATCAGAAAACATTTAAAAGCATTTCTGTACCAAGACAGGGAGCCAACCCTAACATAAATGGAATGGTAATTGTAAAAGCCCACTTCTAAGCTGTCTAATGCAACTCCTGGGACATAACGATGAGCCAACGATGACCTACTTGAACTTGTAACTATGACCTAACTGTATTAATAACTGTACTGAACTACCTGGACTAGCAACTCTATTGAATGGCCTTGTCAAACTGTCCATTGTAACTTCCTGGGTAACTGACCCAACCTCTTGTAATGTAAATCTGACCTTGAACTGAATAGGTAAAAGCGGAATAGAAAACCTGATTAACATAACAGTTAGAAAGGGCTACTGGCTATAGTTTTCATGTCTTTCTACTTGAAACAATTCATTAAATCTCTTTCAGACTTTGAACAATTTATCCCGTTTACCGTCTCAAACAATTTCAGGAGGGTTTACACACAATTTGTTTCAAACGAGAAAATTCATGACTTGTTCTGCGTTAGACGCTTTTGATGTGACATCTCGAGCATCAGCTATATCCATTGTCATGAGACGGCTGACCTGGCTCTGAGGGCTCCTTTTACAAAGCCGCGTTAGTGGTTTTAACGCACGCACCGGATTAGCACGTGATATAGCGTGCGCTAGCCGGAAATCTACCGCCTGCTCAAAAGGAGGCGGATAGCGGCTAGCGTGTGCGGCAATTTAGCACGCACTATTCCGCGCATTAAGGCCCTAGTGCGGCTTTGTAAAAGGAGCCCTGAGTCTCTAACCTTGACATCAGCATTCAGGAACGTTTAGCCAAAATTCCCTGTTTGGGGTGGACTTGTTTAGTGAGAAAATAGAAGAGGCCACTCAAAAGCTAACAGAACATGAGCAGAGCATGTCCACCTTAGCCTCTGCTAAGTCGTCTAAGATGCAACCGTCTAAGTCTTATTCCAAGCAATCATACCAACCATACAAGGCGTTATCCTGCTGCTTTTTCTGCGTCTAAGTCTCCTCCACCAAAGAAGCAAAGACAACAATACTCTCAGAAGCCTTTGCCACAGAAGTCCCAGAAACTGACCCAGAATTTTTACTTACTTCTGGAGATCATTGTCAACACAACTCCACTGATCCCTCCTTCTCTCCCTATTGGAGGTCGACTTCAATCTTTTCATCAAAGCTGGACTCTAATTACTACCGACTCTTGGGTCCTCCAAATAATACAAGAGGGTTACTCCCTACATTTTATAAACAATCCTCCAGACAACCCTCCAAGAGAGGCCTCTTTAAATTTCTAGCAGACCCCCCTTCTTCTCTAAGAAATAAAGGCTCTTTTGGAACTCTACGCAATAGAACCAGTACTCCCATCTCTAAGAAACTGGGGGTTTTATTCTAGATACTTCCTTAGCACGAAGGAGACAGGAGGTCTTTATAAAAAAAAAAAAGAAAGGGCTACTGGCTAGTTAAATCGCCTGTTCGGGGCTGTACTGCTGAAAATACTGTAACTGGTTAGTGCTGAACAGAAAACTGGCTATTTGGGGGGTGTTCCGGGAACAGAGTCGGTACTTGTGTCAGTTAGGTGCCAGTATTCAGCACTTACAGTAACTAGCCAAGGTGCTGGAAACAATCAGCATTAAGTGCTATTCTATAAAGGGCTCTCCAGGTCGAGTGCTCTTTATAGAATAACACTTAGGACCAGATTCTATAAACGGCACCACTTCACACAGTTCTCAATCAAACACTAGGCACTGCATGTAGAGTCATGCCTAGTGGCACCTAAGTGGATTTAGGCGTTGCTGGACACTTGAGGTAGACCAAGTTTTACCGGGCCTAATTTACCGGACCCTATCTCACACACCTAGTGATGCCTAAGTTTACCATATCTATTCCCTGCCCCTAACCACGCCTACTTTTCAGATACGTGTCGGAAGCTGCCTTAACTTAGGCATCACTAGGCACCGCTGAGTTCCACACAGAAGTCTTAAGGCTCCTTTTACAAAGGTGCACGAGCATTTTAGCGCATGCACCAGATTAGTGCACGTTACCTGAAAAATTACCACCTGCTCAAGAGGAGGCGGTAGAGGCTAGCGTGTGGCATTTTAGCACGCGCTATTCCGCACGTTAAGGCCCTAACGCACCTTTGTAAAAGGAGGCCTTAGTTAATTTTTTTTAATTTACATCAATTAACTTCAATGGCATGGTCAATTACTATAGCTGAGACAGAGACCGTCGAACAGATAGCTATTTCCAGTGGGTGGCCCTGAAGCAGTGGCGATTTTGCCACGAAACAATCGTCGGCCCTTTTCCCTGCTATCTAGTTTAAAACGCAAGTGTCTAATTGATGGTTTTTACATACCTCAAGGCGTATTTAACCTTCAAGCGAAAGTTGTTTTCTGCCGATGATGTAAGGGTGGGTGACTGTGGGTACACATCTCCAACGCTCTGAGGCTTTTTCTTTTGCTGGTTAAAATTTTTTTTGCTTCGATGCACTAACATTATTGTGGAGTGTGTTTGATTTTGGTTTTGAATTATTTTCCCTCCATTCCCTACTTTTTTGAGTATGGTCAATTACCATGCCATTTAAACTAATTAACAAAATTTGGGTTGCGCACAGATTTTAGTTAGGCATTGCTAGGTGGCTGCAATCAGGGCACCTGGCAAAGCCTAACATAGGTGCAGTTTATAGAATATTCATTTATTCTTTTTTCTATTCTATTCTTCCAAGTGAGCTTAGAATGGTTTACATGAATTTATTCAGGTACTCAAGCATTTTTCTCTGCCCCAGCGGGCTCACAATCTATCTAGTGTACCTGGGGCAATGGGTGGATTAAGTTACTTTCCCAGAGTCACAAGGAGTCGTGTGAGTTTGAACCTATAACCTCAGGGTGCTGAGGCTGTAGTTTTAACCACTGTGCCACACTCTCCTCATTCTTGTCTTGGTTTGGCTAACTTTTCAGTAGCCCCTCATATTGTGATGTCATAATGCCTCATTCCACCAATGCCTAAGAGCCAACCTCATTGGTGATGTCACAAGGGCTTGGCTTCCTTATACTTGTGCCCATTTGCTAGATGGATTTGCCTCATTGAAATGAAAAATGTCAACTTTCTATACTGTTCTCCCAGGGGAGCTCAGAACAGTTTACATGAATTTATTCAGACCCTCAAGTATTTTTCCTTGTCTGTCCTGAAGGGCTCTCAATCTACCTAATGTACCTGGGATAATCGAGTAATTAAGTGACTTGCCCAGGGTTACAAATACCAGTGTAGGTTTGAACCCACAACCTCAGGGTGCTGAGGCTGTAGCTTTAACCACTGTACCACATTCACTCTCTCTCAGAATGAGAAATCAGCTACTCAATGAGTTGGGGTCAGGAGAGGCCTGTAGTATTAGATTATAGGCAATTATTTGGGTGGAACCTGGAACGGGAAATGTGGAGGGAGGGTTTGGGAGGGGAATTATGTGCATATGCAGCACATGGGCATGTGGAGACTACAAGAGCCCAGGTCTTCATATGCCTTTTGTTGGGGAATTGGGGGGGATGATAACCTGAGTGGGAGGGGTTGCAGAGGAATTAGTGAAGGTGGCTAGGGGGAGGGTTATTATGGCCCTTAGAGTTGATTTCCATGCCCAAAGCTGGGCACTGGAATTTATCTATATATATATAAAATCGGAGGTATGTATGTGTGTATGTGTGTGTGTATGTGTGTATGTGCCGCGATCACGCAAAAACGGCTTGCCCGATTTGAACGAAACTTGGTATGCAGATCCCTCACTACCTGGGGTGATATGTTCTGGGGGTCTCGCAGCCCACCTGCACATGTGGGCGGAGCTACAAACAGAAAATCTGATTTCACCCATTCAAGTCAATGGAAAAAATGTAAAAAGCTGCCAACGCAAAAACGGCTTGCCCGATTTGAACGAAACTTGGTATGCAGATCCCTCACTACCTGGGGTGATATGTTCTGGGGGTCTCGCGGCCCACCTGCACACATGGGCGGAGCTACAAACAGAAAATCTGATTTCACCCATTCAAGTCAATGGAAAAAATGTAAAAAGCTGTGGGACCGATTTGAACGAAACTTGATATGCAGATCCCTCACTACCTGGGGTGATATGTTCTGGGGGTCTCGTGGCCCACCTGCACACGTGGGCGGAGCTACAAACAGAAAATCAGATTTCACCCATTCAAGTCAATGGGAAAAATGTAAAAAGCTGTGGGACCGATTTGAACGAAACTTGATATGCAGATCCCTCACTACCTGGGGTGATATGTTCTGGGGGTCTCGCTGCCCACCTGCACATGTGGGCGGAGCTACAAACAGAAAATCAGATTTCACCCATTCATGTCAATGGAAAAAAAGTAAAACGCTGCCATTCTCACAGTAATTCAAAAACGGCTTGACCGATTTGAACGAAACTTGGTATGCAGATCCCTCACTACCTGGGGTGATATGTTCTGGGGGTCTCGCGGCCCACCTGCACACGTGGGTGGAGCTACAAACAGAAAATCAGGTTTCACCCATTCATGTCAATGGAAAAAATGTAAAAAGCTGCCATTCTCACAGTAATTCCAACTACCTGGGGTGATATGTCCTGGGGGTCTCGCGGCCCACCTGCACACGTGGGCGGAGCTACAAACAGAACATCAGATTTCACCCATTCATGTCAATGGAAAAAATGTAAACAGCTGCCATTCTCACAGTAAATCTAAAACGGCTTGACCGATTTGAACGAAACTTGGTATGCAGATCCCTCACTAACTGGGGTGATATGTTCTGGGGGTCTCTTCACCCAAGAATTTATATGTTCTTGCTCCAGGAGGTGAAACTAAAATTGTTGTTTATAATCACGTTTTGCGTTAGTTGTATTGTATTCATTTTGTCAAATATTTCACATTATAATTTGAATATTGTACTTTTTATTAAGCTGTAAAAAAATAATTTCATTCACCACTATAAAGTATCTTTATTTGAATCCATTTACAGTGTTATTGCTATAATTAAATACCCGTGCAACGCCGGGGCATCAGCTAGTACCTTCTAAAACCTGGTATAAATGCTGATGCACAAATCAACCACTTGTAGAATCCCACCTGAAGATTTCAACTCTGTACCTCAGTGGTGCCCCACAGTGATCATAAAACATTGGCCACCAAGACTTACCCACCTGCTCTATGTAAAAATATACGTAAATATAAAAATTTCAGTAGCTTGATTATAAATTCTACTTCTTATCAAGCTTTCAGACCTATTTGACAAATTCTTGTAATCTATACTATCATTTGCTGGTTTGTACAGTATTTTATTTTGTTTTATACGGTTGAATTGAATTGGAGAGATTTTATGATTTGCTGTACATGTACAGTATTTAATATTTTTGTTAACTGCATTGAACTGAGAGGTATATAAATGAATTGTTATGTTATGTTTATGTTCTTTCATCTGTTTAAATTCCTAGTTATCAAACTGATCCACTCTTCTTAGTTTAACTTCTGTCAAATATCCATTAAATAAACATAAATACTTATCTTTAGATGAAAAATTCACTGTCAGCTCGGGGACTAGTTATCCTCAGACATGAATCATGTTTTGCTTAATGCAATTTCAAGGAGAGCCCCTACAAAAAAGAAGAATGTTAAACGGCAATATTTATAAATCTTTTCTTTGTCTTACTGGTTAAGAAAAAAAGTTGAGATAAGTAAACCTCTGGATCAAGATGAACCAAAAACGCCGGATGAACCATAAAAACTTTATTATCAAAAAACTTGATAAGTAAAAACCAATTTATAATTACATGCATTGAAATGGAAGTGAGCAAATACAATGTCACAAAGTTAAGGGAGAAAAAATGGTGTCCCCCCTATTTTCTGTTTACTAGTTAACAAACACATTAATACCTGCATTAGCCAAAACTGACATTTTAAGTCCATACTTTCTTTGGTCTCAAAATGGCAGTGGCATTCACTGCTTGCCTTTCTTCCAATCAACTCATATCACCTGACCTCTAAAGAGTCAATCATAGTGCTCTAGGACTAAACCATTATCCATTCAACTTCAGTATTTAACCCTGAGGGTGTTACCAAATTAACATCCCCCCCCCCCTTTTACTAAGCCACATTAGAGGTTTCTACCATGGCCCAGAGCACTAAGGCCCCAATTCTATAAAGGGTGCTTAAATCCCGCCTAATGCTGAGCAGGACTTAGGTGTCCAAACTAAGTGGTTAACGAGCCATTTAAGGGTCTTAACGAGTGATAATTGGCACATGTTTCTATGACCACCAGGGGGCATCCGCTGAAAATCAGGGGAGGGAAGTTCCATAGCGACTCCAGAAAATACTTCTTCACTGAAAGAGTAGTGGATCATTGGAACAAACTCCCACTGCAGGTGATTGAGGCCAACAGGGTGTCAGATTTTAAGAGAAAATGGGATATTCACATGGGATCCCTAAGGGAGTGAAACCAGGGGGCAGGTATTTGGAATGGGCAGACTTGGTGGGCTATAGCCCTTTTCTGCCGTCTTTTTCTATGTTTCTATGTTTCTATGGATGTCCAAAGGATGTGGACGTCATTTTGTAAGCGCGGCCACAATTTCATGGCCCCCCTTTGGGAAAACTCATGCCTAACGGAATAGGCATGGGCGTGGAATGGGCATGTTCTGGGCGAGGCTTCAATATGGGCGTCCTTCGATTCATTTGCATAACACTGAGCGACCTAGGGCATCCATTTCATGCCTACATTGTAGACAAATGAAAACCAGGTCTACTTTTGAGCATAGTTTGGGCTTCAGATAGACCTGAGTTCTATGGACAGAACTTAGGCACAGTTTGGACGTCCTTAATGTGATCTGCTAAATAGTTCTTTAGGATTTTATTTTTGCTTTATTAAGCTCAAAATACATTTAATAAGGCACCTCATAAACAGGGCACATCAAAACAGATATATTGCATGCAAAACCTTCTATTTTTGTGGACAAACAGCAATGTTATTTGCTAATTAGAGGAAAACATCCATTAACTGAAGCAGAGCATATGAAAAAAACACAGCTTTAGGTTTCTTGCCAAAAAAAATAACCTTTTTTTCTGACTAAACAGTGCTCCAATCAGCTCATTAATGAAAGCAAGGAAAACACATGAAAAAAAATAGATTGCATACGTAACTTCATTTGGAAAAGCTTAAAAACTGAAAAAAACAGATACAGACCTTAGTAAGGCGATCTACAAAGGACACCTATCTTGCACGCCCAATCTGCGCCTACTTTAGATGCGCTTTGCAGAATCAGGGCCCAAATGCTCATAGAATTCTATGAGCGTCGGAATAGCTTCGGATAATTTAGCGCTCCAGGCTGCTGAAGAAACCTCTACTGTGGCTTGGTAAAAAAGGGGTGGGGTGGGTAAGTTGGAATATCCAACACTAATCTCAATAATATGGAGAGCACAGCCTGTTACACACTAAATCCAATCAATTCATACTATCTTTAATGGATTTTTCAGTCCTCATGAGTGACCCCTTACGAAGCCAAAAGTACTGGTAAAACAGGTCCCATCAGGCATGATTGAGATATGTGTAAGCTTGGCTATGAATTGATCACATGGCTGTGAATTTATCATTTGGCTGTTAATTAGAAAAATATTTCTTCTGAAGATGCCAATATTCAAATGGATAAGTCAAAAAAGTTATTGCTCACACATTTGTTATGTAGGAAATTGAGTATTAATTATGTATTGAGAGGTTTTGAGGGGATCAATGATAGAAATTTGGAACCTGTAAGTCTTAGATGAAAAGTACAATGATATCTGAGCATAAGAACATAAGAATAGCCTTACTGGGTCAGACCAATGGTCCATCAAGCCCAGTAGCCGTTCTCATGATGGCCAATCCAGGTCTCTAGTACCTGGCCAAAACCCAAGGAGTAGCAATATTCCATAATACCGATCCAGGGCAAGCAGTGCCTTTCCCCATATTTTTCTCAATAACAAACTATGGACTTTTCCTCCAGGAAATTGTCCAAACCCTTCTTAAAACCAGCTACGCTATCCACTCTTACCACCTCTGGCAATGCATTCCAGAGCTTATCTATTCTCTTAGCTATTCACACAAAATCCTGAGAGGAGTAGAACGGGTACAAGTGGATCAATTTTTCACTCTGTCAAAAATTACAAAGACTAGGGGACACTCGATGAAGTTACAGGGAAATATTTTTTCACTCAGAGAATAGTTAAGCTCTGGAAAGTGTTGCCAGAGGATGTGGTAAGAGTAGATAGCGCAGTTGGTTTTACGAAAGGTTTGGACAAATTCCTGGAGGAAAAGTCCATAGTCTGTTATTTAGTATAAGATTTTTAGGACTCACTGTCCTAAGCATTGTAGTGCGCACTAAATATTAGCATGCACTAACCACACGCCAAATGCTAATGCGTGCATGTTAGTCTATGGACATGTTAGCAGTTAGCGTGTGCATATATTTAGCATGCGCTAAAACACATAGTGCACCTTAGTAAACCAGGGGAAAAGACTTTGCAGTTACTGTGTGATAATTTGCATAATTACTGCATGGTAACTGGAAATCTTTTAGTAAAAGAGGCCCTTAAAAACTCACTTGTCCACCTTTTGATACTCCCCTGTCAAGCAGTTTATACTAGCAGAAAGATTTTTAAAAAAGAGAGTAGGATATAAAAAATGAATAAAGAAGAGATGCAGAAGATTATATTACATTACATCAGTGTTTTCTATTCCGCCATTACCTTGCGGTTCAAGGCAGATTACATAAGAATTGTCATAATATTATTAAATACATAGGTGGATTACATAAGAATTGTCGTGATATTAGGAAATACATAAGAGTTAGTTTGAACATTTTAGACTTGCTAAGGAGTAGATAGTATTGTAGGTGAAGCTTGGGATGGATCTGGATGTGTTATATAGGAAAAAGGAAAATAGGAGACAATGATTAATTCGTAAGTGTTCTATTTCTGCTAAAAAATAATTATGGATTGAATGGATGAGGATGATAAGGAAAACATAACTAATGAGAAGTAGAAAAGCATGCAAGGCAGTTGATAATGTTGGGATGATATACAACTCTTTGATCTTGGCAAGGCACTTCATCTTCCATTGCTTCAGGTAGCCACTTAATCCCCCTTTTATGAAGCATTTTAGCGCAGGCTGGTGCAGTAAATGCTCTGACACAATGGTTTCATAGCTTGATAAAAGGGAGGGGGGAGCCTTAAATTGTAAGCTCTTAGGGTTAGGTACCTATTGTACCTGGATTCTTGTCATCACTGCACTATTGTATATCTGATAGCACTCTAAGATGATGAATGATAAGTATCTGCAAAAAGAATCTAATCTGTAATATTTGGCATGATATTCAAAATGGTTTAGCTTAACTGGAGAAGCTCCCGCCCAGTTAAAGTGCACTGAATGTGTCAGGAGTGGATATTCAGTGGCACTTCACTGGGCAGTGTTGCACAATATGCTCTCTGATATATTTTTAAAAACCCTCCTTAGAATTTATGAGATGCATCAACCCAAAGGGACTGCAACCAACTTTATAAACCTATAATAAATTTTGATTAAATCTTTTAAGTGTACCCTCAGGGCCAAATTCTATAAATGACATTCTGATTGTAGGCAGCAGTAGGTATCCTGCTGCTGTCTAACCAGCCAATCAGGATGCACATTTTATTTTAAAACACCCCGAGGCAGGTCTGGGCAGAAATGATGGAGGAATCATCCCTCTGATGACCTCTGGATATACTTTGCACCCAAGCCTGCTACCTACAAGTGCCTAAAATATAAATCGTACCTTGTTCAAATTTAATAAGCTTTCGTACAAACATTAACATACACCATATAGGGGATAATTCTATAAAGTGGTACCAGCATTTATATTAGTGACAGTGCACAATATTTTAAACCAATTTAAGGATGTGTGTTAACTCAATAAATAGTTCACATCCTAACACATTCTTCATTCATTTCTCAGGAAAGACTCAAATGAACAGCGATGAATTTAACTGTTCCACCGAGACTTCTTTTGAGATAAAGGACTGATCAAGAAGCCTCGGTGAAATTCATCGCTGTTCATTTGAGTCTTTTGCCTCTGATGGTCTGCTTTAATCTTCACATTCAAAATCCCTTTTTTTTAATTGGTACACTCCAGCTTATATTTTCTTCTCTATACTTTCTTCTCAATTATACATTTATACAATTATACATTATGTGGCTCATAATCGAAAGAGAAAAATGTTCAAAAACCTGCCTAAGTTGGCACTTGGATGAACATTTCCCAAATATGTCCAAGTGCCGATAATAAAACCGGGTTTTGGACGTATTTCTAGACGACCTAGGCCTACATTGTGCCATTGAATGACCAAAGCTAAACGGGGCATTTCAGGAGAAGTGTCGAAGGCGGGAGTTGGGCAGGATGTGGGCCGACTTAGACAGTCATACAGCATGCATAACCGAAAGTAATACAGCCCACGATCGACGGAACTTGGATGTTGTGACTTTGACCATGTAAAACATGGTCTAAGTCACAAAAACCCACCTAAAGTCACCAGATAAGCACTGCAAACACATAAAACAGACCTCTACACACTACTCCAGTGATCACCGACTCCCCCCCCATAAAAATATTAATCACACTTTTAAAATTCAGCCTCCAGACCATCATCACCTGGCCGCCTGGCATAGGAAAGCCTAGTCATCCAGCACAGAGGCAGCTTAAGTCATCTTGGGGGTGGGTTAGGGACCCATAGAGAGGAGGACCCATGCCCATAAGCCCCTGTAATCACTGCATTGATATTGAAACATGTGCACTGCCCTATACACCCCCACAACCCTTTTTTACTGGCATATAAGTGGTTCCTGCAGCCATAAGGGCTATTGGGGTGGTAAATAAGTGGGTCTAGGGGATTCTGGAGGTGGTTTGGGGGGCTCACCGTGACCTATAAAGGAGTTGTAGTGAGGAGAAGCCATGGCACCCTTTTTGTGAAGTTCACAGCAGTGCCCTGTAAGGTACCCCACTATTTAGGTGGCATGTCTGGGTGTTCAGTCCATCACTTTGCAAACCCCTCCCACGTCCAAAATGGCTTGTTCTAGGCGTTTTTGATTTGGATGAAAAATTAGAAGGAAATGTGGTATAAAGACGGACGATTTAGCGGCTTGGATGATCAGATCGGCAGGCTGTATAATTAAATGGGGGACACTCGATGAAGTTACAGGGAAATACTTTTAAAACCAATAGGAGGAAATATTTTTTCACTCAGAGAATAGTTAAGCTCTGGAACGCATTGCAAGAGGTTGTGGTAAGAGTGGGTAGCATAGCTGGTTTTAAGAAAGGTTTGGACAAGTTCCTGGAGGAAAAGTCCATAGTCTGTAATTGAGAAAGACATGGGGGAAGTCACTGCTTGCACTGGATCGGTAGCATGGAATGTTGCTACTCCTTGGGTTTTGGCCAGGTACTAGTGACCTGGATTGGCCACCGTGAGAATGGGCTACTGGGCTTGATGGACCATTGGTCTGACCCAGTAAAGTTATTCTTATGTTCTATCAAGTAAAGTAGCACACAGTTACAGAATTACCCTGACAGTGTTTATTGAAATCTCTTTTTTTTTCCAGGCCTGTATCCTCCAACCATGTAAAAAAAACCAAAAAACATTCAGCTTAGGAAATATACTGTCTCATTAAAAAGAGAAAGATGTTTAAAATAATTTAACTTTGCAAACTGAGGGTGTGAGGCACAGCTCTCATGCAATACAGAATATTATATAGATTAATCTTAAAATACAGGATGTGCACTTTAAAAAAAAAAAAAAAAATCCTTGTTGAATTCAAATGAGATAATGAGGCAGGACAGGGAAGAGTGGAAAAGATATAAATTCCAAAGGAGGTGCTGTCATTTGCCACTTATGAAGCCCTTAAAAAAAAAAAAAAAACCTGGTTGCTTCTAGAATTATATTGTTAACATTAACTACTTTGCTAAATGCAATTTCGGAGCAGCTTGGCCATGGTGGGACCAATAATGTTTCAGCAGATGTTAACAGTGAGGGAATTTAAAGATTACAGAGTTTCATGGGTGCAGTAAAGCTGCGGTGGGAGCAGAATTATTACCCGGAGCTGTTATGTTCTGAGTGCACTGCATTTACTGACAAGTAATACATGAGTGATAGTGAGGGCCAAGGGAATGGAACTTTATACTTACTGGTCAGCAGCCTATAAATTCCATAAATTAAGCAAAGTTTTATGTATTTTTCATTTCTTCTCAGTCTGATTCTCTCTCTGGGCACCTGCTTCGTGTAAATTTTGTCGGCAAAGCATTGCAGAAACGTGAAGTGCTTTTCTGGCAAACAGTGTGCTGGAGGTTTTTGGGAGGAGGGGTAGACACTATTTGACAGGGTCCCATCACTTTTTTTTTTTTGTTTGTTTGTTTCATTGAAATTGTACTATGGTTTTCCACAGAGACAATTCTTCTTACAGTGGATTTGGCTTGCAATCTATCCCTGTGGAGGACACCGGTAATAAAAGGCCAATATTTCATCAACAGCCTGCAATGTGCCATTCTTCATTGATAAGAGAGAGAACCTCCAATTTCTGCTTCGCCCCACGGGGATAGTCGTTTCTAGGCGAACATGCCTTTCATCTGCCTTGTCAACATAAAACTGGTCAAGGTTTTCTTTGAACTGAGTGATTGTCTGACTCATGGAAATCAGCTTTCCAAGCTACCATGCCAGCACTCCGCAGGTCGAACTAATACCAGCTCCGTCCTGAGTAACACAATTTTCTCCTAGACTAGGAAATATGATGTCTTAATCAATAAATTTAGTTGACTGTGATTTCATAACTGTCGAGTTACTGAGGTGTATGGAAAAGAAGTAACGTATCTGGGTCAACATTTCATTTAATAAACCCAGCTTTAATCAAGAATCAAAGATTCTGTTATTAGTCCCAGCTGAATTCAGTGCATGTTGCAGGAATGAAATCACCATTCTGGGTTGGGGAGGAAAGACGAATGTATATAATACAAATTTTACATGGGGTGCAAAACTCGGCGTATAAGATGACTTTTCAGTACCTTAAAATCCTCCCCAAAGTCGGGGGTCGTCTTATACGCCGGGTACTGTTTACACGCCCTTACTTTACATGCCCTAACATCTCCTTCCTTACCTCCTTACGGTGCTTACGGTACTAGTAAACCTGCCGGGACATCAGCGGGGCCATGGCGGGACATCAGTGTGACAAGGGTGCCATCTCCTTCATCCTGCGCAGCGGGAAGCAGCGGCGCTCTGGCCCCACCCCTTTTCTCTTTACTACGTCTCTCGCACATGCGGCCGTGTGTGGAGTCTAGCCCTTAAGGAAGTTGCGGGGGCGAACAGGAGGCTTTTGAAGGCTTTTAAAGGGAAACTGTCATGCCAGCAAACTTGCTAGGGACTTGCCCGGCACTTGCTCTCTCCCTCTATGTGTTATCTTCCTTCTATCATTGACAGTTTCAGTTTGGTTAACAGTTTAGAAAACAAATAGCATGGCAGCTCCCATGGGTTTATTGTTCTATTCAGCTTTAGTGAATTAATTAAAATTGTTGAAATAAATTCTGATGTTCTTTTAAGTTTTATTTGTTGTGCAGAAGGTGTGCGGAAGAAGGGGTAGTCTTATATGGCGAGTATATAACAAACTCTATATTTTAACTGTAAAAGTTGGGGGGTCGTCTTATACGCCCAGTCGTCTTATACGCCGGCAAATACGGTATATAGGAAAGGTGGAAGTAGTGACCAATCTTGCAACTCAACTCGTAATGTAGAAAAAGGGATGACTGCATGATTGGTGCATATTAGGGGTGTGAATGACAAAACGTTAGTTTCATTTCTGGATGAAATTTTGGAAACTAGACAGATTGGATAAAGAATTTCGGTCTTCATTTGCCTTCATTTACTACATATCTATATCTACTGTATCTGTCTAATGCATGACACAAAACAAAAAAAAAAAAGATGCAGCCTTTTTCTGGACATAAGCTTCCATGATTCTAGAGAACACATTGTTACCAACAAAGTAGATTTCTTAGTTATAGAATTGTGAGATGATTCAAAAAAAATGTAGTAAGATCAAGGCTATCTGGAATATTTATGTATTCATTTAATTTTCTCCCAAGGGAGCTCAGAATGGTTTACATGAATTTATTCAGGTACTCAAGCATTTTTCCCTGGCTGTCCCAGTGGATTCACTTATATTATTAATCTCTCTCTCTTGTGCAGCTATTCTACAATCATATGGTATGTACTATATTTTTTTTTGTACAGGACAAGCTGCAAACTGTCTTTAACATACATTTTTTTAAAAATTCCCTGGCAGAGAGATAATGAATAATGGGAAAATTAGGCAGTCTTAAATTAGTTCCTCTAAAAGCATTCTCCCGCATCTCCATTTGCACGTGAATCCTCAGATTTATCTTTCACAGAAGAAGCCACTGCTGTTGTGGTTTGGCAGCCAAAACACACCACCACCACGGGAAATCACCTTGAACACGGGTGAGCAGATACCTATAAGTAGAACATCAAGGATGCTTGGGGTAATACTCAACTCAGAACTGACCATGAGAGACCAAGTCAACTTACTGGTCAAGAAGGTCTTCTTTTGGTTAAGACAGTTGAGAACAATCAGATCAGCCCTAAGCCCGAAGAACTTCAGGACAGTGGCCCAAGCAGTCCTCCTCCCCTACTTGGACTACTGTAACTCCCTCTACTGCCTCTACTCCAAAATACAGCAGCAAGGCTCATTCTTTGCAAAACCAAATATGAGAGAGCAAGTCCACTACTTAAGGAATTGCACTGGCTACCAGCCAAAAGCAGGGTTCAGTTCAAAATTGCATGTATGGTTCATAAAGCCATATATGGAGAGAACTCAGCTGGACTCACTTCTGCTATCCTATTCTTACAGTCCTTCAATGACTTGAGGACAATTCAATGCTGGAAGGCTACCACTCCCCTCCCCATGCCAGGTCTGGAGAATAGCTCTCTTCGAGACCACCTTTGAATTCCAAAGATCCAAAGTCTGGAACGAACTCTCAAGCAGCTTATGACGACTTACCACATACTTCCAATTCAGGAAAGCACTGAAAACACATCTATTCTCCTCACTGCACTGACCTGTTATAATGTATTCATGTGTATATGGACTATATCTCTGTATCATTTCTAATATTATGTAAGCCGCAGTAATTCCTAGTCAACATTTGCGGGATACAAGAATCAGTATGGTATGATACTTAAACGTCCACAAAGCACACCAAGTGGAGCCAGTTCCTGGACACAGGAGTAAAAAGTTCAATTTACACAAACAAAACACTGAAGCCTAGACCCAACACAGCCCATGTTTGGTCTAGGCTCCAGTATTTTGTTGGTGTAGTTTGAAATTTAAAATAAAGCATTTGAACTTTTTACTCCTGTGTCCAGGAACTAGCTCCACCTGGTGTGCTTTGTGGATGTTTCTCATTTATTTGGGGAAGCCTGGTCTATTGCATCTGTTTCTAGGGTCTGGAGTTGTCACAGTGGGACCTTCCAGTAGCTTTGTGGACTGTATTTATGGTATGGTACTTGAAATGTTTTAATTTGAGATTCACATTTCATAAAATTTTGTTCTATTGAAAATATCTTCTCATTATCTTCAACAAAGTTAACAGAAGTTTCCTCTGTAAACTTGCTGTAACATAACAAATTATTTTGCAAAGTTTGATCCATCTTATTTATAGCAAAAAAATTATCTTTAAGAGAAACTTCCCTGTGGAATAGAAGTAGACTTGATAATTGATTGGAAGGAAAATTTAACAGGAGCCGGTACCTTAAGGGTCCCAGATATTGTAGATCCTCTCAATGGCAAAAAAGGGGAAACTTGATCTGATGTTAGCCTAGAAGGATTCTTCATACTCCCTAAACTTAGAGTACAACTCTGGTCTTCCTCATAAACAGGTTGTGTGGGAGGGGTAGGACCCCAAGACAAAAGGGGAATTTCTGGGAGAGGATAATTCTGTCACCAGCATTGGGGGCAATTAACATAGTGTATGTTTGTCCATAGGGCCTCTCACTACCACTGGAGCAGACATCCTCTTTGATTCCCCCTTTCCTCTTCTCCATTGGAGCTGAGCACAGTAGCACACTCCATGTGTTCTAAAGGGTCTTCTAAGGGGCATCCCCTTTGGGGACATGCCTATGGCTACACACTCATGGCTGCATTTCATGGAGAGGATGCACTGAAATAGCATATAAACATGACTTCCCCTGATGACTAGTCTGGAGGCTCAAGGCATCTCTGACAATGCATGTTCTCACTAGCAACTCATCCCAGTAGCTCCTGCTATTCCATGGGATGGATGTGCTGAAATAGCAGCTAAACAGGAACTCCCCTGAAGACTTTTGAGGTTCACAGCATCTCTGACAATGCCTGCTCTCACTGGCAACTCCTCCCAGTAGCTACCTAAATACAGTTTTTGACTATTTTTCTAGCTTTTAGAGGCCAAAACCTCCTTTTTTGGGTCAGGACAAGGTACTGCTGTTTTGGTATACTGTCCTGACCTAAGAAGAAGGATGTAGCCTTTGAAAGCTAGTCCAAAGTCAGACTTAGACATCCTATTGAAAATGACTCTCAAAGTATTTTATAGGAATACATAGAACTTTGGACCATTGCTGCCTATTATATGGCTAAGATGGCAGTTACTAGAGAATTTTTCCTGACACATGCTACACATAAGAAAAAGCATCATAATTCAAACAACATTTTATTACCCTAATTGCTTAAGGCTCATTCATTATTGGTCTACAAGTTAAAAAAGCCAAGGTTGAGCAACTGATGGAGAAAATATAAGATTTCTCTGGCCAATTGTTTTACAAGTTCTCTCTTATATGCACCCGTTTTAGAAACTTCTTGTCAGAACTATACACTAAAGATTCCACCATAAGCTCAGATTCTATAAACACTGATCTGAATTCTCTATTTTTATCCACTCTGCTTGAGACAGCTATCCAGAATGATTATTAATGCAATTAGAGGAATGACATCGGGCAAGTCTCTTGGCTTGGACGGCCATCCTCTGGAATTTTATAAAACCTTTTCCTCAGAGCTTTCCCCTCTGTCAATTATTGTGATGAATGCAATTAGGGAAAGCTCTTCTATACCCCCACTCTGTGTTGGAGGCCTAGATTTCTGTTATACCAAAGGAGGGAAAGGAATAAACTGATTGCTCTTTGTATCAACCTACCTGATATAAAGTTATATAACCTGCTGATATAACCGCCACGGGCCAGAGGCTAGGTTCACAGAACTTTATTGCCATGTCAATTTGACAAAGTTGCTCCAATCTAACAGCGGAGGGAGCCGTTGCCTGCTGCTTGAATGGTTCTATGGTGGCGGTTAAGTATTGCAGGATTGGGTCCTGATTCTTTTTGTGGTGGATGGGAGAGGTCTGGCTTTCGGCTCCTTGTGTTTATGTCCCAGCCACAAGCAGAGAGGTGCATGGGAGCACTACTTCGCCTTCTCCCGAGCCAGCATAAGACCAGCTCCGTTAAATTCAAGCTCCACCAACGGCGTGCTGAGGGCCGATGAAGGCGGGAGCCAGCCCACGCTGCCACGGAAGGACTCCATCAGACCTGCTTGCAGGTCGGTCGAGCCCGCTCGGCCTCCTCCCCTTTACCAGCCGGGAGAGGAGATTTTTTTTCATCATCGAGCACCAGTGGCGGGGACTGATCCATGCCGCTGGTGGAAGAGTCCATCGGTCCCACCTGAAGCCTATTGCTTTCATGCAGCTGGCGGAGTTCACCGTCTGGGCCCGTTCTCCTACTGAACCTCTACAGGCACTCATAGCTACAAGTGGCAGCAAGTACACCTTGAGGCCGGCTCCTCCACGGAGCTTCTAGCGAATCTGCCCCCCTTCAATCTGGGCGTGTGAGTCGGTTCCGCTCCCCTTCGCCGAAACCAACTTCGCCAGTACAGACCAGACTACACAGCAATCTGTGCGGGCTGCTTGGGTCCCTTCTCATGGCATTTGAGGACACGCCGATGGGGTGGAAGACGGTGAATCGGAGCAGGCTCACAGGCGATGTCATTGACGAAGGGACTGCCTCTGAGGGTTCGCATCATGTGCGGCAGTGGTGGTGATTGCCTAGCCTGAGATGTCGCCTGTTCTTGGAGGAATCTCGGGACCCCAGATGATAGCCATGGGAACTGGGGTCGATGGCAGTTGAACGTTTCACTCTTTGGCTTGTAATTATTATGATCATTTAACATCAGATCCTAATGATTTTTGGAATATATTTTATTTTTATTTCTCTTTATACTTATTTTTTTATCAATATTTTTTATTTATTTTACTTATTATTTTAATTCTATCATTAACTTATTTATTCATTACTTGTTGGAATATTCACTTCTATCTCTATCTCTACCTCTGTCTTTATATTTTTATCTTTACTTTTCATAAATTGTTTCCTCAGGTACTTTAGCTAGATTTTGAGCCTTTGGAACAGTTAGGGAACTTCCAAGTACCTATCTTTAATTCATTTTATTTATTGTATCTTTTAATGTATCATTTTTGTAAACTGCTTAGAACCTCACGGTATTAGCGGTATATAAGAATTAAATTAAATTAAAATTAATTAAATTGTGTCATTTTTAAAATTCTTCATGGTATTTTCACTCCCCTAGTTCTTTTATCTTGGAATCTCTATAGATTTTCTTTTGCAAGGGGTGACCAACAATTCAAACTATCCTGTCCTTCTAGTAAAAGTATCAAAGGAGCTAAGATATTTGGTCACTCTTTGTTCTTTAAGTTTCCTCAACTCTGGAATAATCTCCCACTCTTTTTAAGAAGTTCTGTCTCCCTTTCTTTTTTTCATAAGTCTTTAAAAACTATCCTGTTCACTAAGCATTTTCGTAACTAACTCCTTTCGATTTCCCTTCTCTTAGTCCTTTTAAGCCTAAACTAATTATTGTAAACCGAGACAAGCTTTCCTGGATTAAAGTCTCGGTATACAAAACCAAGCATTAGATTAGATTAGATTGTGAAAATTGACTTGAAGGGCAAGGGAGGCGTCCTATCAGCCAACTGAACAGTCTTTATGTGAACAATCCAAAATGGTATACACAGACACAAGTGGCCCACAAGATAAAAAACAAATAATGTATAAAATACAAATGGCCCAACACGTGCCATGTTTCAGCAAAATAAAAATGTCTTCCTCAGGGGTTTTATGGGGTCTTTGTCAGTCTTAAATATAAAATCATAAGTCACAAAAAAAATCCAAATGGTTAAGCAGTAGCCTTTTTATTATTTGGTTTTTATCTTGTGGGCCACCTGTGACTGTATGCACCCTTTGTGGATTGTTTTTAAGTTATTTGGATGTTTATTAAACTACATACTGATACATCCGATCTACTCCACAATCTTTTTGTTGTTTTGTTGCTTCATTTCCTTTCTGGAACATTTTGGTGCTATTTGGATTTTTCATGTTTTATCTTCTGAAAATTGATTTGAAACATAGACATATCTGGGAGTAAGAACTAAGGGTGACTTATGAGCCTGAGGATGGGACAACATGGAACAATCTTTAGCAAAATTTCTGTTGCTTCTAATGTTAAAGAAAATAATTTTAAAGTTATGTATCATTGGTATCTGACACCGGAATTTCTACACCAGTTGTTCCCAACCCTGTCATGGAGGACCACCAGACCAGTCGGGTTTTTGGGATAGCCCTAATAAATATGCATGGAGCAGATTTGCATGTCTGTCACTTCCATTATATGCAAATCTCTCTCATGCATATTCATTAGGGCTATCCCAAAAACCCAACTGGCCTGGTAGTCCTCCAGGACAGGGTTGGGAACCACTGGTCTACACCACTAGTTCCCTCAGTCATGAGAGCTTTGTTGGAGGAACTGTGGTATGAAAGGTGCTATGGGCCATATATGATGGTCCTGCCCAAAGACCACAGCTTATTGTCCTTTCATCCATTTCTAAATTAAGTTGATTACAGTTCTGACAATCCTTTGGGATACTGAGATTCTTCTATTCAATAGAACTGTTCCTAGACTATGTAAAAATCTTATTGATTCAACAATTACTCCATGCAGCCAAATTTCCCTCCTATTTTTTTTCACTAACCGCGGGCAGTAGCAGACGCTAGTTAACTGAGCTGCAATTTTCTATAGAATGTGGTAAATTTTTGTGGATTTTGTATGATTTGATTATAAAAAGACTTCTGAGGCAGGTCCTTTGTGGGCCAAAACACGATCATGTCAAGTCCATCGCAATAAAAAAAAGAGACTGAACACCAATTGGTCACCTTTGTTGTTGTGTTTGCTGTTCACTGGTGTGAAGGCAGTTTCTCCAGTTTGTTTACAAGCAATCCTGTTTTGGATATACAACATGGAATAACTTGGGGTATTGTTCGCAATCTTCATTTTGTGGGAGAATGAGACGCCTAAGGTTTGTTCCTATAGTTCACTTTAAGTACTTGACGTTGACAAATGTCTGTCCAAAGTACAGCTCCAGACAGTAGACAGAGTCTTCCTTGATTTTTTTTTTGTTAGGGGGGTGAGGTTTTCCATCATAAAACTCTTTTAAAAATTGAAGTTATGTATGCTTTCAGGAACAACGCTGTAATTGGTTGATGTTTGGTTCAATAAAGATTCCATGTTTAAATTTAAAAAGAAAAAGAAAAGTTTGAGTTTCAGGGGCAGGGGAGCACCTCGGCAGTGGCAGTTGTGGCAGCAAGTGTGTGTGGGGGGGGGGGTGAAGTGCACATTTTTGTGCCCACCCATTTTCTCCATAGGCCTACCGAAAATCACCAAAATTAAGACCAGGTCTTATATTCAATTTTGCTCTAAAAAAATGCATTAGGGCTTATTTTCAGAGGATGTTATTTTTTTTCATGTAAAACAATCCTCTATCCCTTCCTCTCCTCCACCCCAATTCTTCCTCTTTGTTTTCTCCTCTCCTCCCCAATGTGCAGCATCTTTCTATCCCTCCCATGCCCCTGTGCAGCAGAACCCCACCGATCCTCCCACCGTGAGACTGACATACCATACCTCCGAGGCCTCCACAACGAGCAGTAGCAGCAGCACTCTAAATGGGCTGCTTCACGGCCTTCCCCGCTGGGGCCTTTCCTCTGCTGCATCACTGTCATCAGTGATGCAGCAGAGGAAAGGCCCTGGTGGGGAAGGTCACAAAGCAGCCCGTTCAGAGCGCTGCCATCGCTGCTACTTTAGGAGGCCTCAGAGTGGAAGTATGTCAGGTCTCACCGGGGTGGGGGCCGCTGAATCAACGAGTCAAATTTTTTTTCCACAAATCGGGCAGCACTAGTGGCAGGGATGGAGTCAGGGAGTGTCAAGGGACTTCAGGGGTTGATCTTAACTAGGGCTTATCTTCGGGGAAACACGGTAGTAAGTATATATTGCATGAACTTCTGCAAGGATGACAAAAAATATAATCATCCAGGGTGGGGATTTTTTTTCTATTTTTTAACAGAAGGACTATGAGCCAGATAGTTAATTTCTAAAATATGTTCATATTTTCTGAAAAGAGTCAATCAATTCCACCATAATAGGGATGAGTTGTCTTTTCAGTGGTCAATAATGAATTTTAATTGCAATTGAAATTAAGGGCTCCTTTTACTAAGGTGCGCTAGCATTTTTAGCGCGCGCTAACCATGCGCTAAACAAAAAATATTAACCCAAGCTCTATGGAGGTGTTAGCATTTTAGCGCACCTTAGTAAAAGGAGCCCTAAGTAGTCAAAAAGATGATTATCATTACTAGATAAAGTAATTGGAAGTACCAAAGATTTCTATATTATGATCTTAAAAGAAATGTTTATGTTAATATGTAAGATCCAACAATTTTCTTACATCTGACCAGAACAACCAGATGTTGTCACATTCTACTACTACTACTACTTATCATTTATATAGTGGTGAAAGGCGTATGCAGCGCTGAACATTTTGATACTTATAGACAGTCCCTGCTCGGAAGAGCTTACAGTCTAAGTTGGACAGACAGCCATGACATATTGTGTTGGGGATGCAGAACTCAAGGCGAGAGGAGTTAGGAGTCGAAAGCACTCTCAAACAGGTGGGCTTTTAACTAGGCCTTGAACATTGCCAGAGACGTAGCCCACATATGGTGCAGCAAGGCAGAAAGGGCGGAGTGTGGAGCTGGCGGTTGAAGAGAAGGGCACAGATAGGAGGGACTTACCAGCTGAACAGAACTCATGAGGGGGAGTCATGGGGGAGATAAGTGAAGAGAGATAGTGAGGGGCAGCTGAGCGAGTGCATTTGTAGGTCAGTAAGAGGAGGTTGAATTGTAGTCTGAAACGGATGGGAAGCCAATGAAGCGACTTTAGGAGAGGGGTAACATGAGTATAGCGGCTCTCCCGGAATATGAGTCATGCAGTTGAATTCTGGACAGATTGGAGGGGAGCGAGATGGCTAAGCGGAAGGCCTGAGATTAGCAGTAATCTAAGCACGAGGTGATGATTTATGTGTGAAAGAGTACTTTTCTGTTTTGAATAAGACCAACTTAAATCTGTCATTGTAGCTCCAAATCTAAATGATTTTTTTATAGACGTGTAAAGGTTGGATAACTGAGATAAAGAGGATCGAGGATCTTTTAGCCACAATTGAGAACAGAGTTGGTCAGATAATGTGTCATCCCAGACATTTTGAAAACCAATACAGTTATTATGATAAAAGGAACAAAAAGTTTATTTGGTATTGCACACAATTCCTCGAGTGTATTCAGTGTACATATTACCAACAGTAATAGATTGAGGGTGGGGTGGGGTGTACAAGTGCAGCTGCACCAGAGATAACGTAAAGGGCTCCTTCCTTGTTGTGTTCAAAGTGCCCCTTTGTCTCTTTACTGCTGACACAGGTGTTGACCCCCCACTCCAAGGATTTTAACTTGCTGCATTCTGTTCCATTCCATCCCCTAACCCTGCCCCTACCCTCACCCTAACTCCATCCCATAAGCTCACCCTAGCCCTGCCCCACCTCCTCTCCAAACCATCTATGAGGGGGAGGAGCTCCCAGTAGAGGAAATGGAGGGAAACCATGCTCCCCTGAGACAGTCTTTGAGAGGAAGAAACTTGACGACACATGACAGGTGAGCCTGTCAAAATGTTGGTGCAACCCTTCCACAAACATTGCACCGTCTCTCTCTACCACACAAAAGTTGAGCTGCCCTGCTTACACTGCCTGAGGCTTTTCCCTTGCATGTGCGCAAGGGGCACGATGTTACACAAATCATAGACCCCCCGTGGAAGAGACTGCACACAGTGAAAGCATTTTTGAGTCCAATGGCACTATTTCACTGTCCATCATAAACTTAGCCAAGCAAGCTTTCTCTATCCAGCTCTCCTTTTATCAGGCATAAATCAAGCCTGACAGGAAGTTTTATGCCTAAATCCGTTTACTGTCCTTGTTGGTAGTCCTTAAATTAATATTTATAAGCTGAGAGAGGCCTAAAAGGATGCAGCAGTAAAATATCGAAATGCTTCACTTTCCCCTTCTCAGCCACTGACATCCTTTAATTACTAGTGACCCAAGCATGTATTTTCTGTGCTGTCCTGAGTCCACAAATCATCATCTTTGATGCTATTGTAGCTGGCAGAAGGGGTCTCATGAAGAGCCTGTTTACATGATATATGGGACAAATAGGCATATGGACAAGGGAAAGAGAGAATCAAAGCAATAACCTAGTTTATGTGGCTGAAGAACGTACAAGAAACAAAAACAGCTAGCAGCAATGCAAGCAAAAACAAGGGAATGTTTGCATTTACCAAGCAACTATATTTTCATGATGGAATGCTCCTAAAAATAAACCTACATCAGGGGTGTCCAATGTCGGTTCTCGAGGGCCGCAATCCAGTCGGGTTTTCAGGATTTCCCCAATGAATATGCATGAGATCTATTAGCATACAATGAAAGCAGTGCATGCAAATAGACCTCATGTATATTCATTGGGGAAATCCTGAAAATCCGACTGGACTGCGGCCCTCGAGGACCGACATTGGACACCCCTGACCTACATGATTATTATCATCATCATTAAGAAGCCTTTCATAAGAATAAATTGTTGGTAAATTTGTATAAATTTGAGTGTTTGGGATTCTTTGTGATTGCTGGTGTTTCGCTTGAGCCAGGAGGCCCAATGCAGAGGAGGCTCTTTGCAAGTTTTAGCATTCAACGCCTAGGCTCATTACAATTCCTTGGTGGCTAGACACCAAATGAGCATTCCTTGCAGTTAAAGGAGAAACACCCTGGGTCCCTGTTCCAGTCATGAATTCAAATATAAGGGGGGAGGGGGTGTGGTTAAAATCTCCAGGAGTAGGCCATTTTCAAAACTGGAGTGAAGTGTAAAAGTGAGTGCTGTGAGATGCCCAGTGGCTTTCTTCCCCAGAGAGAATCCAATAAAAATGTAGCAGCGGAAGTTATGTACTTCTCCCCCCCCAGGGGCCCATAAAGGACCTTTGTCCTTTATCCTGGAGATCGAGAAAAAAAGAGGAGAAGAGAAGGTCAGGAGTGGGGCCTCTTTCCCTAAAACAGAAGCGAGGAGAAAAAGGATATATAAACCAAGACCACAGCTTAATTGCAGGGGTGTAGGGTGCCAGTAGAAGGAACATAAGAACATAAGAATTTGCCTCCGCTGGGTCAGACCAAAGGTTCATCGTGCCCAGCAGTCCGCACCCGCGGCGGCCCATCAGGTCCATGACCTGTCAGGTTATCATGATTTAGCCCTATAGCCCCCTTGTTTTTATCTATACTCTTTCCATGCTAATATCTACCCCTATCTGTATTGAAGGAAACAGAGAAAAGAACAAAGACAGATCACAGCTTCTCCAGTCTGCCCATCTATACCATCTACTATTGCTCCTCTCCTTTAGAGGTCCAAGCTTTCTTGAGTTTTGTTTCCATCACCCCCACCGGGAAGCCGTTCCACAAATTCATCACCATTTCTGTGACGATGTAGTTTCTTAGGTTACATCTGAGCCTGTCCCCTTCGTCCTGTGACCCCTCATGCCAGAACTTCTTTTCAATTGAAAGAAACTTGCCTCCTATGCATTTATGCCATGGAGGTGTTTAGCATCTCTATCATATATCCCCTCTCCTGCCTTTTTTCCAAAATATACATATTGAGAGCTTCCCCTACCCCAATATTCAACAACATTTAGCCAGGCGGGATCAGCTCCCAGATGCCTAAATACCACATAGCCAGCGATCCATCGATATTCATCAGATCTTTAAGGGAGAGGAAGGGATAGTAGATGGCATGGATAGACAGACTAGATAGGTCATATGGTCTTTATCTGTCTTCATTTTTCTCTGTTTCTCTGTTTTCTACATTTTCTATGGAATCCCACCTAAGTCTCACTCCTCTTTTGTGCACAAAGTTTCTTCACCCCCTAAACTGTATCGTTCCCTCAGGTTTTTAATGGCCCAAATGCATGATGCTGCATTTTTGATCATTAAATCTTAGCTGCCAAATTCTGGACCATTCTTCAAGCTTTGCTGGTCCTTGGAGGAATAGCCCAATAGTTAGTGCAGTAGCCTGAGAATCTAGGGAGCTGGGTTCAATTCCCACTGCAGCTCCTTGAGACTTTGGGCAAGTCAATTAATCATCCATTCCCCCTGCTACAAAATAAGTATCTGAATATAATGTGTAAACTTCTTTGATTGTAACCACATAAAGACAGTATATCAGGTCTCATCCCCTTTCCTCATGTTATCTATGCTATTAGAATGCCTTCCCTATTTCAGATTTTGGTATCATCCACAAATGGTCAAACCTTACCAGCCAGCTATTCAGCAATATCATTTATAAAAATGCTAAAATGAACTGGCCTTCAACCAAGCTTAGTGTAATACTAAAAATATGTACCTATAGGTAAGGCATGAGCATGTACACCAGCCATAGAGCTAGGGTGGAGAAGTAGCCTAGTGGTTAGAACAGTGTTTTTCAACCACCGGTCCATGGACTAGCGCCGGTCCACAGAAATTTCCTGCTGGTCCACAGGGCCAGCACATGCATCAGGCCCAAAACAGTGTTCTTCAACCACCGGTCCACGGTGCGATCGATGCGGCGTTATCTTCGAGTCAGCTCCCTCTTCCTAACTGATTCAGTGCACAAAGCCACAGGCAGTGGCTCCTACAGGCATCCTGCGCCTGAACCGGAAGCCTTCTCTTTGACGTTGCAACGTCAGAGGGAAGGCTTCCAGATGAGGCAAGGGACATGCGAGGTGCAATTAGTACTATTATGGGGGCGGTGTCTGGGGTGGAGATTGGGTAGAGATGGACGGGGTCTGGCCCACAACTTAGCCCAGTGTTCTTCAACTGCCGGTCCACGGATTGATGCCGGTCCACAGAATAATTATTTTATTTCTGCCGGTCCATAGGTGTAAAAAGGTTGAAAAACACTGGGTTAGAATACGGGGTTTATAATACAGGGGACCCTGGTTTAAGTCCTACCACTGCTCCTTGTGACTTTAGGCAAGTCACTTAGATTGTAAGCCTTCTGGGGACAGGGAAATATCGACTGTATGTGAATATGGCTCACCTGAAAAGGTGTTAACAAGTTTTGTGCCTAAATGTTAGAGATACACATGTAACTTATAGTATTCCAAAAGTTATGTGTGAGAGTCCTGCCTCAGTTCTGCCTATGTGTACACCTATCTGTCAGATAGGTATAAACAGTGGTGAAGTAAGGGGGAGGGAGTACCGCCCCAGGTGCCGTCTCAGTGGGGATGATGGCATCTCTCCACCCCCCCCCCATGCTTGCTCAGGCCCTTCCCTTCCCCATACCTCTTTAAAATTATCGCCAGCACAAACAACTACTGTGCATATTTATAAAATATATTTTAGAAAGTCCCACTATCAAGCGGGGACACACAATATCCAAATCAAAAGCTCAGCACAGTTGCATATAAAACTCCAAGTTGTAGCAACCATAGTTTAACTCTCTCATAACTGACCTCAGTGGTGACACCGCAGATCCATGATTTACCTGGATCATCATCGGTCAGTATTTGATTCCTAAAAATTCTTTTTCAAATAACTATTAAATCTCTACATCTCACAGTACTTCCGTGTCTCAATTTGGATTTTCATAAGAGATATTTAAGGATAGAATTGCACGTAAAGTGCAAGTCTCTGTTAGCTATAAAAAGGACCTTGTAGCTGACATGAGACATGTTTCACAGTTGCTGATTCAAAGGCTGTCCTTCAAGAAAACATCAAAACACCAACCAATCTCAAATGCCATGTAATAATAAGACATTATAAATCATCAATCATAAAATTATATTGCAATATACTGGCTACACAATAGCATTTGAGCCATCTTTTTTTCAAATGGCTGGTTATATTAGGAGAAGCTATGCTGTAATGTCCAGTTCCCCCGACCTTGAGAAAGTTCGGTGAAATGCGTCGGGAAGGGGAATGGACTTTGAATAAGCTAAGTTTATTATTTATATATTTATATAAAATAATTGAAATAAGTAAATATTTGGGAAATAGTACTTGGAATCATGAAGAATCCCACCACCTGTATCTATTGATAAGGGTGGATATCTGAATTCCTAAGATGTATTGTTGTAAAGAAACTGGATACTTTAAAAATAGGTTGACAAAATTTTGTGGAGACTTGGTCAGAATTTTTCCTGATGTTTCTTTATTTTTCCCCCCAATTCTTTATTCATTTTCAAATTACAATAAGTGCAAGAATATATTCAAACAAATTAACAATAATTATGTCACTTAACAATCTTCAATGGTACAAATGATATGCTCTTATCTCCCACCCCTCCCACCCTTTCTTATCCTAGAAACATTACCTTATACCATATATAAAATAAATTTACCCTTCTCTCCCTCCCTCCCAATCCATCTTGTAAATTTAAGGGAAAAAAAATATTAAAATAATATGCCATCTAATCAGTACAATACTTTGTAAATGGTTCCCACAAATCCAGAAATTTCCTGAAAGAACCAAGCTGTACTGCAATAAATCTCTCCATTTTATATACCTGACATAATGAATTCCACCAGAAATTGTAATTTAATCTACTCCAATTTTTCCAATTATATGTAATTTGTTGAATGGCAACCCCAGTCATTATAAGTAATAATTTGTTATTATTTGTAGTAATCTGACTTTTTGCTCTCATTGCCATACCAAACAGCACAGTATTATAAGATAATGCCACTGGATTATCTAATAGACAATTAATTTGGTCCCAAATTGATTTCCAGAAATTCATAATAAATGGACAATAGAATAATAAATGATCTAAAGTC
Organism: Geotrypetes seraphini; assembly: GCF_902459505.1. NCBI lineage: Eukaryota > Metazoa > Chordata > Amphibia > Gymnophiona > Dermophiidae > Geotrypetes > Geotrypetes seraphini. The sequence continues at coordinate 354,660,009 of NC_047086.1, read as the reverse complement.
CCTGCTTCGAGATGACAGTGCCAACATTTATTAGACTTAGAGCTATCCAATTTTTGTAACCGAACAGGGGTCCATAATGCTCTATGTAACAGAAAAAAAACAAGTTTGTCTCATAGATGCCGACACTGTACATCTCATCCTCCAAGACCAAATTCGTGGCCATTGAGATGCAGTAATTTGATGCTTAATCTCAATGCTCCAAATGTCTCTCAGACCAGTGTTTGGTTTCTTTTTAATAAGTCCAGTTAATAATTTATACCACTGGGCGGCCTGGTGACCCAAGAAGTCCGCCTGAAAGCATAGGAATTCCATACTATAATGATTATTAAGGTTTTTCCAGTCAGGGAACCCCGCCTGAATGGCACGCTTCAGTTGCAACCATCTAAAACTTTCTGATCTATTAAGGCCATATTTATGTTGTAACTGTGAGAATTCAAGCATTTTACCATTAGAAATAACATAATCTAATATACGTATTCCTGCCATCACCCAATGCTTCCAGATGAGCCTTTCTCCGCCAATTTGAATCTTGGAGTTCACCTATATAGATTGATTTGTAGATTTGTGAATTGGAATAGTTGTTAAATTACTTACATAGTGCAATGTTTTCCATGTATCCGCTAATATTTTGTTATCCTTACTGTAACTAGGCATTTTGATACTGAGCACATGACAAAGGCGCAAAGGAGACATGAGTTGCCATTCCAACCACAACCAATCTGGGAGTTTTTCCATGAGCTCTGGGAGGACCCAATACATACCCTGGCGCAAAATATAGGTGTTTTTTTCCTGATGTTTTAAGAGCTACACAACTAAGAAGGAAAGAATTCTTGAAATTAAGAACAAGAGTTTTAGCTCTTGAGGCATCATTTTATCTAAAATTTCCATGTAAATGTCTTGAATATATATTTTGGGATCCTATTCAACTACAACAATTTTTAATAGCTCGAGAACAGAAATAAGGTTTGTTGTCTTAAAGTTTCACTACTGAGAAAGTTGGAGGATGTAAGAGTCCCAATAATAGGGAATGGTCAAGATTCATACGAATCAAGAACCGATTCTTAGTTTTCTTTGTACTTTTGTAAGTTAATAAGCAGTATGACTCCCCAGTCTTGTGGGCTTGAAAAGGAATTTTGTGTTGTATGTATAATCATTGTAAAAATTTTGTGTAAGAATCCTTTTTTTTCTTGGTATCATCTGATATTAAAATTGTTAAATCTATATATAAATTAAAAAAAAAAAAAGTAAAGAAACTGGACTAAGAAAGAATTGATAAAACATTGATATATTATCTAGCGCTACTATACTATCTATGTTGGAGTACACAATAGCATATAATCTTCACATTTTCCAATCAACACCCCAAACAGGAACTTCCTATTTATTCTGTCACATGATACCAGGAAACCAATCATAAAGAGTTTCAAATTAAGGACAACCAATTTAAATCAAGATTCATTCTCCCTGAAAGCCATGACCGCACACCACTGGGTTGCACATTAGTGGCAACATTAGCAGATGGCCATTAATAGAAAATTGGCCATTGTATGCAGGAAAAGCTTGTATAAGGACACACTAGGGCTACTTTTTCCACAGCTTAGTAAAAGGACTCCATAATGTGTAATTTAGTTGCATTGCACAAAAGGACAGAATTGTATGATATCCCAAGCCCAGTCACACACCTTAGAAGTGAACATGAATAGGTTGAAATGAATTATTCTCAGAACAAAATAGCTAGATTGGTTTAAAAAAAAGAAAGAAAGAAAATAAATGTAAACCCACAGCAGGCATGTGCCAGTTAACTCACACGTGAGATGAACATTTTATTTGCTGCTATTGTTCACTGGCACGTCTGAATGTTTTCTGACTTTTGTTCCTTAAAAATATTTGCCACGAAAGTTCTGTTTAATTTTGCAATTACACAATTGAATTATTAAATGAAAGAGATAGAGATGTGGGAAGATACAATTGGAGTAAAGGAAGGAGATGGAGAGATAGCAAAGGGAATAGGGTGGCTAGAGAAGGAGAGATGGGAAGAGATAGGAGACACAAAATGTGAAGGAAAAAAAAGAGGCCGGCCTTGTGCTATCAAGTGAAAAGCCCCAGGCTGCTCTTATCTCCCTGAGACAGAGACTTGAGAGATCTATGTTTAATTATTTGATCCATCACTTAGGATGGCCAGCCACCCTCTAATTTTATTGAATTCAGCAGAATTACCAAGCAGAGTACTTCTCATTGAAATGTAGCAGGCAATAGCTCTCGCATAGCACGACTCAATGCACTGCATGTTTTTGTAGTTTTGAAAGGGCACAAAGGGGATGATTCTGTAAGCGGCATCTGCCACATCAACATGCCTACAAAACGGGCTCCTGTCACTTGTCAATCACCGACAGGCGCCGCTTCCAAAATCACGGCTTGACGGGACCCTAGGCACCACATATGTAGGACAGCCAGGGTTTCACGGCCTACATTTCCAGCACCTAGGTCTCTAAAGAAAGAGAGATTGTTCACCCTTTCCGAGGTGAAGAGAATGAGAGGGCACTCACTAAAGTTAAAAAGGGATAGATTCCGTACAAACGTAAGGAAGTTTCTCGTCACCCAGAGAGTGGTAGAAATCTGGAATGCTCTTCTGGAGGCTGTTATAGGGGAAGACACCCTCCAGGGATTCAAGACAAGGTTAAGCACGTTCCTGCTGAACCAGAACATACGCAGGTAAGGCTAGACCAGGGGTTGGCAACTCTAGTCCTCGAGGGACGGAATCCAGTCGGGTTTTCAGGATTTCCCCAATGAATATGCATTGAAAGCAGTGCATACAAATAGATCTCATACATGTTCATTGGGGAAATCCTGAAAACCCGACAGGATTCTGACCCTCGAGGACCGGAGTTGCCCACCCCTGAGACTCAAATAGGGCACTGGTCTTTGACCTAAGGGCTGCCGCGTGAGCGGACTGCTGGGCGCGATGGACCACTGGTCTGACCCAACAGTGGCAATTCTTATGTTCTTATGAGAATCACAGCCAGCGGCACATAGTGACAGTAAAGCCTGGCACCGCCCCTGATTATGCCCACTTCCTGGCTTTTTCATCACTATGCGCTGCTAGCCACCGGGGACCTAGGCGCCGGTCCCGGAGGCCCTGTAGTGTGCCTCATGCGCTCAGCTCAAGCTTCCGGTCTGTGATGCCTCTTCCTGGGTAGGAAGACTCTCGGACTTTGAAGGCAAGTTCCAAAGCTGGGGACCTCATAAAGGGACCCTTTTACTAAGCGGCAGTAAGCACTAGCACACGTGCGTCCCATGTGCTAAAATAAGATTTTAATTTTTTAGCACTGGGGGAGGATCAGGGGCAACTTGATAAAAGGGGGCCTTAGTTATTTAGGTTTCTGGGCAAATTCCTTGGAATCCCTCTTAATAATGCTTCCATTCTGTCTACAAACTTTCAGTAGCACCAAAGAAAGCTAAATATTTTATTTTGCTTATTTCGTTTTTGAAGCCTTTTTTGACATTTACAACGTACAATAAATCTCACTCTTTGGCCAAACCACCCTTGACATCTCTGGTTTGTACCAAAGCAATGGAGGATAGAATTGACCTTCCCAACTTTTCTGGTTCTCAGCTTAAATTCTAATTACTAAATAGTGCTATTTACATGTATAGGTACCGCTACATGAGTAAGCTGTTATTCTTTATTCAAATATAACCATACACCTTTTCAGAACAGGGTAGTTGGGCCACAAACTTACCTGATGCTGAAGGACACAGAGCTTGAAAATAGGTATTATGGCCACTTCCCAACTTTGACCCCAACATGTCTAACACCTGCCCTACTCCAAAATATTATAATCTGTTTTTTTCAAGATAAAATAATTGATTAGTTCCTTGAGAAAACCATAAACTATATTTTTATTAAAAAAAATTACAGCCAAAGATTTCAAAAAACCATTAATCAGTATAATTAAAAAAAAAAAAAAAAAAAAAAAAAAAAAGTGCTCTGACCTGGTATAAGGATGATCAAAGTACAGTATCTGGCAACAATGGAACTCAAAAGGGCTCTACAGACTACAGAGGGGAAAATATTATACTTCAACTTTATATGAACTGCGCAATTCAATTTTCAGAATGCCTACATCAAGCTTTTCAGATGTATTATTTATCACCTTAGGCCCTTTCCTCACCAGGCTTAGGGCAAGATGGCACAGCAAGAACCTCGTTGTCAGTTTTTATAACTCATTCACTGAAAAATCACACATTTGACCCAGCTGTCAGTTTTTATCCTTCCCCCAAAACACCACAATGAGCAAACTAAACATTCCTCTCTCTGCACTGGAGGGTGATCCTTTTTCTAACACTGGAGACGTCCATCATAGAATTTTGTCACAGTGGCACAATAGTGGAAAGACTTCTCATTGAGTTCAGCAAACTGTGTCGTACTTTATTGTTAGATCGACTCTCTTCAGTCATTTGCCCTTTCAAGGGGTAAGCTCAATCCCCTGACCTCCCCACACACAAAAATCTTTCAATTTGATACATTCACCTCACATTTGTGTAACTCTGGTTGAAAGAGAACATCAGTCTACTGATTTTAATCTCCTTTAAAGTTTCTTCATTCTGGCCAAACCTGTATTTCTGTTCACCCAAACAATTTGTTTTGCGGTAAAACTATCATTTAACTTTGCAAATATTGTACCAACACCGCATCTAAAGAGAACAAATTACTCTAAGTAACAAAATTGTATTTTATTACATGTTCCTGGGTAGTAAGTGTTCTTTCTTAATTTCCTATGCCACAAAAGTATAGAAAATGGCTATCATTTCCCTCAAACTTTGCTTTTGTAACCCTTTTAATAAGGTGCAAATATCTGGCAAATGCATTTTGCTATGTATGTGGCCAATTTTTCAAGGCAGGAGGGAATAAGTACTCCACAAGGTGTCAGGTCAAAAGCGCGCCGGGACAAAGGCGCGCCCAGACAATTGAGTGCAGTGTGCACCGCCGCGCCGCTCTAAATTACTGTTTTTAGTGCTCCAATGGGGGTGTGTGGGGGGGAACCCCCCCACTTTACTTAATAGACATCGCGCCGCGTTGTGGGGGCGTTGTGGGGGGTGTGGGGGGTTGTAACCCCCACATTTTACTGAAAACTGAACTTTTTCCCTGTTTTTAGGGAAAAAGTTCAATTTACAGTAAAATGTGGAGGATTACAACCCCCCAAACCCCTCATAACGCCGGCGCGATGTCTATTAAGTAAACGGGGGGGGGGGGGGTTTCCCCAACAAAACCCCCATTGGAGCCCCTAAAAACTGTAATTTAGAGCGGTGCGGCGGCGTGCACTGCGCTCAATTGTCGGCGCGCGCTTTTGTCTTTCGCGCCGTTGTCTATGAACCACTCCACAGAAGCATCTGCTAACTTGTGTGATGACTACAAGGCATATTCTGACATGCCCGTAGGGGATCAATTTTGTTTTTCACTAGGATGGTGGAATTTCCTGCTATAAAATTTTTTAGAATGTTTAATTTAAAAAAATATATTTACATTTTAAAAATTTCAATGTTATTTGAAAATATATCATATATGATATATCTTGCGAGAATCTCGTAAACATTATTAATAGTTGAAATAAACTTATTGTTTTCATTACTACAATTTCATTTTATTTTTCTACAGATGGTACAAAGAGGAAAAGAGCGTCATGAAGTTTGCATGCAAAGTAGGAAGAACACAATTCACAAAACAATTTCAGCAGCCCGATCAAAAAACAAGCGACTGCTGAGGACCAGTCGCTTGTTTTAAAAAAAACCCCTGCTTTCTGCCCCAATTCTGCTTTTCCTGCTCTCTGCCCTGACTGCGTGGTTTTAACCCACTGTGCAGCCCCGCTTTCAACCCGTGGGTTAAAACCACAGGCTCATGAAAGTTTCCAGCTCTGTGATAACAACAACAAAAAGTTTCAAGCTCTATCTTTGCGGTGAGCATGCGCAGACCATCTACAGCAGGGGTGTCAAAGTCCCTCCTCGAGGGCCGCAATCCAGTCGGGTTTTCATGATTTCCTCAATGAGTATGCATGAGATCTATTAGCGTACAATGAAAGCAGTGCATGCAAATAGATCTCATGCATAGTCATTGGGGAAATCCTGAAAACCCGACTGGATGGCGGCCGAGGAGGGACTTTGACACCCCTGATCTACAGGCAAAGGAGATGATCTGCGCATGCGTCAGGATCGCTGGAGAGTGATCCGTGCGGTCAGTGGGAGGCATACCTACGATCGCCCCCATTTGCATGAGGACGCGTTCAGAATTCGTCGGCATGCCACGAATCGGACACGGATCAGACACGATCGGACTTGGATCAGACACGATCGGAAAGGAAAGTGAATCTAGCCCATAGTCTTTATCTGCCTTTGTTTTTCTCTGTTTCCATTTTGAATGGAACAACTTACTTGCTATTGTCAGGTGGGGGTGGGGGAGGGTGAAAGGGGAGCATAATAATAAGAATAGGAGTCAGGTAAGATAAATGATATAAAAGGCCAGGAGCTTCTCCTGGGTTTTGTTTTCTTTATTTTTTTAATCATATTGAACATTAGGTCCATAATTTATTTACTAGTATATTATCCTTTCAGAGCACTCCTTTTACCCCTCGGACATGCAGCAGTCCAACCGATTCCTCACAGGCTTTTTGCTGTAGTTGAACTTGAAAAATATTTTATTAGTAGTTCTTACATCTAGAGCAGTGGTCTCAAACTCAAACCCTTTGCAGGGCCACATTTTGGATTTGTAGGTACTTGGAGGGCCGCAGAAAAAATATGTCTTATTAAAGAAATGACAATTTTGTATGAGGTAAAACTCTTTATAGTTCATAAATATTTCCTTTTGGCTAAGTCTTAATAATAATATTGTAATTTATAGCTAAAGAGACATATGATGAAGATACTGTTTTATTTTACTTTTGTGATTATGATAAACATACCGAGGGCCTCAAAATAGTACCGCTTGTGGCCCCCGGGCCGCATGTTTGAGACCACTGATCTAGAGCAAGCTTCTTTTCAAAGTTTTTCTTGACTTGCTTTAATTGCCAGTGCTTGTGTTTGTGCCTATTTTCTTCATTAAAGCCTGTTTGGTATTTTCTTAAAGATGCTCCTATGGCTTTTACCTTGTTTTTCCATCCCACTATTAAACTATTCTGTCCATCATTTGGATCATCTTTTCACCTTCATTAATGCATGGAATATGTTTTTTATCTGGGCTTCCAAAATGGTCTTTTTAAACAATGTCTATGTTTCATGTACCATAAATAAATAACATCTATCATCCAATATTGACAGCCTCGGCATAATCTCTAAATGGTATAACCGCTTGAATATTTTGCACATCTAGTAGCCCCGACCCTGAAGAAGAATGAAACGCATCGGAGGGGATTGGTGAAGTAATGTTCTGAAGCTAAGTCTCACTTTACATTAAATTAAGGGCTCCTTTTACAAAGGTGCATTAAGGCCTTAATGGGCGGAATAGCGCACGCGCTAGCCGCTACTGCCTCCTCTTGAGCAGGTGATAGTTTTTCGGGTAGCGCACGCTAATCTGACGCATACGCTAAAAATGCTAGCGCATCTTTGTAAAAGGAGCCCTAAGTTATTATTAAATTCTTTAAGGTGTAAGCAGTGTCACTTTAAAACAAAGAAAAGATAGCAGGAAAAAAAACGTTAAGAAAGAAAAAAAAGTTAAAAATAATACACGCTGATATAAAAGAGTTCCAGCGAGGAGTGCTATCACATTATGCAAATGATTTAGGGGTTCTTTTATCAAGGCACGGTAGGGGGTTTAACGCGTGGAATACCACGCATTAAACTGCCTGCCGCGGAAGTTGCTAACGCCTCCATTGATGAGGCGTTAGTTTTTTGGTTTGCCGCGGGGGTTAACGCGTGATGAAATGTCCGACGCGCTAACCCCGCTAGTTCACCTTTATAAAAGGAGCCCTTAGTATGGCGTTCTGAGGACCTTCGTTGTGCTAAAATCGCTATGTGAGAAAATTGCTATATGAGATAATGAGTTAACGCTAAAGAAGTATTATTCTGTGTATGTTTCATGCAAACATGCAACTCCAACAACTTCTTTTAATTTTTTAAAAAAGTAATCACTTTCCTTATCTTTCATAGTTTCGCTTTTTAAAATTATGTACTACAGCAGTAAGGATATTTGATTGCTTTGCGATGATGGTTTGATGGTTCTGATCAAATAAAGGCAATGCAAAAAACAAACCATGTTATCTTTTTGCTCTATTTTGTTAACGGGATATTTCACCTTTAAGAGAATGTGTCTTTTATTCCATAAACTGGAGCAAGTGTTTATCTAGCAGACCCTAAATAAATAACATCTGTCATCCAATTTTGGTATTAGAGCTGAGGTTTATGTAAAGAGGCTGGTTTATCTTTGGTACCAAGAAAATAAACACTCTAGGATGCCAGTGCCAGAGATTTAAATAAACCACCACTTCCTAAAAACAAACAGGAAAATATTTGCATCGGTAATGCAAAATAAATGTTAAAACATCCGTAAAAAGAAGATAAAGCCGAAGCAAGAATCTCAAAGTTCAGCAAAACTAATTTCTAAATCAGCTTACATTTAATTGAGGCAATGTTTCATAAAGTAAGGCTGTGCTACCGTGAACTTAACGAAGAGTGAAAGAATATTAACAGTGATCAAGAGTCTAAAGACTGATGAACAAATGTGGTTCATTTATAATTAAAAACAAAAATACTGAAGGAAAATGCTAATTCTATTTTAGGTATAAGGAATGTCAAAATTGCACTCTGTCCATCATGGCGATTTGTCTGTGCCATCTATAAGGGACCTGGGACTGAATTCCTCACGTGTGACTATGTTCTCCTGTAGGGGACCCCAGGAATGGAATCTCTTACCTTTGTGTATCAGAAAGCAATGTGATCTCGATGGGTTAAAAAAGTTATTGAAGAGACACTTAGGGCTCCTTTTACAAAACCGCGCTAGGGCCTTAATAGGGCCGGAATAGCGCACGCTAAATTGCCACGTGCACTAGCCACCTCCTTTTGAGCAGGCAGTAGATTTTCAGCTAGCGCATGCTATAGCGCGTGCTAATCCGTTGCGTGCACTCAAACCGCTAGCGTGGCTTCGTAAAAGGAGCCCTTATTTTGCAATATGAAATATGGGCATTAAGGCAGCTGTTTAGGCGTTAGCGCTGGTCGCTTATTTCGGTGACTTTTTTTATATGTATTTATGTACTTTTTTTATTATGTATGTTTATAAATTATACTTTTTGGTGGGAATCTCTATGTCATACTTTTAAAATGGAACGTATGATGGCCATACAGCAGGGTCATTTTAGGAAATTTAGGGATGTTTGGGAGCCATTGACAAAATTCTGTAAGGAGTGATTGTTGATTTTGCCCTTTGATCATACACATCCAGGTTGGGTGGGGAGATACTTTTAATTTGAGTGCATTTGTTGGATATGTAGAAAGGAGGGATGATAAATGTATTGGTCATAAAATATAATTTGATAGTTTTAAGTGCTGTTAAAGTATAAAATGTATGTATAATATGTTGCACATATTTTTGGTTTTAAAATGAATAAAGATTTTTTTTTTTTTTAATGTATGTTTATACTTGTGAGCCACTGTGAAAAAAGCAGGTTATAAATAAAATAAACAAAAAACAAAAAAATGGTCTGGGTGTATCAGACAACATAAACAAGTTTACAAATTAGAATGAGGCAGATTCTTTAATGGTGACTACCGTATTTTCACACATATAACGCGCATACGTGTATAACACGCATAGGCGTATAGCGCGCGGGTCCAAACCATTTGTGTAAAAAAATTTTTATATAGCACGCACAAGCGTATACCGCGCATGCTGCTATAACCTCCTCCCGCCACTCCCGCTTACTCCCTCTTCTGGCCTGCAAACCGGCATCCTCCCCCCCCCCGCTCGCGTCACACACCCCCTCCCCCATGATCCTACATCCCCCCCAGCACCGCAAAGACATTGGTCGCTTACCTGATTGGGCACCAGCACCAGCACCAATGCACAGGACGTGCTAGTGCCAGTGCCCGAAGATCCTCCCTCGTTGGGCGGGGCTGGGCTGGGCGGTGCGAGGGAGATCCTCTCTCTTCCCTGTGCCGGGCTGGACTGGGCTTTGAGCATTTGCGCATGCTCAAAGCCTTCTGGTCTCGCTCTCTCTGAGATTCTCAGATTCAGAATTTTACAAAATGTCCAGGGCACCATTTAGACGTTTGGGACTAGACCTATTTTAAAAATGAATAAGTGCCAATAAGTTACCTAAACTGATCTGAGGACCACTGGATGCATTTCTCCAGTGGCGACTGACCTCCTCCCACCCCTCAAAGATGTGAAAGACACAGTATACAGTATACCTCTATCTGTGACAGCTGCAGGTATTATGGTCAGTCCTAGTAGAGCACCAAGCAGGTATCTGGAGTAGCGTGGTAGTCAGTGCAGTGGACCCCAGAGAAGGAGACTCAGGACTATATCCCACCCTAACTAGAACACTTGTGGTGGAAGTGTGTGCCTTTTTTTTTTTGACGGCTTATTACAGTGATGGATCTTGACGTCGCCCATACTTTGCTGACACTATACAGTTTTTTTGTGACTTTTTGTTTTTTCCCTCTATTTTATCCATGGACCTCTGACGAAGGTTTGTCCGAAACACGGACCGTGTCGGGTCCCCTGATTGGTAAAGGGTTTTTAAAAATTTTTTTATTTTTTGTCACAAATAAATTTTGCCTGCGTCTTGTACAGATCTGCAGTTTTGTCTTGTTTACACTGACAAATGAGCGCAGGACAATTGCACTCGGACAAATGCACCCCGACAATTGTGTGCAGGGACAAGTGTGTGCAAGATGACTCCTCAGACACCATCCCTTGGAAGGGGCTTGAGGTGCCTCAAGCCCCTCCCAAGGGATGGGGCCTGAGGAGTGTCAGCAAATCAGGGCCTGAGGAGTGTCAGCAAATCAGGTTCCCATAATCATGATATAAACCTTACCCTAACACTAGATAGCAAGTGAATTTTTAAAGTGTAGCGGTGGGTCCCCACCCCTCAAAAGAGAGGGTTACTTTGTAACTCTCAAAAAGACAAACAAAAAAGTATCCACCGTCACAATTGTCTTGCGCACACTTGACCCTGCGCGCAATTGTCGGGGCACTTTTGTCGGAGTGCAATTATCCTGTGCTCATTTGACGGGTCACCCTGATATATAGGTGACACCTGCAGTCAGAAGGGCTATTGGGGTGGTAGACAGGTGGATCTAGTAGGTTTTGGGTGGATTTTGGCAGGCTCCCCATACGATGTAAGGGGTTATGGTGAGATGTGTACCTGGGACCTTTTATATGAAGCTCACTGCAGTGCCCCCTAGGATGCCTCGTTGCTCATCTAGGTTGTCTGTGTGTCCAGTCTACTAAAACTTCTGGTCCCTCCTACCTCCAAATGACTTATTTTGTGCATTTTGCATTTGGACATTTTGTTTTTCGAAAATGGTCTTGTTATGCCATATGCCTGGAACAACCTGTACAATCAATCCATCAAACTCCATCTCTAATGGTATTCAAACCTAGACTGAAAGCCCACTTTTTTGAAGCTGCGTTTAGGTCCAAATGCTTCCAACTTGTCATACACTATATCTGTTTCTCATTCCCTCCCTCTGAGCCCCTACCCTCTCTACCTCTTCAGCCCTCTCTATCCCCCTTCATGAACAGTATATATTGATCCACCCTGTGTGTCTGTCATAATTAGATTGTAAGCTCTTTTGAGCAGGGACTGTCTCTTGCGTGTTTAATGTACAGCATTGCATGCATCTGGTAGCGCTATGGAAATAATAAATAGTTGAAGTAGTAAGTTTCATGGCTCCACATCATTTTCTTCTTGGCTGGGCTGAGAACTTTTCAGCGGCCCCTCATGCGTGTGTTTTCTTGCACAAGTTCGTAAGCAATAAGGCATTAACATTGACAGTATGATTTTAGACATTTCGGTTGAGAATTTGGGGTTTTTTTCTTCAAGTGATCAATTCCAAAGGCACTCCGCCCAATATTTTATTTTTATAAGTAGGAAAATTTAACATCTCCACATCTTTCTTCTCCTTAACTTAGCTGAAGGGCAAAGACTTTCAAAGTAGAGTGTTGCATGGGGACAGAAATCCCACCCATCCCCGCCAGGATCCTCTCCATCCCCACCCGTCCCCGTCAGGATCCTCTCCATCCCCACCTGTCCCCGCAAGGAATTACCTCCATCCCCGCCCGTTCCTATAAAAAGCAGCAATTACTTCTGACAGGATCATCAATTCCACAGTTTCTTTTGTGTTTGAGCTGCTGTTTTCCTTGTGGAATCTCTTTGGTGGAACCCTTTTTTTGTTTTCTGTTCAGGTAATTAACTTATAAACCCCCTCTTTTACTAAGGCTGACGTGTCCATTATATTATATGGACGAACCCTGCTTCCAAAGCCTTCCATCCCCGTGGGAGTCCCGTTGGCTAGAGGGGGGTCTCCATGGGAGTCCCGTGGGCCAGAAGGGGGTCCCCGTGGGAGTCCCGTTGGCTAAAGGGGGGTCCCCGTGGGAGTCCTATGGGCCCGAGGGGGGTCCCTGTGGGAGTCCCGTGGGTTGGGGGGGATTCCCGCGGGACCCCCGCAGGACCCGTGGGATTCCCGCGATCCCCGTTCCCGTGCAGACCTCTATTTCAAAGTTCAAGTCAACAAAACTAGCAATGACTTTATAGCTACTTCCCAGCAGTTCCATGCTCCCTTTAAGTGTGCGTTTATACATACAAGCAGCCAAAGAAGATACTTCAAAGCATTCAATACCATGTGCATTATTTCTCAAACCCTACATCGAATAACAAAAGCAGGTAAGCAGAGATAAAAAAAACAAACTTGCCTTCAATTGTTTGGTTGCAATATGTAGGGTTATATGAGAGCTTGTTGCTATTTCTTCACCCCCACCCCCCATATGCTGGCGCAGGCATGGTCAGAAAAGCAACACTTATCACCTGCAGTACAGGAAACAGAAATACACACCACATACACTGTCGTGCATGAGTGGCCAGTAGCCATCAATAGCAATTAACCATGGAGAGTGGAGGATCTTTTTAGACAGGATCAAGTTTCCTGGCACTGCTGTGATGAGATGCTTTGCATCATTATATGGCATTTTCTTTCTCACTCCTTTCTGCACATACATCTTTACTACTGTATGAATATGATCATTACTGTAGTTAGTGTTGCCTGATTCTTTGATTTTCTTACTGTAGGATGGAAGTTGTAATATGGGGTTTGTCTTTTTTGCTTTCTAAGGGATGCTTTGGGCAATGAGAATAAAATCTATTCTATTAGTTGAAGGCACGAATGTTCAAAGCTGCTTCATCTTTGTAGTTTTCTGAACATTTTTATGTACCTGACACTGAGTGGCTGATTTGGCCAATTTGTGACTGGAAAAGAAATATCTGTTTAGGTAGGCAACTGAATAAAAATATTTGCTAAAACCGCTAATCAAAAGTGGCCAATTGGGGGGGAGAAATTGACCTTTGGTGAAGTCTCCTCTGCTCTCACATTAATGAATGCAATGTGGGGGTAAGACGGCACAGTTTAGAAACATAGAAACATGATGGCAGATAAAGGCCAAATGGCCCATCTAGTCTGCCCATCCGCAATAACCATTATCTCTTTCTCTCTCCAAGAGATCCCACGTGCCTATCCCAGGCCCTTTTGAATTCAGACACAGTCTCCATCTCCATCACCTCTTCCGGGAGGTTGTTCCATGCATCTACCACCCTTTCTGTAAAAAAGTATTTCCTTAGATTGCTCCGGAGCCTATCATCTCTTAACTCCATCCTATGCCCTCTTATTGCAGAGTTTCCTTTCAAATGAAAGAGACTCAACTCATGCACATTTACATTACGTAGGTATTTAAACGTCTCTATCATATCTCCCCTCTCCCACCTTTCCTCCAAAGTATACAGATTGAGATCTTTAAGACTGTCCCCATACACCTTATCACGAAGACCACGCACCATTTTAGTAGCCTTCCTTTGGACCGACTCCATCCTTTTTATATCATTTTGAAGGTGAGGCCTCCAGAATTGTACACAATATTCTAAATGAGGTCTCACTAAAGTCTTATACAGAGGCATCAATACCTCCTTTTTCCTACTGGCCATACCTCTCCTTCTACTGGCCATACCATTGTATAACAGCAATTAAGCACTTAATTGCTGTTATACAATACTATTGTAAGTCTGCATTCATACATATGCCATGTTAGCTCCATGGCAGGCAAAAATGCATACACCTAAATGCAGCAGCTACACATATAATTAACAGCATTCCAAAAACTTAGGGATAATTCTATATATGTCGCCTATAAAATCGGCACCAAAAAGCTCAGTGCTTAACACAATTCTATAAACTGCCTATAGAGTTAGTCGCAGTTTATAGAATCACATGTAGCACCTGTCTGCATGACTAACGTTTAGGAGCAGGTATTTATGCCAATGAGAACTAGGCCTAAATGCCTTCATCTAAGTTGTATGCTGTTTGGGCATATTCAGCAATAGTACACCTAACTTCTAGGAACGCCCATGACCTGCCCATTCTCTGTTCCTGGCCTTGTCCCCTTTTGAGATCCATCTACTAAAATTTATGTGTATCACTTTATAGAATATGCTCCAAGAGACAGAATGTCATCAGAGTCCTTGTGTGAATCAAATAAGAAACTGCTAGATTTGGAGCACCCTTCAGTGATAACATTTCTCACAAAAGAAGGGAAAAAGTCAAAGCAGATCCATGAATGCATGACTGCAGTTTATGGTGAGCCTGCAAAGTAAAATTTTGCAGCAAGCAGTTTAAGTGGGGAGAGAGTCAATTGAAGATTACCCTCACACTGGACGGCTTTGGAAGCAACTTGCACAGAAATGTGCAAGAAAGTTGAGGTTTTAATTTTGTCAGACAGACGAATTAAGGTTTCCCAAACGGCTGAAGAAATGGGCAACTTGGCAGGTACAGTTTGGAAAATAATTCATGAAAAGTTGGGCATGTCCAAGGTTAGTGAAAGAATGCTGATGCCATGTCAGAAGGCCACGAGGCTCCAGTGCTTTCAGGAGAACTTGGAGATGCTCCATGAAAACCAAGTGAGTTTTTTTTCATTGTTTGGTGACTGGAAATGAGACTTGGATGTATCACAGAGATCCTGAGTCCAAAATAGAGTCAATGCAGTAGAAACACAAGTCATTCCCCACCACAAAAAAAAGTTCAAGTCATGGAAAATGTCTTCAGGGATGGTGAAGGACTTTTGCTACTGGAGTTCATGACACAAGACAACCATATCTGGGAAGAGTTACCCCAACTCAATGATTACTTTGTTGAAGTCAATCAAGGAGACAAGATGAGGAAAACTCACAGTAGGCATGCTGCTTCTTCACGACAATGCACCGGTGCACATGTCACGACAGTCACAGACTGCCTTCCTGGTTCAAATCCTTCTGTTGTTCCTTGTGATCTTAGGAAAGTCACTTAACTCTTTATTGCCTCAGGAGCAAACTTAGATTGTGAACCCTCCAGAGACAGGAAAATATCCTGCGTACCTCAATCTAACTCACCTTAAATTACTCCTGAAAAAGATGTGAGCTAAATCCAAATAAAAAATACCTCAACAAGGTGATAATGAGTTACTGTGTTAACATAAGAACATAAGAATTGCCATACTGGGACAGACCAAAAGTCCATCAAGTCCAGTATTCTGTTTCCAACAGTGGCCAACCCGGATCCCAAGTACCTAGCTAGATCCCAAGTAGCAAAACAGATTCTATGCTACTTATCCTAGAAATAAGCAGTGGATTTCCTCAAACCATCTCAATAATGGCTTATGGACTTCTCTTTTAGGAATTTATCCAAACCTTTTTTAAACCCCGCTAAGCTAACTGGTTTCACCACATTCTCTGGCAACGAATTCCAGAGGTAATTACACATTGTGTGAATAAATATTTTCTCCAGTTTGTTTTAAATCTACTACTTAGGGCTCCTTTTACGAAGGTGCGCTAGCGTTTTTAGCATGCGCTACAATGCCCCGCGCGCTAACCCCGCAAAACATGGAAAATACTAACCGCAGCTCTATGGAGGCATTAGCGTCTAGCGCACTAGGCATTGTAGCGTGCGCTAAGCATGTGCTAAAACCGCTAGCACACCTTCGTAAAAGGAGCTCTTAGTAGCTTCATCGTATGCCCCCTTCTCCTAGTATTTTTGGAAAGAGTGAACAAGCGATTCACATCTACCCTTTCTACTCCACATTATTTTATAGACCTCTATCATTTTCCATTTTGATTCAGAAGTTATGAGTAAGGCAGAAAAGGTAAATTTAGTGTTCCATTTCTGTATTGTTTATCCTTCAATCCTCTACCCTAGAAATTTAAGCATTAAATTAAACTTAGAATTAGATCCAAAGCAGTGGTTCTCAAACCAGTCCTCAGGTTTTTGGGATAGCAAAATGGATATGCATGAGATCGATTTGCCTGCACTCCCTCCTTTCTATGCAAACCATTTTCGGGTATCCTGAAAACCCGACTAGCTTGGTGTGTCCCGGGTTTAGAATCCCTATTCTAAAGCTTAAAAAAACAAAAAGAAATCCTCAAGAAAAGGGTGGAAGGTATGCTTTTTTCAATACAGCTCTAAATCTGTCCTGGGGGAACCCCGTCTAGTCAGGTATTCAGGATATCTGCAATGAATATGCAAACCAACCAATCTAGGAGTTCATATAATATATAATGCTTTTGCACCGCTTATGCTTTATACACAAGCGAAAACATTCAGAAATACTGAAATAATCACAACTATGCACAATTACCACCCCCCCAAATTTTGTGATATTGTAATAAATTCAGATCTATAACCTAAATGCCACAGAACGTCAAGGGATACATTGGGCCCAGTACTTCTTACTGTAAACCGCCTCAAACTACTATGGCTTTGGCGGTATATAAGAATAGAATTATTATTATTATTATAGCACCACGGTCCCATGCTGTACTTACGGCAGTATAAATATGCATACTATGGAGCCAGTGCATGCAAATTAATCTCATTAATATTTATTGTGGAAATCATGAAAACCTGACTGGCTGGGGTTCCCCCAGGACAAGTTTCAGAATAACTCCAATATGTTGGGAGCCTTTTGTTTGATGTAGAGGAATCAAACTTTCTTTGGCCCTAGTCTAGATCTATGCAACCAAAAAAAAGGTAATTGTTCAGCCAAGCAAGAACAGAACCAGTTTTGCTAACAAGGAATACAACATAAGAAAGAGAAATGATGATGCAGACATTAAAATCAGATTTAATCATAATGAAAATGAAGACATTGACTTAGTACTTGTTGGTAAGCCTAGTCTGAATCTAATCCACATACCGCACAAACTGGCCTGAATTAAGCTTTGTAAAAATGCGTGCAGACCTCAAAATAAAATCTAAATTAAAGAAAGCCTGGGATACACACACTTGAGATCTCTTAGAGAGAGGAAGAAAAAATGTTTACTGTGGATGGGCAGACTGGATGGGCCATTTGGCCTTTATCTGCCATCATGTTTCTCTGTTTCAAATTTAGGCTTCCATCCTGTTAACAACTTTAGAGGTCAAGAGACATCTGGTACTTGGTAGACTTTGAAGATACTTCTAGAGTTAGATGGCTAGTAAACATCAAATCTTGACTCAAATGAATAAATTATTCAATTGAGTCAGCAAGTGATATGGCTGCAATGTAGGGTAGAAGCTGGATCAGGTCAGACCTATCAAGACCCAACAACTCTTGCTTATGCGTATTCAGTTTACCTTGCTGTCCTGGCTTTGTAGCATGTTGACATCTTCAAAGTGAATGTTGCTACCTACAGTAGCATGTTTCTGAGATATCAATTAAAACCACAAGATCACCTAACAGACAAATAAAAAAAAAAAAATGGTGACTACAGTTCCAATCTGACAGCTTTTTATTCAGACAATCCTTACTGCTTCTGTTACATCCGAGTACCTAGTTTTACTTCAAATTTGAAAATATTCTCATGTTTGGAAATAAAATCATGATTTCCAATTTGTTTAAGAAATGTCAGCACCAAACATGCAAAAAGTGCTTATTTCCACCCTGTCCTTCACATCTTTTCCTTTTTTTAATACGAACCAGTTGCTAAGCGTAGCTTGAAAATCAAATCCAAGAATCAGAACATACATATTCTGACTGTCATAGGAAAAGAGATGCATGCAATTAAAATTATGTTCACAATGGGTTTAGAATAACAATGGAACATATAACAAAAGAAAACAGAGCTCTAATGCTAGACACCTATTAAAAATGTGAAACTCAGTTCAAAGTGTTGTACCTATTGTGTATTGTAGTTTTGGTGGGTTTTCTGTCATCAATAAAAATGATTTGAGCTAAAAATGTGAAACTCTTCAAAAGCAAATCTTCAGAATTTTGTTTTGGTTAATATATCTTGAGCTGGCTCAGTGCTTTAGTTCACTAATGTATCCACTTGATGTCACTGTCACTGTCCAGTAGAATGGTTCACATGTGTCAAAGAATCTGGCCGCAAGAACTGTTGCATTTTCTGAGGAAGGCACAGCCATTAGACTGATGTTATAAATGCAATACTGAGAAAGAACAAGTGTGAATTATTTTTCTTAGAAGCACTAGCATGCTATTTGTTGGTATCTTCTCATTTTCTTTATCCTTTGCGTATAGGCCACAGTTAGATTTGCATCATGCAGTTTATATCCTGAAAGTCATATTGCTCAATAACTTGCATTCGGATGGTGACTTTTGTCCACAACCAGGATTTCAATATGCTCTGAAGTGGAAAGTGTGACATCAGAGCCATACGATAGCTTCCAAAAGGATGAGGGTGGCTGAATCAAGATCATTACTACCTAATTACAACCTGGTAAATAGGGTTACCAGCTGGCTTCAGATTCATCCAACATGATTGATCCAATTTAGATTTTACCCCTTTGCATGCAGGGACTTGTAGTTCTGATGTGTAAACTTGATTCCCTAAGAAAAGTAAAACCACAGGTCCCTGTCCACAAAAGTAAGGAAGAGGTAGGAAACTACAGGCCAGTAAGTCTGACTTATGTGGCAAGTAAATTAATGGAAACACGTTTAAAACCTGAGTACCTGAATATAAACCACATAAGCTATAAGTGGTATATAAATACTTAAATAAATAAAACAGAGTTTGGAATCCAGTGGATTACAGGACCCTTGCCAATATGATTTCACTAGAGGTAGGTCTGGTCAGACAAATCTCATCAATTCCTTTGACTGGGTAACCAGATAGTGGATAGAAAGAGTGCACTAAATGTGGTTCGCTGCGGGGATCGCTCCCCGTGTCATTCTCTAATTTTAGTAAAGCCTTTGACAGTGTGGACTCAAAAGTGACAGACTGTATTAGGAACTGGTTCAGGGGTAAATGGAGCTCATTCTGAAGAAAGGGAGGTTACCAGTGGTGCGCCACAAGGTTCAGTTCTTGGACCTATTCTATTTAACATTTTTGTATCTGATATTGCTGAAAGGCGGTCTAGTAAGGTTTGCTTTTTTGCAGATGATACCAACATCCGCAATAAGATAGACTCCCCTGATGATGTAGATAAGAGGAAGGACCTAGCAAAGCATGAACAATGATCTGGAATTTGGCAGCTAAGAGTTAATGCTAAGAAATGCAAGGTTATTTATTTTGGCTCCAAAAACCCAAGGGAATGGTATAGTTTACACTGGGTGATGGCCTTTTGTGCACAAAAGAGAAGTGGGACTTGGGTGTGATCATATGTGATGATCTTAAGGTGGCCAAATAGGTAGAAAAGGCAATGGCAAAAGCTAGATGGATATTTGGGTGCATAAAAAAGTAGAAAAAAGCCAGCAGAAAAAAGTAGGTAATGATGCCCCTGTGACACTTCATTTATAATATTGTGTACAGCTCTGGAGGACACACTATCAAAAAGATATAGACAGGATGGAGTCAGTCCAGAGGACACCTTCTAAAATGGTCATCATAAAGCATATGGGGACATATTTCAAGATTTCAATTTATATACTGTGGAGGAAAGGTGAGAGAGAGGAGATATGACAGAGATGTTTAAATGACATAAAAGCACATGAGATGAGTCGCTTTCAATTGAAAGGAGTCTCGAATGAGGGGGTCATAAGATGAATATGAAAGGGGAGAGACTCAGGCGTAATCTCGGAAAATACTTTTCATAGAGAGTGCATGGAATGGCTTCCCGATGGAAGTGGTGGAGAATAAACATGTATCTGAATACAAGAAAGCTTGGGGCAAGTGCATTGGATCTCTAAGTAAGAGGAAAGGATAATAGATGACTTGGATAGGCAGACTAGATAGGCCATATGGTCTTTATCTGCCTTCATTTTTCTTTGTTTCTCTGTTTTTGGCCCCATTCCTTTTATTTATTTAAAAAATATACCGTTTACAGCTAAACGGTTAATAGGATATACATACATAGGGCCTCTTCTACTAAACTGCGCTAGCGGTTTTAGCGTGGAGAACCACGCTGAATGGCCCGTGCTGCTCCCGACGCTCATTGAGTTTATATGAGCGTTGGGAGCAGCATGGGCCATTCAGCGTGGCTTCCCACGCTAAAACCACTAGCGCGGTTTAGTAGAAGAGGGGGATAGTTTTAAAACATTATAAAATAAACATACAAACAAACCTTAAAATTCATAACTAAAAAATACTAACATAGCTTTGCACAGAAACAGAGCTTAAGAGGCATAGATAAAAAATTAATAGCATGTCATAGACAAAGATTAATAGCGTATCTGTGGATCATAAACAGTTCAAGTTTACCAAAAAAAGATATGTCTAAAAGAAAGCATCAATGAATAACTGTGTTTTAAGTAATTTTCTAAACATACCCCTCTCACAACAGTTCTGTATCTGTCCTACCAAAGAGTTCCAAATCTTTTTTTATTATTATTATTTCTTTATAAATTTCATAATACAAATACAAGAATCCTCTTGTTACAGTAACACAGAGAAGTAATATAGGAAAAAAAAGAAAAATATATATTGCATAATAATAAATAAAAATTCAATTAAGAAGAAATTTTTTTAACAATATAATCTCAAACAATATGCAATATAATCCAAAAGTAATTAATCACTCTTTCTTAGACCACTATACTACCCCATGGAACAAGAACTTAAGAGATAAGGAGATCTCCAATAATACTTAATATTTTACCTAAGAAAATGGCTTAGCATGACTTTATCCGGTTCAATTCTAAATACAGCTCTTACATATGAATTAACTTATTTTCATCCAGAAAACTATGAAGTTGCTCCGGGACAAAATAAACATATTTATTTCCATCATATTTAACCAAGCATCTACAGGGGTAACTAAGTAAAAAAAAGTAGCACCCATTTTAATTGTTTCCTCCCTCATAGACAAAAATAACTTTCTCCTTTCTTGAGTGGGTTACATTGGGGAAAATCCATATCTTTTCTACCAAAAATAAACTCTGGGAGAAACTGAGTTCCAAATCTTAACTCAGAGCCCTTGGGTACTACTAGAGAATGACACGGTGGCGGTTTACCCGCGGCCACCGGGTTTAGCCGCGGGTAACCCGCCAAAACAGGGAACGAAAACTAGCAGTCACTGCGGTGACGGGGACAAGGCCATTCACCGCCCCGTGGAGCGGTGAATGGTCTTGTCCCCGCAGTGAGGCATGAAGGATCGTGCGGTCCCCGCAGCCCACACCCGCCTGCCCAATCGATCCTAGTGATTAGCCAGCTCTCTCCCTTCTCCTCACCTTAGTTTGTAGGTTTTCTTTTTCGGTGACCCGCACACTATCAAAGAGCTGCGCACCCGCTGCTGCTCAGTTTCGATTTTCTGCTCTGACGCAACCGGAAACAGGAAGTTGCAGCAGAGCAGAAGATTGAACACTGAGCAGCCGCGCATGCGCGGCTCTTTGGGAAAGCGTGCAGGTTGCCGAAAAAGAAAGCCTGCAAACTAAGGTGAGGAGAAGGGAGAGAGCTGGCTAAACACTAGGATCGATTGGGCAGGCGGGTGGGGGCTTCGAGGACCGTGCGATCGCCCGTGTTCCTGGCTCAAACTGGAAGGAGGGAGTGAAAGGGAAAAGGATTCTGGGCCAAGGGGATGAAGATGGAAAGAAAAACCCACAGCAGGAAAGAAAGGGAAGGACAAGCAGGTGAGCCAGATGCTAGAAGCAGGGGGGGAGGAAGAAAGAGGGAAAAAAGCTAGATGGGATTGAAAAGAAGAGACACACTGGTATGGAAGAGGAAGATAGGGGAAATCTGGACACAGGAAGGTAACAGAAAGAGGGGAAATTATGTGCATGGGGCATAGGGACAGAGACATAAAGGGGACATGCCATGGGGATGGTATATAGACACAGGGGGGGGGCAATGGCAGATACATAGGGGAGATATTAGAAATGGGGAAAATAGGAGCACAGAAGCGAGATGGTTTGTGGGGATGGGACAGGGACCGAGCTCGCAGGCTCCAGTGGCTTGCACAAATTACATTGTAACGTGCCATGAAAATAAGAGGGAGGAAGGTAGATAGATAGGCCACGCGAGAGGAGCTGAAGGGTGGTAGAAAGGAAAAGATGGTAAAGGAGGGAGGGAAGGGTGGTGGTGGAAAGGAATAGGACAGACATTGAAGGAGGGTGGAGAGGAACAGACCCTGAAGGGAAATGTGGAAGACAGAATGGGAAGAAGACAGATGCCAGACTATGGGGGAGCAGAGGGAAGAAGATGGGTGCTAGACCAATTGGGGGGGGTGAAGGGAGAGGCACAGTAACAGCAAATGGAAGACGCAGAGAGAAGACACACAGTGGATGGAAGGAATTGAATGAGAAGATGTGGAAAGCAGAAACCAGACAACAAAGGTAGAAAAAAAATTCTATTTATTTATTTTTTGCTTTAGGATAAAGTAGTATATTAGTTGTGTTGATAAAAATTTATAAACAAAGCCCTGCCAGCTGAACATCTCTTTTTCTAGTTCAGCAGCAGGAACTTTGATTTATAAGAAAGGAATAAGCTAAATATTACAGTACTAAGGCTTATATGGATGCAGCGGGGACAGGGCGGTGAAAGGGATGGCGGTGACGGTGATGGGGCGGTGAAGGGAACAGCGGTGACGGGGCGGTGCAGAGGATGGTGGGCCAGGGACGGGGCGGTGACGGGGACAGATTTTTTCCCCGTGTCATTCTCTAGGTACTACCTACCATAATCACTGCCCTAGGTCAGGAGAAGGGAGCTAATGTACTTTACTACAAGCATGATTTTAAAACCATTTCCACAGATATAAAAGCATTTAACCCAATGAAAAGTGCCTACATGGAATGTGGATAACATTATGTGCATTTTTGAACTAAATACTTAACTTTAACTGTATTGTTTAGAGGTTTTTCCAAGGGCAGGGGTAGATTTGGAGAGATGACAACAAATATAGTTTTGGATTGGCCAGAAAAATTACCCACAGAAATAACCGTGCAATTTTCTGCACATGCTTTTCATGGGACATTACACAAAGCAAAACTGCCCATGTAGCTTTGATTTGAGGTGAAAAGCCCTTGGGTGGAAAAAACATGCAGATTTAGCATCAACGTGGCAATGTAATTGTTGCTCTATAAATAACCACAGATCTTTTTTCATGGTGACATACAGTAGATACTGTAGCTGTAGACTAGTGTCTCTCTAACTGTGTGCGACGGCATAGTGATGTGCCCCAAAGAGATTCCGGGTGTGCTACGAAAGATTCCAGAATTTTACTTTATTTTTTTTTTAAAAAATTTCTTTCATAAACATACACTAGAATAGATTACATGCATGCAAGAGTCTGTCAATGTTATGAGCGGCTGTGTGCGTAAGGATACAACTGCCCAGACAAGCATCATTCTTTGACGTGATTGGTCCTTGAAAACTAACAGCAAGTAATTTTATTTTTATTTTTTTATGCAGTAGCTATCCTGACTTGATCAACAAAGCAATGAAGGCTTTGTTACCGTTTGGATCTTCTTATCTTTGGGAACTTGGATTTTCAACTCTGACAGAAATTAAATCGGAAAAAAAGAAAACGACAACAGATGGTGGATGATGAAATGTGCGTTTGCTTGTCGATTATTATGCCACATTTTGAGTTAATTTGCACTCAAACACATGCACATCCGTCGCATTGATTAACAATTCTATTCTACCTACTTTAGATTCCCTTTTAACAAGCCACGTTAAGGGTTTTCATTGCTGGCCACTGCGGTAAAAGCTCCGATGCTCATAGAATTCCTATGAGCGTCACAGCTTTTACCACAGTGGCTAGTGATAAATAAAACTAACGCGGCTTGATAATAGTTTCATTGTTTACAATTACCCATCCGTAGCTTAGAGAATTTTCAACAAATAACTCTCAAATTAAAATTTTTTTGTTGGTTTTGCAATTTTATAATTTCAATTCTAATGTGCCACAAAAAACAATTTGCTCCGTGCAGTGTGATGGCTCTTCTCTGCCGTCATCTTCTATGTTTCTATGTTTCTATGATTCTCTAAAGCAGTGTCTCTCAAACTGTGTGCCACGAGAGATTCCAGAATTTTACTTTATTTAAAAAGATTCCCTTCATAAGTATACACTAGAATAGATGACATGTGCATCGCGTACGCCAGAGTCTGTCAATGTTATGAGCATCTGTGTGCGTAAGGATACAACTGCCCAGATGTGATTGGTCCTTGAAAGCTAACAGCAAGTAATTTTAGTTTTAGTTTTTATTCACTTGAGCAACAAAGCAATCAAGGCTTTGTTACTGTTTGGATCTTCTTATCTTTTACAAACTTGGATTTTCAGCTCTGACAGAAATTAAATTTAAAAAAAAAAAGAGAGAGAGAATGACTGCAGATGGTTGATGATGAAATGGGTGTTTGTTGCCCATTGAGCCGCGTTTTGAGTTAATTTGCACTAAAAACAAGCACATCCATTGCGTTAATTAGCAATTCTATTCTATCTACTTTAGTGTCACCGTTGTTACAATTATCCGTACATAGCTTAAAGAACTTTAAATAAATAACTCTCAAATTTAAGTTTTTTTGTTGGCTTTGCAATTTTACAATTTCAATTATAATGTGCCACAAAAAAACATTTGCTCCATTTAGTATGAGGAAGCTAAAAACGTTTGAGAGTCACTGCTCTAAAGCAGTGTTTCTCAACTCGGTCCTGGAGTACCCCCTTGCCAGTCAGGTTTTCAGGATATTCACAATGAATATGCATGAAATAAATATGCATATAATAGAAGCAGTGTATGCAAATCAAGTTCATGCATAATCATTGTGGATGTCCTGAAAACCTGACTGGCAAGGGGGTACTCCAGGATCGAGTTGAGAAACACTGCTCTAAAGGACTTAGACGCCTATAATGTAGGCCTTTAAAACCATGGCCTACATTACAAGCGCCTAAAGTGCGCTAGCGTTTTAAGCGCACGCACCGGATTAGTGCGTACCACCCGAAAAACTACCGCCTATTCCACGCGTTAAGGCCTAACGCACCTTTGTAAAAGGAGCCCTAAGTTTTATGTTGAATCGATTTTTATTATTATCAAATAACACAGAACAGACCAATAGGTCAGAACCACAGTAACAAAAAAAACAGCAGAAACAAAATAGGAGATCCAACAATCCCACCCCCACCACCACCCCTCCCCAAACCCCCTAGTCTGAAACGAGAAAAAGTGAGTGCAGTAGGCTTGGACTCAGATAGCCCACTGCCCAAGACAATGAGGAACACCAACACAGAAAGAAAGAAGGAAGAGAGTAAAGAAGAAGAAGAAAGAAAGAGAAAGAAGTATACCTGGCGCCCCTCAAGGATGGAACACAAGCCCAGGTCTCAGAAAAAGTCACAAGGAATTTAGAATGTCACTTCTAGCCCGTGGCGATAATGAAAAAAGGTAAGAATCCCAGATCCGAAGAAAGAGTCGCCTTCGTCGTAAGCTATAAGACGCATCTTTACACTCCAGCAGCAGCAGAGCATGCAAACGATTCCTCCATTCCCAAAAGGATGGAGAAAGTTCCCCAATCCAGACAGATAGAATTACTTTCTTCCCCAAGACCCCCACCCGTCTCATAAACTGCCGCTGACCCGAATCAGACAAGCGGAAGGCCTCATACTTATCTAGCAAGAGACCAGCGGCAGAAAAAGGTAATGTAGTGCCAAAGACGCTCTCCACATATGTTACAACCTGCCGCCAAAAACGTTTGATTTTCACACAAGACCAGAAGGCATGGATAAACGAATGGGGTTGCTGGAGACACTTAGGGCATAAAGGAGAGTCCGTGTAACCCGAATAATATAACTGACTTTTCGTAAAATAGCCCCGATGAAGAACCCTAAACTGACACTCCCGTAGATCTGCATTAACGGAAACTCCCGGGAGTCTTGCAATCAAGGAAGGGAGATCCAAAGCGTCTCGTGCTATCCCCAGATCCTGACACCAACGGGCGTGTAGGACAGCTCGGTCAGCCGGACCCAATAATCGATGGAAGTCCTTATAAAGACCCGAAACTGTAAACCCATCTTCCAAATAGGGATCCAGCAGCGCCGCAAATTTGTTCTCAATAGGAAAAGCCAAAGCGGCTCGGGGGAGGGATCGAACATAATGTTGAAGTTGCCGAAACGCAAGAAAGTCTCCCACAGAGAAAACACCCGACCGGACCAAAGCATCCCAGGACAGTAAAGAACCGTCTGCCTGAAGAACATGGGCAAGTAACGTGAAGTCCCGGGATGCCAATTTACGAAAACTAGCAGTCTCCATGCCCGGGCTGAATTGCAGATTCCCCTGAATAGGTAAGTATCTAGTAGTCGAGGGAGTACCCTTCCAGGAGTCCAACACATAAGACCATATGACGCGTAGCGAGTGCAACAACAAACTCCCCCGAAGAGCCGCCGGCAAGGCAGAACGGGGCGTGTGCACCAAAGACAAAATATGCCAAGGTGCAAAAAATTCTTTCTCATAACATTTTGGAGTAAAATCCCGACGATCCGAAAGCCACTCCCCCAAAAAACGCATCAAACAGGCAGCATTATATAACCGAAAATGCGGTAACCCCAGTCCCCCTCCTCCCCACGCACCAAACAGATAACGCAACGCCACCCTTGGTCGCCGTCCCCCCCAACAAAATCGAGAAAGCATAGAATGTAATTTAGTAATATCCCGTTTCAAGAGCCATAAAGGGAGTAACTGCAAAGTATAAAGCCATTTTGGAAAAAGGACCATATTAAACAAATTGATCCTACCCGACAAGGACAGAGGAAGAGGAGACCAACGAGCAAAACACTCAGCCGAAGAACTGAACAAAGAATCAATGTTAACACGATATAACTCGGAAGTACGAGGCGTCAGCAGAATCCCTAAATAACGAAACGAAGATGAAGCCCATTGAAGGGGAAAGGGTCCAGGCCAAGAGTCCCGCAAGACCGAGGATGTGGCCAACGCCAGAGATTTATCAAGGTTAAGCTTAAAACCCGAATAGTCTCCATATTCTTGAAAAGTGGCCATCAGATTGGAAAGAGAGACTGCGGGGTCCGAGATATGGACCAGGAGATCGTCCGCAAATGCCGAGATTTTAAATTCGGAAGAACCAATTCGAATACCCGAAATAGCTCCATTAAGCTGAATATCACGGATCAAAGGGTCTAACGACAAAGCAAAAAGTAATGGGGAAAGGGGACAGCCCTGACGCGTGCCACGACATATGGGGAAGGAAGGAGAACAAAGACCATTGGCCCAAACAAAAGCTGTAGGAGAGTGATAAAGCACCCGAATCGCATCCTGGAAAAAGCCCGTAATGCCATACCGAGTTAAAACCTCAAATAAAAAATTCCAAGAGACCCGATCGAAGGCCTTCTCAGCATCGAAGCTGACCAATAGAGAAGAAAGTTGGGTTCTCTCCACGAATTCCAAAGACGCCAATATAGATCTAATGTTTTTCACACTAGTACGCCCCTGCACAAAGCCCACCTGAGGGGAAGCAATCAACTCAGGAAGAACACAAGCCAATCTATTAGCCAAAACCTTGGCAAACAACTTGGCCTCCACATTCAGCAGCGAAATGGGGCGATAAGAAGAAGAGAGGGCTGCATCCTTATGGGGTTTCAATAGCACAACTATTTGAGCCGAAGTGAGAGACTCCGGAAGGGCACCCCGTTGAATAGCTGCTGTGAAGGTATCAGCTAAGACTGGAGCCACCGTAGGAAGTAAGAGTTTATAGAATTCCATCCGGAAACCATCTGGTCCGGGGGCCTTTAACAAGGACCCCCTCTGTATGACGCCTGCCACCTCCTCTGCCTTTACAGGGGCATTAAGTTTAGCTACCGCCCTATCAGACAGGCACGGAAGGGAGAGGCCATCCAAATATGCCGTGCCGTCCATTAAATCAGATTGCTGTGAATAAAGCTTCCTATAATAGTCAAAAAACACTGCATTAATCTCGGCATCCGTCCGGACCAAACCCCCCCCTGCCGATCGAAGTTGCAAGATATGTGTACGTCCCGCCGAACGACGGACCACCTTTGCCAGAAGCGCCCCTCGTTGATTCCCATGGCGAAAGAATTGATATCTATAATAAGCAAGCGACTTGACTGTTCTAGCATGCAACAATTCCTGAAACTTACACTGGGAGGCTAAGAGCTGGGAACGCAAAGAGGAAGCATGAGATAGACTATAAAGCCGACGGAGGTTACCAATCCTACGTTCCAACTGTAAAAGCTCCCTATCCCGAGCACGACGTTGATGGCTGGAATAGGCCATAATCTCACCCCGGAGGACCGCTTTCGCAGCCTCCCAGAAAAGCGTAGAATCAGCCCGATGGTCAATATTATGTAGTTGATAGTCAGACCATTTTTGAAGCAGGAATTCCTGAAATCTCGAGTCTTGATACAAACGGAGCGGAAATCGCCAACGGAAAGATCCCGGTGGAGAGACATCCAAGTGCAAGAGTAACAATAGCATGGCATGATCGGAAACGTCAAAGGAACCAATCGTGGCCGATTCAATCTGAGAAAACAAAGCGCTAGAGGTCAGCCAGTAATCAATCCGGGATAAGGACGCATGGGCTCTAGATATATGAGTGTAGTCACGCTCTCCTGGGTGAAGCGTCCGCCAAACATCAATAACGTCCAAGGATGAACAAAGTAAAGAAATACCTTTAGTAGGCTGCATCCGATCCTGGGGAGCAGGAATTGATTTATCCAGCAAGGGATCATGAACACAATTAAAATCTCCCCCCACGAGCAAGGGCGCATCCGACTGTTGGCCAAGAAGGCGAATAAGTGAGGAGAAAAATCGAGAGTCATAGTTGTTAGGAGCATACACATTACAAAGAATCAGGGGCCGATGATTAAATAGTGCCTTGGCTATGATGTACCTACCTCCAGGATCCGTCCACTGCTGTTGAATAACAAAGGGTAGCCCCTTCCGAATCAAAATCAAAACCCCGGCCTTACGATTGTTCGCAGGTGCCCCCAAATGCTGACCAACCCACCAGGTCTGAAGTTTAGCATGCTCCGCTGCTGACAGATGCGTCTCCTGCAGAAAGACCAAATCAGCTCTCTGACGGTTCAGGGCTCTCAAGATCTTATGTCGTTTAATAGGCGAAGTGACACCATTTATATTCCAGGAAATACATCTAAGAGGCTTCATAAGAAAAAGGATATAGACAAAAATCAGGCAAAAATCCAGAAAGAAAACCGAGAGCACGGCCGTCCCAGCCCGCGGCCAGCTCCCAGAACCTCAATCTAGACCCGAGCATCCACCAAAGGATAAAAGCCAACCACAGGGCACCAGGAATACGGAAGGAGAAAAAGAAAAGATGAAGAAAGAGAAAGAGGAAAGGATAGAAAGAGAACAGAAGAAACCCCCAGCATATCCACCCCCCCACCCCTGGAGCCCTAAGTTTTAAATTACCGTATTTTCATGTAGCTAACGCGCACCCGTGTAAAACCGCCGGAAGAGGAAGCAGCACAGGCGCAGGGCTCACAGAAGGGCCGGGACCGCCAAGAGGAAGCAGCAGGACACCGGTAAGAGCTTCTACATGATGGGGGGGGTCGGGAGGCTGTGGGGGTGCGAGCGGTCCTTCAGGGTGGGGGTGCGGGTGCGGGTGGGAGTGCGTGCAAGCGGTCCTTCGAGGTGGGGGTGCGGGTGCGTGCGAGCGGTCCTTCGGGGTGGGGGTGCGAGCGGTCCTGCGGGGGGGTGAATCGGACGTCGGGGGGGGAACTATGTAAAAAAAAAGTTGTAACACGTGCTCACGCGTATACCACGCAAGGTTATACACGGTTTGTAAAATCGTGTATAACGCGCGCGTTATATGCGTGAAAATACGGTAGGCGCCGACAGGCATGATTTTGTAATAGGCGCCTAAGTGTGATTGACAAGCAATAGACGTCTACATTATAGGCGCCTATCTTTTTAAACACCATTTACAGAATTTTACCCCAAAATGTGCATCTACTTGCATGTAAACTGTATGTACAGTAGGTGTTCCTAGGGCATAGATTAGGGAGTGGAGACAGAGTTGTGATGTACGCATATATTTTATTAAACACACATGTATATGCATAGAGGTAAATTCAGTATAGATCATTAAAAGTTGGGTATAAAAATATGAGCGATAAGCTGGTATTCTATAATAGCAGAGTTAGGTGGCTGATCTTGTTGCGCAGCGGGTGCTGGGCCCTGAGGCGGATACCCTCGCTGAGTGCAATTTATGATCTTGGCACGCCTTCAAAAGGTGAAAGCCCTGCTGGGAAAATAATAGGCAGAATGGCAAAAGCTCCCAAAACACAATATGGCCACCGTCCAGCCACCATTCAATTAAAGAAGGCTTTATTTGGTACTTAAGCCAATGTTCAAACATGTATCAAAAGAAAACTAGCTTGGCTTTTTCCATTCCCTGTAAATCAGGGTCTCACAGCCTCTGTTTACAGTTAAATCCAAAATAAAGACAAAAATCAAATAGTTCTCCTGTTCCTGCAATTTGTACTGCAGCCCCTCTGGATGCTGGGTTAGCGCATGACTGGCAACACCCTTGCTTCAGGGTAAGTCCAGGACTTCAAACAGCTGACAATTTGCAAGTGAAAAAACACAAAACCAAAAAAAAACACAACACAGGTAAGTATTTCACAGTTCATTGAATCACAGAACTTTTCCCTACAAAACTCACTGTGCCTGCCTAAATGTAGTCAGGCTTCCTCTACCAACTCTAGTAAGTTGGTGGGTGAGGAATTGCTTAATCCACTATCAACTTTTATGCCGTTCATTCGAGCTGCAGACTCCTGAGCGAGGCCCATACGGGCCGAAACACGATCGTGTCGCGTCCATTACAATAAAAGAGACTGAACCCGAATTGGTCACCTTTGTTGTTGTGTTTACTTTTTAATGTTAGACAGACTAATCCCCTCTTTTACTAAGCTGCGGTAGCGTTTTTAGCGCACGCTGCGGATTAGCGTGCTGTCCCCCGCGCTGTGGATTAGCACGCT
The DNA here is from genome assembly GCF_902459505.1 of Geotrypetes seraphini. Classification (NCBI taxonomy): domain Eukaryota; kingdom Metazoa; phylum Chordata; class Amphibia; order Gymnophiona; family Dermophiidae; genus Geotrypetes; species Geotrypetes seraphini. Next base: position 354,628,455 of record NC_047086.1, on the reverse strand, counting down.
GTCCCCAGCTCAATGGTGGCGTTAGCGTCTAGAGCGCGCTAAAACCACTAGCACAGCTTAGTATAAGGAGCCCTAAATATCACCACTCACCAGATAACTTTTGCCTGCACTTTCATCTACCCCTCTACTGCCCTGGCACTATCTGGATAGTACAAAGGCAGTTTGTAGTGATAATTAGGGGGAAAGTTATCAACGTTGGCTGCCACTAAGATCTATTTATTATTAATTCCAACTAGGTCTCACTCTTTACCCAGTCACCTGTAGCTCCCTCCTCCTTCCTCCCTCCAACTGGGCCTACCACAAACTATTATAAAAATGTCCTTTTACTCATCCAATGGTTCAAATGAGTTTATTCATCCAATAACTCAATGACTCGACATGTACATGTTTCGGCCAAACAGACCTGCTTCAGGAATCTACAAATATATATATATACGTAAATAGGTTAAAAACATAATAATAATGCATCAGATTACAAATCAAAACACATAAAAATAAACATAAAAGCATAGTGACATAACCATAGTAACTTATGAATGATAAAAACTAAATTACCCTGCTTTTGAGGCTCCTGTTTATGTAAATTTAATTGTTCAGTTGCGGAAGTGTTTTCGTAGTTTGACTTTCACTGTCGGGGTTTTCTTTAGTAACATTTTGCCATCAATGTTTTAATATAGCAACGTAGCTCAAATCATTTGACTTTTAAGTTCGTTGGAGCCCTGCACAGTGGTTTAACTTTGATATTTTATGTATTTGAGTTTGTATATTTGTTTCCCCTGTTTTATTCCTTCATACCATGTACATTTGCATTTTAATTTTTGTTAACAGCACAGAACCACAAGGTAGCTGTAGTATAGAAGAAATGTTGTTATTTTATGTTATGCTACGCCTAACAGCTCCATCGTAAAATCTGCTGCCTGGCCTACCCTGCTAGATCACCAGAGAGGGGGGGGAGTCTGCTCTCAGGAGAGTGCTCTGGGAGGTTTGCAGCGAGGGGTTCTGCTATTGGGGGAGTTCAGAAGTGGGTTGGATCATGTCAGGGGGATCAGGAGAGAGGGGGGGGGAGATCAGTGTGTCCGTCAGTATTCAATGCTGGCAACCGCATAGCTAACCAAGCTGTTTGGACTTATATTTATGCAGTCCTCCACACCTGTTTAGCTATGTGGGCACTGGCACTAAATATTTCCAGCACTCACATAACTCCTCAACAATTTATTAGTTGGTTTGGTTTTTTTTTTACTTTTATTTATAGATTTTTGACAGATATAAATACAAAGCAATAACATTAGCTACATTAATAACAATAACAACTTAAACATAGGGTCTCATTAACTAATAGATTGTTGTTGTGTAAAGTAAGTATCTAGAATGTTCCAATTTCTAATAAAGCATGATAAGTGAGTTTGTTTTAATGCTGTAATCTCTTTGTATTTCCTGTATGCACATAAAGTATTCCACCATTGGTGGTATGATACATGTTGATTATTTTTCCAATGGAGAACAATAATATGCAAAGCTAGCCCTACCACAAGGTCAAAAAGTCTGGAGTTCATGGGAGTAATGTCAACTTTGGGATTGGATGAACGCAGTATAATAATGTCATATGTCAGAGGAACAGACATGGAGAATATCTGTGAAATAGTTTCCCATATCAATTTATCTTTTAATATCGGACGATGTTGCGTCCGCATCTGGAGTACTGCGTCCAATATTGGTCGCCGTACCTTAAGAAGGACATGGCGTTACTCGAGAGGGTTCAGAGGAGAGCGACGCGTCTGATAAAGGGGATGGCAAACCTTTCATACGCTGAGAGATTGGAGAAACTGGGTCTCTTTTCCCTGGAGAGGAGGAGACTTAGAGGGGATATGATAGAGACTTACAAGATCATGAAGGGCATAGAGAGAGTAGAGAAGGACAGATTCTTCAAACTTTCAAATAATAAAAGAACAAGAGGGCATTCGGAAAAGTTGAAAGGGGACAGATTCAAAATGAATGCTAGGAAGTTCTTCTTTACCCAACGTGTGGTGGACACCTGGAATGCGCTTCCAGAGAGCGTAATAGGGCAGAGTATGGTACTGGGGTTCAAGAAAATATTGGACAATTTCCTGCTGGAAAAGGGGATAGAGGGGTATAGATAGAGGATTACTGCACAGGTCCTGGACCTGTTGGGCCGCCGCGTGAGCGGACTGCTGGGCACGATGGACCTCAGGTCTGACCCAGCAGAGGCATTGCTTATGTTCTTATTTTAGGCAGTATTTACTGTAATCTTGGGTTGACAAGAGAGGCAAAAATCGGTAGCATTGCTACCAAAATGTTCTCCGTGAACAGTTCAAGTAGTGAATCATCATCCTTTATAGACTTTGCCTGTTATAAGCAAATGTCACTCTCATTCTTTTTATAAGCTGAGTTCCACTGAACCTCAGAGGGTTAGTGTCTTATCATCAACCCCTTACATCCGAGACCAGCTGAGCTTCAGCTAGTACAAATCAGTCTAATCTAATGGATGTGAAAGTTCACCAATGAAATGAGTTCAGGCGATTCCTGACCTAGACTTCCAGCAAACACAAGCACACATCATAAAAGAGTGCTGCGCTGGAACTATGTCGTCCCTTTCAGATCCGGGAGGCAGAAGCAAAGACAGCAGAATAAAGAAATGCGGTTTTTTTCTCTTGCCGTCCCCTTGCTCTATCTGATGATCAGTGTTAGGTCAGTGGATGTGAGGGTGCCAATGTTTTAATCCCACACTATCTGATGCCTGGTTAGAGGGAGCAGTGTTATGCTAGCAGTTGATTATCTTAATTCCTGAAAATGAAGATGCTAATCCTATTTTTTCTTCATATTTATAAGATCCTTTTGTTAGAATATTTCACCCAGGCTTCAATTTTTCCAATACAACTTTCTTTTTTTTTTTTTTTTTTCAGATGGAGCAAATATGAATTCAGATGTTCATTGTGTTTAAAAAGAATGAGGCCTGCATATTAATGAGGGTTACCTTGAATGCTGAGCTGTATCACTGGAAATGCTAACCCATGTACTAAAGCTGATAACATGAGTAATTTAAATGAGCATTTGTATTACTATCAGAGTTGATAACTTCACAACGAATGCACATGCAAATTAGAGCAGGGCGGGAAATGTTAATTACCTCTTCAGGTGGTGATACAAGATTCCTTGTTGTAAGATTAGCTGCACTTCCTCAAAATAATGGGTCTCCCAATCAGCCCTCCAAGCTCTTCTGCTATCAACAACGAACTTCCAGGCATTTGCAATCACTCCTAAGATCAATAAGGTGTATCAAATGGTTTTGATGTGGTATGAATGTCCTATATCTTGTAAACAACACTCCTATTTTTTTTTTTTCAGAAGTCTGAAAATATTTATTTCAGAAATATTATGCTTACAAATAGCGCTTGTTATAGCTTGTGCTAAGTTTTTAGTATGCTATGTTACTATATAGAAATCTTTGTATACTTTTCACTTAGGTGCGACCTCACCTGGAGCATTGCATTCAATTCTGGTCTCCTTATCTCAAGAAGATATAGCGGCACTAGAAAAGGTTCAATGAAGAGCAACCAAGATGGTAAAGGGGATGGAACTCTTCTCGTATGAGGAAAGACTAAAAAGGTTAGGGCTCTTCAGCTTGGAAAAGAGACAGCTGAGGGTTGATATGATTGAAGTCTACAAAATCCTGAGTGGAGTAGAACAGGTACAAGTGGACTGATTTTTCACTCTGTCAAAAATGACAAAGACTAGGGGAAACTTGAAGAAGTTACCGGGAAATACTTTTAAAACCAATAGGTAGAAATATTTTTTTCATTCAGAGAATAGTTAAGCTCTGGAATGCGTTGCCAGAGGTTGTGGTAAGAGCATATAGCTTAGCTGGTTTTAAGAAAGGTTTGGACAATTTCCTGGAGGAAAAGTTCATATTCAGTTATTGAGAAAGACATGGGGAAGCCACTCCTTGCCCTGGATTGGTAACATGGAATATTGCTACTCCTTGGATTTTGGCCAGGTACTAATGACCTGGATTGGCCACCATGAGAACAGGCTACCGGGCTTGCTGGAACCATTGGTCTGACCCAGTAAGGCTATTCTTATGTTCTTATGATTGTACACCACTTTGTATTTATTGGGATTTATCAGTTTATAAATCATAGAGAATCAAATAGAATAATGGGTCTCCATTCTGGCCCAAAACAGAAAAAAAACCTGCCAAATTATGAGTTGAGAGGCATGCTGATAAAGTGATCTTAAAAAATAGTTCAACATTCTATCCCCTACTCTGGCCTCCACATCTATTTAACATTATCAGTTGATCCAAACACACAAAAAGTACTGAAGTATGAAATCAAGCATTCCGAAAAGCAGAAGGAATGAGTGAGAATCTAAAGGAATGGAACCAACAGAATATGCAAAGCAGGAGAAAACATTCTTTAAAAAAAAAAGGCAGCAAATAAGTTAAAACAAGTGGGAAATGCGGAAATACAGTGGGAAATATAAAGTTTTACTCCAGGAGCTGTATGTTGATCAAGTCCAGACATATGAACGTTAAGGAGAGGCCAACTGAAATCAAAGGCTGAGAGAGATTGATGCCGGTGGTTGCAGCCCAGGGCAGTAGAAGTATAGAAAAAAGTGCTACAATGGCATCTGCAGATTTTGGAAAAAAAGATAAAAAGACTAGAAACAGTTACTTATCTTGTAGCTGATGGCAGAAAATTTTAATAAAGAGAGGCACAAAAAGATGGCACATCTCATTCATTAGTAACTTTGTAAACATTAAAACAGCGCTGTATCAGGAAGGCATTGGGAGTCATGACCATAAGAAAAGTGTAGAGAATGAAGAGGTTACGAGGACAATCCCAGCCAATGAAAAGCTAGATGCAAAGAATCCAGACATGGAGGGGCATTTTCAAAACATACATTAAGTCCGATTTGGACATATAGCGCTAGACATCCAAAGTTGACAGTAAGAAAATGCCTATTTTCGAAAGGCAAATTGCCATACGTCTAGAAATATCTAATATAATAAAAGCCTAAGTCGCGCATGCGCACTCCCGTCGCGTTTTCCGTTTTCCATGCGGTGTAGGGCACCGCAGATAGGAGTGCGCATGCGTGTGAAACACTCTCTTCCCCCCCCTCCGAGGTGGATGTCGGCCACGGCGGCTGTTGACGGTTGCAGTCCGCAGTGGCTGCTGGCCTCAGCAGCTGTCGGCGGCTGCAGGCCGCGGCGGCCGAGCACAGATGGCATTTCAAAATAGATGATGAATGGGGGGATGGAAAAGGAGATGCTGGCTACTGTGGGGGGATGGGAGAAAGGGGAGATGCTAGCTACCTTCTAGCACCCGTTAATGTAACGGGCTAAACAACTAGTATATATATATTTTTTAATCTTCTTTCTGAATGTTCCAAATGCCCAGAATAAGACCATTTGGATGTGGGAGGAGCCAGTCCTATAATGGACTGGCCACCCAGGCATGGCAACAGAGCAGTGGGGCACCTTACAGGGCACTAATGTGAACTTTACAAAAACGGTGCCAGATAAACATCTCACTAGAGCTCCCTTATAGGTTATGGTGAGCCCCCCCCCCCCCCAAATACCACCATACCCACCTGTCTATAACCCCAATAGCCCTTATGGCTGCAGGTGGCACCTATATGGCAGTAGAGTAGGATTTGGGTATTTTAGGGGGAAGCTCACATTTTCCACCATAAATGTAGTGGTTAGAGTGGCTTATGGGCCTGGATCCTCCTTTCTGTTGTTCACTAGCCCACCCACAGGGCTACTTAAGACACGTGTGCAGCTCTATTAGGCTTTCCCATACCAAATGCTGCTGTTTTAGAGAAAGGGATGTACCTTTTTGTTCTCATTTTTGTGTGGTGGAAGGGGATCAGATAGCACTGGGGGGAGTGATGGGATGTCTTACCTTGAAGCGTGCAGTGGTCATCTGATCAGTTTGGGCACCTTTGTGGCACTTAGACCCTTCTTTTTTTTTATTTATGCAAATTTAACAATTTTAATATCAAATGATATCAAAGAAAAAGGATTCTTACACAAAGTTTAACAATCATTATACATATAACACAAAATTCCTTTTCAAGCCCACAAAACTGGGGAGCCATACTACTATATAACCTAACTGAAAATACAAAGAAAACTAAGAATTGGTTCAGATTCATATGAATCTTGACCATTCCCTATTTATGGGACTCTGACATCCTCCAACTTTCTCAGTAGTGAAACATAAACCAACAAACCTCATTTCTGTTCTCTAGCCATTAAAAATTGTTGTAATTGAAAGGGGTCCCAAAAAACATATTCAGTATCCTGTAATTTAACGAGACATTTACATGGAAATTTTAGATAAAATGATGCCTCAAGAGCTAAAACTCTTGTTCTTAATTTGAAGAATTCCTTCCTTCTTAATTGCGTAGCTCTTGAAACATCAGGAAAAATCCTAACCAAATTTAATTAGACTCTTCTAAAACAGGTCTAGTTCCAAACGTATAAGTTCCATCCAGGATGTCTTGGAAAATGTTTGATTATCGCTGCAAGATGTCCATGTCTAACCCACCCTTGAGATTGCCCAAAGCCTGCCCATAACACGCTTCTACCACGCCCATCTCGTGCTCTGAACATACAGAAGCTGGAACTCCTTGCCAGATGTACAGAAAAACTATTTCGATTATCGGCACTTGGACGTCCTGGTGATTAAGACATCCAAGTGCTGATTTAGGATGCTTTTTGGACGTCTATGTTTTTTGATTTTGGGCCCATTGTGGTAAAAGACTTAAACACTAGAACAGCAATGATCATACTATTATTACTATTAATAATTTCTAGAGTGCCACCAGATGTACGCAATGCTGTTCAGAGTCACAAAGGAGACAGTTCCTCCTTGAAAGAGCTTACAATCTAAACAGACAAGCAGGATGCCATGGCAGGGGATACATTTAGGGAGGATGGTTAATCTGCTGGCTAGGGTGGTGAACAGTGGGCAGTGGGGAGTAAGGTTATGGATTGAAGGTTATACCAAAAAGGTGGGGTTTCAGTCTACTTTTAAACAAGGGACGAGGCGTAACGGACGAACTCAGATTATAGAGGTGTCAGTCCCGTGTGATTACTCTGTGAATTGTGTAGTGAGAGAAAAGATCCTCAAGCCCAAGAAATGCAGCCAAGACCAAAATAATGTGGCAGAAAGATACAGAAACATTTCCAATTTGGGGGGTCACATGCTTGATGAACAAGAATGTCCAAAAACACCTGGATATGTTGCCTATACAGTATACACTGCGTCTTATGAATTCCAGAGGGAAGCTCTCTTTGGCGCAATGCAAGTACAATGACAAGTGCTGGCAGTAAATTTGAGAGACTGAGTTCATGCGCTGGCTTAGGAATGTGGTTCATTCTTTCACGGTATGTGCAAAACTAACTGATTTGAAGACAATGCCCTCCAGAGAAAAACGTAAGTCTCTATATAAACTTATCCTTACCTTGCTTACTATTCGCAATACCCTCAGCAAAAAAAAAAAAAAAAAAAAAACAGCTCTGGCTCTATTATTATGTTATTTTGTTTTGTTGGGTTTATTTACTAATGATTCAAAAAGCTTTCGCCCAGCAGAGAACAAAAAGAAAAAAAACACATACATAAAAGTGCATATTATAGAAATTCTATGTACATTTTAAACAAGCATAAACTTGCATTGGATATGCATATTGTAAAACCAGAACATATGTCTAAAATTCAAAAATGTATGTATGACAAGGGAAAAGTGTCTCGGTGTTCTTTAAGGGGGATTGAAATGGGCAAAAACGCATGTATTTTGCCATTTCAGCAAAGAAGGATGAAAGTTTATATCCCAAAACTTCAATATGGGATTTATACCTGCTTCCCAGGACATCTAGGTTTTAGAAAAGTGTTCTTTTTCTTCAGTGCTCGACTGGTGGGATTAAGGGAGGTCGCTCCTTAAACACCCCCTGCCATATTTATTGCTCCCCCTCCCTGAAAGCAATATCAGCAAAAGATATCAGGCTTTGGGTCAACTTCAGCCACAGTTGAACAAGGAAGTGGAGTATTGTTCCGAAAACATACTATTATTACTGTTTTGGCATCATAATAACAAAAGAATAGCCTTACTGGATCAGATCAATGGTTCATCTAGCCCAGGGGTGTCCAATGTCGGTCCTCGAGGGCCGCAATCCAGTCGGGGTTTCAGGATTTCCCCAATGAATATGCATGAGATCTGTTTGCATGAACTGCTTTCAATGCATATTCATTGGGGAAATCCTGAAAATCCGACTGGATTGCGGCCCTCGAGGACCGACATTGGACACCCCTGATCTAGCCCAATATCCCGTCTTCATGGAGGCCAATCCAAGTCACAAGTACCTAGCAAAAACCCAAATAGTAGCAGTATTCCAGCGCTGAGACTGTGATGTCATAATGCCTCATTAACTTAAATGTAGTTCTATGAATGGAAAGACTATCATCTGAGACAGGAGATGATGAAGAACCTAATCAGAAAAAATTAGGGGGGAATTCATCAATGTGCATTGCTGTTAAGATGCGTTATTTTACCACAAGTTGTGCTATTGTAGCATAAGATGTTGCTGCATAAAATGGAACCCTGTGTTAAAATAGCACAACTTGTGGTAAAATAACGCATCTTAACAGTAGCAACTATTTATGAATTCCCCCACTCCCCTTAGGCCTCCTTTTACAAAACTGCGATAGCAGTTTCTAGCATGGGGAGCCGCGCGGAAAGGCCCGCGCTGCTCCCAATGCTCATTGAGTTCCTTTGAGCATCGGGAGCAGCGCGGGCCATTCAGCGTGGCTCCCCACGCTAGAAACTGCTATCGCAGTTTTGTAAAAGAGGGGGTTAGTCTTTGTTCATTTAATTAATATAAAACAGACCAACCGTCTTATTATAGAAGTTGAACTTGACAGAATAGGAACTAATAGGGTGATATCATTGTGCATATGAAAAAAAAAAAATATTCCAAATGACTCTAAAGGTGGACATCAGTAAATTAATAGAACTGGAGAGAGTGGAGTACCTGGACACCACATTCTATCAACCAAGGGCTGAACATAGTATTTTGCCATCTCACCCTATAGGTTCTTTGTATCAGGAAAGCAGATGATTTAGACCAGTGGTGTCAAACTCACGGCACACCAGGTACTATTTTGAGACCCTCGATATGTTTATCATAACCACAAAAGTAAAATAAAACCGTTTCTTGATCATATGTCTCTAGCTATAAATTACAATATTATTAAGACTTAGCCAAAAGGAAAGATTTATAAACTATAAAGAGTTTTATCTCATGCAAAATTGTTCTGAGGCCCTCCAAGTACCTACAAATCCAAAATGTGGCCCTGCAAAGGGTTTGAGACCACTGCCTTAACTGCTATAGTTATTACTTTGGCAACATAGGTGAAATTGTCATGCCAATAAAGTTATCCGAAACTGTCTGTTCTTTTTGTCAATGTCAGTCTGCTATACTTTCCTTCCTCATTGGCAGCTGCTAGGCTACAGCAACTCCCTCCTCCCCTGTATCCTATTGGACAGGCTGCAGTGGAGGTAGGAGCAGTAACTATGATAAGAAGCTCTTCCTCCCTGCGTTTTCCTGTAGTTCTTCAGCAAGGACTTTGCTTCCTCAGATCTACAAACTTACAGGGAAACTGGCGCCTATGATGTTCCATGCTGCACTATAAAAATGATAAGTAGTAGAAATATATCTCATGCATATCCATTAGAGACATCCTGAAAACCTGGCTGGCTGGATTGACTGACTGAAGGATTGGTTTTAGCACTACTATGGTGATATACAGAGTTAAACTTTCAACCAGAAAAGCTGATATTTTGTCTCTCACCATCACAACAGCCACAGAGCGCCAGGCATTGAAAATCTGTCAGTGGCTTGCAAATGTGAACATAAGAAGAGAGAAGATGTCTGAGAGGTGACAGTGTCAGAAGTTAACAGGGTTTTGCTCTGCTATGGAAACTTAAGCTGCAGATCGGAAAGCATTTATGTGATATCACAATCTGAGTGACAACTGTCAATAGGTGTTAGATGGAGTTGAGGTCAATATGGATTTTTTTTTTTTTTTTTGAAAGCTGACTGCTGCTGTTCCCTGTCATGAGATAGCTGTCATTTCTAAAACACTTTATAACTGTACTTTCAGATCGTTCTGTATAGCATCATGCAATCAGAAAAGCTGAGGCAATAACTCTTACTGGTTCTGAAGTGTGCATTAAATCACGGGTATCTGCCGGCATGATCTGACACAAGATGTTTAAATTACAGAATCCAGGACTGACCAAATGTATTTGGTTTTTTGATAGTGATTGCCAAACGCTCTGATCTCTGTTGCTCTGTTGCTGTTATCCATAAGAAGCCATCATGGTATGCAGCACTGGTCACAAATAAGAAAAGGAAGCTGAAAGGTTCTGACCTCCCGAAGATTTACAATTGAGAGCATATTGCCTATGGCAGTGATATTCATGTTAAGTATCCAACAGTATGTTTTGAAGCTACCAGTCTGATGTTGCCAGTTTGACATATTGGATGGTTTGACACCAAGCACCACTTGTCACCAGAAACAAATTCATAAAATCGATTGGGACTATTACTCAATTTAAGAACTGAAAAAGTGAAAAGAAATGCTTTTGCTTAAAGCCAATTGAGTATCTTCACATTTCAGCATGTTAGAATTATCTTATCTCATTAGAAACGGGCTATATTTTCTAGTACACAAGAGGTTTAGTCAGTATAGAAGCACTTTACAAATGCTGAGCATACAGCTTATAGGACTTTATGTCAGCTATAAAATTCAACAGTCACAAAGGAGGTTATTTATTTTACGTTTTTAGTATTTTAGTACAGTTGCGATACCCTTAGAGAATGAGTGTTGATGGTTGATTGTGTATTGAATTGAGATAATGCTACCAATTGACACTCTTTCCCCTGCTGGGATGCAAGAATGTTGTAACTGATCACCACAAGTATTTTGGTGTATTGCTTTTTCATATAACTGGAATGATCGGTTGAGTAGATGGACGTCCTATTATTGTAAGGGTATTATTGTAAGGGTATACTTGCAAGACTGCAAGTGAACATCACTTAAGGATGCATGCAGCCTTGTGTCTGTTCTACTAATCCTAGGACAAGAGTTATGCATTCTGGTTTACCCTTCACTTTATGTGAGAATATGACTGCCTACTATAAAGATATTGGGAATTTGAGGAGTTGTACCGAGACATCCAGTTTTGGAGGGGTGTTTGAAAAATCTATGTTAATGTAAGGAGGGGGGACTCCTCTGCCCTCCAACCCAGCCAGCTGATTAACTGTTTCCTTTAACTGTATCCATGACATCCTGTTTGTCTTTAGGAAGCAGAGCAGAGATTGTGATGTCATAATGTCATAATGCCTCATTCCACCAATAAGAGCCAACCTCATCAGTGATGTCACAATGACTTGATTGTCCTGTCCTGTGTGCCCTCCAACCCAGCCAGCAGATTAACCGTTCCCCTTAACTGTATCCATGATATCCTGTTTGTCTGTCTTGCCTGTTTAGATTGTAAACTCTTTCGAGCAGGGACTTTTTTTGTACTATTTGTGACTGTGCAGCGCTGCGTGCGTCTGGTAGCGCTATAGAAATAATTAATAGTAGTAGTAGGTTTTGTAAAAGGGGGGATAATTACCTTTTGAACAAATTTCAAAGCCGCCTCCAGATTATCCAATGTTAGATTTAAGATAAAAATATCATTAGCATAAGATAAAATAAAAATGCCTACATTTGTCAACCTTTCACCCAAGGAGCTCAGATACAAATTAAAAAAGCAAAGAAGACACAGGTGACCCTTGAGGAACACCACAATTTGCACTCCAGTACTCTGAATTTGCATTAATTCCTTTAACACAGGGGTAGGAAATTGCGGTCCTCGAGAGCCGGAGCCAGGTCAGGTTTTCAGGATATCCATAATGAATATGCATGAGATGGATTTGCATGTACTGCCTCCTTGAGATGCAAATCTATCTCATGCATATTTATTGTGGATATCCTGAAAACCTGACTTGGCTCCGGTTCTCGAGGACTGGAATTGCCTACCCCTGCTTTAACATGATACCTTCTTGTCCTTAAACCTGAAAACCACCTTTTGAAATTTATGATCCACAGACCAGTTAACTTCAGCCAGATGGGCCAAAAAATGGGAGGAGTTGGGGGCAGGCTGAAGACGGAGTCAAACTTGAATAGATCAGTACCCACAAAATCTGTCTCCTTTCTCCAAGGCGTGCAAAACGCTGCAATCCGACTCCTAAAAAACCTGGGCTTCCATGACCACGTCACCCCTGCACTAAGATCCATGCACTGGCTGCCTATCCGAAAATAATGCCCTGGTTCTAGCTTTCAAGACATTCCACAAGATGACACCAAGCTATATAGCATCAAAATTACAAATTTATGTCCCCAACCGATCACTGAGATCCCAAGCAGAAAAACAGCTAGCCATTCTACCCGGACTGTAGGTAGATTTATGGATGACTAATCAGTTACATAAACAAGTTACGTGCCTGTCTTAGTCAGGTGCTAGGGAAAAACATAATACCTCATCCAGGTTCAGCAAGCTTTGCCTACTTACACGACACAGAGACCAGGCTATGTGAAATATTTTATTATAGAAATATAAAAATATATAATTCACAAGCCAGCTGTAAATAATAACTGATTATTGTTCACAAAATATCCGAATACATATATGAAACTCAGTACATAAATCACACCACACTTACTAAATAAATGAGTAAAACTAATTTTTACACACTAAATAATTCCTTATAATAATAATTCCTGATTAGCAGCAACTAAAAATATAGCTTATCACCCCAGAGTACTTCACTTCCTTGTCCCATACTACAAAAGAATTCTATCTAACCCCAGCTGATAAGATAGATAAATTTCCTTATCTCACCATCCAATTAGGCCTTAGCACAGAATCAGGTGAAAGGGAAGATGTCTTCTACTCAGCACTGAAGATAAGAATTCTCCGATCAGTAACAAAGTCCGATAGACACTGGAACAGCTGTAAATTAGGTTGGCAGCAAAGGTTTTCTTTATGTGATGGAATCCAGATCTGTATAAAAGTCCGGTTTCTCTCTCTCAGGCAGAGTCACAAGAGGTAACTTTTCAGGTCTTAATTATTATAGAAGATGTGCAGAGAAACCTATGATAAGATGCAAGCTTCCTTACATCCCAACATAGACTAATCAATAATTAGGCACCTTCTACTTGGTTCTTGTCAGATGACCTCTCAGGACCAATCCAGAAACAGAACTTAGATGAATAGCCTTTCTGTATAGAGTCTCGCACAGGCTGTGTAACAGAAGCGCCTTCGTTAGATAAGAACAGCACAGGAGCAATGCCTCCCCCAAGATTCACAGCCTGAGCATGTAGGCATAGCTGGATGTCCTTGACTAGAATACAGTTCTGGTACATACCCAGAATGCATCAGGCATCATAAACAGCAAAGATGTTTTCTTCTTTCTCTTCTTGCATGGTTCATGCTGGAATGATTTCTGACAGACAATGGTTCAGGCTTTATGATGTCAGAGAGGCCTAACCTTCAGGTGTGAATAAGGAAACACCCCTACAGGACGCTCATTCACATCTGAAACAGCCTGGAAATGCTCTTATTCCCATTTCATACCCAGATTATGGCACATCATCCCCCCCCCCCATCTGTCAGATCTTTAAACAGTCTATGGAACATCAGGAAGGCCTTGAAAAATCTTCCTCTTTACAAACCCAGCTCCTTAGGTTACATCTGCATCCCTGAATGACCCTTACGGCGGACCACCAGACCAAAAACCCAACCTACTTCAATGACGCACAAACCTACAAAGCTATTTTACCTTATATTAGGCTATGTCCATACGGAAAATGCTGTAATGAAAAACCACCATAGGCTATGTCTTTTCGGAAAATACTGCAATTTTAAAACACCCTATGTCCACTAAGTCTATATTTCCAAATCTGTATGTTATCACTATACTGTAAAAGCTGAAATTTGTACTTCTATGTACACCAAGTTTGTTTTTCCCACCAAAGTTTATCCTGCTTATACTGTGATTGTACTCTTGTAACCCATTCTGGGCTCCTTTGGGAGGACAGGCTAAATAAATGAATAAATAAATAAACATTAGAATTGCCATACTGTTAAAAAAAGACGCAATTCTGGACGCCGGTAATTAACAGGTGTAAAGCAGAACTGGGATGTAGAACAAGTTCTTTTCTCCAACTAAAAATCAAATCCAACAGTATCCAAGAGCAAGGAACCATCAAGCACATCAATGGCTACACTATTATTTCTCTGTAAACTAAGTTGAGACTCAACTCAGATCTCTCTTTTCAAAACACCTTTTTCTAGCTCATATCATATTTATTAATCAAAACAGGTAGGCATATCATAGTGCATTTATTTGACAGATCATAGGATCTCTTATAACATGTTATTTCAGATCCCCATCATGGGATCACCGCTCTAATCATGTATGCCTCCTGCTATTTCTAAATACAAAAGTAAGTTTGCACCTATTCCACATATATATCTTTTCTCACTCTTAATGGTGATAAATGCAACAAAGCAGTCACTAATGTGTTGTTGTTTTTTGTTAACAACACGTCTAGTATTCTCAAGTGGTATCACTTATCTTAAATGGATCAAACCAAATCCAGTGCTGGCAGGGTTTCAAAAAGAGTCTAATCCGGTTTAGTGGTTTCACAAGACCGTTGCATTACTCCACAGGCTCTTATGAGTGATTGCGATCAGCTATTTGCTTACTCTGACAATTGGCTTGAACATTCCAGTTATAAGAAGACAAGTACGATACGGTGTTTCACACTGAGAATCAGACTTCTGAGGCAGGCCTTAATGCCGAAACACGTACGTGTCGAGCCTTGTTTGTGAATAAAGATGTTGAGCACCACAGGTTGCCTCTTCAGTTTTCCTATGTCTGACCATACCACATTCTTTCATACAATGTTCTACAACACTACATCATACTGTTTCATCACTATCCTCCTATACTATACAATACACCATATGTACCATACTCTGTCTGCCACATTGTCTACTATGCTACAATCTTTCAAGCCATGATTGCCACACAATGTTTGCTGTTCTATGTCTGGCATGCATGCTGTACTATATTAACCATGCTTTGTAAAACTGTTTGCCATGCTGTTTTGCGGAACCATGCTCGCCCTGCTACGCCCGCCAGGACAAACAGGGAAAATGCTTGAGTACCTGAATAAATTCATGTAAACCGTTCTGAGCTCCCCAGGGAGAATGGTGTCGAAAATTGAATAAATAAATAAAATAAATGTTAATTGATCAGCACCATTAAAAAAAAATAATTTTTAGGTAGGTACCATGTAGGTGTCTATTCCAAGGCGCCTACCCAAAAGGTAGGCTTGGTTAGGGGCAGAGTTTGGGCATGTATTGAGTTAGGCGCCTACCTTAGGCACTGGTACATTAGGCCAGGAAAACTCTGGCCTAATATACCGGCACCTAAGTTACAGATGTCTACTGGTGCCTAACTCGAGTTCTGTAAGCGGCGCCTAACTTTGAATGACATGCTCAGGTGCCATTTTCCTAGGCCTTTACCGATTTAGGCGCCATGTATAGAATCGGGCCCTAACTGGACATTTTCAGCAGCACTAACCAGTTCAGTACCGCTGAAAATGAGTGGTTAGTACCAAGCAAGTGATTTAACTGGCCAGGAGCCCAAATTTGCTTGTGCAATTTTTTAGCACTATTTATTGAATTTGAGGACTAATGATCGCTGGACTTGCACGTTCAAATATCTTCTATACCTGACCATCCACTTTAAAGATAATTCTCACTTAAATTTGTAACCAATGAACGTAAGTTTAAGTTTCAAGTTTATTTAAAAATTTGATTAATCGCCTAATTCAAGGCGATGTACAATGCTAAAATAATTTATAACAACCAATAAGGGTATAATACAAATGCTACAAACATGATTTACGGGACAAACATAACCACTAGGAAAGGCAGGAATAGAAGTTCAGTAATTGATAGCAAATGAGACAAGGAAAAACAGCAAAAGGAGGGGTTTAAGAGAAGGCAGGAATCTAAAGTTGGGCTAAAAAATTGTGAATCTGAAGTGAGGTGTGCGGTTTTGACTAAGGGATCTAACAGTCAAAAGCATCTTTAAAAAGAAAGCATTTTAACTTGCCCTTGAATCTATCTATATGTCTTTCTCCCCATAGATAAAAAGGCAAGAAATTTCACAGTTGAGGAGCCGTGACTGAAAAAATGTATTGTCTACGTCAGGGCTGCCCACACTTTTTTGGCTTGCGAGTTACTTTTAAAATGACCAAGTCAAAACGATCTATCAACAATAAAAATTTTACAAAACACAAGCACACTGTACACAGAGAAAATGTTAATTATCATTTGTATTCGGGGGGGGGGGGGGTTTCAGAGGTCAAGGCAGATGACTTTAAAATATGCAATGTCACCTCAGTAACAACTATACAAAAATAGGCAAATATACCCCCTCCCCTTTTACTAAATCACGATAGCGGTTTTTAGCGCAGGGAGCTGCCCTGAATGCCCCTCGCAACTCCCGATGCTCATAGGCTCCCTGTGCTAAAAAACAATATCGCAGTTTAGTAAAAGGGGGCCATAGTGCAAAATATAGACAGCAGATATAAATTCTCAAAACTGATACATTTTGATCACTAAATTGAAAATAAAATCATTTTTCCTACCTTTGATGTCTGGTGATTTCATGAGTCTCTGGTTGCACTTTATTCTTCTGTAAATCCAATATTTCTTTCTGCCCCCTCCCCTTTTCTTTCTCTCTTTCTTTCTCCCTTTGCCCCCCCCCCAAGCCATCACGTCGATTTCTCCACTTCCCCAATTCTTTCTCTCTCCCTGCCCCCATCTCCCCAAGCAACCACGCTGATTTCTCCCTGCTTCCCCGAGCCAGGCTTGCCCCCTCCCCTTTTCTTTCTGTCTCTCTTTCTTTCTCCCTTTGCCCCCCCCAAGCCATCATGCCGATTTCTCCACTTCCCCAATTCTTTCTCTCTCCTTGCCCCCATCCCCCCAAGCCACCATGCCGATTTCTCCCTGCTTCCCCGACCCACAAGCCTTTACCTCTGACGTGAATTCTGACGGAGAGGAAGTTCCAGGCCAGCCAGGCAACCATTGGCAGACCCAGAACTTCCTCTCCGACGTCAGAATTCATGTCAGAGGTGAAGGCTTGTGGGTCCGGCACTTGTATGCGCCTGGCCATGCTCAGGGAGGCAGAAAGAATAAGATCGCAAAGGCAGCACAATCGACTCGTGATGCCTTTGCGATCTGGTCAATTGTGATCAACCATTTGGGCACCCCTGGTCTATGTGTGTTAATGGATTTAAGTGAAAGGTGCGGCATGAACTGCTTTTCATCACAATTGATTCTCTGGTCCTAGAAACAGCTTAAGTTCCACTCACCAGTGACATTTATGTTTTCATGTCTTGAATTTTGTGTCTTTTTTGTATGGATTTTGTATTTTATGTGTGAATGCATCATAGCCCACCTAAAATCGTAGATGGTATGGGCTATACATTTTTAAATAAGTAAATAGATGATCAGATTTGTGAGATTTGTAGATCAATTTAGCAGCTGTAGTTTGCAACAGTTGGAGCTAAGATCTTAGATGTATAAGTAGACCAGCATACAAAGCATTACAATAGTCCAAATTCAATAATATCTAGGCATACCCTTACACACACATAAATAATAATAATAATAATAATAATTTATTTTTATATACCGCCTAACCAGCAGTTCATAGCGGTTTACACATTAGGTACTAAGCATACAATATAATAATATCATCGTATATAATAAAATTCTAAGTAACTAATACAAGCATTAAAACTAATGAATAAGGAAAACACAATGGGCTCCTTTTACGAAGCAGCGTTAGCGGTTTAACGCGTATAATAGTGCACGCTAAACTGCCAGCCACGCTAGCCGCTACTGCCTCTTCTTGAGAAGGCGGTAGTTTTTCGGCTAGTGCAGGGGTTAGCACGTGATAAAAAGTCACGCGCGTTAAAGCCGCTAATGTGGCTTCGTAAAAGGAGACCAATATAAACTAAAATAAGTATAGATTAAAAGCATATTATAACTACATGATAATATGAAAATCAGTAATGTATATTATATTGTTTAAATAAGTGGGTTTTAAGAACTTTTCGAAATTCATAGTAAGTAAGAAATGGAGAAACAAGAAGATTCAAACATGAATTCGTTAATCCTGCTTGGAATGCTAAGGTCCTATCCCAAAAATTTTTGTAACAACATGGATTTGCTGAAGGAAAATAAAGGAACACTGTAATAATGAAGACTATAAGAAACCTCAACGAATATACATTCAATGTTATGCAACAGGTTTCTACCCCACAACTTAACAGTTGTAACTGCGTTGAGAGAAAAGGTCTCAGAAATCCTGCAACGCTCAATAAATGAACGAAAAGATAACAATGCAGGTTGGATTTTCGTTCATCGACCAAAAACTCTCACTCATTGGTTTAAACATTTGAACTTTTCTATGTTGTATTATACTATATTAATCATTCAATAAATATCAATGTATAAGGGGAGCCTTGTTCTTACCCGGAGGATACTACTGGGGGGCTTGTTTGCCGGTCCCTGGTCTCCTGCAGCAGCGGTTTGCAAATCTTTCTCCACTTGCCGACAGGCACCTACAGAGACGGACCCCCTGACGTCATCGGGTCCGTCTCCAACATTTTAAAATCAAGCCGCCGCCGCGGTTGTGCTGGGAGCCTTGTTCTTACCCGGAGGATACTACTGGGGGGCTTGTTTGCCGGTCCCTGGTCTCCTGCAGCAGCGGTTTGCAAATCTTTTTCCACTTGCCGACAGGCACCTACAGAGACGGACCCCCTGACGTCATCGGGTCCGTCTCCAACACTTTAAAATCAAGCCGCCGCCGCGGTTGCGGCCGCAGGGCGTGGCCCCTTGGGATCCCCTTGGAGCCACGAGGAGTCCGGGAGCTGGAATCGGCTGGTAATATAAAATACTTTCCTAAAATTCTTATGACTGTTAGAATATGGGAAAAAGAAAAATTAAACCAAAAAGCTCTACACCAGTGGTATCAGGTCCAATGGACAGACATTTAACATTATTTTCTGATAATCCAACTGCAGTACCATCAAATGTAGACTCCTCCTTGTCAGGAGCTTCAATAAGTCCCCTCAATCGCATTCCTCCCCTTCATCCGGTACCCAGTGATAGTGGGAATATAAACCCTACTATATCCGATGCTCAAGTGGTTTCATCTACCCATACAAGTAAATTAGTATATGCTGAAATACCTAAACCATTGATATTTTCTGGAGGAGTGGATGAAAATCCACGAACAGAGGAAACACAGGATATTACTTTAAAGGACTTATGGTTAGGAATATCCAGAGTTGAAGGGTTTCTCAGGACAACGATGAAACAAATGGGAGACTTTTCTCAGTTAGTTTCTTCTAAATTAGAAAATGTGGACTTTAATCTAGGTTGTTTGGATAAACGATTAAATGCTATTGAAACTCAGTGTAATAATTTACAAGCTGTCTCGGTATCAGCTGTTAAAGATTCCACAGTGATACATTCTAAAATTGAATCTATAGAGAACATGAATAGAGTGAAAAATCGCCACTTGGTCAATTTTCCAGTAACTCATTTATTGTCGCCTGAGATTTTATTAAGGAAGTATTTTAAAGAAGTACTGGGAATGGCCAATGCGGAGAACTTTCCAATAAATAACTATTATTACATTCCTGCAAAAAAAGTTGAATCTGCCCAGGAGGTGGACCATCTGATCACACCAGAGGTAAATTTGACTGAATTTTTGGAAGATACACAGGATAAGATTCAGAGTCGGTCCACCCTGGTAATAACATGCATGAGCGAGATGGACAAGATGTTGATAATGAAACTTTACTTCAAAAACAGGTTAATGAAATTTTGTGGGGATTTGGTTAGGATTTTTCCAGATGTATCTAGAACCACTCAGTTGAGGAGGAAAGAATTTTTGAAATTGAAGGATAGAGTGTTGGCACTGGATGCATCCTTTTACCTGAAATTTCCCTGTAAATGTTTGATTAAGTTACAAGATATTGAGTACTCTTTTTGGGATCCTATACAACTATAATAATTTTTAGTCGCAAGAGAATAAAATAGAAATGAGATTTGTTTCACCTAGCTGAGAATATGAGGAGAATTAATATAAATGATATCCCATTTTAAGGAATGATTCAAGGTTCTTTAGTGTGAACCAAGAATTATTTTCCTTTATTTTCTTGAACTTTATTTAATTAGAAATAGCAAGATGTACTCCCCATTAATGTGGGCTTAAAAGGAATTATTTATGTATGATTTGATTATGTATTGTTTTATGTGATTATCCTTTTTTCTTTTGAATTATTGGATATTGTAATGTATTCAAAATTATAAATAAAAAAAATATATATCAATGTATAAAAAGTGCACTTATCTTAAAATTTTTGAAAAGTGCCTTGGTGCAAAGTGTATTGAGCAGTAAAGTGATCGCCCGTAAAGTGCTTTTTAAGCAAAGCAGTGTTTGCGAACATTTTGCAGGCGAACACTGCACTGCTCAATGTACTTTGCACCAAGGCACTTTTCAAAATTTTAAGATAAGTGCACTTATTATACATTGATATTATTGAATGATTAATATAATATAATACAACATAGAAAAAAGTTCAAATGCTTTAAACCAATGAGTGAGAGTTTTTGGTCGATGAATGAAAATCCAACCTGCATTGTTATCTTTTCGTTCATTTATTGAGCGTTGCAGGATTTCTGAGACCTTTTCTCTCAACACAGTTACAACTGTTAAGTTGTGGAGTAGAAACCTGTTGCATAACATTGAAGGAAAATAAAACCAACCAGATCTACAAATATTTTTCTTAGAAATAAAAAAACTAAAATGAGAAACAAGGTAAGCCGGCGTTAAGCCAAATAAAACTTTAAAACAAATGCACCCAAATTTAAATAGCACGCTAGCCTGTACTCCAAAACACATACCTTCCCACCTCCAACATCTCACTCATACATTCCTAAAGAACTCTCCCCATAAAGGTAAATATGCACTCCAAAGCACTCATGCACACGCACACACAACCCCGCTCTATCATGGCTCTTTCCATCAAATCCTTCACACAAACACTTAAGTTGAGCAGAGGAGTGCAGCAGATTAAGATCCTGGGGACCTGGGTTCAATTTCCACTGCAGCTCCTTGTGACCCTGGGCAAGTCACTTAACCCTCCATTTCCCCAGATACAAAAACTTAGATTGTGAGCCCGTTAGGGACAGAAAGTACTGGAATGAGAGGACACAGGATGAAGTTAAAAGTTGATAGGCTCAGGAGTAATCTAAGAAAATACTTTCTTATAGAAAGGGTGGTAGATGTGTGGAATAGGCTCCCGGTTGAGGTGGCAGAGACAAAGAATGTGTCTGAATTCAAGAAAGCGTGTGACAAGCCTATGGGATCTCTTAGGGAGTGGAGGAGATAGTGGATACTGTGGATGGGACTGGATGGGCCATTTGGCCTTTATCTGCCATCATGTTTCTATATATCTGTAACCATAAAGCTCTTTGACATCACAATCCACGTGTGAAGAGCCTTGGGCCAATAGGGAAAGGAGGAGATAGTGGATGCAGCGGATGGGCAGACTGAATGAGCCATTTGGCCTTTATCTGCAACCATAAAGCTCTATGACATCATAATGCAGGAGTAAAGAGCCCTAGCCAATAGGGAGAGGAGGAGATAGTGGATGCTGTGGATGGACAGACTGGATGAGTCATTTGGCCTTTGTCTGCCATCATATTTATATGTTTCTATATAATGTGTACAGCACTGCATACATCTGATTTGTAGTAATAAGTTGTGAAAGAAGGAAGGAGAAATGCGCACTGTGTCACATAGTATGTTATTTCCTTATTCTTTCTTTTCTTCTACGTGGATTGATAGATGTATAGAGTGTGAGATGTATGTCAATGGCCTTTAAGTTCCAAACAAGATTATTTCACCTCTGGTTATAAGTTCCCTGCTGACAAAACTAAATGTTTCAAAGCTATCTACCAATATCGTAATGCAGAGCACACAGTATCCTCTTAGCCCTCTCATATCTCTAATTTTGGATCCCACCATTTCATGGCAATGAGTAATGGACTCAAGTCTGCCAAGATATACACAGCCTCAGTGTGAAGCCACTGACCTCGGAGGTCACATACTATCAGCATACTGGGAAGTATGTTTTTGCATGGATCTGCCATTTCTGTCCCATTTCGGCACCATTAGAATGATGTTTCCACGCTGAAAATTCAGCCTGGAATTAGTGCCTAACATCCAGCACCCTATATAGAATTGTCCCATGTCTGTATCTCTGGCATTTCTTGTACTTACTCCAGCTCTGTGGCTGGCATAAGTTTTCATGCCTACATTTTAGACAAGTATTTTACCCGTTCGCTAGTAATCTACAAAGCAAAGTAAGCACCTACTTCCCTTTATAGAATAGCTGCTTAATAGGTGCTTTATATAGGGTTGTCAGATTTTGTCCTCAAAAAAGAGGACGCGTGGGCCTGCCCCATTCTGCCCAAGGCCCTGCCCCATTCCGTACCCTCAACCCCGGCCCTACACAAAGCCCATCTCTTCAGGGCCGTGTCTGGAGGACATCTGCAAATGCGTGGCTGCAACGTGATGACATTAAATGCCAGGTTTTGAAAACCCATCCAGACACCAGGACAGTCCTCTAAAAAGATAAGTCCGGGTAAATCTGGACATCTGGTAACCCGAGCTTTATGCAATATGCCCCCCCCCCCCCCCCAAATGCACAGCCCAGCAAGAGAGGCAATGGACAGGTCTCTGTTTTGGCACTTCCACCTCCCTTGTGCCTTCTACGGCTGCACTGCCCGCACATACTATAGCTAGCATGGTCCTGTACCCCCTTTATACGTGTACATGTCTATAATACTAGATGCCTTATCTATGGTTTTATTTTCGTTTTCTGTGCTTCAGTTTTTAAAACTATGCTTGCTGATTTTTATCCGAGTTCCATCAGCAGAAGCCCTCCACTCAGCACTTTTTCCTTCTCCCATGACAAGTGATGAGGTCTTGCAGTGGCTGAGGTCACACGATCTGTCTCAGTGCTGTCCAGTGCTGATGCCAGACGCTGAAGCATAACATGTGAGCTATTTTGGCCACACTTTCACGAATTCCCTGCCCAGATGCTCTGCATGTTTTTGCGGCAGAATTAGAAACAGCCATCACCGCAGAAGATCATCAACATCCCCTTGCCCATGGCCATCGCTAGTGATGACAAACTTGTTCCATTCACTTGACACCTGAGAAAAGGCCATGTATCAGAAAGAGCTGTGAAGTGGCTTGAAAAAAAAACAACAGCAAAAAAAACACCCTGAGGAAAACTTGGCTGCGGTAACTGAGACGTTCCCAGACCGACATGCTATCCTGTAACAGTAGCAGGGTCCACAGGGGAGATCAAAGCACCCGTTGCTCAAATTTGCACCTGTGGTCTAAGAACCATTCATCAAATAATTTTGATTTTCATTTAAAGAGCTGGGGAACCCAAAACCCAGTCACAGCTACTGTATATTCCTGAATGTTTCAAATAAGTTCAGCGAGGGTGGTTGATGTGTGAGAACTGGGATTGCAGATAAAATGCAAAACATACTTCAAGCGCGCCAATTAATTGTGATCAAACACTTCTTGCGACTGCATCTCCTATAATATTTCAATATGCCATAATAAATGGAAAATATTGATATCAGGACATCAGCACAGATGCTGTATAATTCACTGTCTCGTAACTAAAAGATTCGGAAATCTGAATGGGGAGGGGAAAGAGAGAGAGTGACAGTGAGTGGAGCTTGTTTAAAACATTGTAAGACCCTAACAACAGTCAATACAGCGGCAAAGGTCAATACAGCCTGCTTTAAGAGCGGTAACATCAAATGCTGAATTTACTACTACTGCTACTTATCACTTCTGTAGTGCTGAAAGGCGTATGCAGCACTGTACATTTTGACATTTATAGATGGTCCCTATTCAGAAGAGTTTACAATCTAACTTGGACAGGCAGACATGACAAAGATGGTAGGGGATGCAGTTTGTCCGATCTGAAGAGTAATTTGCATTTGTCAGCCCAAAGTTAAGTTGAAAATTTGCTTATCGAAATCGTATTTACTGAAAAAGTATTTATGTTGAAATATTTGTACTGAAACGCAAAGTGCAATAAAACATTACAAACCAAATACAACAGCATTCTTTTATATATGCACATTATCATCCCAACCCCCCAGCTTTCCCCAGTTTTTTCAGACTAGTGATGGCTCAGGCATCGGAAGTAGGGCATAGAATATTCTAAAACCCCGCTTCTCTGAGCGCTTGAAGTCTTTCTCTCCCTTGACTGCTTTAGCAAAGTAAGGTTCTTCAGGCAGCCAATTTTGTTGGGATATTGGGTCTGTGCAAACATTTTCTTTTGTGTGTGTTTAAAAGAACTTAAGAATTGACATACTGAGTCACACCAAGGCCCTGATTCTAAAAAAATGGCACCTAATGAGTTAGGCACCTAATTTAAATTTTGTTACATTGGTTAATTGGCACTGATAATTGAAAGTGGCATTAAAAAAATGATTAAAAACAAATAAATTGATTTTTCGGGTAGGTGTCTAATTTGGTAGGCGTGTCTATCCCAAAAGTGTCTATCCCAAAAGTGGGCATGGTTAGGGGTGGAGTCTGGGAGTGGAATGAGTTAGGCACTGGTAAGCACCTACCTTAGGTGCCAGTATTGTAGGCTAAGAAAACCCTGGCCTAATATACCAGCACCTAACTTAATATAGACATCCCTAGGCATGATTCTATAAACGGTGTCTAACTTTAAATGACAGGTGATAGGTACCATTTTCCAGAATCTTGCCCCAAATATCCATCAGGCCCAGAATCCTGTTTCCAGCAGTGGCCAACCAGATCATAAGTACCTGGAAGGATCCCCCCAAAAGTCACAAGATTCAATGTTGCTTAGCCCCTGGGTTAAGTAGTGGATTTCCCCAGGTCTATCTTGCTAACAGTTTATGGGCTTTCCTTCCAGGATCCTGTCCAAGATAGATTATATTTGCTGCACACATGCAGGATATGATGCACATTCAGATACATTATGCCTTTTAAGTGCCTCTGTATATGTGTAAGGTGACTAGGCAAGTTACTTAACCCCACCAGTGATTTAGGTATAAACTCAGGGCAAGGTTTACTATAAAATCACTAATGTAAATAGAACGGCTGTTTTCAACTGCCAGAGATTCAGGGCACTGGCCAATAGACTTGAGTCTTGTGTACCCATGGTTAGCAAAACTCTTGATGCATGCCATTAAAATGTTGGCGTCAAGTATTGCTTCTTATTATTTGAACATGCAATGTCATGGCTGCACCACCAATACCGGAACACCTGTGATATGTCTTGAACAGGGCTAGAGTTCTAAGACGGAGGACCTTAAATGGTGGGGGGGAGGCTCTTATTTCTTATACAAATGTCAACTGGGAATCATTGCGGTTTACATAGACATTATAAATCATAGCAAGACTTTAATAAAAACAGATGCATTTTTAGCACCTTCCTAAATTGAAGATAGGAGGAGGTCTGACCTAAGCAGGTCAGAAGGCAGTTCCAAATTTTGGGGCCTTGAAACTCGAAAGTGGATTCAAAGTATGATTTCCTGCACCAGCATGCACAAACTCTCTATTCTGTTATGAAATTTGCTTTATTGAATAAATACAGGTAATTTTCTCACACATGTCCAGTGTGGGACAGGATCCCAGCTAGGCCTACTTGCCCCTGTGAATCCCTGTCCCAGAGTTAAATAAAGGCAGTAGATCACAGTTTCCAATAATTGTGCACTGAAATTTCTCGGTGGTAATACAAAAATACTTTAATAGAAAGTCCAAAAATCAAATAGGGTAATCAGAATGGCATGAGCAAATAAAAAAAAGGTTCTATAAATTCTACAATTATTTCTTAGTGGGAAAAGAATATAGTTTTCTCCAGTTCTATTTCCTTGAGCATTAAGTACAAAGTCCACTTCCAATTCCAGGTAAGTGTCCTGGGGGTTTGACATTCACCATACAGTTTCTAGAACATGGCACGGCACCCAGTTACCTAAATAACCGTTTTCATTACTACCACCCACCAAGAAAAAGGAGAACACAGAACCTCTTCACCTATCCACCACTCAACGGTACCTGTCGTAAGAAACTCTATGACAACCTCCTGGGGACACAGGCAGCCAAAATAGACTCTGACATCTCTAAATTACTGACCAAAACAACAGACATAAAAGAGTTCCGCAAAGAAATAAAAACACTACTGTTCAAAAAATACCTCCCATCACTCTAACCACCGCCCAATGAGTTCCCAATCAACGACTTCGGAATCACTCATCCATATTATCTCTTTGTCTGTGATCAAGAATGTACTGTAACTCTCCTACACTACACCCGACTTAACTGATCGAGTTAACATATATTACCTCTGCAAAATGCATTATCTTCTGCTATATGTACTATCTTCTGTAATAAGTAATTCTTCTGCGAAATTGTAATATCATAACTCTTCACTGTTCCTGTAACTTACTCCTATCCTGAAATGTAATTCTACTGGAATGTCCCAGATACTTTCTATATTGTAATCCGCCTAGAACAGCAAGGCACAGGCGGAATAGAAATCCGTAATGTAATGTAATATACTTGTGCATGAAATGATGTATCATTCATTTACTTAGAAGCAGTTGTGTAAAAGTAGGCATGTGTATAAGGTAGGTGTGCTATTACCGTGTAGGTAGACACACACTGTAGTAAGTGATTGTGAGTAGGGTTACCAGATGTCCAGATTTATCTAAACATGTCCTCTTTTTAGAGGACATGTCCGGGTATCCAGACGGCTTTTCAAAACCTGGCACTTTGTCCAGGTTTTGAAAAGCTTCCACCTTGGAACTGCATCAGGAAGGCATCTGCGCATGGAGGGATGCAATGCGGTGATGTCATGCGCATACATGTGACATCATCATGTCGCATCCATACACATGCAGATGCCCTCCCGACACGGACCCAAGGATGAGAGCAAGTTGAGGGGGACGGGGCTGGGGTGGAATGGAGCGTGACATGGGCATATTTGGGCTGGGTGGGCCTGGGGGCGTGGCTACGGGTCTGGATTTTACAGGAGTAAAATCTGGTAACCCTAATTGTGACTCCTGGAGCACCTTAATTAGCATGGAGTGAATCAGGGCCTGATAAGAGACAAAGTTGGGTCTGGAGCAAATCATAAGGGCCCCCCTGCACCTGCCCCCCCCCCCCCCCCCCATAGTTTGAATGCAAATGAGCCGCCTGGCTATGAGGCACTAAATTACTGCTCAGTCTCCTGCTCCTGTGCTGGGCCCTTTGCTGCTTTTCCGGGTGTGAAGGGACACTTCCAGTGGCAGGCAGAAGGCTAGCTCAGCCTCCTGCTCCGATGCCGGGTTATCGTGTTAACTCTTCTCTGCTGGTCATGGGTCCTTCCTCCCTCCTTGTTCCGTCTATGTGGAAACGAGGAGGCAGAACATGACAGGTAGAAGAACCCGTAGCTAGCAGAGAAGAATTAACCTGATTACCCGGCACAGGAGCAGGAGACCAATCCTGCCTTCCTACTCTCTCAGTCGCTGCTGCAGCAGATAGAGGGCTGGGACGGGGTGGAAGAAGAGAAAGATGTTAGCTTTGCTGAAAATAAACTTTTATATTGGTGACACCAGGACTCTTTGGAGCTGGACACAGGGGATCTTACCTCCTGCCATCCCCCTCCTCTCGGCGGTCCTGGGGTAAATCAAATCTGCAATGCAAGTTTGTATTCAGTCCTAATGCCAGTCAGCTCATTTTTAAAATGCTTAGGCTGCAATCTCCCTCTCCCCCCCCTTTTTTTTTTTACAAAGCCATGGTAGCGGCTGCCGTCCGGCAAACTTTACGATGCCCATTAAATTCATAGGGGCACTGGAGTGATTACCACAGCAGCAGCAGCTACCACGGCTTTGTAAAAGGAGCCTTATATACAAAAGCTTGGTATTTAAAAAAAAAAAAAAAAGAAGCAAATCATAAATGCTGGCTTTTACAAAGCTGTGGTAGAAGTTTCTACCACAGGCCGGTGAGGTAAATGCTCTGATGCTCATAGAATTCCTATGAGCGCCGGAGCATCTGCCTTACCAGTCCACGGTAGAAACGTCTACCACAGCTAAATCATTGGAAAGATACTTCACAAATACCTATCCTCCTCTTTTACTAAGCCGCAGTAAAGGTTTCTACTGCAGCCCGGGGCGCTAAATCCTCCCATACTCATAGGAATTCTATGAGCGTTGGAGCATTTAGCACTCCGTTCCGCGGTAGACACCTCTATCAAGGCTTAGTAAAAGGGGGGGGGGGTGGAGTATATATTATTAAGAGACATCAGGATCTCCCATAAGAGGAGTGACACATAAATAAATTCAAATTCAAATGTTGTGAAAATGAACCACTGTGTGATACATAAACACCTTTTAGTGCTATAGGGTTTGTTTGTACATTTTGCAATCCTTTAGCCCCGTAGCTTAAATAATTTTTTTTGCAGCATCAGCATTTTCGAACTCAGCATTAAAATATGAAAACATTGCATTGTCTTACTAAATTTCAGCTGACATAGTATTTTTGACTGTCTTTAATCTATTTTTTATTTTTTTTATTTTCTGAAGAACAGTTTTACTTTTGTATTAGATGCAAAGAGGGTGAGAAATTTAGGTTTAACACTAATTACTGGGGAAAAAAACATACAGTATTTATTCAAGTGATTATTGCTATGCATTCAGTTGAAGGAATTTTGCCTTTCCCTCCACCTCCCAATCTTGCACTTTTTAGGTTGCCTCACATTCCGGGCAAAGCATGCCGTGCAGATGGAATACTGCTGAGCTCCCCGTTATCATGCAAGCGATCGCTGACTGTAGACCTCTGACTTTGTAATTTGTTCTTTATGGACTAGCCTGCAGCCAATAAGCAAAATCAATAGTCTTTGCTGAAAAGTAAGCAAGCCCC
Organism: Geotrypetes seraphini; assembly: GCF_902459505.1. Lineage (NCBI taxonomy): Eukaryota > Metazoa > Chordata > Amphibia > Gymnophiona > Dermophiidae > Geotrypetes > Geotrypetes seraphini. The sequence continues at coordinate 354,599,246 of NC_047086.1, read as the reverse complement.
AGTGTGCCGTGTGACAGGTGAAGATACATGTGCTTACCGAGGGTCAGGGGGCCACATCAAATTTCTTTCTGACTTCTTTAAAAAAAAAAAAAAAAAAAAAAGCTAAATCCATTTAGGGAGCATTCGTCATTGGAAAATGTTGCAGTAGGGAATTAGGCTGACTCCCGCTCTTCTTTTCTCATTTAACGATGTTTGTTTTCAACAGCCCTGTTCAATAATGTCACTGAGAAGAAATTATGTGAGAAGAATAAAGTGCTCATGGTCTATTCATTCATTCATTCATTCATTTCTGTAGAATAACTCTAGCACTTGTACCCTCATGTTTATTAATGCCATTCTGGTGGGGGTCTGGTAAATAGGGCTATTTTGTTCTGACTCCTGAAAAGGAAACTTTTAGGTAGGTATAATACAAGGGTGGTCTGAAAAGTTTGGTAACAAAGCAAGTTAAACAATGTTGTCTCCATCAAGGGCTATACATTTAGTCCAGTGAGTTTCCAGGTTACAAGAAATGATACAACGATAACAAAGCATCATATAGCTACTCTACCCCTTCCTCCTCACCCCCAAAACCTCATCCCCAGAAAAAGAGGAAAACAGTGAACAAACAACCAAATCAGAGAATAGTTAAGCTCTGGAACGCGTTGCCAGAGGATATGGTAAGAGCGAATAGTGTAGCTGGTTATAAGAAAGGTTTGGACAAGTTCCTCAAGGAAAAGTCCATAGTCTGTAATTGAGAAAGACACAGGGGAAGCCACTGCTTGCCGTGGATCGGTAGCATGGAATGTTGCTACTCTTTGGGGATTCTAGAATCTTGCTACTCTTTGGGGATTCTACACAGAATCTTGCTACTATTTGGGGTTCCGAAATCTTGCTTACTCTGAGATAATGGAATGTTGCTACTCTTTGAGTTTTTGCCAGATACTAGTGACCTGGATTGGTCACTGTGAGAACGGGCTACTGGGCTTGATGGACCATTGGTCTGACCCAGTATTCTCATGTTCTTAAATGTTTTGGAAACACTGTATATATATATAAAGCACTTTAAGAGGATGACTTCAGAACCTTTCAAGAGCTAGCAACTAAATGTAATCTGCCTGTTTCATATTATTAGTAGCTGTAAATTGGATCTGAAGAGTCTTGAAGATGGCAATTGTTGGACTCTCCCAATACTGAGTCATGTTGTTATAAATTTCAACAGGTTGCATCTTCAGTTAATGTAATAGGATTATATAGAGTGTAGGAGAAAAACCTAGGGTGTGAGCTGACTCCAAAGAAATAGAGTCAGTTGTGGTCTTAAACAGTGCAAACCTCTCATTCTAGTACCTTCACAGTCTCTTTTTAGGTTCTTGATGATAGAGTTCTATTGACTCCTGTTAAAACTGCAATATTTTCAGGAGATCCCAATGCTGTGTTGACTCTATGGTGCAGAGGACGGCCCCTCCTTCATGTCTTTTATTAGCCTACTCTTTCACAATCATATTGGAGGAGGTTTGGAGCAGAATTTGACTTTGCCCATTCAGGCCACTTTATCTGCCCACATACTCATATGGAAATCAGTTGGGTTGGATGCATCGTTCTTTGATTTTATGTTAACAATTGCTATTAAGAATTTGTTGTTGGAAATGTAAAGACTCTCCGGACATCAGCATGTGGTGGAATTTGCTGAGCTTATATAGGAGATATGAAGGATCAGCTTACAAAAAAACTACCACAGTTGGGAGTTAAATTTAACAGGTTGAAAAGCTGGATTTGATTATTGTACAAATATATTGACCCATTTCGGGCATTCTTTATGCTTGCTGATACGGTCTATGGTGGGTTGGGGTTTGTTTTGCTATTTGTATTTGTGTATGTAATACTTTTAATAAATACATGAGAATACAAGTTGTGGAGGTGCTTCTTAAAGAACCACTCAACCCGTTTCCTTGAACAGGATAGCACTGAATGTCTGCATGGGTCTGGTAAAATAATTGTGATCCTTGCCTGCCTTACGCTATTTCTTAAGATAATCAACTAAATTTTAGCCAGAAAGTGAATTGTCCAGATATAATTTAACTGGGCCACGGTGAGAAATTTATTAGCGGTCTAATTAATTCCCAAGGTTAACTGGACCAATCTTTTGAATATTGGCCCCATACACCCTTAATTTTGAGCACATTGCACCGTGTGAGTCCTATTTTGATAGGAGATGGTGCAAAAAGCTCGTTACAATGTAGAATCAAAAATTGCCATACTAAAGACTGTAGGGTCGAGATTCAAAGTGAATAAATGGGCAGGTGAGCCTTCTGCTTCTTTAAATCACTTGTGCCTGCCTACCACCGATATTCCGCAGTACTTAATCGGACAGTGCTGCTGCATATCAGCACTTACCAACCATGTCTCAAACGGGCTTTACAGTGGATGGAACCAGAGAGAGGTTGGAAGTTATGAGAGTGCCACCAACTGAATATCAACTAATGTGGTTCCTGCTTGGACTGAGGTAAGAGGAGCACTTGTGACATATCCAGTGATTTTATGCTTGGAGATTCCAGGAAGGCCGAGTCCAAAGCTTTCAAATGTTCAAACCCTTGTATTAGATGACAGGCAAAGGAAAAAAAAAAAATCTTGAGTTGCAAATAGGGGGTTTATGTTGGAGGAACTGTGGGAGTAGGAGGCAGGCATGCAAATCTGCCTCATGTATATTCATTACAGATATCTTGAAAACCCGATTGACTGGGGGGTCCCCCAGGACAGGTTTAAGAACCAATGCTCTATGTCAAAAGAAATACCCTCTTAACTAATTAGTTGCTATTCATAGCAGGTGTGCATTTGGTGTCATCCATGTACTGTACCCAGTACTTATGGAATGCATTATGAGCATATGTTTTCTGGTCCCATCCATTCTTCACCACAAGCATACACCTTTATAGGGTATGTATATTCACCTGTCTGTGTTGCTCCTATAGAATACTGCTTAGTGCGTTCCCTGCTTTAGGGCAGCCAGATGGTGTTATTAGAGACAAGGAGTGGCCTAGTGGTAGAGCTGCAGCCTCAGCACCTTGAGGTTCTAGGATTAAATCCCAGTATTAGTCCTTGTAACCTGGGCAAGTCATTTACAGTATATACTCAAATATAAACCAGGATTTTTGGGCCAAAAAATTGGCCCAAAAATGGGGGTCCTGGTTTATATTCGTGTCAGCGCCCACCCGTTCACCTCCCAGACTTTTGCAGGCCTCTGCTGGGCCACCAGGCTCTGCACCCTGTCCCCCCCTCCCTGCCCTGTCCATCATACCTCTGCCACTGGAATCCCTGGTGTGGCGGGCGGGAGTGAGCTTTCTGCACTCCTGCCACGTTGCTATCCTGGTCGGTCACAGGCGCAAGCTCCGGGCCGGCTTCAGCTGCTGAACGGTAACAAGCGGGAGTGTACTTTGGCACTGCTGCTCAGCGCTGAGCAGCTTCCTGAATGAATCCTGTGAATTCTCACTAGGTCCTGCCGGAGCATGCATGGTGTATCCTGAGCACCAGAGTTTCTCTTTTATTATTTGCCCCTGAGCCCAAGCTCCACTCTGAAAATACAGGCCCCTTCATTTGTGACATTTTTACTGACATTAAATGGTTTTTACACACTTTGCAGACATGCCATTTTCTGCTCTTTTTTTTTTTTTTTTTTTACTGACTTTCAGTAAATTGACTGATTGGCAACTCTGTGTGTATGACTCACTCTTACCCCTTCAGGGGACATTTACAAATCACTAGAACAAATCTTGCAATAATTCTTCTGGCCTGGAATTTATGAGGAGGTGAAGTGGTATTGTACTTGCAATCCAAAATGTCAATTATTGTTCCACATCCACATCTTAAGACACTGCTCATACTCTTTATATAACTAATGTTCCTTTCATCTAGCTGCCCCCTATGCCTGGAATAAATTACCCAAGTTTGTCCGTCAAGCTTTCAATCCCTAACCCTACTCCTCTGCCCTCCAACCCAGCCTGCTGATTATCCATTCCCCTTAACTGTATCCATGACATCCTGTTTGTCTGTCTTGCCTGTTTAGATTATAAGCTCTTTTGAGCAGGGACTGTTTTCATACTCTTTGTGACTCTGTGCCCTTCAAACAGATATGAACAGATTTTATAGGATAAGTGAAAAATTATTTTATGGACATCATTATATTTTCAGTTATAGTTGTTTATACTAACTGCTACACAGAGGTTATACCTGTAAGGAACACAGTCTCTAAAATTATCACAGACTAGACCATTGGTACAAGTCTTCTTTGAGTGGAAATACCCAAAGATATCCTCATAAATCAGGGTACCCTAATGGTGTCCTGATTTATGAATGAAATTTACCAACAAAATCCTGAGAAATTTGTATTTCACCCACAAACTGATGGGCTGATGGAAAGATTCAGTCTTACTCGGAAGACTTACGGTATGTTTGATTTGATTTGATTTATTGGATGGTATGAGATTACGAATGTATCGCTTTGTATCGCTCCATGGTGTGACTTCACCTTAAGTAATATGTTCAATTCTAGTCACCTTATCTCAAAAAAAATATATAGTAGAACTAGAAAAGGTCCAAAGAAGAGCAACCAGGATGAAAAAGGAGATGGAACTCCTCTCGTATGAGGAAAGACTAAAGAGGTTAGGGCTCCTCAGCTTGGAAAAGAGATGGCTGAGGGGGAGATAGGATTGAAGTCTACAAAATCCTGAGTGGTGTAGAATGGATACAAGTGGATCGATTTTTTTACTCCTTCAAAAATTACAAAGACTGGGGGGCACTCGATAAAGTTACAGGAAGATGCTTTTAAAAACAATAGGAGGAAATATTTTTTTACTTAGGTATTAATGAAGCTCTGGAATGTGTCGCCAGAGGTTGTGTTAAGAGTGGTTAATGTAGCTGGTTTTAAGAAAGGTTTGAGCAATTTCCTGGAGGAAAAGTCCACAGTCTGCTATGGAGACAGACATGGGGGTAGCCACTGCTTGCCCTGGATTGGTAACATAGGATGTCGCTATTATTTGGTTTTTTGCCAGGTACTTGTGACCTGGATTGGCCACCGTGAAGACAGGGTACTGGGCTATGGTCTGACCCAGTATGGCTATTTTTATGCTCTTAGGTGAGCTAAGAATAGGACAATCAAGCCATTGTGACATCACTGTTGAGGTTGGCTCTTAGGCATTGGTGGAATGAGGCATTATGACATCACAATCTCAGCTCTGGAATGCTGCTACTATTTGGGGTTTTGCTAGGTACTTGTGACTTGGCTTGACCTCTGCGAAGACGGGATACTGGGCTAGATGGACCATTGGTCTGACCCAGTAAGGCTATTTTTATGTTCTTATGTTATATACCTCCTAGTACAAAGTTTAGAAGTGGTTTATAAAAAGAAAAAAAAATTAAAAATCTGATAAAATACAAGTCAAATAAAATAAATTATAAATAAAATATCAGTGATAAAAATCCTCACTTCACAATCAAACATCACAGGAAAAAGAAAACAACCAAGGGCCTCTTCTATTAAACTGCACTAGCAGTTTGCAGCGCGGTGAGCCACGCCAAATGGCCCGCGCTGGTCCCGACGCTCATACAGTTCCTATGAGCGTCGGGAGCAGTGTGGGCTATTCAGCGCGACTCTCTGCGCTAAAAACCGCTAGCACAGTTTAATAGAAGAGGAGGCCAAGTCTTTAGAACAGTATAAAAAAAACAAACATAACATCCAGTTAATTCAGAAATGGCAGAGGGCAAGGTGCTGCACCGGAAAGGGTCAATAGAAGAAAACGCCCTTTTCCTAGTGATGGTAAATATGATTCACTGTCAAGGTGGCAGAGTCAGCCACAATACTCTGTCATGATTCTGAGCTGTAAGTCTGTCGTTAAGATAGAGCGGTAGAGCCTACCCAAACGCCTTGAATACCAAGCATAAACGAAATCCTTGCAAAACCAGAGAGCTAATGTAGCTCTACCAAGAGCGGAGATACATGATAGTATTTTTTTGCTGTTCATAACTAGATGAACAGCTGTACTGTGTACAAGCTGGAGTCTTTTCAGCCTGGTCTTGGGAAGTCCAGCATACAATAATCAAGTCTGCTGATAGCAGAAGCATATATCAATTGCACAAGATTTTCCCTGGATAAAAGGAGGTCTCAGTTGACAAAACAATTTGAGTGGAAAATAGCATGACTTAGCAACTGCATTGAGCTGGGCATCAAATCTTAAAGCAGCATCGCAATGAGCTCCCAAAGTGACAATTTCATCCTTAAATTGAACAGGCTTTCCCTGCAATGAAAGGGGAGCAAATTTAAGATTCAAATTTTTCCTAGATAAACATAATTTAAAAAAAAAAGATTATGATCATGAAGTTACCCAATCAACAACTCCAATTTTTTGTTCAGATCAAACATTACATCAGCTTGACTGTCGTCCATGTACACAATCAACTGTAGATCGTCACCAAAAAGATGAAACTGACATTCAAGTACGTCAAGCAGTCTGGCCAAAGGAATCAGGTATAAATTGAAAAGTAAAGGGGACAAGAGCGAACCTTGGGGAACTCCCTGATTCTGCATCGACGTGCCAGATCTAACCTGATCCCAGTGGACAAACTGTGCTAACCAAACTGTATGTTCACAAAGAGGACGGATGCCGCCCCGACGTCGGAAGCGTATTAAAACCCGGACAAAGTGCTGGGTTTTGACAAGCCACCCGGACCCCCGGACATGTCCTCAGAAGGAGAACATGTCTGGGGAAATCTGGACATCTAATAACCTACCTGCTATTCTGTAATACTGCATGCAACTTTTGTGAATGCTCCTCTGAGCCATGCCTCTTTTGCAGTTGTTTGCTTATTTCTCAACACGCCCTTATCCAGGGCGAGTTACATAAAACATTTACATGCCACTAAATTAGACACCCATTAAATTTGCATGCCACTAAATTAGACACCCACTGGTACAGAACAGCATGTAGCCAGATTGGTGTCCAAATCATAATCAGAGCCAATTGCTTGTTAGCTGCACTAATTAAATCATTGGAGCCCATTAATTAATTATTTTGGGTGTCCAAATTTGAGCTACCTTTATAGAATGTGCTGGTAGGTGTTTTATTGCCAGTTATGCATGTAAGTGTACACTTACCCATGAAAATGACAATAGTCTGTACACTTACGTATGTGCTCAAGTGGAGTGTAAAATATGGAAACCCTGTTATAGAATTTACTTTCAAATGCCCAGTGTTGTTTTATTGTAGTAGCACCTACTTCCATGCTTGCCATAAGGATGCTGCCAGAACATTGTTGAATGGTGGTATCTGGGTGGCTACGGGTGGCTACAGCCTTTCTCCACATGACTACTTCTGTCTGTCATTTCCTCATGGGACTGCATTATACCCCTTGATCACTTGACTCTAAGAGCCAACTGGGATGCAGAAGTAGATTTAGCCAACCAGAATCTAGATAAATATTATGAGCTCAGGTTGAGACAAGGCAAAGTCACGGGTGGGCTTGGGTGCGCCCAGGCTCTGACCCACTCAGCAGTGGTGCTCATCTGACAACTGGCATGGGGGTAAAACTCTGCGGCCCTGCACCTCCCCCTCTCCCTCCCTTCAGAAGCCAGTTTCTTCAAAGGTCCACTGGCAGCAACAACGATTCCTACTCAATGCCTGCAGTTGACCCAGAAGCCTTCTCTCTGCCCCATTCCACCCAGGTAGTTGTGTGAGAGAGATGTTGGATGTGGCTGAGAGAAGGCTTCTGGGTCAGTTGTGCTGCTGCTTCCACTGGACCTTTGAATAAACTGGCTTCTAAAAGGGGGGAGAGAGGGAAGTGCAAGGGCATGGAGTTTTACCCCATGCCAGCTGTCAAGTGTGTACTGTTGCTGTGTGGGCTTGAGCTTTAGAAGAAGCTCAAAAATGTAGACATGGGGGAGTATCTACACAGAGAAGAAAAGGCTGGACAAGGTAGGGAGGAAGGGAAGAGAGGGAAAATTGTTGGGCATGGGGGGGAGGGATAGAGAGAGAAAGAAGTGCTGCACAGAGGGACAAGAGAGGAGAAAGATGCTGCAGGGGAGAGAGGGGCAAGAGAGGGGAGAGATGCTGCATAGGGGACTGGAAATGTTGAACCTAGGGTACAAGGGAGAGGGGAAGAGAGAGAGAGATGGATAATGGGAAAGAGGGAGAAGTGTTAGATATGGCAGTGAAGGGGACAGAGGGAATATACTGGACCCAGGGTGACAGGGAGAGAGAGAGAAAGATGCACAGGAGGGGGGATGGAAGAAAGACAGAAATATTGGATCCAGGAGTAGAAGTGATTGAAGGAGAAATGCTTGGCTTTGGGTAAGGGGGGACAGAAAGGGATGAGAAAAAGAACAGGAAGATGCTAGAGGTGGAATGAGAGGGACAGGGAGATAAGCTATCAGGGAGAGGAGAAAGAGGAAGCAGATGCTGAACTAGAAGGGTGGTGGGAGAAGATGCTGGGAACAGTGGAACTATGTGGGAGAGGCTGGGGGAAAGGAATGAAAAGAGGATGGTAGTGATTACAAGTGGTACAAGATGAAAGGGAATGAAAGGCTGGAGATGGAGTGAGCTGGGGAAAGGGAAAGCTAATAGGTAACAATAGCAGATAGAATTTATAGATAGCTGAAAAGTATAAAGAAGAAGGGTGAGAAAGGGTAAAATTGAGTAAATAGAGAGCATTAAAGAAAAAAGGAGGAAAGACCAGTATGTCAGAGGCAGGTGCAGTGAGGGAAAGGAACAAGACAGGAGAAAAAAGAAAAAAACAAATGGACAGCAACAACTTGAAGAAGAATTAGCAGAGGAAAGAGAAGAGCAGAAAAGAGAAATTGGAACCAACATGATGGAAAAATAAAAGGGTAGAGATGTTTCCACCGGGATCTCTACTCTTTTTTGCTTGTGGTTCTCAATCACATAGAGGTCCTCCTCCCGTTCTTTTCTGGATATTCCTTTTTGAAAAATAAAAGGTCCAGACAGCAAAGAGAGACAGAAGCATTTTATTTTGAATTTATTAACTGGAATTTTTGGAGAGGGCAAACGGGGTGTGGTGGTTGAAGAGGCTACAAAAATAAACCTGCCAGGCCATTAAAAAAAAAAAAAAAATCACCTGATTGGGCAGGAAAAGTGAATCAAACCAAATGGAAAAATCAATTCAATAGGCCAAATTGAATCGATAAAATTTTCCCTGACTCAGGCAGCACTAGTGAAAAGGAGTTCTGGCTGCCTTTGGAGGAAGTTTTCAGAAGAGTAGGGAAAAGGATGGAAGCTGAGAGAAAATTGAGTGCCCACCCACTTTGAGCTCAGACCCACCCAAAATTTGCTGTCTGGCTATGTCACTGGATTGAGATATAGGGAGGTAGATAGCAGAATGCTATATCTGATTCTACTCAAAGGGCCAGATTCACTAAACTCCCCTACCGATTCGATCTGGGTCCGATCTGTGGCCGTGGGGACTGATTCACGACGCGTCCTCATGCAAATGGGGACAATTGGAATCATGCCCCAACCGACAGCACGGATTGCTGAATAGCGATCCTGACACATGTAGATAGTCTGCGCATGCTTACAGAGCAGCAACTTTTTTTTTACTTATACTTCGCGAGCCCATGGTTTTAACCCACTTTAAACTTGCGGGTTAAAACCATGGGCTCGCACTGCAGGGAAGGCAAAAAGAGTCGAGGCAGAGAGCAGGAGAGTCGGGGCAGAGAGCAGGAAAGTCGGGGCAGAGAGCAGGAGAGTTGGGACAGAGAGCAGGAGATGCAGTTGGAAAGGATGCGAGCAACTGGTCCCAGCTGTCGCTTGTTTCTTGATTGGCCAGCCCAGTCGGTGTTCCAGTTTCTAGTTAGTGAATCACTGCTTCCTGCTTTACATGCCGTTTCCCCTCATTTGCATGCGTGGATCAGATCGCAGGATGATCGGCCACGAGGTTAGTGAATTGGGCCGTAGGAAAATTGGGTCGCAAAGTGGTTGGGAAACGATCGGTGTCCTTAGTGAATCTAGCCCAAAGGGACCTGTTGGCCTTGTATTGTTAGTCCAATTAAAAGATATTGCCCTTTTTCCATTTTTCTTCTTATTTAGTAACCTTTAAAGTGTACTAACATGGTTATCACACTACTCTATCCCAGCTTGGCTTGGGATGAGTCACGTCTCTGTTGAGACATTGTTGTTATTGTACAGCATTGCATGTCTAATAATGCTATAGAAATGGTAAGTAGGAGCAGCATTTTAATGTGGCTGCATAAACCTGCTGTCTGGTTTCTGTGATCTGTGACTCGAGTGCTGTTCACTGCAACCTACATGCAAAGAATAGATGTCTTATGGAGCAGAATGCAGAGCGCGACACAGGAAAAATCCTCAAGAGTATGAGCGGCATTTTGCATAAACACAGAGAGGAAGAGATTTGTGCAGGGCTTTTATTGCAGATTAATCTACATACTAGTACCTTACAAGGCTAAATTTAAAACTCTCTGTTTGAATTTCAAGGTCCCCAGACAAAATGGGCCAGAATACTTAAACATAACTAATAAGTTAGCCCTTCACACACTTTTGAGACATCTACGGTCCTCTCAAGGATCATCACTATCTCTGCCCTCTCAGGAGTAGTCCCCATTCTCTGGAATTTAGGCAACTCCGGTCCTCGAGGGCCAGAATCCAATCGGGTTTTCAGGATTTCCCCAATGAATATGCATTGAAAGCAGTGCATGCAAATAGATCTCATGCATATTCATTGGGGAAATCCTGAAAACCCGATTGGATTCCGGCCCTCGAGGACCAGCGTTGCCCATGTCTGGGCTAGGCAGTGGCGTAGGAAGCGCCTGAGGCTGAGGCATCCCCCCCCACGCCCTCCTCTCTATACCCCAGCTCCTTCCATCCCTCCCTCCTACTCCTTTCCAACCCCCACTCCACACTCACGCTTTCCCTTCCCCCACCCCCATACCTTAAATCTTTGCCAGTGCGGATGGCTTCTCTAGCATACTCCTCGCACCAGTATTGGATTTCCCTCTGACGTCACTTTCTAGACCCAGAAATGATTCAGGTGGGAACCAGGCTGGCGTGACCAACAGGCAGAAGTTGCTTGCGCTAATGAAGATCTTTAGAGGTACAGGGTGAGGGGGAGGGATGGTGTGAGCATGGCTGGGCATGGTGGGGCATGGCAGGGCAGAGAGGTACTGGCGCCCCCCACCGATGCGGCACCCAGGGCGGTCCACCCCCTCTTTCCCTCCCCCTTACTACACCACTGGGGCTAGGTCTAACTCAAGACTACCTCTACTTCAGGAAGCAGGTAAAAGCCAGGCTCTCCTCCCAAGCCTTTAATATACACTACAGGGTATACACATTCTGCACCTGGACTAGCTTGCTACACACACTGTAGCTTAGATCAATTCCTTATATCTTGTTTAACTGTACAAGCAGCTTGCCTTGAGTTTAGCCACTCATCTATTTATCCCAATAGACCCTGGAGCATCCACCTTGACCCCATCTATATAATTGCACTTGGTAAGCTATATTGTAGAAACGCATTAACATTATATCTCTGTTGTTTGAATGTTCTAATGCAGTGGTTCCCAACCCTGTCCTGGAGGACCACCAGGCCAGTTGGGTTTTGGGGATAGCCCTAATGAATATGCATGAGAGAGATTTGCACATAATGGAGGTGACAGGCATGCAAATCTGCTCCATGCATATTCATTAGGGCTATCCCCAAAACCCGACTGGCCTGGTGGTCCTCCAGGACAGGGTTGGGAACCACTGTTCTAATGAGTGGTTGGGGGTCCTCTTCACGGATTAGTGTTGTGAGTGAACTTTCTGGTTTCAAATTTGTGGATTCACTTCTTGTTCTAATAAAGCCCTACATCAGGTTCCTCAGTCGCTTTTCTTTTGCCTATTAGTTGTTTCATAGGTATTACACTGCCATTGTATTATATCTCTGTTGCATGAATTTCAGTGCTGTTAAATTTGTATATTTTTTATACTGTTTCATGGTAGTCCTTTTATTAGGTTTCAATTTGCTGATTTTGAGTTTGCCTCGTGGATTGTATTTATGTGTTTGGTCATTGTACTTTTGTTATGCTCTTAACAAAATTGTTAAGTTTTATGTTAAACTGTACCCACAATGGGTGAATTTCTTCATAAAGGTAGTTAATAAGTCCCAATAAATAAATACATTACCCATCCAATGAAATCCAACCACAGGATACTCTATGTCAGGGTCTCTCAAACTTTTTTAGCTCTGGCACACTAAACGGAACAAATGTTTTTTGTGGTACATTATAATTGAAATTAGAAAATTAGAAAACCAACAAAAAATTAAATTTGAGAGTTATTTATTTAAAGTTCTTTAAGCCATATATGGGTAATTGTAACAACAGTGAAACTAAAGTAGATAGAATAGAATTGCTAATGAATGTGATGGATGTGCTTGATTGTGAGTACAAATTAACTCAAAACGTAGCTTGATAGTCGACAAGAAAACACATTTCATCACCCACCATCTGCAGTTGTTCTCTTTTTTCGATTTCTGTCGGAGCCGAAAATCCACAAAAATAAGATCCAAATGGTAACAAAGCCTTGAATGCTTTGTTGCTCAAATTAGGGTAATTACTGCATAAAAAAATAAAAATAAAATTGCTTGCTGTTAGTTTTCAAGGACCAATCATGTCAAAGAATGATGCTTGTCTGGGCGGTTGTATCTTTATGCACACAGACGCTCATAACATTGACAGACTCTTGCATACACAACGTACATGTCATCTATTCTAGTGCATACTTATGAAGGGAACTTTTAAAAATAAAGTAAAATTCTGGAATCTCTTGTGGCCCACCTGGAATCTCTTTGGGGCACACCACTGTGCTGTGGCCTGCAGTTTGAGAGACACTGCTCTATGCAAACATGCTGTTCAAAAGACCGGTGTGATAGCAAACATTTTTTTCTTTTAAAAAAGTTTGGTGAATAAAGTAGATAACGCAAATTTATTAAAAAGAAAAAAAAACATTGGCTGCTTCATTATCACTTTTGGGAACTTTAGGGAACCTGTCTGTAGCAACTGAAAACACAATATTCAAGCACCATCCACCACTGGCAGGAAACAGAACTTCTGCACAGGTGCGTCAAATGTCGGTCCTCGAGGGTCGCAATCCAGTCGGGTTTTCAGGATTTCCCCAATGAATATGCATGAGATCCATTAGCATACAATGAAAGCATACAATGAAAGCGTACAATGAAAGCAAATAGATCTCATACATATTCATTGGTGAAATCCTGAAAACCTGACTGGATTACGGTCCTTGAGGACTGACACTTGATACCCCTGGTTTAGAGGGAACATTGGTCATGTCTAAACAAATGTTCTGAGGCAAGCAAGTGCATACAGTAGATTCCACAGGGGTGGAGGTAAGATGCAGCATGGCCAGAATCACAATTTAGGTATGTACACATGTAAATTACATGCTAACATTTATGTCTGCTTTCACGCAGATATACTATCCACACTTTTAAACGATTGTTGCTGGATTTGTGCTAGTATTTTGTAAAGTCACAAAGTCACCTCTGTGTCTTTTTAAAATAGTATCAAGATATGTACCTTCTCCACCTCCAAACCTAGGTGTTGTGCTAGAAAATGAGATCCTTTATGTGCAGATCTCTTACTGAATCCCTGATTTCTGAAATAATACAGATCCTGCTGTTTTACCTTGCTATGTTTATTGGTTCACAGTTAAAGGATTGGGTGCAGTATTAGAATGCTCATTTCAGGGACTGCTCCCTTCTGAAATCTTTTAAGAAGGATTCCATCATTATGCAGTCCACACTTCTGGGTAGGGCTAAATATCTTTGATGCTTCTGAGTTATGGTTCTTCCTCATGGCACGACAGTGAACAATTGGCATACCACCAAGCCTATCTGCATATTTTTGATTGCAACTTGAGTGAAGGGGTCAGTGTAAGAGCTTTGTACTGTAAAATTACTTCAGGTAGTTCTAAAAAGACTTATTAGATCATATTCCCAAGCTCCCTTAAGCTATTGTCTCTGATTATCACACAGCAACAGGGAACCTTTTTCCAGTTAAAATCAGTCAACCTTTTTATCCCAGTGGAAATATCTGGGGCTATTGTTGTTTTAGTTGGAGATATCTCAAATGGTTGAGAAGATGTCAGTGGACAGGAAGTCGGTGAATGCTTCTCCCTCCATCTGCAGATCAGTAACCAGAGGGATGCACACACAATGATTCACGTTTTCTGCCTGCACATTGCATTGTTTTCATTTATGGATTAGATCAGTCACGTGTCTAAAGTTTCAGACAATATTAAAACAGAAAGAAGCTGGCAAGGGGGTACTCCAGGACCGAGTTGAGAAACACTGGTGTAGAGGGAGCACTGGACGTAACGTGAGACAGGGATACTGAAGGACAGATAAGACTTCAATAAGGTTACTGAAGTTCAGTGCAGGTTACTGGTGGTATATCAGAGACCTGACCATTGGAAAGCAAGGCAACAGTGTGTGATCATCTATAAACTGATGAATAACATAGACTTTATTTATACTTTAAAATAAATGTTACTTATACAGGTTGGTTTACTCCAGTTTGTCAGAGGGTCATTACTAAGGTGCATTAAAAGAATAGCATATGGGAAAGAGAGGGGCTCAAGTTACCTGAGAGAGAGGAGGCATTTGGTGGTTCCTGGTGTTGAGAGTGTTCTCCTGGATTTTCGATTGCCCAGTGATGTCATCTAAAGCTGACCGATGCCAGAGGTAAAATCAACAGCTCTTCCCACCAATGGTTATAAAATTTTCAAATTCTTATACTCGGATGATTTAATGTTCACATCAATTCTTCATCCCGAGATAAAATCAAGCCACTTTCTGTGGCATGGCCACAGGGCATGCCCTAAGGGGCACACTAGGCCCCTTGTGAGTCCCTTTGGAGCCCCAGTAGAGACCTGATGAAACTCTAACAAATATTCTGGTAACTTGTTATTATAAGATGGGGAAGCTTAAAGCGAAATCTAGACTTATGCCATCCAGTACACTTGTTATCTTGGGGCCTATTGAGAGATATTTACTGCAACATAGTGCTGTTGGGCTTGCTTCAGACTGTGTTGAGTTCTTTGCAGGTAGCCCAGAATTCTATCATTAGAACTCTGTTTAGGTTGAAAAAACATGATCATGTGTCTGAGTTCTATTATAAGCTGTGCTGGTTGAAAATTGAATTTTGGATCCAATATAAACTTTTACTTTTGACATTTCTGAGCATACAGGGTTGTGCCCCTAGATACCTAGTCTAGTGTGCAACCTCATACATTTCCTACCACAATTACGCTCTTCAATGCAGTGTGACCTGATGATACCAGGAAGGAGAGAGGTCAGTTTGAAGGCAGTCAGGACAGGGGCTTTCCCCCTGTGCCGCCCCTGAAGAATGGAACAAGCTACCACCCTATATTAAGAAACAGGGAAAGATGAGGGAATTTAAAAAAATGGCTGAAAGGCCCCTGTTTTGTCTCATGAAATATGCAGTTTGATTTTGGATTTTTTTTTTTTAATCAGGCTGTGGCTGGTGAACTGATGTATAGTGTGGAAAATATATAAATAATGGGGGGGGGGAGGGGGAAAGGGGGGAAGGGAAGGATGGAAGGTAAAAGGGGGAATGTATTTATAGTTGTAATAAGTAATTTAAAAATTTATTTTGAAGAAATGAATGACATGTGATGGAATGTTAATATGGTAAATTTAATATGTAATGATTATTTTATTGTATTTTATTACTGTATATTTATTGGATTTCTTCAATAAAATGTTATAACAAAAAAAAGAATATGTAATTATCTAGTTTCGTGGATGTGAAGGATTTGGGTTTATGTGTTGTAATATTTTTTATATTATTTTAGATGTTTGTATGTAATTTTATTGTGTACATTATGAGGGTCTTTTACTAAGGCGCGCTAGCCGATTTAGTGCATGCTAAATGGTAACGCACCCATTATATTCTATGGATGCGTTAGCATTTAGCACGCGCTAAATC
Organism: Geotrypetes seraphini; assembly: GCF_902459505.1. Classification (NCBI taxonomy): domain Eukaryota; kingdom Metazoa; phylum Chordata; class Amphibia; order Gymnophiona; family Dermophiidae; genus Geotrypetes; species Geotrypetes seraphini. Next base: position 354,583,243 of record NC_047086.1, on the reverse strand, counting down.
GGCTAGCTCGCCATAGTAAAAGACCCCCTATTTTTGTGCTCCGCCTTGATAGAGGCGGAATATAAATAAACAAACAAACGTATACTCTGGAGGAGAGGAGGGACAGGGGGAATATGATACAGATATTTAAATATTTAAAAGGTATTAATATAGGACCAAATTTTTTCCAGAGAAGGAAAATTGGTAAAACTAGAGGGCATAAATTGAGGTTGAAGGGTGGTAGACTTAAGAGTAATGTTAGGAAATTCTTTTTCACAGAGAGGGTAGTGGATGCCTGGAATGCCCTCCCAAGGGAGGTGGAGAAGAAGAAAACAGTGATGGAATTCAAAAAAGCATGGGATGAACACAAAGGATTTCTAATTAGAAAATGAATGGGCAAACAGTCACGGTCTGGATCCCGCAAAGGAGATGGTTTGGATAGGCTGGAGTGAGCTTCAACCGCAACTCCAGTAGTTGGAACCTAAGGACAGTACCGGGTAGACTTCTAAGAACTATGACCCAGAAACAACCAAGAAAAAACACATTTTAACTTAATCGTGAAATTGTAATGCATGTGATTACAGGGCAGACTGGATGGACCATTCAGGTCTTTATCTGCTGCCGTATACTATGAATATACAGCCTTGCAAATCTAGATGTAAGGATGGTCCTCATGTTATACCAGCTTAAGGCAGTGATCCTCACTAGTTACTTATATTTGTGGGCCGTGAGCCAGGACCAGACATTTCTGTCAGGTCACAGCAAGTCCTCTTCTGAATAATGCCAGACCACACAAGGGGTTATGAACTAAATGAAATCTACCTTTATTCCTTCCCTCCAAACGAGAGAGAGGCTCGTCTTGTTATACTACAGTTGCAGGTTAAAACAACAAACTATGTACATAGTCCATTTCAGTAAATTTGGTATAAATGTTGTAAATATTTCCTAATTGTAAGATCCTCTTGGTTGGTAGGATCTTGATGTTATGGTTCTCCAAAAGACCCCAAACCCAAAAGACATTCTCCCGACCAAAGCAGGAGCTTAAGAAACCTCTGGTGATGTCACTCATATATTAATGGGAATTCACCATTCAGAGAGATCCAAGCCCTGCCTGGGGTCTCATGCGCCTCACATTTCTAGAAGTTGCTGGAAACCCAAGACAGCTGGGTTTCCAACTGCCTTTTTGCAAGATGTTTACTGTTCAATAAGAGTGCATATGAGGTTTCATGAACCTGTACTAACAGGCAGCAACTCCAGTCCAGAGCTGCTGTTTTCCACATTGTTCTAACCACCTTTAACACAGAGGCAGCCCTAAATTAGAGACTGCTAATGTTCTTTGCCTAGGCTGGGGAGATTCATGCACCAAATCTCACATTCCCTGGTGCATGAAATTACCCCCAGGCTATATATAAAAAGCCTTTTCCACATGTAAAGTGTAAAACAGGCTTTATTTGCCGAAAAACTTTTATAAAATTACCTCTTACATATATGAGTATATGTATGTATCCTAAGAAACTAACATTTTTATATAGAAAAATATTTTGTTAGTTTATGAGCTGAAAATGATTGCTTTATTTAAATACTCTGACGTGCTTCATTTAATCGACACATATCTAGCATTTCTATTAAGCTAACAAAGCTAATGATATTTTACTGCCTCTGTAGACCACAGACCAGTCTGCTTTTAAGAAAAGTTGAATAAATCACCCTGCTTTGAGAAGACCTTTTTCCTCATCTCCAGAAGGACTTGATGTGGCATCTGTCTCTGCACTGTGTCACCTATTCTAAAGCTAACAAATGCATGACATATAATACAAGATTTATAAATTGAGCAAATCCACCCCTTTTCAGCAACGTTCTTTAAATCTCCATTGCTGACAGTCCCTCTGTTTGCTCTGTAACTGTAATAGGCGTATTTTTCAGAAAACTGTGAATAAAAACTGACAAGCTATCAGGGGAATCCGAATGCATAATTGATAGGGGCATAAATTAATATGATTAGGCCTTTATTGGGCGCCATTCCTGCCAAACTTGCAAAAGAGACATGGAATGAAACATAGTCGGGCTCTCAAAGCTGATAGGCATCAATATGTAATACATATTATCGGAATCCTTCTCATGCAGATTGTATTTGACTCAACCTCACTGAAACATCTCTTTTTGCTGTATCAGACAGTCTTGATTAGGTGCTTACTGGGGAATAAAGGAGAAAGCCAAACCATTTCAAAGTGGGGTGCCTTGATGCAAATATCCCTTCTGCAAATTGCATTAAAATGTATTTCTACACAGACATTGTAAAATTATGCTCATAAGACCTACAGCAACATAGGACGCCAGGCAATAGCCTGCATTGTTATTTGCACTTATCCAAAAATCTCATTCAGCTAAATAGGAAATAAACTTCCAAGTCACAATTCAAAGATTTATGTGCAAAATCGATATAGGCTTACTTAAAGAAGCCTTAATTAAGATGGCTTTCAGTTTTTAACCCTGTTGAGTAGGGTTGGAGTCCATTGGTTTCTTAGCTGATCCCTAATGCTGCCATTTAGGAAAACCCTAGATAGTAATTTCCATTAATATTATACGCCAAGCCAGAAATAAATATCATGTGCCAATAAATGTCATCTTTTTACGCTTGAAGTTAAAAGCACAGAGAAAACAAAACATTGCTTCTAACTGGCTTTCTTCAGCTAATTTACAGTTTCCATCTATTGCAAGATGTCGTTCTGTAATCACAAACTCTAGGTCATCTGTGAAAATGAAAGGCCACCTGTATTTTGAAATGTGGCGAATGAATGAAAGCACACTGCCGGGTCTCTACAGCTCATGAGTGCTTCTCCCACACCTGTAATTGTTCTGCAGCTGGGATACATCACATAATATAAAATATTCTGAATTGCTTTTTTTTTTCACTTTTATCCTTGATGGTCATAAGTTGAAGACTGGAAGTAAACTCAATGTCATTTCCTTTATGTTTATGAATTACTATCAGAAAGGGCAGGCTGAGGCTACTTTAGGTGATTTGTGATCAGGTGAGTGCTAGTGTCTGCGGATGGGATGATGAGTTCCCATTGACCTTTGACTGTAGGAATCTTCACACTAACCCACCGCTGGAACTTATTATTCACATCACTGGCATGCATTTGTCATCATTTAACAATGCACATTCTGGGAACATGTCACTCGCTAATGTGTATGTGTAACAGCTATCTGTTCTTAGATTTTCACTTTTTTAATAAATTGGTTTTTCTATGTTTATTTTCCTGAAGTACACTTCCCAATAAAAAGTGCCAGATTTGTAGGGGGGGAGGGGAACCTCTTCCATTTATTTCATAGGAAAGTAGGCATATGATAAAAGAAAAGTCAACTTGCCCAAACATTCCTGTACTAGTAGTACTTCTCAAATTTTTATCTTTTTTGTGGAGGAGCAGCCTGAAAGTGTGAAGCGATGACAGAATTCAAAATGTTTGGACTAGGTGTAGTGGCAGGAGGAAGATGAAGGACTCACATTGATGCAGAATAAATTGGGCAGATGTTACACTTCCAATTCCATCCAATTCATAGGCACCATTTAGGAAGGAGGGATTTATCAAGGAGTGGTAAAGGTTCCTTATATGGAAATATGACCCCTAGAGGTTGTCTTGCAAAATGGCCTATAGGGGTGTCATAATGTTAGTGAATCTGGAATGGAGTGATGGGGCATCACTCCTGGCTGCACTCCCTGGACCCCAAACACCCCATGAGCCACCATGGATACTACAAGTAGCCACTAGGGGTGTTTGGGGGGAGGTTCAGAGGCTCTACATGGGGAAGTTAGTGGCAGGGGGGTCAGTGCATTGTGGGATTCTGTCGGGGGGAAATTCAGCCTGCAGCCCAGGAGCATCAGGCCACAGCTTTGCATAGCTGATGCTTCCAGAAGGTAAAATAACCCCAGCAAAGAGCTGGGGTTATTTTACCATCATTTTTCAGCCCTAACGCGACTTAATGTTTAAGTTGCGGTAAGGGCCATTTACCACAACTTAAAGCCCTTATGTTGCTTGATGAATTCCCCCTTAATTTTACAAGAAGTTGTTACTGTAGTCACATGATGATGTGAACATCTGCCTCCTAAAGGTGAAATGGAAACTCCTAACTCACTGACTGTAATAGGACTCATAATTTGTTTCAGAAGTGACTGATTTTCAGCCCTTACTTATGGTTATGGTTGGACTGATAGACTACCAGTGAAAACCCCTCTGTCCTGTAAGACCAGCTTGCTTTAAAAATAAAGAATGATTCGATTTTACCCAGACATTTGTCCAGCCCAGTAAGAATCTGTGTAGAACTTAATGAGACTTGGAGTACAAGTGAGGCAGATTTGCAAGTTGGCAGACTTCTAAAGAAAGCAGTCAACAAAGAATTCTGATAGTGTCAGAGGAGTCTACAAGAAGGATACCTTTCACCCTATCAGTCAGGTCTTGCTATAAACAGCTGCAGTCTTTGAGGCCTGAATTGGGATAAAAAGCTTGATTCCAGGCTGACAAATCTTTCCAGCATCATGTTGGCTAAGTCTATAAAAACTCCAATTAGACAACATCTAAGTCAATTTTTTTTTTTTAATTCTCCTCTACCATGATTTGGTATGATGGTCAGAACATAGCATCCTGAACCTTTAGGGGCTAGTTACAAATAAACTTTTTTTTTCTGCTCCAAATTGGGAAGCTCATGCCACATTTTTCCTTAATTGTGAAGAGGAGATGCCATATTTGGAGAGAAAGAAGCTGAGGAATAAGAGGAGCTACCTGTGCTGCACTAACTTGAATTTTTCTTCATAACTAAATGGAGCATTTTTGTTACATAAGAACATAAGAAATGCCTTCACCGAATCAGACCTCTGGTCCATCTAGTCCGGTGACTCGCACACGTGGAGGCCAATCCAGGTGTTCCCTATTTAAGTCCTAAGTGTTCCCTGATGAAGTCCTTAAATTCCCGTATCCCTCAATGTGATTTGCAAGGAGGTGTGCATCCAACTTGCACTTGAATCCCATAATGGAGGTTTCCATCACTACCTCCTCCAGGAGAGCATTCCAAGCAACCACCACTCACTGTGTAAAACAGAACTTTCTGACATTAGTCCTGGGCCTGTCGCCCCTCAATTTCAGTCTATGACCTCTCGTCCGAGTCACATTTGACAACGGCAATAGTGATGCTTCTTGGTCTATTTTGTCAAAACCTTTTAGTAATTTAAAAGTCTCTATCATGTCCCCTCACAGTCTTCTCCTCTCAAGGGTGAACAAGCTTAGTTTTCTGAGGCAGTAAAGATTTACAACTCTCTATCTCAATATGAATGCAAGCTATTTGGAACACCGTTAGGGGTATGCATTTGTTAGTCGAAAGTCAGTTCATTTGTGATCCTTAAAAAATTTAGCACATGTTACATAGTAACATAGTAAATGACAATAGATAAAGACCTGAATGGTCCATCCAGTCTGCCCAAAAGTTATACACATTAAAAAATACATGATTAAATTATCTTGTCTCTTCTTTGATATTTCTAGGCCATAGATTGTAAAGTCTGGTGTTGTCCTAGGTTCCAAATGCTGAAGTTTCTGTCCAAGCTCTCTCCGGCCTATCCAACCATGCCATTGCTTGCAGGATATCTATCGTAAAGTCTAGTCAGTAACATCCCCAAATCAACCTGTATCCTTGGTAGTCCAGTGGTGGTCATTGGGGGCAGAAGGGCAGTCCCCTTGCTCCTGCCCATTGTGACTCCATTCTAAAATGGCTGTCACAACCTCCTGTGACAGCTTGAGGTAGTACCCAAAGTGTGCACTATGAGCCTGATTCTTTATGGCACCTGACTAATCTGTACCAACTAGCGCGGCACTAAACACAATTCTGTGAAAGTTATATACACCTTATGAAATCATGCTTAGCACCAGTGGGTCATAAATCGGAGGCACACCCATTTAAGCCAGCTGAAACCAGGCCTAAATACCTGTGCCTAAGTTATGAGCTGACCAGTTGGTCGACGCATAACAAGTTGGTCGGCGCAGCACTCATGAACCACCAATGACCATACGCCCTTTTAGATTCGCACACGGAATAAGGCGCATAACACTTATTACAACGTGCCTACCAAGCTGCGTGTGTAACTTCTAATTCATATTAATTAGTGTCAATTACAAGTGACAATTGTCCATTATCAGCACTTATTAAGCCAATTAATCAATTACGTTGTACATTCACATGAGCTACATTCACCGATATGCGTTTACAACCTTAGACGCCATATGCAGAATTTGGAGGGTATGTGCATAAAGGACACACAGTGTGATATCTTGAGGGTTCACTATTACCGATGAGCAACATTTGTTTCAAATGACAGCACATTCCTACTGCATAAATAGCACAAATTTGCCCAATTAGTTATGTAATGGTGATACTGAATTCTGGATGGCACCCACATTAATTATCTGCTTGCAGCCTAAAGGTGATTCCCCCTTTCCTCTGTCCCCTGACAAAATCTGATCCTCCATCCTCCCGCCCCCCTAACAAAGTCTAATCCACCTCCTCCTACCCCCATGACCCCCCCCCCTTTCTTTCTACCCCTTGACAAAGTCTGATCTAACCTCCTGGCCCTTCCCCCAGTTTTCAGCAGCCCTCTTCCCCTCCTCCTCCCCCAGACCTACCTTAACAAGCCTTGTGGTCTGGTGTTTGTTTGGGCAGGTGAAAACCACCATTTCTAGACTGTTGCTAGAGGTCGCAGTGGCCATTTTCAATCATGAGCCATGAAGGGAAGGAGTAAGTGGAGTTTGCTTCTGCCCTGATGACCTCTAGACCACCAGGGCTGTTAAGGTAGGCCTAGGTGACCTGATGTAACTTTGAGAGAGGGCTAGGAAGACGATAAGACTTTATCAGGGTGTGAGAGGAAGGGGGATCATACTTTGTCCAAGACAGAAGGGGGGACATGAGGACGCTTCTTCTGTGGGTCCCAGCCAATAATCAAGTAGGAACTACATACATTTTATATGCAGGTCCCGGCTGAATATTGACTGGGACCCAAGATATGTCCACTGAGACACAGATATTCAATGCCAATTCCCAGACATGATCCAGCACTAAATATTCAAGTTTAATTTAGCTGGCGACAGTGCATTAAAAAAGTTTGACTGGCATTGGCTGAATATTGACTGGAATAATAATAGTTAAATGGTTTTACAACTACATTATGAATTAAAATCCCGGTCAGCAAAATATTTTGGAAGGAATTAAGGCATCAGCTCTGCAGGACTCAAAGGCGTTATTGAGGAAGTTCGGCAAATGAAACCATTAACATGCAGTGTTCACATATGGGGTCACAGAGATGTTGTGAACCAGAGCTTTGTCATATAACTGGGCTTTATGTAGCTTGCAGACCTCTTTCCCTAGTCTATCATGACATACATGTTCTTCACATTTCACCATTTGATCTCTAGAAAAAAGACAGAGATGATCTATTAAGTGTACTGTAATTGCTGATGTTTCCATGGAGTGAGGCCATGTAAAGCCAAAAATGTGCAGCTCTGGTCCATTGAGCTGGTGACTTTTTGGCTGCCATCCCAAAGAGGATACACAAAAGAATTTGTTATGCCTAGTAATTTGAGTCCTGAAGGACAGGGGGAGCAAAGTGCTGCAAGGCCTTGGTTAGGTGACTTCAACAAAATAAATGTTTACTTTGAGGTGTGTTTTTAGCTTAAAAGTATTTTATTGGTGACTAGATTTCAACAACACAGTAGAAAATCCCCCAAAGGTGTCCTATGTACCAACACTAAAACTGCTACATCAGCTAGAATCAATGGCTACCATTGTCATCAATACAGTATACAAACTTTAAAATGTATTTATTTAAAAAAATTCATACCCACCTATTCCTAGGTGGTTTACAAAATACAGTCATAAAATGGATACAGACAAAAAGGCACATATAATAATTTCATACAAACAAGCAACGCATACACTAGTTTCTTCAAAGAGACAGATATCTAGCATCGCCATCTATATATATCAGTAGCAATTAACTCATAAATCCTGTATAAATAACACTGGTCAACAAAAAAAAGTTTTTCTTTCTACAGAGAACTTAAGAAGTGTTGTTAGTTAATTTAATTACGCTGATTTCAGATCTGTAATTGAAATTCAGCTAGCACATCAGGTTTCTGAAATACACGTTACTGATTGCGAATATGAACTGTGTCCCACCAAACTTGTGTTAAGGAGTTTACTCTGACAACAAACACAAAGATATTAAGGAGACATGTTACAGCGTATATTTACGCCTCTCTTAACTCACACAAAAGTGATGTCAGCATATTCAGAAATGTTTGACACTTGCTTTTACGCTTGTACTGTACATTTGTCTTTCTTTGCAAGAACCAATAGTTTCACATCATACTGGGATTGAACTTTCCCTGATATCTGCTTTCCATCACTTTGATATCTTGATGAAATCTTTCCCCATGCTCATCGCTGACATCACCAAGATTGGGTGGGAAGAAGTTGAGGTGAGAATGTAAGAAGTGCATTTTAAGTGACATTCTAGCACCCATTAGCTGATATGATGTCAGCATGTTCTCCACAAGCTCAGCATAATTCTCTGCATCTGTGATTACCAAGAAAATTCTGAACAATCAGCATGAATGCTTCCCATGCTTCTGATTCTGCTGGGTTCAGCATCTGTTTGAACGCGTCATCAAGGATCAGTTCATGGATTTCAGGTCCAACAAAAACACCTTTGATTTTGGCTTCACTTTTCTCGAAACCAAACATACTTCTTAGGTGCTGAAATGCATCATCATTCTGCCTTGACAAAATTTTTCAGCAGACCCAATTTTATGTGAAATGCTGGAAGATAGATTTTCTCATGATGAACTAACAGCAGGTGCTTCACATTGTATCTGCCAGGTACAGATTCATCTCGGTTTAGCCATTGTTTCTGCCTGTAATGTTTGGCATCATCGCGACTGTTCCAAAGACACAAGAAGCACATGTATTTAGTGTATCCCAGTTGCAGACTCAGAAGGAGTGACACAACTTTGAGATCACCACAGAGGTTCCACTGGTGATCTGCATAGCATGTGAGTTTTAAAAGTGTCTCCATCGACTCGTACGTTTCCTTCAATCCAACTGCATGAGCAACAGGAACAGATGGCTTCTGGTTTCCATTATGGCTTCTGGTTTCCATTGTGTAAAAGTACCGCTTTAAAGCTTGTTTTGCTTGAATCAGTGAATAGTCTCCATTCGTCAGAAACATGTTCATGCATGAGACCATTAATATCAGTACAGAAACAAATGTTTCCTTCCATTTGGTAAAAGGAAGCCGGGATGGTGTGATGATCATGAAAAAATGATACTTTGATGTCCTGCCTTAAAAGATTCCATTGCTTCAGCCTTGGACCCAACAATTCTGCTTTCTCCTTTGACAGTGACAAGTCTCTAACCAGATCATTAAGATCTTCTTGAGTTAGCAGGTGAGGTTGCTTTTCATCCACTTCAGGTTCCTACACCTCCTCCACAGCAGCAGAGGCACATTCTTCATCTGAACTTTCAGCACATTATACTGCAGATGTGGAAGGAGGAATTTGAACTGGATTCTCCAAGTCATGAGGAACAGGTTTAATTGCTGACGGGCAATCAGGACATACAATTTTTTTATTTATTCCTCTTTGTGAGTCCAACAATTTTTGCCATGCAAAAATAACAGTCTGAGTGATGATTTGTTGGTTCACGCCACACTATGAGTACAGCGAAAGGCATCTTCTTCCGTTTCCCATTCAGCCACTGTGTTAATCTGGAATAGCAGACAGTGCAACACATATGAGGTGCCCATGCTTTATCTTAATCGCCAGCTTTACAGCCAAAATAATGCTTGTATGCACTTTGAAGGCTGCTAGACATATTCTTTCGCTGATCTTATACAGTAAATTGTCCGCAGACATAACACAACCTCGTCTGTTCATAATAATTATAATATCTTAGACAAAAACAAACAAAATATAAAAATTCACAGTTAGAAAAAGTAGCACAATCACTTTTTAGTATAAACTTTCAAATTACCGGTATACGTATGTGATTGATGAGCTGTCCTAAAATGCAATATTGTATTACAGAAACAGTAAAATACAGATGCTTCACGGTAGCATTATTGGCGAAAATGATATAAGCACAATAACCACAGAGGAAAATAAAGTGCCAGTGCTTAGATAAGTAAATTTATAAGATCTAATATCCAGCACTGATAATACAGAGCAGGTGGATGTGGGACGGTAAAGGCGATGATGGTCCCAGTTTGGTGTTATGACTAAATATATGGTTTTAGGGTCTTAGCACTTTACAAATACAGTACTTTGTTATTAGTTTATAAGGAAAAACTTTAGAGCTGTGATTAAAAAATTGAGATTTGATCAAGTCGTCACAGATTATAATTTATTATCTCTTAGAAGTTTGAGATGGTAGAATTAGAACAAACATCCCACCACAAAACAAAACACAACACAACCACACTACTTTAATTAGTAAAAACCTGATACACCCACATCAAAACCTTAAAACCATATTCCTTCCCTGCATCACATTTCAAATTTATTACTTTATTATAGCAGACCAGCTAAACTGCAAGGAAGGGAACCCGCAGGAAACCAAGACCTCCAGGGGAAAATTGAAAGGGGGGATAATTCCTTTACTACTTACTGAAACGGAGCAAGCTAAACAGATCAAACAGCATAGCCGCTGGTGGGTGGTAGCTAATCGACACAAATGCCAAAACAGGAATTTAAAGAAGCTGCACATGCGCAGAGCCTACACCCCTTCCCACGGGCTACAATTCAAATTTAACACAGCAGGGGGAACCGCACACCACTAATTGAAGAATCGCCAGCTACACACGGTTAACTATCAAACATGCCCCAATGTAATCGAGCACTGCAGCCGAGTCCAGTCAAGTTTCAAGTTTATTTAAAAAATTTTATACCGCTTAATCAAACTTCTAGGCGGTGTACAATAAAAAATACCATAAAAACAAATTAAAGATTAGTGATACTAAATAATACCAGGGTATATTAGTAGAATACATGATGTGACATATGGGGCTCCTTGTACGAAGGCGCGGTAGCAGTTTAACACACGTAATACCACGTGCTAAACCGCCGGCCGCACTAGCCACTACCGCCTCCTCTTGAGCAGGCGGTAGTTTTTAGGCTAGCGTGGGGGTTAGCGCGTGATGAATAGTCGTGCACGCTGAAACCGCTAACACGGCTTCGTAAAAGGAGCCCATAGACTTACTTCAAACAAATGGGAAAAAGAGGGCAAAAACTACAATCTTTGGAGAAAAGAGCACAAAAAAGGAAAAAACAATAGATGAGGGTAAAAACTACAAAGCCTTGTCCTTAAAAGGATAGTTATTGTCCAAAAGCATCCTGGAACAAGAATGTTTTTGACTTGGATTTAAATTGATTTAATGCGGATTCGATGCGTAAGTGATTGGGCAACGAATTCCAGAGAAAGGGTGCAGTGATAGCGAAATTATTAGATCTCAACGTGTTGATTGACTTTAAAGATGGTACAACAAGGAGATTCTGTGACATAGAACGAAGCGACTAGAAGGACTGAAAGGGATTAATAGTCTGTCAATGAACTCCGGTTGATTGTTCGAGCATATTTTAAAGGTTAAAAATAAGATTTTGTAGCTGATTCTATGTTCAATGGGAAGCCAGTGTGCACTGAACAAAAGAGGTGAGACATGATCATATTTTTTTGCGTTACAGATAATTGTGATGGCTGTGTTCTGCACAATCTGAAGGCATCTTATTTCCTTTTTTATTATGCCCTTATAAAGGATGTTACAGTAATCTATGCAGGAAATTACCAGAGAGTGGATCAATGTATTCAAGGAGGCTGGTTCCAATAAATTATTAAGAGCCCCCCACTCTAACCAAACCCATTCCTCATAAAGAGACTACACACTATACCTAGAACTCAACTACTGTTATATCCATTGAAGTTCTGTATTTAAACCTTCTGGCCCCACCTTATTCCATTGAAAGATCATTCTCTGCTCCTTCTGTTGAAGGAGCAAAGATTCATTGCCACCCCTATCTAGGTGGAGTTGAAGGAGAACCAAATATTTCAGGTCCCTCTCCTGATGATTCTTAGTCATCTAATGTTCTAATGTGGGTGCATGAATACGCTTATTCCTAATACAGCTCAAATGTTCTGATATCCGTATCTCAACTTAAAAGAAGAGATGGCTCAGGGGTTTTATGATAGAGGTCTATAAAATACTGAGTGGAGTGGAAAGGGTAGATGTGAATCGCTTGCTCACTCTTTCCAAAAATATCTAGGACTGGGGTTCATGTGAGAAAGCTACCTAGTAGTAGATTTAAAACATTCTGGAGAAAATATTTCTTCACACAATGTGTAATTAAACTCGAATTCGTTGCCGGAGAATGTAGTGAAACCAGTTAGCTTGGTGGACTTTAAAAAAGGTATGGATAATTTCCTAAAAGAGAAGTCTATAGGCCATTATTGTGATGGTTTGGGAAAATCCACTGCTTATTCCTAGGATAAGCAGCATATAATCTGTTTTACTTCTTGGGATCTAGCTAGGTACTTGGGACCTGGGTTGGCCACTGTTGGAAACAGAATACTAGGCTTGATGGACCTTCGTTCTTTCCCAGTATGGCAATTCTTTTGTTCTTATTTTGAAAAGTTCACAGCTCTTCCTCGTGATGTGAAAGGGCTACGTCCGCTAAGCAGCGTGGAAAAATAAAAAAAAACCTGAAGAGACAACACGCACACTCAACTCGGGAAGGAGACCTCAGGAGCTGATTGGCTTAACAAAATATTGGCGAGCTTAAGAGGGCACTTCCAGATCCGCAGCCTGCAGCAAACTTTAACCACTGCATTGGACTGTGTCCACTGAGAAGAGCTGCTTGTCAGCTGCCCACCCTAAACGTCACCAGAAGGAGGGTGCCTCCTCACTCCCAAAGTAAGATTCCTTCACTTGAGGGACATGTTGTTTAAGTCATCATGCTTTTTTTTCTCCTCTCTCTAATACTTTCATTTATCTTTCCCGTTTTATATTGTAGTTTTTTTCCAGGTTTCTTTTTTAATTATTGGACACGGCTTTGACATTGCTTACAAAAAGGTATTACAGGTAGTCCCTGAGTTACAGACGCTCGACTTAAGTGTGATTTGTACTTAAGAACATGGTTGAGGCTTCATTTGATTTCACTGAGCAGTATTTCCAGTGGTATAGACCCCCTACTCTTCTCCCGCAGCAGCTTCAGGAATGATGCATGGCCACATTAAGAACAGTGTGTGGTTGGGCATGCTGTACCTTAGAGGGAACAGTGGTAGGGGCAGCTGGCCCTTTTTTCAGCTGGGAGCAGAGGTAAGCAGCAAGAATCTTAAAATCTACACGTTCTGAGTTACATACAAATCCGACTTAATAACAGCTTTAAACACATAACTTGTTCTTAACCCGGGGACTGCCTGTATATTAAACCCAGTAAACCATAAAACATAAGCCATGAATGTTTGCACACATCACATAAATACGTATGTCTACAGATCCGTGCAAGTAGATCTCTCGGTGCTTACTTTTGGCAGGGACGTTACTTTTTGGATGAAGATATGCCTATTTGATAAGCTGTGGTGCTCTCTGCTGCGCGGTTTATAAATTAGGGCATATATTTTGACTGCCCATTTACTGGAACACATTTCCACTTTCCTGACTTATATAAATTACCCTGGATTATTTGCAAATGACAAGCAATAAAACCGAAAGTGAAATGAGATCAAATAAAATTAAAGAAACAAACATCAGAAAATAAAAGAACTTAGAAACACCACTAGGCAAAATGAAATAAATTAATGAAAACCTGGCATGCATACCCTTGCCTCTCTTCGGATTCTATCGCAATACTCACCGCTCTTGTTTGTGTATAGTGCAGTTCTAGAGGCCACATTGTTCCTGAAGAAAATTGGAAACTTAGTAGATCAAGAGACCTTTTAAAATACCAAATAAATGTGTTGTAGTACATAAGCCTGTGTGACCTAAAGAAGGAACCTGTGAGACCTTAAAAGCTCATTTCTGCATCTTTTGTGCGTTGGTGCTTTAAAAAATATCATAACCTCCTTGACTCCAGTTGTCTGTGTGTACTAATTCATCTCCTGGTCTGTTCAAGTGTAATGAGGTATGGTTGTATTGTATTTGGCAGTCTTTTATGCATATGTGACTATAATTCATTTACTTGCTGAATTCAGAATCATAGGATTAGTATTTCAAATCCAATTAGCTTATAAGAACTAGAATGACAAAAGCTGCTTTACTACAAGGGGGTGCTGAAAAGTTCTCAGCCCAACCAAGAAGAGAATGACGTGGATATGATTCAATCAATGACTTGAAACAATGTCAAAACATAGAATTTACTTTCTGCAAATTGGCTCTTAACAAAATAAGATACTCTTTTCAGCTACAGTGGCAAAATAATGCTCAGAGTTTAGGAAGTTGGCTGGTTGGGCTGGGAACTTTTCAGCACCCCCCCCCCCCCGCATACTATTTGAGTTTCTGCCAGGTACATGTAACCTGGATTGGTCATGGTTAGAGAAAGGATACTGGGCTAGATGGACCATTGGTTTGACCCAGTATGGCTATTCTTATATTTTTATGTGTGCCAAGTATAGGACAATCAAGCCATTGTGACATCACTGACGAGGTTGGCTCTTAGGCATTGGTGGAATGAGGCATCATGACCTCACAATCTCAGCTCTGGAATGTTGCTTTGAGGGGATGCTGAAAAGTTTTCAGCCCAACCAAGACGAGAACGACGTGGATATGGTTCGGTCAATGATCTGAAACAATGTGACAACAACAAATTTCGTTTCTGAAAATTGGCACTTAACAAAATAAGATTTTCAGCTACAGTGTCAAAATAATGCTCAGAATTTAGGAAGTTGATGGGCTGAAAATTTTTCAGCACCCCCTCGTATATTGTTTATTGAAAGCTTCTATACCGCTACTAATGACTGGAGAGTCAGTTCAGGGTGGTGTGCATGAGCTTCTGTAATGGTATTACAATACATGAGCTTCTGTAAAGGTGTTACAGTTCAGATTTAGAGTGTTTCTGTATATCAAGTAAAATCAGAAATAACTGCCAGAGAGTACCTAGACGGTATAATCAAAATGCTGTAGTTCTAAAATATTTATATTCCATCATACAGGAATATATTTTCAATGGCTTTAAAAGTGGACTTTTTTCCACTGGGTTTCATTTACTAGTCAGCAATAGTATTAATAGCTAGAAGTATTTTTAGATGATGCTTTGAAATACTCATCCGAAAAAAGGAAAAAAAAAAAAGTTTTGCTCAGTAGCCATAAAATCTCTTATCAGGATGCTCACATACCCAGGTGATGATAATGCTAAAAAGACAAAGTAAAGAATGTCAATCTGCTAGATATTCTGTTTTGTTCTGGGGTTGTTTGTTTTTTTTTGGTAAATATATCTCTGTAACGTCAACACAGCTATAATTATGACCAAAATGTAATGAAGGATTTCTACTGTGATTGGAATATAGATGATTATATCAACCATTCTACAATCACATGGAAAATATACCCTTTGAGCATCATATCATTTATTACAATAAGCATTAATACATATGCTGATATATTATCACATTCAGACTTTTTTATGTTGCCCTTTTTAGAAAATATAAATCCATTACAGTAATGGATTTCTCAGACCATAATGTTTGGTTCCAATTCCTAATGGAATACAGTGTTTATCACTACAATGCCATACCATTGTGCAGCCTGAGTCTGTGCAGGTCTCATGGATCTCGTGGGGGCTTTTTTACTTAGCAGAGATCATAAATTTTAGAGTTAAAATAGAAGAGCATTTGAACTTGGTAACCCATATTGCACACACGTGAAGTTTCACAGATATTTATTCATATATACAGGAGGTACTTTTTCTAAGAGGAAAGCACGTTTTTCAGAAAATAGTTCTTAGAAAATTACATAAGGGTATGTTCACAAAAAGGGCTACATTTTCTATATGGGGCCCAAAACCTTAGCGCTATAAAAGTGCTATTCTATAAGCCACACTTAAAGTTAGGTGCAGTTTATAGAATAGCTTTTATGCCTGGGAAACAAGACTAAATTTAGGCCTAGCCATTTGCAGCAGTGAGAACATGATTCAAATGTCTGCACTTAAATTTAGACACAGAGGCCATATTTCTGTAATAACAAGCATAATTTTAAGGAATGCCCTGATCTGCCTATTCCCCATCCATTTCCACACGCCCTTTTTTGACTCACATGTAAAATTTAGGCACAGATTTCAATCCTAAGGGCCACTTTTATAAAGTCGTGGTAGCAGTGCTGCCGTGGTAAATGCACCAAGGCCCAAAGGAATTAAATGGGCTTCTGTGCATTTACCACGGCAGCACTGCCACTGTAACTTTGTTAAAGACCCCCTATGAATTCTGGTGACGTCATGCGGTTGAGCAGACACTGAGAGGCTCTGCTCCCGTCCTTGAGTCCCCTATCATCTGCTTAAAAGCGGCGTTTCGAACGGGCTATGGTTCGTTTCGAGCAGGGCATGTTCCCCGCAGGTGTGCAGCTCCTTCGGGTGGTGTCCGGCAACTTTTATGGTGACCCGGCCGGTTTGCAAAGAATGGGAGTGTGGCAAACTCCCTGACACCAAGATGGCGTCGGCTTCCAGCCCCGCGAGCCCTACAGCTCCACCTAACCCCACAT
This sequence comes from Geotrypetes seraphini, assembly GCF_902459505.1. Taxonomy (NCBI): domain Eukaryota; kingdom Metazoa; phylum Chordata; class Amphibia; order Gymnophiona; family Dermophiidae; genus Geotrypetes; species Geotrypetes seraphini. The sequence continues at coordinate 354,566,484 of NC_047086.1, read as the reverse complement.
AGTCTGCTGAAATCATAGCGGAGATCACTGCGGCTGTCGAGTCTGCTATAGATAAAAGGCTGCAGCAGTTTTTTGATAAGATTGACATGGCTCATGAGCACCTGGATAGCATGAGCCTGGAACTAGATGAGGCCCAGACGCGGGTGAGTACCTTGGAGGATAAGGTTTCCCCGCTGGAGTCTAGTGCTGCCTGGGTGGCCAAGCAGTTAGCTCAACTGGCAGAGAAAGTGGATGATATGGAGAACCTAGCCCGATGGAACAATCTCCAGTTGGTTGGGCTGCCGGAGCGGATTGCAAAGGCTGAGTTGGTTGCATTCCTGGAGCAGTGGATTCCGGAGTCCCTGTCTATGGATCCCCGCCTGGTAAAGCTGCATGTGGAGCGTGCTCATCGATTAGGGCCTAAGGGGGCTGATGGTTCGAGACCCCGAGTGGTAATTTTCAAAATTTTGAACTTTGCCCACAAAACAGCTATTCTGCAGGCGATCTGGGCGGGCCGAGGCTTGCATCATGACAACAAAAAGATCTTGTGCTTCTAGGACTATTCGCCCTTGGTAGCAGCATGCAGGTGGGAGTTTACCCCCATCTGCTCCGCATTGTTTCAACATAAGGTGAAATTTTCCCTCCTTTATCCAGCGTGCCTTCGGATCCAGCTGGAGGGTAGAATGCAGACTTTTGATTCGCCTGCGGAGGCCCTGACTTTGTCAATACACTGGGCATCATTGTGGCCCTGCCATCAGACCCCCGCCGGCACCAGGGGCCTAGGGACAACTCCGCTGGGGACACCTGACTCTTGGTTTGATTGGTTCGTGGTAGTGTGTGAGTTGCTGGTCTGTCTGAGTGGAGGGCTGGTGAGGTTTGGCTGGGGAGTTGAGATGCGGAGGCTCATCGGTCTTGGGAGTCTGTTTGGGATGCAACTAACTTGCATTGTTTGGGGTGGTGGTGCATTGGATAGTATTGAGGTGGTTTGTGTATTGTACCTTGGGGGTTTGCTCTGTTCCTTAGTTGCATGGGGGAGAGGATTGAGACGTTTGCTGTGAAGTGGGTTTACAGGGATTAGTACTGGGAGGGATGGGGGTGGGGGACCACATTGGTTTGGGTTTTGGGGGGTGGGGTAGAGTGGGGCCTGCACTCCAGTGTTGGGGTAGTTTTTTCTGGGCAGGGTCTGGTGAGCGTTGGGCGCTGGACCTTCATGTCTCCAATTTGGTGCCTGCTGTTAGTTATCTGTAGTATGATCGTGGGTGAATCTATTTTACGGGCATGATCGTGGAATGTGGCAGGTATTAACTCACCCGCCAAGCGCTCCAAAATTTTATAGTCTTTGAAGAAACAACATGTACATATTGCATGTCTCCAGGAGACCCATTTGTCAGACAGTGAACATGACAAATTGGCTAGGAGCTGGGTTTGGGTGGTCCATTACTCCTCGGGCACTACTCATAGTGCCGGGGTGGGCGGTCCTCTTAAGCAAATTTCTTCCTTATACTGTTCACCAGGTTGTTAAGGACCTTGGGGGGTGGAGGTTTTTGTTTCTTCATTTGGTGGTGCTAGGGAAAGAGATGGTGATTGCTAATATCTATGTCCCAAATGTGTTTAACATGGAATTTTTTTCAACAGTAGAATTTTGAATAGGCGATTAATCAAATTTAATAATAAACTTGAAACTTGTGTGTCACCTTTCAGCATCTCCCCATTCTGATGTTTGGTGATTTCAACGTGGTTCTTGACCCGGATATGGATCGACTATGGGGGGGGGAGGAGCTTCTTCAACTGACTACCGGCCTGCGTGGGGCTTCGCCCAGTTTTGCCAAGTATTGGATTTGGTGGATGTTTGGCACCTTCATCATCCTGTAGATAAGGACTTTACCCATGTGGCGCGGGCTCATCCTACTATGTCTTGGATAGATTATGTATTGGTGTCTTCTTTCTTTCTCCCTAGGGTGTTTCATGCGGAGATTGGCACCCCCACTATTTCTGGCCATGCCATAGTGTGGGTGGAGATCCAGGGTGTCCAACTAGGGTCTATGCCTGGTCAGTGGAGGTTCCCCAAATATCTTTACTGGGATACCCGTTACAGAGAGTACATTCTTCAGAAATGGGATGAATATTTGCAGGATAATGTTGCCTCTACATCAGATCCCGTGCTTTTAGGGGAGGCTGCCAAGGCAGTCCTCCGCGGGGAGACCATAGTATACATGGCCAGGCAGCGGAAAGAACGCTCCCGGGAACTTTTATATTTGCATCATAGGACTGAGACCTGTAAGCATCGATGGATCGCTTCCAGGAATCCAGCTGTTCGAGATTCCCTTCAGGTTGCTCGGGTGGCATTACAGGTTAAGATTCATGAACATACTTGAAAATCCTTCCAATTTTACAAACATAGGTTTTATAGATATGGAAATCGTTCTGGTAAACTATTGGCCCGTATGGTGCACCCTTGGCAGGGCCCCCATTTTTGCAGGATAAGTCTTTAGTCACCGATAGGGATCGTCTCACTGACATTTTTTCCCGCCACTTTAGGGAGTTCTTCTCCAGGAGAACTTCGTCTCTGGGCGCCATGGCCTCCTATTTGGATTTTTTACCGCTGCCTCGGGTTTCGGAGGCCGAGGTTGAGGTTTTGCATGTTCCCGGTACGGCTTTGGAAATACAGCAGGTCATTAGGGAATCTCCGCTTTCCAAAGCCCTGGGACCCGATGGTTTATCTTCTGAATTTTATAAAATTTTACAGGATCGTATTGTTAGTTCTTTGGAGGCTTACTTTGCCCAGGTGGCATCCTTGGGGGCCTTTCCTGCTCTTATTAATCGAGCACATATTATGTTGATTCTCAAACCTGACAAAACTCCAGCTTTTGTGGATTCTTATTGTCCTATTTCATTGATTAATTTTGAGCCTAAACTATTGGCTAAAGTTCTGCCTAATCATTTGGCTGGCTTTCTGCCGGATTTGATTCACGCGGACCAGGTAGAGTTCGTTCAGGATAGACAGGCGGTATGGAACATCTGGAAGGTCATGGCGGCTTTGGGTCATAGTGCTACTCACTCCCTCCCGGGCCTGCTGATTGGCCTTGATGCTAGTAAAGTGTTTGATTGTGTGGATTGGGAATACTTATTCGCTGTGCTAGAGGGCTATGGGTTGGGGGGTTCTTTCCTGACCATGGTTCATCTTTTGTATCACCTTCCTAGTTCGGCGGTGCTGGTTAATAGTATGGTTATTTTCCGGTGGAGCACGTTATTTTCCGGTGAAGCGCAGCACCCGTCAGGGTTGTCCTTTCTCCACGTTATTATTTATTTTATCCTTGAAGCCTTTATTGCGGCAGATTCAGGAGGACAGATTGATTTTTGGGTTTTCCATGGGGCAGGAGGAGGTGCGTTGTTTGGGGTTTGCGGATGATATTCTGCTCCTGTTGACCCAGCCGGGCCGGTCTCTCCAGCGGGCGCTGTGCCTGGTTGGTGCTCATGGGAGGGTGTCTGGTTTGGAGTTAAACTTGGATAAATCGGAGGCCTTGGCTGTAGGCGGGTACGCTTATGTGGATTGGTCAATTCCCTTCCCTCTGCGAAAGGTGGCACACAAACTTAAATATTTGGGGGTGTATATAACTGACAATTTATCCCGGGCTTATAGGGAAAATTTCACAGCATTATTGAACCGGTCCAGGGATCTTTTGGGTCTTTGGTCTCGCTTTCCTTTGTCCATAAGGGGTCAAATTGCACTTTACAAAATGGTTTTTTGTTTGTTTGTTTGAAATATCTTTATTAGCAATTGCAAAGGGACATACAACCAGAAGTGGATAAAGCAAAGAGAAGCATAACAACCAGAGAAAGCAACAAGTGAAAAAACATGACACCAGATGAGGCATAATACAAAATGGTTTTGTTCCCTAAGTGGGTTTATGTGAATCAGACTTTTCCATTCTATATGACCAATAAGGATATCAACCTGTATCACACTGTATTACGTAAATTTCTTTGGAATAATAGAAAACCCAGAATTACTCTTGCTCAATTATTGTTACCTGTGGGGCGGGGTAGACTGGCGCTTCCAGATTTCAGGAGATATAACATAGCCTGCCTTCTTCGGCACCTGGTGGACTGGATCAAAAACACTCAGTATTACACACCTGTCATTCTTGAACAATAATTGATGGCCCCCACCCACCTGATGTATTATCTTCATGCCAAGCACCCTTACCAGATTTTCCCTACCAGGAACCATCCTTTGCTGAGATCTATGTGGCAATGTTGGCAATGGTTGTGTAAGCTTATGCATCTGCCTTTTACCTTAACGGTTCTGTTGCCCTTGTGGGGTAATCGAGATCTGGATCCTGATGCTTCCAAACTTTACATGCAGTGCTGGAGTGTTCGTGGTCTCTGCTATGTGCATGGCATGGTATCGGAGGAGTGAGTGCCTCGCTCATTCCAGGACCTACAGGCGGAGGGTGTCTTGGAGGCCAGAAACTGGCTTTTCTATCGCCTGGTGTCTAACTATCTCCACTCTTTAGATGCTGCTACTTTGACGAAGACGGGGCGGATGTGGTGTGTGAGACTTTGACTTTGTCCCACCAGTCTCGGATCAGTCTGTCTTTCCATCAGGTCAACTTGGGCTGCTTTAATCCTACTTGTGACCCTGAGGTGGTGGCAGCTGTGTGGAACCAGGATCTTTCCCCTTCTGAACATATTACCAGCAATGGAGTTTATCTTCTTATGAAACATCTTCCTTGGCTGACCCGCTCTGTTGTGCTGCAGGAGCAGCACTGTAAGTTTCTTTTGCGGTTTCAAGTATCTCCATACTAGACCTATGTCTCTGGATTTGCCTCCCATGCTCGGAGTCCTAAGTGCCAGTCCACCCGGCTTGCATCATATGTTCTGGTCTTGTGACTGCCTCCAAACATTTTGATCTTTTGTAGCCATGTACCTGCAATCTGCTCTACGCAAGCAGATCTCTTTGAGGGCAGATGTTTTGTTTTCTCACAGGTAGTTCATTTGGGATTTTCTACAGGGGGTAACATGCTATTGCAAAAGGCCTCCTTATTGGCCCGGAAATGTATCCTATTGTTGTGGCGTCAGGCCGAAGCGCCCACCCTTACTATGTGGAGAAATGAAATGTTCACTCTGTTAAAATTTGAATAATATGGGCTCCTGTTTGGGAGGGATTGTCCCATAGAGCTAGAAGTTCCCTATTGAACTTTTGACACTGGAGTGCAGGGGGTGGGGGTCAGGGGGTTCGGTGGGGGGTCCTTTGGTACGGGCTTGGTTTCTGCAGGTCTTCCAACCCCTCACTCCTCATGGATGTGTAAAAGTAAATTAACAAAAGGAAAGATAAGATAAATATAAATTGTGTATATAAGTATACATATAAGTATATAAGTATTATATAAGTATATTGTGTATAAGTGTATATAAGTGTGTATTTTTTTAAAAAAAATAAATTTGTGAGCATTCCATGGACAGAAAAATACCTACTGTGTTTTCCTCTATCTCATTCAGTGAAGAATCGCTTAGTCAGAGCAATTTTTATGTAACCTGGACATGACAGGTAGCAGGTTTGGATACACATACATGCTCATTTTTCTATGACTGGAGATTACAAATGCGTAACACGTGACAGCAGAAAAGTGCTATATTACATGTGGCCATTCTCTAACGATGGTTGCAAAAATACTTTGTATTGATCAGTGGCGTACCAAGGGGGGGGCGGGGGGGGCGGTGCGCCCCGGGTGCCAGCCCTAAGGGGGTGTTCCCGGCCTTGCCGTTCAGTCCCCCGCCACCCCCGAAGGACCGCTCGCCCCACTGACCTTCCTGCTCCACCTGTGAAGCAGCCCACAGCAGGATCGCGAAGTCAGCGTCAGCGATCCCTGCGCTGCTTCCTGCGCCGCGATCCCGCCCCTTCTCTGACGTCAGAGGAGGGGCGGGACCGTGGCGCAGGAAGCAGCGCAGGGATCGCTGACGCTGACTTCGCGATCCTGCTGCGGTTGCTTCATAGGTGGTGCGGGGAGGCCAGGGGGGCGAGCGGTCCTTCGAGGTGGGTCGGGGCATCAGGCCTTCAGGGTGAGGCGGGCGGGCAGGCAAGCAGGCTTTCAAGGGGGAGGGGGTGACAGGCAGGCAGGCAGGCCTTCAAGGGGGGACAGGCCTTCGGAGGGGGGGTGCAGACCTTCAAGGGGGGCAGGCAGGCCTTCAGGAGGGGTGCAGGCCTTCGGGGGGGGTGTAGGCCTTTGGGGGGGTGAAGACCTTCAAGGGGGGGAACAGGCCTTCAAGGGGGGAAAGGCAGGCAGGCCTTCAAGGGGGGGACAGGCCTACAAGGGGGGGGACAGGCCTACAAGGGGGTGGGACAGGCCTTCAAGGGGGGGTGCAGGCCTTCAAGGGGGGGTGCAGGCCTTCAAGGGGGAGACAGGCCTTCAAGGGGGGGGGAAAGGCAGGCAGGCAGGCCTTAAAAGGGGGACAGGCCTACAAGGGGGGGACAGGCCTACAAGGGGGTGGGACAGGCCTTCAAGGGGGGGACAGGCCTTTGGGGGGGGTGCAGACCTTCAAGGGAGTGCAGGCCTTCGGGGGGGGTGCAGGCCTTCAAGGGGGTGCAGGCCTTCAAGGGGGGCAGGCAGGCCTTCAGGGGGGGTGCAGGCCTTCGGGGGGGGGTGTAGGCCTTTGGGGGGGTGCAGACCTTCAAGGGGGTGCAGGCCTTCAAGGGGGGAACACGCCTTCAAGGGGGGAAAGGCAGGCAGGCCTTCAAGGGGGGGACAGGCCTACAAGGGGGTGGGACAGGCCTTCAAGGGGGGGTGCAGGCCTTCAAGGGGGGAGACAGGCCTTCAAGGGGGGGAAGGCAGGCAGGCAGGCCTACAAGGGGGGACAGGCCTACAAGGGGGGGGACAGGCCTACAAGGGGGTGGGACAGGCCTTCAAGGGGGGGACAGGCCTTTGGGGGGGGTGCAGGCCTTCAAGGGAGTGCAGGCCTTCAAGGGGGTGCAGGCCTTCAAGGGGGGGAAAGGCAGGCAGGCAGGCCTTCAAGGGGGGGGGACAGGCCTACAAGGGGGGGAGAAGCTACAAGGGGTGGGACAGGCCTTCGGGGGGGAGGGTGCAGACCTTCAAGGGAGTGCAGGCCTTCGAGGGGGGGTGCAGGCCTTCAAGGGGGTGCAGGCCTTCAAGGGGGGACAGGCCTTCAAGGGGGGGAAAGGTAGGCAGGCAGGCCTTCAAGGGGGGACAGGCCTACAAGGGGGGGGGGGAGAAGCTACAAGGGGGTGGGACAGGCCTTCAAGTGGGGGACAGGCCTTCGGGGGGGGTGCAGGCCTTCGGGGGGTGCAGACCTTCAAGGGGGGGACAGGCAGGCAGGCCTTCAAGGGGGGGGACAGGCCTACAAGGGGGGGAGAAGCTACAAGGGGTGGGACAGGCCTTCGGGGGGGAGGGTGCAGACCTTCAAGGGAGTGCAGGCCTTCGAGGGGGGGGTGCAGGCCTTCAAGGGGGTGCAGGCCTTCAAGGGGGGGACAGGCCTTCAAGGGGGGGGAAAGGCAGGCAGGCAGGCCTTCAAGGGGGGACAGGCCTACAAGGGGGGGGGAGAAGCTACAAGGGGGTGGGACAGGCCTTCAAGTGGGGGACAGGCCTTCGGGGGGGTGCAGGCCTTCGGGGGGTGCAGACCTTCAAGGGGGGGACAGGCAGGCAGGCCTTCAAGGGGGGGACAGGCCTACAAGGGGATGGGACAGGCCTTCAAGGGGGGTGCAGGCCTTCAAGGGGGGACAGGCAGACCTTTAAGGGGGGACAGGCCTTCGGGGGGACCATGATTTAGAAGTACACGGAGGGAAGGGGGTGTTCAAAGAGACGTGCATATGCCAAACTTTGGGGGGGGGGAGAAATAATGGGTCTGAAAATAGAGGAGAGGGGGAGAGATGATGGACCATGGGATTTAGGGAGGGAAGGAACAGAAAGGGGAGAGAAATTGGACACAAGGGATGGTGTGGAGGAGGGATAGAGATACTGGATAGGAGGGTAATTAGGAAAAGAAAGGGAGAGATGGTGGACTCTGGGATGGTGGGGAAGGAGGGAGAGATGCCGGATGAAAGGGTATTTAAGAAAAGGTGGATCTGTGGAGGGAGATGAAAAAAAGGAAAGATACCAGACTTCCTGGGAAGGGAAGGGAAATGGAAAGGGAGGACAGAGTTGGCAGATGGATGGTTAGCATGCAGAAAGAAGGAGACCCTGGCAAGCAAGTTATCAGAAGAAAGCCAGAGCCTTGGACCAACAAGATTTGAAATATAACCAGACAACAAAAGGTAGAAAAATTAATTTTATTTTCTGTTTTGTGATTATAATATGTCAGATTTGAAATGTGTATCCTGCCAGAGCTGGTGTTGGACTGCAAACGTGAGCTAGGATTTAACAGAGAGAGGAAAAGTCCTTTTTGTTTCTTTATTTTATTTACACCACAGCGCCAGTGTGGTTAGGAGAAGCCAAAGGGGGTGAAAAAGCTATAAAACCCACCAGGAGTTTTTTTTTTTTTCAGTTCAAAAAAATTTTTATTGGTTTTTGGAAAACATAAAAAAACTGAAGTACAAAAAGAAGAGCTTCCAAGGAAGCACAGGTTATAAACCGGGTGATGACACCCATCCAGTATATTCAATTACATAATAAGAAGTGGCAATAACAAGATAAATGAACAGTAAACAGTATATCAATCATGTTAGTATGTACATCATAAAAGCCTATAAGAACGAGGAACAAGCTTCGTATGGGATAGTGAAGGGAGTAAATCGAGAGAGATAAGATACAATATAGTCCACGCTAAAACAGTGCACATGTGACTGTATATCGTCAGCAGACAATGACAAAATAGTATGAAATAAAATAAAGAGAAAATAAAGGAAAGATCAAACCAGAATACTATAGGTAAATGATCCGGTTTATGGTCAAGGGTCTAAGTGCTGATGTTTGCCAGAATCGACCAAGTTTTATCAAAAGTCGCTCTAGATTTATGGCGGTCAGCCATATGTCGTTCAAATTTATTGTGGAGGCACATTGAATTCCACCATTGGTTATAATCTAATTTTGTAAAATCTTTCCAATTATGTAAAATAAGTTGAATGGCTAGAATTAATAAAAGGGTAAAAAGGCGGTCATGATACACAGATAGATGGGCAGTGAGTGCCGAGGAACCCAGAATCAAAATATCAAATGAGAAAGGATCAGTGATAGAGAAAATTTTAGAAATCGTGTGCCAGATCGAATTCCAGAAAATCTGCAAATGGGGGCAATCATAGAGCATATGCCGCAAGGAGCCTTCAGATGCTTTGCAAGACCAGCAAGAGTTAACTGAGGACTTCATTATTTTGGCTGATTTAATAGGAGTCCAGAAGGCTCTATGATAGAGGAAAAGAGCTGTTTGTCTATGAGAGGCTGAGTGAAGGGATTTAAATAATCTGGGCCATAACGCCAACCATAATTGCTCGGTAATAGGGGATTGCAACATCGGATCCCATTTAGAGATGGATTCGACGAGGAAAGGATATGATTTTGCCTGCATATACTTGTACCAATTTGAAGATTGACCTTTGGAAGCAGAGAAAAGTTGTATCTTTGAGTGGAGGTCAGGAGTAGTATGCAAGGATGCGGGAGATGAGAACCTCGCAGTAAGACAATGATGCAGCTGAATCCAATTAAAATATTGGGTGGGAGGGATATGGAATTTTGCCATAATGTCCGAGAAGGTAATCCATTTATTCGCGTTGATAAGATGCGCAATAGTACAGAGACCTTGCTGTTGCCAAGATTTCCAAAGTACCACGGAATTGTCAATTTTAAGTTTGGGATTATGCCAAATAGGTGCCGCTAATGAATCAGCTAATTTGTTCTCTGAGATGGAGTCAATATGGTTAAGTGTTTGCCAAGTACTATGTAAAATCGGATTGCGTTTGGCCTCTGAAGGCAGAGGAATGGCAGGTGCATGTTGCATGACGTACGGATCGAGTAAAGAATGCTCTAAGGATAACCACGTGGGCGGTGTGCTTATGAGGAAAAGATTAGACCATAGGGAGCCTTGAGATAATAGAAAAGCATAATGGTATTCCCGAAAGCTAGGGAAGTTGACACCTCCCTGGTCCCGAGGACACTTTAATTTACGCAAGGCAATCCGGGGCTGTTTGTTGTGCCACAAGAAGGAAGAAAGGAGACGCTCAATACGAGAATAGACGGAGGGAGAAAAAAGACATGGGAGCATACTGAGAACATAATTTATTTTGGGAGTTATCATCATTCGTATTGTAGAAAGTCTGCCCCACCAGGAGAGGTTGAGGGGGGACCATTTGGAAGTACAAGTGTGAATGATAGAGAAGATGAAATCAGAATTAAGTTTCAATGTGGATTCGAGAGTAGGACCAAAGAATAAACCAAGGTATTTAATTTTGGTAGGGGACCATATGAAGCCAGAGTTAATTGCATCAGTTTGGACATCGATGCAATTTAGCGGAAGTATTTCTGATTTAGTTATGTTTAGCTTATAGCCAGATATGGCTGAGTACTGTCTAATTTGTTCAAGAACAGGAGAAAGAGAGTCCGGGGTGATGTAGAGCAGGATATCGTCTGCATAGGCCGAGAGTTTAACTGAAAATTGGTCAGACTGGAAGCCATTAATTCTATGGTCGTGTCTGATAGCCGCTAATAACGGCTCCAGAGCGAGATTAAAAAGTAATGGGGATAGGGGACATCCTTGTCTGGTGCCACGGGATGGATAGAAAGGTTGCGAGGTACGGCCATTAATCATAATCCGAGTCGTCGGGTGGGAATATAGAACTTTGATCATATCAATAAAAGGATCTGGGAATCCATACCAACGGAGAATATGAAAAAGAAAATGCCATTCTAGGCGATCAAAGGCCTTTTCAGCATCGAGGGCCATAATCAAGAGTCTGTCTGGATGAGATGTAGTGTGGTGGATGATATGTGACAAAAGGCGGGTATTATTGGAGGAGTATCGGTTATGGATAAAGCCAGATTGATCAGGGGAGATAAGAGATGGAAGAACAGATTGGAGCCGGGTAGCAAGAATTTTAGCAAAGATTTTAGCATCCACATTAATTAGAGAGATAGGTCTATAGTTTTTGACATCTTGGGGGTCTTTGCCGGGTTTGGGAAACACAATAAGGGTAGCCTCTGTAAAGGAGCCTGAAGAATCGCCCTGATTGCAGAGAAACTGAAAGAAAGATAGCAAATGTGGAAGCAGAGTAGGAAGAAAGGCCTTGTAAAACTCAACAGTAATGCCATCGGGGCCTGGTGATTTATTCGAATTTAGAGAGTTAATGGCGTCCACCCACCAGGAGTTTTGAAAAAAATCACCCAACTGGGCAGGAAAATCGAATTGAAAAACCAATTCAATAGGGCTGAATCGAATCAAAAATTTTTTTCCTGTATCTGGCAGCATTAGTTTGCGCTACTGTCTTAGACTTTAGGACCTGGGATTGGGGAGAGATGGCATCCTCAGTACTTTATAATGCAAGTGAAACGAGGATTTGGTCAGACTTTTAAAGGGTCTGCAGAAAAAAAATATTGTATAGGTCGGGGACATGAGACAGCAGGAAATGGGAACTTTTCTTCCTTCTATTTTTGTGAATGGAAAGGCTGAGGATGTCAGAGAGTTCAGTTAAAATATGTGCTTTATAAGAAAATATAATAATGTGTTTTATAAAGTTTATAGCATAGCTGGCCTACCTAGTGAGGTGTTCCTAGTGGTGATGGTGGCAGCGTGTCAATGTGTTGAGAGGAAGAGGTGGTCTGGGAAATTCTGCTGAGCAAACTCCGGGCCCATTTCCACCCCCCAGTTAGTCCACTCCACTCAACTGGTTCACACACTGAGTGGGTCTTTGGGTGTTGTTTTGGGATCTCTTCCAGTGGTTTATCTCCTTCTGGTCCAAGGAAGGAAACTTTGTTATCCTTAGCATTGACCTACAGAATATGTTTGTAACAGCGCTGCTTGTGTGGCATTAGGCTATGTAGTGATCGAAAGAAAAAAACAGACCTTTGCACATTTTTGCACTATATGGTGGGTGTATGAGGAGATTCACATTTCCTGCACAGCTAAGTCCATGTAAAGTTACCTTGTGCTGTATTTGACATCTAGCAAGATCTCTGTTTGAAAGGAAAGATCTAAACTTAAAAATGAAGTGGCCAGAAGTTATGGTAAAAGCAGATAGTGTAGCTGGTTTTAAGAAAGATTTGGACAAATTCCTGGAGGAAAAGTCCATAATCTGTTATTAAGACATGGGGGAAGCGTCTGCTTGCCCTGGATCGGTAGCATGGAATGTTGCTACTCTTTGGGTTTTGACCAGGTATTAGTGTCCTGGATTGGCTACCATGAGAATGGGCTACTGGGCATGATGGACCATTGGTCTGACCCAGTTAGGCTATTCTTATGTTATGTTCTCATCTGTAGGGGCCTTTGTTTTCACTTCTTATTTTAATGTATTTTTTTTCTGGGAACTTATCAGTGTTTTTTATAATGGGAACAAAAATGGAAGAGAATTAATGTGTGTGGGATGAGGGGGTAACTAATTTCTTCAGCTAAATAATTCAATCCATTTCAAACAGACATAGGAGAACTCACGCACCATTCACACACCCTCCAACCAAAAACGTCAAAAGAAAAAAACTGTTCGACAACCTCCTAGCCATTCGAGCTGCAACACTCGACCCCCAACTCTACAACCAATTGACATCGACCACAGACTGCAAAACCTTCAAAAAGAAATAAAAACCCTTCTATTCAAAAAACACATAAAACCGAACTAACACAATCAGAACTGTCCCAAGCATCACCTGCAACTACTCCATATGTACTTCTGATGTCATGACAATTCAGACATAATTTATGTTATGTTATGTTTGGAATATAAGAAAAATTTCACTGCCTGTTTCTATTCTGACCATTTATTCTGTTTCATGGTCATTACAAAAAATATTTTTTTACATAGGGGGGGGTGTCAAAAAATGATGGGCCCCGGGTGCCACATACCCTAGGTACGCCACTGGTATTGATTACTGTATAATACTCCTTTGGATGAAGTGAGGTAAATTATTTGGATGAGTCACCATTGACACAGACAGTGAAATGTCATTTTGTGCCATCTTCTTGTTTCTATAAATAATCTTATCAAAAGAGTACCTATCAACACAGTCCTTAAGTTTCCAGTTCAAGAGGAACATTATTTTAGGAAAAACACCAACTACTACAAACAGGTTAATAACACCAGTCGATAGTGCACTTCATCTTAAACTGAAGTGCATAAAAGACACGTGGAGGGGCATAATCAAAAGAAACGTCTAAGTCCGTTTTGGGCCTAAGTCACAAGTCGCCCAAAGTCGGACATGGGAAAAGGTCCATTTTTGAAAAATACATCCAACTTTTTTTTTTTTTTTTTTTAATCGTCCAACTGTACATCCAGCCATCTGATCGTCCATCTTTATACCCCATTTTCGTCCAAAAATTCATCCAAGTCATAAATGCCTAGAAAAAGACTTTTAGGGCACAGGAGGGGCCAGGAAAGTGATGGACTGGACACCCAGACATGGCACCGGAGTAGCGGGGTACCTTCCCGGGCCTGCTGTGAACTTCACAAAAAGGGTGCCACATAAACATCTCACTACAGCTCCCTTATAGGTCACTAGTATTTTAGCCCGTTACATTAACGGGTGCTAGAATATATGTCTGTCTTTCTTTCTATGTCTCTCTCCCTCCCGCTGTTTTTCTTTTTGTCTGTCTCTCTCCCTGGCCCCCATTGTCTGTCTGTCTTTCTGTGTCTCTCTCTGCCCCTGTGCCTTTCTTCTTTTCTTTCTGTCTGCCTTCCTCTCGCTGTCTGGCTTTCTTTCTATCCATCTGTCTCTCTCCCCCCCCACACTTCCCTGTGCAGCAGCCACAGCATCATTCCCTCCCTCTGTGCAGTAGCATTCCCTCCCCGCCACTACTTCCCTGTACAGCAGCATTTAAATCCCCACCTTCCCTGTGCAGCAGCCACAGCAGCACCAGCATTCCCTCCCACCCCACACCACTTCCCTGTAGAGCAGCAGCGTTTCTCTTACCCTCCTTTTCCCATCCCTCGGTCTTGACTGCTCCCTTAGTCCCTTGCCGCCCCCACCCTTCCCTTCCCGCGGTCCAACCATCTGCCGATTCCAGAAGCGTGTACAGCACTCTACACACGCTGCTTCAGGGCCTTTTACTGCCTTGATTTACTCTGGCACGTCCCTGATGACATCATCAGAGACGCGGCAGAGCAAATCAGGGCAGTAAAAGGCCCCGAAGCAGCATGTGTAGAGTGCTGCACACGCTGCTGGAATCAGCTGGTTTTGAGTCGGGACTGCGGCATCCCTTCACGGCTGGAGTGTTTTGGGCCAGCGTCGGAAGCCTTCTCAGACGCTGGTGCGGCTGGTGAGAGGAGCCGACACGGAGAGCAGGAAGTCCAGCGCTGGCGGCGAGTGGTAGGTGCTGGAAAGTAAGGCTGGGGACTCGCGCATGCGCACTCCTGCAAGGCCACGGACCTACATCTCACAGATCAGGGAAAACGGAAGCATGCAGTTGAGTGCGCATGCGCAGCTAGCGTTTTATTATATAGGATGGTGAGCCCCCTAACACACCCCCAGAACCTACTAGACCCACCTATCTACCACCCCAATAGCCCTTATGGCTGCAGGAGTCACTTATATGGCAGTAGAAAAGAGTTGGGAGGGGTTTGGGGGATGCACATTTTTCACCATGAATGCAGTAATTAGAGTGGCTTATGGGCCTGGGTCCTCCTCTCCATGGTTCACTAACCTACCCCCAAGACCACTTAAGCCATCTCTGTTCAGCTCTGATAGGCTTTCCTATGCCAGGCTGCCAGGTGCTGATGTTCTGGAGGCAGATATGTAAAGTTGTTATTACAATTTTTAGGGGAGGGGGGACAGGGATCACTGGGGCAGTGTGTGGGGGTCTGTACTTTGTGTCTGCAGTGCTTATCTGGTCACTTTGGATACCTTTTGTGGACTTAGACCTGGTTTTAGATGACCTAAGTCACAACGTCCAAGTTCCGTCTAGGCAGTGTTGTAAGACTTTCGGTTATACATGAAGTACGACTAAGGCCCTCTTTCACAAAAGCGCACTAAGCGTTTTAGCACGGATTTAGAACATGCTAAATCAACGCGTGCGCTAACCGCTAACATGTCCATAGGGTAATATGCACATGTTAGCGTTTAGCGCACGCTAAAAAGCTTTGCGCACCTTTGTAAAAGAGGGGGTAAGTCTAGGCCGGCCCAAGTCCCGCCCAAATCCCACCTTTGACACTCCTCCTGAAATGCCCCTTTTAGCTCTGGTTCTTCAGTAGCACTGTGAAGGCCTAACTCATTTTTAAATAAATCTAAAACCCAGTTCGATTATTGGCACTTGGGTCAACTTGTGTTACTGATCGTCCAAGTGCCGATTTAGGCCGGTTTTTAGACGTATTTCTGTTTCAATTATGAGCCCCATAACTGCTATATCCCACTCGAAACTTTGGACCATATACTCTGAGAGGCTGTTTCTGTGTAGGACGCCGGTCTCGGTGGCCGCCTAAGAAGCAGCTGAGAATTGTATACTGATATCCTAAACAGAATTGTGTCTGCTCTGACAGGTGCCTATCCGTCTAATTCTCTAACCGGCACCTGTGTTATTGGGGCTCAGCCGCCTATCGTTGCCAAGGGATCCCTTACCATCAGCTGATCACGGCAAGGAAATCCCCAATCAGCTGAGCCGGCAAAACTCCCCAAAGCCACAGCTTCGGAGAGCCCTGCCGGCTCAGCTGATTTGTGTGGCAGAGGTCTCCCGACACCCACTCTGGAAATCGGCACGATGGAGGGTGTCAGCACTTTGGGGGGGGGGGGGATCAGTGGCAGAGAGAGTGGGCATACCTCCTGCTGATTTGGGGGGTGGGTGTTGGGGGGACCTCTGCCACAACCAGCTCAGCTGATCACAGCAGGGGTATTTTCCCCCCCTATTAGCTGAGCTAGCAGGACTCTCTGAAACCGCGGCTTTTGAGGAGTCCTGCTGGTTGAGCTGATTGGGGATTCCCTTGCTGCGATCAGCTCAGCCAGCCGCGTCTACTTTTCATTTTTGAAATTCGGGCCCGCATTTTGCTGGCCTACATTTCAGGCATTTGTGGCAGCTCTAGGAAGATGTCCAAGGCCTCTTACATTCATCAAATGCCACTTCCAGGTGACGCTACGCCTATGCCCAGCTGTGGGCGGCAAGCAACTGCAGTGTAGGCGTACCTGCCTTGGGAAGTTTTTTCTAAAAACGTGCATCCCGATTGGCTGCCAGACAGTGGTAGGATGCCTACCGCTGCCTACAATCGGGACGCCCGTTTATGGAATCTGCCCTTAAGAGTTACTATTGCTTTTTGACTTTAGCAAATTTGACTTAATGCTCTTAACCTAAATATAGATTATAAACAGCTTCCTCCTAATATGTTGAGAGACTGAAAGAATAAACACACTAAGACAATTGCTAGATGAACAATATTAAAAGATGAATGGTTTTATCACAGACAGACTAAACTAGAGAGAGCATGTGCAGACGTGCTCTGCAGAACAACTCCAGTATCCATATGCCTGGACACTTCATGAAGAATAGAATAACCTTTAATGAACCTGACGCAGTTATGCTCTAAAGTACCTTGCTGTGTACAGAATTGGTTAAATTGCCTATACTATAAAGCCAACTTCTTTTAATTAAGCAGTTCTTATGTTTAACAGAATGATGAGTTTATGGAGAGCAAGGTATCTGCTAAGAATAATTCATATTTGTCTTGGCAGGAATTCTGGACTAATTTAGCCGGTGACAAATGTGTATCGTCCAAGGGGTCAGCCAGGTCAAAAGCTGGCCTCTTTTAATATATAAGTTGTTACTTGCCTCTAATAGAATTAACATTGGTATCTGTATCTGTGACATATGGAGTGCATTGCCTATTTGCTTTGATGGGAGAATAGATTTTTTGCACATCATATTTCAGCTGCCTGCAGAGAGAATACTCCGATACTAGTCTGCTGTGAAGACAGAGGGTCAAGTTGATGGCGACCTAACTAACATTAGCCTTTCAAATAGGCATGCGTATCATGACACTGAACAAAAAATGCAAGCAAATCTTTATTTTATTTCCAAACTGCGGAAATAGCATATATTTTTAAGTACTGAATTGATATTCTTTTATAAATTTGAGAGTTAGATGGGGGGAAGCCGGAAGATTCTGCTACACAGAGGACAGGCACTTACAATGTCAGGAGGATGTTTTCTTCAACTTCATCAGTATTTGGATTCTTGCATTTTGCTGATTTATTAAGACATCATTCTTTACCGTGTTTTATTTTGTATTACCGAACTTTATGTGATGTGAGTCACTCTGGGTCCTTCATTGGAGATGAGCGGGATAGCAGATTGAAATGTAATGCACTTAAGTTACGCTTTCCCTACTTCTATTATCAGAGTTACTTCACCTGTTTTTCTTTTTTCAAAATATAAGATTCTTCAAAATATGTGATTTGCCTTAAAAATGCTCTTTATTTTTTTTCGTAATGATGTCACGACTCTTGATGTGGACTAAGAGGTGCCTAACTTAGGCCCTCTTTTACTAAGCCACGGTAGAGGTTTCTACTGCGGCCCAGAACATAGGAAATTTGAGTGTTGGAACAATGTCAGAGCATTTAGCGCACCAGGCCAGGGTAGAAACCTCTACCGTGGCTTAGTAAAAGTGTGTGTGTGGGAGGGGGTAATTAGTAAATTAACAAGTTCATAATTGAGAAAAATAAAAATTAATTGGGCGATAGGTGTCTATCTTCTTAGGCATGATTTTACAAAAAATGGGCACCTATCGCATGGTGCCTCGTGGCACCTGACTCCAAAGTAGGCGTGATTAGGTGTGGAGAAGGACTTAGGCACCAATAGGTACACTTCTCTAAAGGACATACCCCCTCTTCTATGAAACTGTGCTGCTCCCGACGCTCATAGAGTTCCTAAGAGCATCGGGAGCAGCGCCGGTCATTCGGCGCAGCTCCCCAAGCTAGAAACTTCTAGCGCAGTTTTATAGACGAGGGGGTTAGGCGCCTATAATGTAGGCCTTTAAAACCCTGAGCTACATTACAGGTGCCTAAGTTTTAAATTAGACGCGATTCTGTAATAGGCATCTCCTTTTACTAAGGTGCGCTAGCGTTTTTAGCGCACGGAGGACATTACCACGCCTTACGCTTCTAGAACTAACACCAGCTCAATGCTGGCGTTAAGGTCTAGCGCACGTGGCTATGTAGCGCGCGCTATTTTGCGCGTTAAAGCCCTAACGCGGCTTAGTAAAAGGAGTCCTAAGTGTGATTTACAAGAGCTAGGTGCCTACATTAATGCCCATATCTTTTTAGATGCCATTTACAGAATTGCCTCCTAAATGGATAAAATGTATTCTTTATGATAATGTTTTCTCCTTTTTTGCTTGTACTTTATCCATGTTTCTTTGTAATGTAAGCATACATATAGTTGAAAATTTGTAGTAAAAAAAGAAGAAGGTATTTTTGGAAACTACAATAGGAGATCGTATGTTGAGGAATGATGGAAACACTCTCCATTTTCAACATTAGCGCATGGCCATAAATAGAAAATTGACCTTCTTTGGCTTCTGTAAAAGTGGTCTTAGTGCACAGGAAAAACCC
Organism: Geotrypetes seraphini; assembly: GCF_902459505.1. NCBI lineage: Eukaryota > Metazoa > Chordata > Amphibia > Gymnophiona > Dermophiidae > Geotrypetes > Geotrypetes seraphini. The sequence goes on along the minus strand of NC_047086.1, from coordinate 354,547,825 downwards.
ACATAAAGACATGCTAAGAATGCTTTTTACCACAGCTTAGTAAAAGGACCCCAGAATGCTTAGATAATTCCCTACAATTTGTATTTCAGTTTTGGTTTATCATCCCTACAAACTTAGGGGTCGTTTTACTAAGGCGCACAAGCTGATTTAGCACCGCTAAACGCTAACGTGTCTATTATATTCATTATAGATGCCTACATTATATTCTATGGCTGTGTTAGCATTTAGTGCATGCTAAAACAGCTAGCGCACCTTAGTAAAAGAGGGGATTAGCCTCTTACTAGCCATATAGACAGCCCATAAGCCCTAAATTTGAATCCATCTTTTATTCACCTGTATTTAGAAACTTAAGGAATCCTTTTAATGAGCTGCAGTAAAAAAAGGCCTTAGCACAGTTGGGTCCTTTCTGAACATTAAGGCTATTTTTACCACAGTCATAATAATGGCTTTTTACCATTTTTTAGCATTAATGGCCATGCAATAAATGTTGCTATTGCATGTGGCCCATTTTTCAAAATTACTACACTAAGGCCCCAAAGGAATGTGATATATAGTGACTGTTAATCTTCAGTTAGGTGCCGTTTACAGAATCACACCTAGCAGTGCCTAAATTGGACTTAGGCACTGGTAGGTGTCAAAATCTTAGGTGCCCCCTATTTATGCCAGGGTTTTCGTAGCCCAAGATCCACCCATGATCCACCCGTAACCATGTCTACCTTCTGGTAAGTTCATCAGACCTGGCACCTACCCGAAATTGGTAGGCACCTAATGATTTCTTCTTTTTTTTTTTATTATTATTAAATATATTTATTGATTTTTAAATCATATAATCAAGAATAAACTTGTACAGAAAGCAAAATTAGTAATCTATATATATAAAATCAGAGGTATGTATGTGTGTATGTATGTATGTGCCGCGATCACGCAAAAACGGCTTGATTGATTTGAACGAAACTTGGTATGCAGATCCCTCACTACCTGGGGTGATATGTTCTGGGGGTCTCGCGGCCCACCTGCACACGTGGGCGGAGCTACAAACAGAACATCAGATTTCACCCATTCATGTCAATGGAAAAAATGTAAAAAGTTGACATTCTCACAGTAATTCAAAAACGGCTTGACCGCTTTGAACGAAACTTGGTATGCCGATCCCTCACTACCTGGGGTGATATGTTCTGGGGGTCTTGCGGCCCACCTGCACACGTGGGCGGAGCTACAAACAGAAAATCTGATTTCACCCATTCATGTCAATGGAAAAAATGTAAAAAGCTGCCATTCTCACAGTAATTCCAACTACCTGGGGTGATATGTTCTGGGGGTCTCGCGGCCCACCTGCACACATGGGCGGAGCTACAAACAGAACATCAGATTTCACCCATTCATGTCAATGGAAAAAATGTAAAAAGCTGCCATTCTCACAGTAATTCAAAAACGGCTTGACCGATTACAACAAAACTTGGTATGCTGATCCCTCACTACCTGGAGTGATATGTTCTGGGGGTCTCGCGGCCCACCTGCACATGTGGGCGGAGCTAATAACATAAAATCAGATTTCACCCATTCATGTCAATGGAAAAAATGTAAAAAGCTGCCATTCTCACAGTAATTCCAACTACCTGGGGTGATATGTTCTGGGGGTCTCGCGGCCCACCTGCACACATGAGCGGAGCTAAAAACAGAACATCAGATTTCACCCATTCATGTCAATGAAAAAAATGTAAAAAGCTGCCATTCTCACAGTAATTCAAAAACGGCTTGACCGATTACAACGAAACTTGGTATGGTGATCCCTCACTACCTGGGGTGATATATTCTGGGGGTCTCGCGGCCCACCTGCACACGTGGGCGGAGCTACTAACATAAAATCAGATTTCACCCATTCATGCCAATGGAAAAAATGTAAAAAGCTGCCATTCTCACAGTAATTCCAACTACCTGGGGTGATATGTTCTGGGGGTCTCGCGGCCCACCTGCACACGTGGGCGGAGCTACAAACAGAAAATCTTATTTCACCCATTCATGTCAATGGAAAAAATGTAAAAACCTGCCATTCTCACTGTAATTCAAAACCGGCTTGACCGATTTGAACAAAACTTGGTATGCAGATCCCTCACTACCTGGGGTGATATGTTCTGGGGGTCTCGCTGCCCACCTGCACACGTGGGCGGAGCTACAAACAGAAAATCAGATTTCACCCATTCATGTCAATGGAAAAAATGTAAAAACCTGCCATTCTCACTGTAATTCCAACTATAAAACACTTTCTATGACACTATAACCACTAGGAACATCGTTTCTATTCTACCACGGACACCATACATATAGAGTTTGTATGTTCTAACTGTGTTTGTAACTGTTTCCTTCATGCACCCCAGTTCATAATGTTATTACATTACATGAGTACTCACATATCCTGAACTAGGAACACAAGTTCCATTCTGAACCGGGAACAAACTACATGGAGTTTCTTTTTCAACCTGAGTTTCCACATATTGAGTTGTTTAAATCAATACTGAAACTTTTGGATGCCACTTATTCCAACAGATCTTCCTTTTCAGTTTAAGAGATTGCAAATTCCAGTGAGACTTGCATTCTCTATCACAATCAACAAATCACAGGGACAGACTATTACATACTGTGGAGTGGATTTAAGATCCCCCTGTTTTTCCCATGGACAACTCTATGTTGCTTGATCAAGGGTGGGTTCACCCAAGAATTTATATGTTCTTGCTCCTGGAGGTGAAACTAAAAATGTTGTTTATAATCAAGTTTTGTGTTAGTTGTATTGTATTCATTTTGTCAAATATTTCACATTATAATTTGAATATTGTACTTTTTATAAAGCTGTTAAAAAATAATTTCATTCACCACTATAAAGTATCTTTATTTGAATCCATTTACAGTGTTATTGCTATAATTAAATACCCGTGCAACGCCGGGGCATTAGCTAGTTCTACATAAAGCAAGAAATATTCCAATAACATTAAGATCATTTATAACTAAAATGCTCAAGTCCTCAAATTTTGGATCCAAGCTTTCTTAGCGAAAACAAAAGAAAAGAATTGAACAAAATGTACACTCTTTCATGTAAAGTTAGCTAAAGGGCTGATTGCTGGGATTAATCAATAATCTTAGGGCTTATGGTTTTTCTGCCTCCAATTGGGAGAGCGCTAAGAAAGAAGTCAACTGATTAGGCTCAAAGAAAACATATTTAACTGATCGGTGATGCACTATACACTTACAAGGATGTCGTAAATAGAAAGTCTCAAAACTTTTTCAAAGTAAGCTTTTTCAAAATAAACATTAGCTTATATCTCACGGACCTCAGTAGTACCAACTACATGCCACTAAACTTTAGAACATGCAGAATCAGTGGCACCCCTGATCGTCATTGGTCCCTTGTAAGTTTTATCATTTTAAAGATAATTTTGTTTTAAATTTATATTTAGAAGCATATTACTTATCTTTAGCTACGCGGGTGGGGGTACGCACTCCGACGTAGACTACGTTTCGCCCCTCCGGGCTGTATCAAGGAATCCCCCTGCAAAATATTAAAAATATTATATATAGTAGTAGTATCAATTCACTATAGTAGTTTAAACTTTAATAGTTTTAGCATAATTCTAAATATGCTCATGCTCCCCGTGTCAGGTTTAAAGACAGGAAACATGGCCGCGGCGTTCAAACATTTAAATACCCTAACTATTTCAAAGCGTGATGACATCAGTCTTAGCGTAAAGCAATGCCCCCTTTTTCTTTTTAGGCCTCATAATAAAGTAGTCCATTCTATTTCGGCATTCAAGCCAGTGGGAGTCACTGAATTTAAAGAATAGATCCATTTTTGCTCCCTATAGTTTAGTTTGCTCTTAGAGTCACCACCCTCCCACCCTACATGAACCTGATCAATAACCCTCCATCTTAGATCTGTGATTTTATGTTTATTATCCCTCCAGTGTTGTACTAGAGGTGCTTCAGTATTGCCAGTATTAATACGAGACTTGTGCTCGGTCAAGCGAACACTAATCTTACGACTAGTCCTCCCGATGTAAAGGAGTTGACATGGGCATTGAATCATATAAACGACCATGGAGCTCTGACAGGAGGTGTTAGAGATCGCATGATATATTTTATTGGTCCCTGGATGTCTCCAATTGGGACCAGTGATGGCGTATTCACACCATTGGCAGTCATTACAAACTGAATGCTCGAACATAGTAGATCTATCTCGTGTTTTTATTTCAAACCTATGATAAGATAAAATCTCTCCTAAAGTTCTCCCTCTCCTATAGGAGGCAATAGGGTAGTTTTGAAACTGAGCATCAAGTTGAAGTATTGGCCAGTGACGTTTAACAATCTCAAAAAAAGAAACACTTAGAGTTGTAAAAGGAAGCACCATAATAATAAGGTCTTCTTGAGCTTCTATCTGTTGTTCATTTTTATCCGTGAGTAAAAGGGCCCGTTGAGCATATTTAGCCCTTAAATAAGCTCTACGAATAGCTTTTTTAGGGTAACCCCTTTTATAGAATCGCTCACTTAGTATCTTAGACTGCTTCTCAAACTCTTCCTGATAAGAGCATAATTTTCGAATTCGCAAGAATTGGCTAATGGGAATATTGAATTTCAGGAAATACGGATGAAAACTAGAAAAGTGGAGAAAATGATTTTTATCCACTTCTTTCCTATAGAGAGTAGTGTATAACTGATGATTTTCATCTCTCATTATCCGTATATCCAGAAAAGGAATGTTATCAGAATGATGGGTCATAGTAAAAGATAAATGAGGGTTAAGGGAGTTAAGGCAACCCAAAAATATTCGCAATTCAGATTCAGATCCATCCCTTTACACCTGTATCCCTCAGGATGCCGCGTTGGAAGTTATTCAGGAGGTTCTTGCACGGAAAGACTTGGGTCGTTTTAATATGGACTGGCTAATGAAACTTGCTCGTTTGGTGATAAACCAGAATTTTTTCTGGTATAAGGGAGAATTTTACAATCAAATACAGGGTGTCGCGATGGGAGCGACTCTGGCACCCTCTGTGGCAAGTCTCTATGTAGAAAAATTTGAGCAACAGCTAGTATACCCTGCTTTAAACTTTAAACATGTCCTTCTGTGGAAAAGATATCTTGATGATATTCTGATTTTTTGGGATGGATCTGAATCTGAATTGCGAATATTTTTGGGTTGGCTTAACTCCCTTAACCCTCATTTATCTTTTACTATGACCCATCATTCTGATAACATTCCTTTTCTGGATATACGGATAATGAGAGATGAAAATCATCAGTTATACATGACTCTCTATAGCAGGGGTGTCAAAGTCCCTCCTCGAGGGCCGTAATCCAGTCGGGTTTTCAGGATTTCCCCAATGAATATGCATTGAAAGCAGTGCATGCACATAGATCTCATGCATATTCATTGGGGAAATCCTGAAAACCCGACTGGATTCCGGCCCTCGAGGACCGACTTTGACACCTGTGCTCTATAGGAAAGAAGTGGATAAAAATCATTTTCTCCACTTTTCTAGTTTTCATCCGTATTTCCTGAAATTCAATATTCCCATTAGCCAATTCTTGCGAATTCGAAAATTATGCTCTTATCAGGAAGAGTTTGAGAAGCAGTCTAAGATACTAAGTGAGCGATTCTATAAAAGGGGTTACCCTAAAAAAGCTATTCGTAGAGCTTATTTAAGGGCTAAATATGCTCAACGGGCCCTTTTACTCACGGATAAAAATGAACAACAGATAGAAGCTCAAGAAGACCGTATTATTATGGTGCTTCCTTTTACAACTCTAAGTGTTTCTTTTTTTGAGATTGTTAAACATCACTGGCCAATACTTCAACTTGATGCTCAGTTTCAAAACTACCCTATTGCCTCCTATAGGAGAGGGAGAACTTTAGGAGAGATTTTATCTTATCATAGGTTTGAAATAAAAACACGAGATAGATCTACTATGTTCGAGCATTCAGTTTGTAATGACTGCCAATGGTGTGATTACGCCATCACTGGTCCCAATTGGAGACATCCAGGGACCAATAAAATATATCATGCGATCTCTAACACCTCCTGTCAGAGCTCCATGGTCGTTTATATGATTCAATGCCCATGTCAACTCCTTTACATCGGGAGGACTAGTCATAAGATTAGTGTTCGCTTGACCGAGCACAAGTCTCGTATTAATACTGGCAATACTGAAGCACCTCTAGTACAACACTGGAGGGATAATAAACATAAAATCACAGATCTAAGATGGAGGGTTATTGATCAGGTTCATGTAGGGTGGGAGGGTGGTGACTCTAAGAGCAAACTAAACTATAGGGAGCAAAAATGGATCTATTCTTTAAATTCAGTGACTCCCACTGGCTTGAATGCCGAAATAGAATGGACTACTTTATTATGAGGCCTAAAAAGAAAAAGGGGGCGTTGCTTTACGCTAAGACTGATGTCATCACGCTTTGAAATAGTTAGGGTATTTAAATGTGTGAACGCCGCGGCCATGTTTCCTGTCTTTAAACCTGACGCGGGGAGCATGAGCATATTTAGAATTATGCTAAAACTATTAAAGTTTAAACTACTATAGTGAATTGATACTACTACTATATATAATATTTTTAATATTTTGCAGGGGGATTCCTTGATACAGCCCGGAGGGGCGAAACGTAGTCTACGTCGGAGTGCGTACCCCCACCCGCGTAGCTAAAGATAAGTAATATGCTTCTAAATATAAATTTAAAACAAAATTATCTTTAAAATGATAAAACTTACAAGGGACCAATGACGATCAGGGGTGCCACTGATTCTGCATGTTCTAAAGTTTAGTGGCATGTAGTTGGTACTACTGAGGTCCGTGAGATATAAGCTAATGTTTATTTTGAAATAGCTTACTTTGAAAAAGTTTTGAGACCTTCCGTATTTTTTGCATGCTGAATGAGATATTAGAAGGTTCTAAGAGTGTTATAGCCACAGTTGAAAATTTGTAAATAGAAAGTAGCACCTATGGCACCTAATGATTTCTGAGCTTATTAAAGCTTATAATTGAAGCCAATATACTAATTAGGTTAGGTGCCTAATACTTTTATAGCATTTCCCTATAAAGGCTCCTGTGTTATCCGTGTGCTAACCAGTGAGTGTATGGTAATGAGGATGCACTCACTAGCTAGGACAGGAACTCCCACTCTGCCCCTACAAGCCACCTCCAAAGAAGACGGAACAGACGAACAGAGAAAACCGTGCCTCACAGCGAAACCAGAACAGAAAGGCCAGGGAGACGTCCTTCCAGCCAAACAAAAACTTTATTCTTTTAAACGTAAAGTCCCAACAAGGACTCGAGTTTTGGCATAACTAAACGCCTTCCTCAGGGGACACTGAATGGAGACAGCTGAACAATTTTAAAGCTGCTTGGAGGCAAAAACTGGCAAAACTCAGTGGAAAAGGACGCTGGGAAACAGTGTTGTCTCTGTTTCCCAGCGTCCTTTTCAACTGAGTTTTGCTGGAAGGACATTTCCCTTGCCTACCTCAAAAGAAAAAAGAAAAATTCTTTAGTGTATGCTTAGAACACATAGATTTGGAAGTTAGCACACATTAGTGCTTAATCCAGGTTTCTAAAAGTTGGGTTCCAACATGGCAAACCTTCATTAAGGATCTAACTTATTTCCCCTATCCTGACCCTGAACCTGGCCATGCCGACTGATTAGATGCCTAATTTTAGGCACTCATCAAGGGTACATTTTGAATAACTACCCTTTAGTATAAAATATTTATTCGCATAATAATATTTATGTTCAAAGAACAAAGTAGTACTAATTTGATATTTGAAATGTAATCCCTTATTCTGCTACCCATGCCCAAGTTGTTTTTAACCATTTCCCACAAAAAAACCTGCTATTCAAGAAATCCATGAAGACTAACTAACACCGTATGAAACATTTCAATCCTCTGAAGCAACCTGTCCAGAAATCCTCTTCCGTAATCCGCCTTGAACCACACGGTAATGGCAGAATAAAAATCACTAATGTAATGTAAATTAAGCTTCCTAAGGGGGTGGGGGGATTCAGCAAAGATTTGCCTTTTACCTTGCTTGAACCTAGTCAGCAGGACTTATTCAACCAGGAGCCTGATTCACAAAGGAGTTTTACCCATTCTGCATTGATTGGAAAAGAAAAGCTTAATAAGTCAGTCAGGTCGGGGTTTAAATTCTTAATTTAAAAAACGTACTGTTTTTGAGAATTGTAAGGAAACTTTACCTTAGGTATTGTTTAGATTTTATTTTTTTTTTAAACCATTTCTTTATAGATATATAATCAAACAGTTATGATTCTAGATTATTATTATTCCTAACCATTTTTAAGTGTTCAGCAAAAACATTTTGACAGATCATCAGCAATGGAATCTAAGAAAGCAGAACTAAAAATATCTACCTTTCTGAAACATAGAAACATGACAGCAGATAAAGACCAAATGGCCCATCCAGTCTGTCCATCCATAGCATCCACTATTCCTCCTCTCCCTAAGAGATCCCACATGCCTGTCTCATGCTTTCTTGAACTCAGACACAGTCTTTGTCTCCACCACCTTTTCCGAGAGACTATTCCATACATCTACCACTCTTTCTTTAATAAAGTATTTCCTTAGACTACTCCTGAATCTTAACTTCATCCTATGCCCTCTCACTCTGGAGTTTTCTTTCAATTGAAAGAGACTCGCCTCATGTGTATTTATGCCACGTAGATACTTAAGTGTCTCTCTAGAAAAATAATAATAATAACAACAATAAACAAATCAACTTTCAATCAAAAAATGGACGGAATAGGAGGGAACTCCCTGAAGAAACCACTTGGTGGTGAAACAAGAGCTTTGTTGGACCTGGACACCGGTTTCCTACCTTCATTCTAAATGCCGAGCAAGCAGGAAGATCACTGTGTTGGATCGCGATCCTGGGGTTACTAACAGCTGTGAAGATAAGTGAAACCTTCCCTTAGGTTCTTTTTCCTGTTCCCTGTGCACAGTGGTGGGATATGTCCCCATTTTGAAAGATTGCATTTTGAAAAATAGTGGCGTTGTTTGCCCATGATACAGAATAAGAATGGCTGAAAACCTCATTGGGTTGCCGTCTGCATATTAATCAAGTTGAGGCTTTTTCTCCACTTTAATGAAATGGTTTTTCAGTGAGCATTTCCACCACTTGGCTAATAACATTTTTTGATTGAAAGTTGACTTAAGTGTCTCTATCATATCTCCTTATCCCACCTTTCCTCCAAAGTATACATATTGAGATCTTTGAGTCTGTCCCCATATGCCTTATGATGTAGACCATTTTAGTAGCTTTTCTCTGGACCAACTCTATCCTGTTTATATCTTTTTGAAGGAGTGGTCTCTAGAATTGTACACAATATTCTTAATAAGGTCTTACCAGGGGCATCAATACCTCCTTTTTTCTACTGGCCATTCTTCTCCCTATGCACCCAAGCATCCTTCTACAGTAGCTTTCGTTATCGCCTTTTCAACCTGTTTGGCCACCTTAAGATCATCACATACTATCACACCTAAGTCCTGCTCTTTCATGCACAAAAGTTCTTCACCTCCTAAACTGTACTATTCCCTCGGGATTTTGCAGCCCAAATGCATAACCTTGCATTTCTTAACATTAAATATTAGCTGCCAAATTTCAAACCATTTCTCAAGCTTCACTAGGTCCTTCCTCATTTTATTCATACCATCAGGGATGTCTACTCTATTGCAGATTTTGGTATCATCCACAAAGAGGCAAATCTTACCAGACAGCCCTTCAACAATATCTCTTACAAAGATGTTATAAAGAACAGGCCCAAGAACCGAACCTTGTGGCACACCACTGGTAACATCCCTTTCCTCAGAGAGATCTCCAATGACCTTTGTCGCCTTCCTGATCATCTGTCAATTTGGCGCCCATACCGAGGGCAGTTAGGGCTCCTTTTACGAAGGCACGTTAAAGCCCTTACGCATGAATAGTGCGTGCTAAAATGCCCCACGCGTTCCTTTTGAGCAAGCGGTAGTTTTTCGGCTAGCGTTTGCTATAGCGTGCGCTAATCCGGTGTGTGTGCTATAAAACGCTAGCGCACCTTCGTAAAAGGAGCCCTTAGTTTATTTATTACACGCCTGTGTGGAACACTTCTTAAATATTGACTTTTCACTGGTCACTCACACAACTTTTAAAATATTGGAACAAAATCTTTCAGGAATCGTTATATTGGTCTAAGAAAAGAAACCTTCAAAGTTCTAGCTCTCTCCAGGCTTACTTGGGGGCCCTTTTACCAAACTATGGTAAAAAGTGGCTATAATGCATTCGTATGCAGATCATTCCCACACACTAAGGCCATTTTTGTCACATGGATAAAATGACTAATTTATTTTATTTGTAGTATTAATGACCAAGCACTAATTTCTCATTAGCATGTGGCCATTCATACATGAGCCCCTATCGCCACCTATTTTGTAGGCAATAAGGTATGATTCTATAAAGTCCAAATAAAATTAGGCGATGATTTTCAGCATCAATTCTATAAAACTTAGGTACTCATTATAGAGTCTTGCTTAGTGTCACCTAATCTAACCTAAAGTGAGTTATCGAGAACAAAGCCTAACAGCACTCAATTTATAATTTGATGCCTAACTCGAAAACACACCCATGATCTGTCCCTAATGAAGCCCACTTTTAGCATTGGGCTAGACGCCTACTTTTTATAGAATCAAGTTTTTCGAGTTAGACAACTAACTTTCAATTAAGTCCAATTAAAGCCAATTGTGAGTTGTTAAGTGCCAATATCAGCACTGATCAATTAAGTTAGGCAGCATTTATAGAATCTGAGCCTAAGAGCTCACCAGCTCTAATCAGTTAGCACGAGGCAATGTAGCTATGCTAACCTATTAGAACAGAACATGCCCACTCTCTACCCCCAGACCCATACCCATGCCAAAAAAAAAAATAATAATAATAATGTGTGGATAGTGTGTATCGAACCCAAAATTACTGCAGGATGCCTTGAGTGTGCCCTGCAGGAAGGCATTTTTTCTTGTGGTAAGCATGAGTTAGTGCTCAGTAAAAGGACCCCACATTTTTTTAAGATTTGACTTAAATATCTGAAGAAAATCTACTCAAACTCTCTAGTAGCTCAAAATCTGTTGGAATGTACACACCAAATTCAAAAATCCTTCCAATGTCCATATTCTCAAATTTTATGAAAAATTCAGAGTTTACTTCAAAAACTATTTTTGAAAGATTCTCTACTGATACAGAAACTTCTCACAGACTTTTTCCTCTCCTATTAATTCAGTCTTTCCCTTCTCCCAACTTCCCTCCTCTCTTAAGTTTCACTCATCGATTTAAAAATATGGAACAAGAATATATTGTGTTTCCTGGTCCCTTGTTAGTACGGAAGTTTCATACCAGTTAGCAATCACATCACAAACAGTTCAGGAATCATCTAGCTTTCTGAAAAGACCTGGCACGCACAAAGTGTTGTTTATCAAACCTTATGGCTTGTCGTTTGTCAGATCTTGTCTACCAAAGTGCACAGGGGTATGCATTAACATCCTGAGCTAATGCAACCACATTCCCATGGTGCTTTGGGAATTAATGTATCAGTCTGTTATCGTTCAGTTATGGCTTCCAGTTACTGCATGAAGTATGGTGCTGGCTTTGAAGGCAATGAATGTCACTGCTATGCATCAGGTAATGAAGAAAAGGTTTAGGTCCCATGTCTTCAGAGCAAGAATTTTGCAATCTAACATACACTTCTTGTTTCTATTCTACTTGATTTTTCTTAGTACAATGGAATGCAGGATTTTATGCTTTGTGCTGCTCCAGTACATGAAATGGCACATTAATTTCAATCTTCTTTGTATCCTGAAATTAGAATTTTATTTCCCGATTGCTAAAGATATGTACAGCTCTTGATTTTTGATGATTACATATATTTTCATCAAACTGAATTTATAATGTGTACTAGCTGATGCCCCAGCGTTGCACGGGTATTTAATTATAGCAATAACACTGTAAATGGATTCAAATAAAGATACTTTATAGTGGTGAATGAAATTATTTTTTAACAGCTTTATAAAAAGTACAATATTCAAATTATAATGTGAAATATTTGACAAAATGAATACAATACAACTAACACAAAACTTGATTATAAACAACATTTTTAGTTTCACCTCCAGGAGCAAGAACATATAAATTCTTGGGTGAACCCACCCTTGAGCAAACAACATACAGTTGTCCATGGGAAAAACAGGGGGATCTTAAATCCACTCCACAGTATGTAATAGTCTGTCCCTGTGATTTGTTGATTGTGATAGAGAATGCAAGTCTCACTGGAATTTGCAATCTCTTAAACTGAAAAGGAAGATCTGTTGGAATAAGTGGCATCCAAAAGTTTCAGTATTGATTTAAACAACTCAATATGTGGAAACTCAGGTTGAAAAGAAACTCCATGTAGTTTGTTCCCGGTTCAGAATGGAACCTGTGTTCCTAGTTCAGGATATGTGAGTACTCATGTAATGTAATAACATTATGAACTGGGGTGCATGAAGGAAACAGTTACAAACACAGTTAGAATATACAAACTCTATATGTATGGTGTCCGTGGTAGAATAGAAACGATGTCTCTAGTGGTTATAGTGTCATAGAAAGTGTTTTATAGTTGGAATTACTGTGAGAATGGCAGCTTTTTACATCCTTTCCATTGACATGAATGGGTGAAATCGCAGTTTCTGTTTGTAGCTCCGCCCACGTGTGCAGGTGGGCCGCAAGACCCCCAGAACACCCAGGTAGTGTCACCCCAGGTAGTGAGGGATCTGCATACCAAGTTTCGTTCAATTCGATCAAGCCGTTTTTGAAGTACTGTGAGAATGGCAGCGTTTTACAATTTTAGCATTGACATGAATGGGTGAAATCTGATGTTCTGTTTGTAGCTCCGCCCATGTGTACAGGTGGGCCGCGAGACCCCCAGAACATATCACCCCAGGTAGTTGGAATTACTGTGAGAATGGCAGCTTTTTACATTTTTTCCATTGACATGAATGGGTGAAATCTGATTTTATGTTAGTAGCTCCGCCCACATGTGCAGGTGGGCCGCGAGACCCCCAGAACATATCACCCCAGGTAGTGAGGGATCAGCATACCAAGTTTCGTTGTAATCGGTCAAGCCATTTTTGAATTACTGTGAGAATGGCAGCTTTTTACATTTTTTCCATTGACATGAATGGGTGAAATCTGATGTTCTGTTTGTAGCTCCGCCCACGTGTGCAGGTGGGCCGCGAGACCCCCAGAACATATCACCCCAGGTAGTTGGAATTACTGTGAGAATGGCAGCTTTTTACATTTTTTCCATTGACATGAATGGGTGAAATCTGATTTTCTGTTTGTAGCTCCGCCCACGTGTGCAGGTGGGCCGCGAGACCCCCAGAACATATCACCCCAGGTAGTGAGGGATCGGCATACCAAGTTTCGTTCAAATCGGTCATGCCGTTTTTGCGTGATCGCGGCACATACATACATACACACATACATACCTCCGATTTTATATATATAGATTAATTAATTAATTAATATAATGGTGCTCAAAACTCAAACATTGTTTCAACCACTGAATAAAACCAGAATGAAATCTGAATCTCTTTTTTTTTTTTTTTTTAGTTCAAACATTCTTTATTGAAAAGGCTCCAATAATAACAAACTCACATAATGGAACAACAACAGAACCTGAAGGGAAAAAAATACTCTTCTAGACAGCAGTATCTGAGAAATATAAAAATAATTATATGTCTCCAGAGTTTAGATATTGTTTTAAACAAGACCAAATGGAAACGACAATGTGATGGCGAGAAGTTTGAGTCGCACTCTCCAGTTCCAACTTACAAGCTAAACAAACTACATTTCACAATACCGAAAAATGAATGTCACCATAAGATTTCCAGTTGTTAAGGATCACTTTAAGAGCAAGAGCTAACAAAATATCAATTAACTTAGAGCAGGGGTCTCAAAGTCCCTCCTTGAGGGCCGCAATCCAGTCGGGTTTTCAGGATTTCCCCAATGAATATGCATTGAAAGCAGTGCATGCATATAGATCTCATGCATATTCATTGGGGAAATCCTGAAAACCCGACTGGATTGCGGCCCTCAAGGAGGGACTTTGAGATCCCTGACTTAGAATGATACTTAGATAAAAGAACTTTCAATTCTGCGCTTCGCCAAATGACAATCTCCAAAGAGAGCTCCATGGAAAGTGAAAACATTTATGTTATACCAAAACCCATACAGATACGCAAAATAGTTGCAAACATCTACAAGTGTAAAGCATATGTGTATGTGTATCATGTTCAATGTGACAGTGCCAGCATAAGTCCGAAGATACGTGGCCAATGTGAAACAACTTACGCGGACTCCACAGCACATGAAGATGCACAAATAACAATGAGTGAGTCAGGGAAGTTGATATGGTAAGTTTAGAAGTCCTGATCCAGAAGTCTGATCATTGATCCGACGTAAGATGACCAACAAGGTCATGTTACCAGACGTGAAGCAGTGCTTGTGGAGGTGTATCTATACCTTGCTGAAAATGTTTATAGATCCTGGTGAAATCTGAATTTCTATCATCATACCTGTCCAATGTATTTGAGCAAGTGAAAAAATCCAACTAGCTTTAGTTCACTTAACTGAATGTTGGGTTGGTGAGTTGGCCTCCACGTGGCTTTATTTCAATTCTGTTGCAGTGAAACATTAAATCCATGTGCTTTCTTGATAAAGTGATAAAAAATCTCTCAGGTGAATACAACATGAGGGGCCGCTGAAAAGTTCTCAGCCCAAGCAACAAAGTTGGGGCAGTCTCCAACGAGCGCTATACATTTAGTCCAGTGAAATGAAAGAAGTGGAAAGATCACTGGACTTAGGTCTATAAACAGCGTCCAATTTTAGGTAGTGGTAGACGTTCCACTACTGTCAGCCAGCCAATCGGGATGCATGTTTTGTAAAAAAAAACCAACAAAAAACCCAATCCAAAGCAGGCTTCCTACACTGTAGGCATCTGTCATGGGTGCATGGAGGTGCCTATGGATGCTTAAGCTCGCTCAAGGCTGGGCGTGGGCATGGTTTCGCCCGGAAGTGGCCTTAGGCGAGCTTAAGCAGCCCCAGGCGTCTCCCATGGGCTGCAATAGGTGCATGAAATGTAGGCCAGCAAAATGACCTATTTTGAACATGTGATGAGGGCGAATTCACTAGAAAAGGAGGTGCTACTCGGAATAATCAGTGGTAAAAGGAAGCAGGGGAGACCAAAGAGCCGTTGGCTTGATACCATCAAGAATGACAAAGGAATAACATCAAGCAATTGAAAGAAGCCGTAGAAAACAGGGAAGCATGGCAAGGAGTGGCCTACAGTGTATCCAAGGGATGGACATGGCTGAATGGATAGTAGTAGTAGCCATGTATACAAAACAAGTACCTATATCTACTATAATAAAACCCTAAGCGCGCATGCGCACTCCCACTTACGTGTTCCGTGATCAATAGGTCCCTGGTAGGTAGGAGTTCACATGCGCACTAGAAGATACCAGGACTCCTCCTCCCGAGCCCCAGCCACGCTGACCGGCTTCGGCCCTGCGGGCCTCTCATGGAGCCCACCTTCCTGCCAAGCATGGACGGCGGCGGTGGCAGCGATCCCAGGAGCGGGCCAGTACCAGGGTGACTTGAAGCTGCTGTCGGCTTGAGGCGCGCACAGGTGCTGTCGGCACGTGTAGGCCACGGCGGCTTGAGGCAGCTGTCAGCGGTGCAGGCAGTTGAGCTGTGGCAAAAGGCGTCATGCGGGGTGCTGACAGGATAGGAGGGCAGATGCGAACGGAACAGAAGTCGAATGCTGGACAGGGGGAACAAGTAAGGGGTGTTGCTGGACAGAGAGAACATGAAAGAGGTGCTGCTGGACGGGGGGGAGGAAACAGGAAGGGAGGCAGGAAAGAGGTGCTGCTGGACAGGGGGGGGATATAACATGAAGGGAAGCCTACTGCTGGACAGGGGGAGCAGGGAAGAGGTGCTGATTGTCAGAGGGGGAGGTAACAGAAAGGGAGGCCTACTGCTGAACAGGGGGAGCAGGGAAGAGGTGCTGCTGGACAGGGGGGAGATAAAACGAAGGGAGAAGGGCTGCTGCTGGACAGGGGGAGCAGTTAAGGGGTGGTGGTGGACACAGGGGAGGTAAAAGGAAGGGAGAAGGCTACTGATGGACAGGGGGAGCAGGCAAGGGATGGTGGTGGACAGCCAAGGAAAGAGAGAGACAGAAAGAAAGACATAGAGACAGAAAGCAGCCAAGGAGAGAGAAAGAAAGAAACACACACACATCTATTCTAGCACTCGTTAATGTAACCGGCTATAAGACTAGTATACTATAATAGGTAAAGCACTTTGTTTAATATTTAATAGAATTTATATACTGCCCTTCACATTAACATCAAGGTGGTTTACAAAATAGAACTAGAGAAAAGAACACCATTTCTTAGGAAAGGAAAGAAAAGGAAAAGAGACGACACATCGCTCATCAAGCAGACAACCAGACTGACACACAGTAAAGAATCAAACACTCATTCCATCCAATTGCCACACCAGCTGTCTCTTATGGGAATGTTTAAGGAAACAGATAGAATTTCAAAAGACTGCAAAATCTTGGGTATGAGAGTTTAAAGCAGATTTCAATAGGAAGAGCATTCCATAAAGTTGGAACAGAGATGCAAATAAAGCTGAGTGTCAGGTAGATGTCTATGTTATATATGGTAATCGTAGGGAAGCAAGATTTTATGTATGTGATATGGAAACCGCATGGTTATATGCGGCATATAGATTTTTTAATAAATATATAAACTGCTGGTAACGCAAGTTGATGAGCCATAGAAGGGTACAAGCATGTCTATAAGGGACCGGGAGATTGGCCAAGTAACCAGATAAACCTGAATGTAAAGCCTTAAAAGCAAGGTTAAAGCTTTATGCATTAGATGAAACTTGATAGGAGTGAAGATGCATAATCAAATCAATGGGCGTTAGTGAGGAGTCTTTTTGCAACCATAGAAAGGAGGTATATCAAATCCCACTTGCTTTCCATACAGGGACATAGTAACGGGGAGCAGAGGAGCAGACGTCTCTGCTCCCTCCCCCACACCATGCGCACGCCCTCCTCCCCTGTACCTCTTTAAATTTTCACTAGCATGAGCAACTTCTCTGACCTGGGTCCCCACAGGAGCCAGGAAGTGAGATCAGAGGGAAAGCCAACGCCGGCACGAGCAGCAGAGTGGAGAAGCTGCGCATGCTGGTGAACATTTAAAGAGGTAAGAGGGGGAGGGAGGGCGTGAGTGTGGTGTGGGAGGTGGGTGAGCAGCAGGGGGACACGGAAGGTGTTGGGGGGGGGAGGTTCCACTGCCCTGGGTGTCTCCTACCTTCACTGTGCCACTGTTTCCATATGTGGTCTTTATATAATAAGTGCAGCATTCCTTCCCAATTTCCACCCTCTCTGGTGGCTGTTTTCACATTGCCTACATAGATGCAAAGATCACTTTTACTGCTGGATTTTGTACCAGATTTCTAAGTAAAAGTATGGTCTGAGTTGTGGAATAAGTAGCTGGAGACATCGGCACCTCTTCTCTAAGAGCATTTTTCCCAACTAGTGTGCGTACTTTTGAAATTATAAAATGGCTCATATCATTGCAGCATCTGCCCTAACTCTACCCCTGGGAATACCTCCCACTAGATACAGATGAAAGGACGCACATTGTGGAACACACACTTTCTCCTGGCTACAGGATAGAGAGTTTTCAAATAGCTTATTTCTGTGGATTAACTTTGACAATAGCCCTCCCTGTACACCTTTATCTGAGCCACTGAGATGTTACACTTCCTTAATTGCCCAATTTTCTTACAAATAGGTTGATCATTATCATATTGGTCAGCGTTCTCAAGGATATTACACATTCAGAATTGTGTGTTTACAATCATTTCTAAAGGATTTATGCATGTGTCCGGATACTGAATTTACCCTTTTGGGTTTATTGAGTGACAACTCTGTTGTAGGAGTTGTACGGTCTATCCCAAATATGAGTTGTGAAAACTGAGGGCCCTCCCCTACCACCCATAGAATTTTGGTTTATAATCTCACCTATTGTTTCACTGCTGTTTTTAGTCAAATAAAGGGAGAGAGACTGCGGTCTCTAAAGGATTTATGCAGCATTTCCCATAACCTCACACAGCATGATAATAAGCTCACACTTCGATGATTCTTGAGATCATTATCATTACTACAAGTTGCAGCATTTAAGCCAAACATAATAGTAATGTGTTTGGGGGGGGGGGGTTCCCAGACACCCTTCCACTAATGGCTCTTTTCACTTACCTGTTGTCAGACTTGGTTTCAAGCATTTCCTGGATCTGGTGATTTATAGCTTTCAGTGGCAAGACTCTTATTTGCTTTCTGAGCATCAGCTTTATAGAACTGGAAATCTCATTCTCTAACTATTTATTAATATAGTTTTAAAGGAATTCTCAGGTTTTTTTCTGGCACCCTCTCACTTTGGTTCAAATGCAATGCACTTGTTGACTGCTCCACCCCAGAGGGACTGCAGTGAGACAGACTTACTCAAGCTTCACTTGAACAAAGAAATGAAAATCAATAAACAATTTGAACTTCTCAGAAGAGAATTTTTCTCCTCTAATGAATATACAAGCTTGGTTACAGCTTAATTTAAAGATTGAATTTACTGTGTGTTTTTCCCTCTGCACCTTGAGCATGACAAACACAGGCCTCAAGTGACATGTTCCAGAAAAAACTAAAAAGCACTACGGTGAGAAATAAAAATGTCAAATGTCTGTGATAAAAATGATAAAAAAAACAACAAAACACAAATCTAACCAGAACTAGTCTGACTGTACATTTTTTGTGTATGTATAAGATTTTAAATGATAAAGGGCTCCTTTTACAAAGGCGCGCTAGCGGTTTTAGCACACGCTTAGTGCGTGCTAAAATTCCACACGCGCTAGCAGCTACAGCCTCCTTTTAAGCAAGCGGTAATTTTTCAGCTAACATGAGCTAATCTTGTGCGTGCGCTAAAAACGCTAGTGCACCTTAGTAAAAGGGGCCCAAATTATAATAAAGGGGATGGGACTGTACTGCTTTTTCTATGTGGTTTACATATTTTTAGACAGGAACTTATTTTGTACCAGGGGCAATGAGGTGTTAAGTGATTTGCCCAGAGTCACAAGGAACTGCAGTAGGAAGTAAACTCACAACAACTTACTGCAGGGTGTTAAGGTAGCTGCTCTAACCACTAGGCTACTTCTCCACATAGAAACACAGGGGTCAATAGGCAAAGTGATTAAAAGGGGATCATGAACAGATCGGAGAAGGATATCATGCCGCTATACCGGGCCATGGTGTGCCCTCACCTGGAGTACTGCATCCAACACTGGTCGCCATACATGAAGAAGGACACAGTACAACTCGAAAGGGTCCGGAGAAGAGCGATTAAAATGGTAAAGGGGCTAGAGGAGTTGCCGTACTGCGAGAGATTAGAGAAACTGGGCCTCTTCTCCCTTGAAAAGAGGAGACTGAGAGGGGACATGATCGAAACGTTCAAGATACTGAAGGGGATAGACTTAGTACATATAGACAGGTTGTTCACCCTCTCCGAGGAAGGGAGAACGAGAGGGCACTCTCTAAGGTTGAAAGGGGATAGATTCCGTACGAATGTAAGGAAGTTCTTCTTCACCCAGAGAGTGGTAGAAAACTGGAACGCTCTTCCGGAGTCTGTCATAGGGGAAAACACCCTCCAGGGATTCAAGACAAAGTTGGACAAGTTCCTGCTCAACTGGAAAGTACGCAGATGAGGTTGGGCTCATTTAGAGCACTGGTCATTGACCTAGGAGCCACCGCGTGGGTGGACTGCTGGGCACGATGGACCACTGGTCTGACCCAGCAGGGGCAATTCTTATGTTCTTATGTTCTAATAGCCAGAAATGGTCCCTGGCTGTTTAAATCAATTTCTGGGACTAACTGGACATATTCAGTGCCAGTTAACCAGATACTGCCGCTGAATATGTCCAGTTAGCACCTAAGCTGAAACCAACTATTGTGTGGGTGGTCTGGGGGCAGAGTCGGTACTTATGCGGTTAAGTGCTGATTTTTATTTTCATTTTTTTCCAGTTTATGTTTTATTGTTAATTTTATTCATTGATTTGCCCCTTGTTTTGTTTTATTTTTAACATTTAAATTTCTCTAAAATTCTATTGCTCAACGGTTCCCCCTTTCTGCAGCTATTCCTATCTCTCTTCTTTTCTACCTTTCAAAGTCCTTAGATCAATGTAGTCTTGTTAGAATGTTTATTTTCTTATTTTTTCTTCCATTTCTATTTCTTACTTTTATTACTCAACTAATTGTTATTTTTCCAGGTACTTCAGTTAGATTGTGAGCCTTCTGGACAGTAAGGGAATTTCAAAGTACCTATTCTTTATTTATTTATCTTATTTTTATTGTATCCTTTAATGTTTATTTCTCTGTTAACCTATATTACTTATAATTTCAATGCACCCTATTGTCTATTTTCTGTAAACCGCTTAGAATCCTAATCGGAGTTTAGCGGTATATAAGAAATAAATTACATTACATTACATTACATTAGATATTCACTGCTTAACAACATAAGGTAACTGCATAAATAGGAATGCATACAACATAATCCTCTCTGTATGCCATTCACTGAATGTGGTTAAGTACTGAATATTGTACTGAAATGCATAAGTTGTTATCAACTGCATATGTCCGGATATTGAATGCCGGTACTCTCACATGGCCTGGCATAGAATGTCCGACATTAAAGCTGGCAGTGGCCAAAATAACTCTACTGTGGCCAGATGAATATCTACATCACAGTCTACAATACAAGAATGCAAAAAACTGGAAACAGGTGCAAAGGAAAAAAGGCAAAACATGGCAATGTTTCCATGGTGAATCAGTCCACAGTAATTGAGAGGGGGCAGAGAAATATAAATATTATTATGCAGAAAGAAAAAGAAGGAAAAACAAACCACATGAAAAGTATTAACAATTATACATACATATGTCACCTAAAACAGTGTTCTTCAACCACCGGTGTCGGTACACAAAAATTTCTTGCCAGTCCGTAAAGGATTCGGGTCTTCTCCACAAACTGCACACTAGGCAGGAAGAGATGCTGTGGTGCCGGTGTCAGCTGACTTGCAACTTCCTGTTGCCATCACGTATGCCGGGACTCCTGCCTTCGCCAGGTCTCCTGCCACGTATGCCTCCTGCCTTTATCTTGTCTCCGCACCTCCAGACCAGCAGCGGCAGCTCTGTGTGCTTTTAATTTCAGCACACAGCTGCCCCTAAGCAGTAGTTTAGCCGCGGTTTCATGAGGCAGCCTCAGAGCCTTTGCTAGGCCGGCCCGCTTCGATGATACGATTTGGGCTGGCCTAGCAAAGACCCCGAGGATGCCTCATGAAACTGTGGCTAAACTACTAGAGCTGGCATTTGACATAACTATGGACTGCAAAGCCCAGGCAGTGCTTCTTTAGCTTCCAGCTGGCTTAGGGCTCTCTCTGACCAGGGAATAGTTGCCCTAGTTGCACTCCCCTAACACTATTACTGTCATGTGTGACTGTGGTATTCAGTTAGCATGATATTTCTGTGTACCATTCTGCAATAATTTAGCTTATTCAGTTTTCTTGATAGTAGGGGGAATATATGTGAAGGGGAGGGGAGACAGGGGTTTTGTTGATCCTTGCTCTATATTATTTGTATTTATAAAATGACAATTGTACAGATTATTATCCAGCACAACAATCCTAACCCAACATCCAACACTCTATAAACCCTTAGTACTCTCTAATTTTTTTTCTAATTACCAAACATTATCTAAAACCCATAATTATCCCTTAAAATTTTATCTCATCGTTTATTCTATTACTTCAAAGTTGAAATGTAATTTTTGGTTTTAGTTTGGATGTAATCCACCTTGAACCGCAAGGTAATGGCGGATTAGAAATCACTAATGTAATGTAATGTAATGTAATTATTGTTTCTTTTTCTACTGTAATAAAATACATTCAATATAAAATCATAACTATTTGAGACTTGTGCGGATGGAATCAGATGGTTTGCAGGACCGAGCTAGCAGGGACGGGGCGGAGATGGTTTTTTTTATTTCAGTCTTAGTAGTTTGACGGTCCACAAAATAATTCTTTTATTTCCGCCGATCCATAGGTGTAAAAAGGTTGAAGAACACTGTTTTAGGTCATCCAAGTGCCAACTTGGGAGGGTTTTAGACGTGTTTAAGTTTCGCTAATGAGCCCCGTAGTCAATTTCTTACTTTCCAGAAAAAAACATTTAACTGTTCTGGCTTTCAGGGCTCTCGGCAGTTTCCTCTTCCATAGCAGGGCAAATACGATGTTCCAAGAGAATAAGAACAGAAGAATAGCCATACTGGGTCAGATCAGTGCTCCATCGAGCCTAGTATCCTGCTACCAACAGTGGTTAATCCAGTTCATAAGTTCCTTGCAGAATCCCAAATAGTAACAAGATTCCATACTACTCATTCCAGTCCCCTGCCATATCAACAGAAGCAACTTTCAGTAAATGTGTTTGCCTAGTGACATCAGGAAACACCCATAGCTTCTGACTCAGAAACAGAACTAATGAATATGAAAGTAAAGTTTCATGATCATATCCACATCCTGCAGGATCACATAAGTCATAGGAAGCTTGTTCATTCCAGTTCCTCATTATCAGATTGTTCCAGCAATGCTGAGACATTCAAACCATCCAGAGTAGTTATACTATGTAACATGATTTTTGTTCCTAGGTAGTAAATGTAATTTTTTAACTGCTCATGCCTAAAAAGTATAGAAAATGTTTGTTATTTTCATGAAACTTTGCTTTTTTGACAAGGATAGTCAGATTTTGCAACTTACCTATTTAAAATGTGAAAACTCCACATTTTCATATTTTCATTCATATAAAGTCATAAAATGTAACATATGAATCACAATTAACATGTATTTATATTGAGGTTATACAAAAATGACCATAGAAGATATAGAAATTAGTAGGTTGTTTTCACGAATCAGCCCCCAGATGTAGTCTCCCATCATGTTCTCATATTGTCCTTGGTAGCAGTGTTCAAAGTATCCTGGTGGAAGCATTAACCTTGCTCCTCTGAATGTGCTCCTATGTTCTCCTTGAAAGTTTCTAGATGAGCATCAAGGACATAGACTTTAAGAGAAATCCTACAGCCCATTTTATTGTAATTCACCAGATTCTCAACCAGCTCCATATAGTTTTCGGCCTTGTGATTGCTCAGGAAGCCCCGAACCACTGTGACAAAGCTGTTCCAAGCCGCTTTCTCCTTCCAAGTTAGCTTCATGGGAAATTCCTTGCACTCCAGGACCTTCTTTATCTGTATTCCAATGAAGACACCAGCTTTGACCTTGCCTCAGACAGATTAGGGAAGATGTCTTGAAGGTACTTGAAGACTGCCGACTCCTTATCTAGAGCTCTGACAAATTGTTTCATTAGGCCTAATTTGATGTGCAGTGGTTCCAATTTGACGTTGTTGCTCCTACAGAACTTAGTCTGCTGTGGTCAGTCCTGCCTTTGGTTGTATGCCTTTGTATTGCTGCTGGGAGCATCATGGGTGGATCAGGGGTATTCCTCATATTTATGTGCATAGGGTTGCAAGATTTCCTCTTTGAAAAAAATCGATGATGTCTGACACCACCCCATTCCACCCACAGTCCCGCTCCATTCCTCCCCCAGCCCCGCCCCCACACATCAACACAATGATGTCACACTCATGTGTGCATGCATACGAAGTCATCACGGAGACTGCCACGCATGCGCAAAGGCTTCCAGATGCGGCCTCCGAGCTCAGGACCTCCAAAACCCGGACAAGCTGCTAAAAAGAGGACATGTCTGGGTTTTCCCGGATGTCTGGTAACCCTATATGTGCATAAACCTAACTTTAGGGGCCAGGATTTGTACCACATTTCTGTTGCTGCAAATGGCTGTGCCTAAAGATAGATGCAGCTTTCGAGCAAAAGCATTCTATAATCCGTGCCTAACTTTAGGTGCTGATAATAGAATAACGCTTAAGCATTTTTTTCAGCAACAGTTTTATAGGCACTATATATAGAATTTAGTTCTATATGTAGATGTCTGATTCTGCTGTATATGCCAGCTAATATACATTCACTCCTCTGCTTCCATTTACATATTTTATATAATGTTCTGCACTCAACAGAGCGATGAAGCTACTAAGTAGTAGATTTAAAACAAACCGGAGAAAATATTTCTTCCCACAACTTGCAATTAAACCCTGGAATTCGTTGCTGGAGCATGTGGTGAAATCAGTTAGCTTAGTGTGGTTTAAAAAGGTATGGATAATTTCCTAAAAGAGAAGTCCAGAGGCCATTATTGAGATGGCTTGGGGAAATGCACTGTTTATTCCTAGAATAAGCAGCATAAAATCTGTTTTTACTACTTGGGATCTAGCTAGGTACTTGGGACCTGGGTCAGCCACTGTTGGAAACAGGATACTGGGCTTAATGGATCTTCAGTCCATCCCAGTATAGCAATTCTTATGTTCCTGTAGAATACCACCTGAAATGAGCACATCCCAACCAGGAGGTCTCAGTTCCTAACTCAAATGAACCTTCAGGAGTTCCAGTGTTTCTTGAGACTCATTCCGTGTCATTTGTTCTATTTTCAAACTACACCTACTTGACTTTGTTACTTTTTAGTCATGTCTTTGATCCAGTTGTCAAGGTGAAAGCATGCAGGTACTTTCACTTTAAAAATTACCGTATTTGCCGGCGTATAAGACGACTGGGCGTATAAGACGACCCCCCAACTTTTACAGTTAAAATATAGAGTTTGTTATATACTCGCCATATAAGACTACCCCTTCTTCCGCACACCTTCTGCACAACAAATAAAACTTAAAAGAACATCAGAATTTATTTCAACAATTTTAATTAATTCACTAAAGCTGAATAGAACAATAAACCCATGGGAGCTGCCATGCTATTTGTTTTCTAAACTGTTAACCAAACTGAAACTGTCAATGATAGAAGGAAGATAACACATAGAGGGAGAGAGCAAGTGCCGGGCAAGTCCCTAGCAAGTTTGCTGGCATGACAGTTTCCCTTTAAAAGCCTTCAAAAGCCTCCTGTTCGCCCCCGCAACTTCCTTAAGGGCTAGACTCCACACACGGCCGCATGTGCGAGAGACGTAGTAAAGAGAAAAGGGGTGGGGCCAGAGCGCCGCTGCTTCCCGCTGCGCAGGATGAAGGAGCTGGCACCCTTGTCACACTGATGTCCCGCCATGGCCCCGCTGATGTCCTGGCAGGTTTACTAGTACCATAAGCACCGTAAGGAGGTAAGGAAGGAGATGTTAGGGCATGTAAAGTAAGGGCATGTAAACAGTATCCGGCGTATAAGATGACCCCCGACTTTGGGGAGGATTTTAAGGTACTGAAAAGTCATCTTATACGCCGGCAAATACGGTACCTAAGGAAAAAGCATCTGCAGGAAAATGCAGCTGCTTTTTTTCTATGGATACATTTTCCAAGTACAATTATGCATGCTGTTTTTCCCTCCCCCAACCCCTCACCCTGAAACTGCCTCCATTACAGTGTAGATAAAAGTGCACAGGTTGTAGAATAAAGGGCATATTTTTCCTCTCATACAGAGATAGGCAATTTATGTGGGTCAAATGCTTTTTATTCATGGAATTCCCTTTGACAGCTGGCCTTATGCTAAATGCACCCAAAGGTAAGTAAATATATAAATAAGTGCTGTATAACTTGCAAACAGGAACAGTTTACTGTTTAAATTACATCTTTCATGCAATTTCTTGTGCAATTCACACATTTCCTTTGTGGTACTTTGTCCTGGGCCATGAATCAATTGATTGTCTTGCTCAAATAAAGTAATCGTAGCTTTCGCTGCAAATCCTGCTCACCCTTCAAGTTTTCTGTACTTTCAGGAGGACGGTCCATGTGTGGCGCAGTGGTTAAAGCTACAACCTCAGCCCCCTGAGGTTGTGGGTTCAAATCCACGCTGCTCCTTGTGACCCTGGGCAAGTCACTTAATCCCCCCCCATTGCCCCAGGTACATTAGATAGATTGTGCGCCCACCGGGACAGACAGGGAAAAATGCTTGAGGACCAGAATAAATTCAAGTAAACCGTTCTGAGCTTCCCTGGGAGAACGGTATAGAAAATTGAATAAATAAATAAATTACACCCCATAATTTATACTTTTTGAGCAGCATTTCTTGAACATCCATACCTGGTGGCTCCTTCCACACTGCTTATTGCAGCTGCTCTGAGGTCTGTGCTAGCTGATACTTCTTTGTTAACTTACTTCTACCTCTGGTTCTTTGTCCTCAGCTAAAATCAGCACTCTTGTGAAGTGCCAGCTCTGCACTGTAACTCGCTTCAGGCTTGGAGCCTTCAGCCTGTGGTCAGCAGCGCTCTGGGTCCACAGATTCTGGATCAGTGGATCATTCTGAAACTATGGCTCTTATCTTCGAAACATATGGGCGCCTCAAAAGGCCAAAATGAAGCTCCATGTGCTTGAGACATCCCAAGTACCGATTTGGAAAGGCAGAAAAGGGATGTCCAACACCGCAGTGTGTCCAAATTGCAAGGGGGTGTGTTTTGGGCAGGATTAAGAAGACTCTGAAATCTGGACGTCCAAGAGCAATTTCTAAAGATGAAGAAATATGCATGTCTAAAAAGAAAACTTTCCTTATTTGGAAATATTTCAGGCATACCCAACATACAAAAAGGTGCCCTTATTGAACAGCTTTCCACTGGAGAGATTAAAACACAACACCTGCTGTCCCCTTCCCTTGCCCCTCAAAATGAAACTAAAAGGGAATAACAGGCTTTATGACAGTTTCAGGTATTATGGGGATTCTGAACACGGCAGCATGTAGGCCTGAGGTGCAGCCTGGTACTTGTAGTTACTGCAGTGGACTATAAAGGACCCAAGTTCAAATACCATATTAACTCTTTTTTTAAATTAATATTATTATTTTTTTGCAATTGTAAGCCCTCCAAAAGCAGGAAAATGTCACTAAATATCCCTTCCCCCCCCTTTTACAAAACCGCTAAAGAGGTTTTTAGCACCAACTGGTACACTGAATGCTCTGCGCTGCTCCAACACTCATAGGAGCTCTATGAACATCTGAGTAGCGCAGAATATTCAGCGTGCCGCCGGCAATAAAAAAACTCTTGTGCGGTTTTGTAAAGGGGGGAAGGGATATTTAGTGACATTTTCCTGCTTCTGGAGGGCTCACAATTACAAAAAATAATATTAATTTAAAAAAAGAGTTAATATGGTATTTGAACTTGGGTCCCTTGGTTTATAGTCCACTGTGTTTAGTGCCTGGTGGGCTATGGGCTGTATTCTATGTATGACACCTAAATAATCAGCACTAAAAAAGATAGCATTTAACGCGATTCTATAAAATGCCTCTGAAGTTAGGGGCAATTTATATAATCACACATAGTGTCCTTGCGCATGACTAACATTCAGTTGCAACCATTTATTCCAATTGAAACCGGGCCTAAATACCTCTGCCTAAGTTGCACCTAACTTTTAAGCATGTCCATGACCCTCCCATGCTCCTCCCATAGCCACACCCCCTTTTGAGAACCACACACTAGAATTTACATGCATAGAAAGTTGTACATGGATTAGATGTACTTTATAGAGCATGCTTAGAAAGTTGTGCATGTAACTTCTAATTAATGCGAGTTATTAGTTGTTAATCTTGGTGTACACCATCTTGAGTGAATTCCTTTAAAAAGATGGTAAATAAATACTCATAAATAAAGAAATAATTGCCATTTATCAGTACTGATTGGCTTGTTAAACAGATCAGCAATGCACATACAATTTTGGTCGCACTATATAGAATCTGGCCCTATCTACTGCTTCGCCTCTTCCATTAGTTCTATACCTTGTGGGCATTTAAGAAGTACAGTAAAACCTTAGATTCCAAGTAACTTGGCTTGCAAGTGTTTTGCAAGACAAGCAAAACATTTTATTAAAGTTTAACTTGATATACAAGCAATGTCTTGCAATACAAGTACATACAGTAAACATACATCACAACTGAGCCGATGGTTCTTCTCTCTCTGACGCTGCAAGAGTGTAGTGACTGTTCTAAACGAGCAAGGTCTTGCAATACGAGTACGTATAGTATTTTGTATTAAAGTTTTTGGGGTGTGGAACGAATCGTCTGAGTTTCCATTATTTCCTATGGGCAAATCCGCTTTGATATATGAGTGCTTTGGATTACAAGCATGCTTCTGGAACGAATATGCTCGCAAACCAAGGTTTTACTGTAATTCAATAACAGGGCGCCTACTAGAGATGTTGGTTATGGCACCAATTTTAAGCCTATCTGACAAAGAAAAGTGGGCACCTACCTTTCTGTACAGAATACTAGCACATGTTGAAAAGAACATGTGCATATCTAGGTGTGAGCACTTACGCCAGCACTATAGCCGGGCTAAATGCTTGCATCTAGATAGATGCATGAACACTCTGAAATTAAATTCTCTAATCTCTATGCGCACATATTTTAAAGAATATTTTAAAGGATTTGAAAGTATTGATTTGAAAAGTCCGATGAATGTGGTTTTGTCTGCTGATATTGTGAATGTGAGTTTGTGAGTCGCTTAGAGGTCCTTTTACTGAGGCGTGCTAGCTGTTTTAGTGCACGCTAAATATTAGTGCACGCTAAATGCTAACGCATCCATTATAGTCTATAGAC
This sequence comes from Geotrypetes seraphini, assembly GCF_902459505.1. Lineage (NCBI taxonomy): Eukaryota > Metazoa > Chordata > Amphibia > Gymnophiona > Dermophiidae > Geotrypetes > Geotrypetes seraphini. The sequence continues at coordinate 354,518,962 of NC_047086.1, read as the reverse complement.
GCGATGGCATTTATCATGCCTTAGTAAAAGGACCCCTTAGGACTCCTTTTACTAAGGTGCATTAGCGTTTTTAACGCATGCACAAAATTCCCGCGTGCTAAACCCCCCACGGTACACTTCTAGAATAACACCAGCTCAATGCTGGCATTAAGGTCTACCGCACGTGACAATTTAGCGCACGCTATTCTGCGTGTTAAGGCCGTAATGCACTTTAGTAAAAGGAGCCCTAAGTTTATTAAGCAGATTATAAATATCTTAAATAAATACAAATAAATAAATAAACATGTGTTCTGCCCTTGCTCTGCCCAAATTCCACCCATGCATACATCTACTGACCGAGTGTTTGCCATCAACTTATGATGCATTCTTTTCCATTGGCCCATATAAGTGTTCATTTACATATACCCACTTCTGCGTATAAATGACTAGAATACCACCTTGTACATACATTTTTGCTACTTACAACTAGATGGTTCCTTATAGAATTACTCCCGTGGAGGGGCATAATCGAAAGGGACGTCTAAGTCCGTTTGCGTCCAACTCGCAAGTCGTCCAAAGTAAAAAATAGCCTAGGACACATTTTCAAAAAATATGTCCAAAATTTTTTTGGTTTCGAAAATCGTCTAATTATACATCCTGCCGATCTGATCATCCAAGCCGCTAAATCGTCCATCTTGATACCATATTTCCGTCCAACTTTTCGTCCAAGTCAAAAACTCCTAGAACAAGCCCTGTTGGACTTGAGAGGGGTCTGCAAATTGATGGACTGAACACCCAGACATGCCCCCTAAATAGTGGGGTACCTTACAAGGCACTGCTGTGAATTTCACAAAAAGGGTGACATATCTTCTTCTCACTACAGCTACTTTATAGGTCATGGTGAGCCCCCCAAACCACCTCCAGAATCCCCTAGACCCACTTATCTACCACCCCAATAGCCCTTATGGCTGCAGGAGCCACTTATATGCCAGTAAAATAGGGTTGTGGGGTGTATAGGGCAGTGCACATGTTTCAATATCAATGCAGTGATTACAGGGGCTTATGGGCATGAGTCCTCCTCTCTATGGGTCCCTAACCCACCCCCAAGACGACTTAAGCTGCCTCTGTGCTTTCCTATGCCAGGCAGCCAGGTGATGATGGTCTGGAGGCTGAATTTTAAAGGTGTGATTAATATTTTTATGGGAGGGGGGTCGGTGATCACTGGGGTAGTGTGTGGGGGTCTGTTTTATGTGTTTGCAGTGCTTATCTGGTGACTTTAGGTGGGTTTTTGTGACTTAGACCATGTTTTACATGGTCTAAGTCACAACGTCCAAGTTCCGTCGATCGTGGGCTGTATAACTTTCGGTTATACATGCTGTACGACTAAGTCTAAGCCGGCCCACATCCCGCCCAACTCTCGCCCTCGACACTCCTTCCGAAACGCCCCATTTAGCTTTGGTCATTTAGCGGCACTATGTAGGCTTAGGTCGTCTAGAAATATGTCCAAAACCCGATTTTATTATCGGCACTTGGACATATTTGGGAAATGTTCGTCCAAGTGCCGACTTAGGCCGTTTTTTGGACGTTTTTCTCTTTCGATTATGAACCCCACAGTGTTTATGTTTGTGTTTATTAAAATTCTTGCTATACTGCTTAAACTATAAATAAGAACAAAGCGGTTTACAAACTAATATAAAATAGTAATAAAGTAATAAAAGAATTCCATTCAGATAGGAAAACTCAATCAAACATAGCAGAAACATTCATATGCAGACAATACCTAGGCATTCAGACTGTCAAGTCTACAGAGAAGGCCAGCTTAAAATAAAATGATTTAAAACTCCTTTTAAAGCTTACCAAGGATTCTTCTTTTCTCAATTCTATTGGCAAGCTATTCCACTAGACTGGTACTAGTAGAAGCCAAATGTGCTTTAGATAGTGGGTATGAATGAGACTATATCATGATGAGACAAAGCTTTGTTGATTCCTTATTTTTATTATTATGGTGGCTAATAATAGCAAGACAGAGATGCAAAGTTACCCAGTTCCAGGCTGGAGATTTGGGGACAGTCCTGGTCAGTGCCAGATTTAGGGGTCCTTTTATCAAGCCGCGCTAGCGGGGTTATCGCGTCGGACATTTCATCACGCGCTAACCCCCACTGCCGGCTAAAAAATTAACGCCCGCTCAATGCAGGCGTTAGCGGCTAGCGTGGCAGATGGTTTAACACGTGGTATTATGCGCATTAAACCCCTACCACAGCTTGATAAAAGGACCCCTTAGACTTGGTGAGGCCCTAAGCTTTATAAAGCTTGGAGGCCCCTTGTTAAAAAGTCATACCATATTGTATACTCTAGAAACAATACATAAATGGAATTTTTAAAATAATTTTAGCATACTTTGATATATAGATATATATAATGCTGACAAAATTTGCAATTTGGATCACTTTTATTAATATAAGCCATAATGAACTTGCAAAATCAGAAAACTGATAAGCCTGAAAACAGAAAGTGTATGCTTAAAATATGACCTAAATTCATTATGTATGAAGCTATTTTAAAAGTACAGATGAAAATAATTCCACCTCTTGAACATTTAAATAAGTTTGATAAAAAGCCATATACATTTTTCAGAGCCCCTCCCCCCTCCAGAAAAAAATTCTGAACTTTTGTGAGGTCCTAAGCTGTAGCTTATTTAGCTTATAGGTAAATCCAGCACTAGCCCTGGTTTTGAAACTAGTGTGGCATGTGTAGTGTCTGATCCTGCTCACTGAAATTAGTGCTGTTAAGTTCCATAATGCGTTATACAACTTATAATTATTAGGAGTTCAATAAATCCACTACTGGTATTTTTGTGTATGCTTATATCTTATCTTAAAAATATTCACATTCTATCTATATAAGTGCTCATATATATAGATATATATATAGTGCACTTATATAGAATAATATATATAGTGCACTTATATAGATATACAGTATATATATAATGCACTTATATAGATAGAATATGAATATTTTTAAGATAAGATATAAGCATACATATATACAAAAAAGAAATAAAGCTGGTAAGTTTAAGATTAGTAAATTCCATAATGCACCAGGATGGAGTGGTCAGAAATCCAGGAGACTCCCAAAATCTCTAGCCTGAAACTGGCCAACTTTGCAACTCTGGAAAGGGATAAAGAGAAAGGAACTTATGCACTAGCCCACTTATTTCAAAGCCAATGGCTTAATCGCATTTCAACAACCAGAAGGACTTGACATTGCACCACTATTTAAATATATAAAAAATATTTAAAAAAATATTAATGCTTCCTATACATACCCATTCAAATACTGTTTTTTCTTTTAGCTCCATTTTCAAAGGGAAGTCTAAAGCTTTTCATTCTGACTACAATTATTCTGTTGCCTATTGGGAACCAAGTGCAAAGATGATGTCCTGTGTGCAAAAGGCAAGCAAGCTGAATATTAATTAATGAAAACTTCTTAATATGCAGAAGCAGAGGAGCAACAATCAGTCCTGAGCCCTTACATATTAATTGGCAGATCATTGTTATTCCACGAGGCAGTGTGAGGCCAAATCCAGGTTGCAACTAGTTTAGAAAATCTCTTTTAATTAAGAAACATGAAAGTTTAAATCTCTCGTTCTAAGCATCTTATCATGAATATGAAAGACAGTATTAGCAACCACAGTAGCACAACGCTGTACCACACCAGGAAGTGACAAATTTCATTCAAGGCCCCTTTAGCTGGGGTGAAAAACTAGCTTATGGCACATGGTTTCAATATCCAGAGAAAAGCTTAAATTTCACTGGTAACAAGGGTGTCCCAAGTAATTAAATCCATTATTGCTGAATTAGTGGGCGATCTACTTAAATGCATCTATTTGCCAATGCAGTTTGCTTTTCAAGTATTTTTTGCCAAGTTTCCAAGTTTATTAAAAATTTGTTATACCACCTTATCCAAAATTCAAGGCTGTTGTACATAATAATATACAAGGGTAAACAGATAAATAGCCAAGAACAATTAACCAATAAAACAACAAAAAAACAGGACGACAAAACTAACAAAACTGACCTTAAACAAACTGGCCCAAGTGGGACAGGGAAGAACTACAATATGTTGGAAAGGAAAGAACGAAAAATGGGAGAAAACAAAAGGACGTAGTAACAGAAAATTGACCCAATAAGAAAGGACTAAATAAAGTTTTAAAAGGACGGTCATACTTGGAAAGCATCTTTAAAAAGGAAAATTTTAAGAGAAGACTTGAACTTATCTAATATTGTTATCTAATGTTGCTTATAAAGATCAGCCCAATCTGCTAACTTAATTAAGGGCCTCTTTTATAAAGTTGCATTAGAGGTTTTTAGCATGGTAAATGCTCCTACACTCATAGAATTCTTATAAGCGTCGGAGCACTTAGCTCGCCAGGCCGCACTAAAAATCTCTAGCACAGCTTGATAAAAGGGGCCCTAAGGAAGGTAATTACGAAGGTGCGGTAAGAAATGGGCTTTCACTGTACCTTAATTTCCCACCGGAATGACTAACCCAAAGTATCTCAGTACCCCAGGTTGATCACTCTTATAGTATATGAATAACAGAGCCTGCAATCATCACTGCTACAAGCATCAGGATTGCAAAGCCGCAGCCTGATGTTCCTGGGCCACTTTATAAAGGATGGACATTCGTTCCCCTACCTCCAATGACCCTCACCAGGCACCATCCCCCTCCTGATGTCCTCCCTGCAAGCTTATAACCCCCTTTAAGCCCCTTCCCAGCTGGCATACCCCCCAAACCCCCAGTGATATGTGCCCCCTGGGGATTTCGTAGGGTTGGGGAAAGAGTAGGGTTATCAGACTTCCGGATTTACCTGGACATGTCCAGGCATCTGGACAGCTTTTCAAAACCCGTCACATTTGCGCATGTGCAATTGCCCTCTTGACGTAGCTCTGAGCACAAGAACAGGTTGGGGGGGCAGGGTTGGGGTGGCGAGGCTGGAGAGGAACAGGGCGTGACTTGGGCAGAATGGGACTGGGCCAGGTGGAATTGGGCGGGCCTAGGGGAGGGGTCATGGGTCTGATGCCTATCTTAGACATCTAAACGGCGCCTAATTTTAGATGCGTTATGCAGAATCAGTGCCATACTGCCCAATAATCCTCAAATCTTTACTCCTTTTCCCTAGACAAACCCTCAACAGCCACCCAGCTCTAAGGAAAATCTCAACTGTCTCAACTGCCAGAGAAATGTGTTGTTGTTTTTTTCTTCTGGAACTCTCACATGCTATAGAACTCATACACTGTCTATAGAACTCTCATACACATTCTATAGAACTCATATACTCTGCTCATATATACATTAACAGGCACCCATATGCACCAAACTTCATAGCTTTCAGCAGCCTACCTTTACCCCTCAGACCAACTGTAATTATTCTCTGAGCATTTACAGCTCATAGAACCCAAAAAAATTCAGTTACAGCCAAAATAAGGCTGTACCTGCATCCCTCTCTCATGCTCTCGAGCCTCCATGCACGAGAGTTTCCAAGTTATTTAAAAATTGTCAAAGCAGTTTACATTACATTAAAAATTATAAAATTAGGAAAATATAACTAATATGTTAGACCAGTGTATCTCAAACTTTCTCGAGCTGGGGCACACTAAAGTTAGTGGCCATGACTCGAGGCACCCAGAAGTGTGCAGACGTCGCCGTGAAAACATCCTGCGCATGTGTGACATCATCACATTGACATCCGGGCATGTGCAGAGGCCCTCCAGACAGGCCCTGAAATGCCAGTAGGGCGTGTCAGCAGGAAAGCCTAACAAATATCAACTGAGTAGCCCCAACCACAGACCTCCCAAACTCCATCCTAGACCCACTCAAGCTCTTCCCCAAATCCCACCCCCTTTACTAATTATAATGCAATTTTTTCCATTCATTTTTCATATACACACAATATACACAGCAGATATAAATTCTCAAAACTGACACATTTCAATCACTATATTGAAAATAAAATCATTTTCCCTACCTTTGTTATCTGTTGACTTTTTTCTGTGCTTTTAACTGTTTCCAGGACCTTCTTATCCACTGAGTATTTTTCTCTCCGTCTTCACTTTCTGCCTTGCATCCATCTTTGACATTAACTTAACATTCAATATTTCCATTTTTCTGCTTTCTTCTCAAAATCTACTTTTCCATGTCTTGCCTTCCCTTCCTATCTCTCTCTCCTTCCCTCCCTATTTCCATGGTCCGACATCTCTCTCCTTCCTTTCCCCCCTTCCCAGTCTGGCATCTCTCTCCTCTCCTTCACATAATCTGGCATATCTCTCTACTACCACTACTATAATTAATTCTATAGCGCTACCAAACTCCTCACCTTCCCTTCCATTCCCTGGTCTGATATCTCTCCTTTTCTTTAGTCATCTCTTCCCCCCCCCCCCCAGTGAAACATTTCTCTTTCCCTTCCCTAATCCCCCTGTCCAGCAGTACCACTTCCCCTTTCCCTGCTTCCCTTATTCAGCAGTACCCCTTCTCCCTTCCCTGTCCAGCAATACCTCTCCTATCTAGCCTAGCGGCAGCTCACTGTGTACTTTTAACTTCAGCACACAGCTGCTGTTAGCAGTAGTTTAGCCGTGATTTCATCAGGCAGCCTCGGGACCTTTGTTAGGCCGGCCCGCTTCAGTGATACGATGCGGGCTGGCCGGGCAAAGAATCCGAGGCTGCCTGATGAAACCGCAGCTAAATTACTGCTTAGCGGTAGCTGTGTACCGAAGTTAAAAGCACACATAGATGCCACTGCTGGTCCAGGGATGCGAAGATGAGAAAGGCAGGAGTTCCAGCAGATACGTGACCAATGCGACGGTAGGAGAAGTCATCTTACACAGGTGTCGGAGCCTCTTTTCCTACCCAGTGAGCTGCTGCACACTTAAAATCTCAAAAGGCATACTAGTGTGCCGCGGCACACAGTTTGTGCTACATTGCATTAGACAAATACATGACAGACTGAAACATAAGGGAAGAGAGGTAGAACTACAATCATTTATAGGAGAGAGGGAGAGAAGGATAGCACAATTGGGGAGGGAAGTTATTCTCTTCCTTAATTATTTATATTTTTTGGCAGTAATCTGTGTTCTGGGCTAGACAGGAAGTCATAAATGATATGTGTCCTTAAATAAGAAGGTTTTTTAATTCATTTTAAATTTGTCAATGTTTTCTTCCTCTTTTAGATAGAGTGGTAATGAATTCCACTGTACGGGTGCACTTATTGAGAAAATATGTTTGCAGGTTGTGTCATAAAAAAGGTATCTTATAGAAGGAATATGTAGAAGGTGTTGATTACTGGATCTTAGAGTTCTTGTTGAGCAATAAGGGACAAGTAATTTATCCATGAAATTTGGTGTATGGAGAGTTTTTGTTTTAAATGTTAGTAAAATTTTATTGGTGACTCAGTATGTTATAGGAAGCCAATGTGATTTTATTAGAAATGGTGTTACATGATCAATTTTTTTTTCCTTTGTGTGTTAATTTAACAGCAGTGTTTTGGAGAATTTGTAGTCTGCAGAGTTCTTTCTGAGGGAGTCCGTTGTATAAGGAGTTACAAAAATCAAAGGCTCAGAAGGTACCTTCATGGACCTCACTCAGCTGTATCAACAGATTTGGAAGGAAAAAAAATGGCCAACTGATTGGAGAGGATCACTATTCATACATATACTAAATAAAGGTGATGCCAAGGACTGCAACAACTACAGAACGATTGCATTAATTCCACACGCCAGCAAAATATTGCTGAAAATAATACAACAAAGGCTACAATCATACGTTGAGCAAGAACTACCCAAAGTTCAGGCTGGTTTCAGAAAAGGATCAAGGAACAAGAGACACATTATTGACAATGTTAAATGGAGATTGGAGAAGAGCAAAGAATGCCAAAGCCCCTATACTTATGCTTCATTGACTACAGCAAAGCTTGACTGTGTGGATCACGATAAACTTTGGAGAACTCTTGTATAAATGGGAATACCCCAAAACAACTCAGCTGATAAAGAGCCTCTATGAAAATCAATAAGCTGCAGTGAGAACTGAATATGGCAACACTGATTTCCAATATAACGTGGCATCAGGCAAGGATGCATCTTGTCACCTTACCAGTTGAATCTTTACAGTGAAGCCATCTTCAGAAAAGCAAATTTGGAAGAAGAGAGCGTCAGTTTCAAAGTTGGTGGCCGAAATACAAACAACTTTCACTAAGCAGATGGTACAGTGCTCATCACCAACAGCAAAAAAGACATGCTATATTTACTGAGAAAAGTCAAAGCTGAAAGTCATAAGATGGGATTAGAAATGAACATAAACAAGACGAAGATCATGAACACGGAAAAGGATGAAGATTTTGAGCTTGAAGACAATAGAATAGAATTTGTAAAGGATTTCAGTCTCCTGGGCTCTTTTGTAAACAAAGAAGCAACTAGCAGGGAAGAAATATTCCACAGAATAGCACTTGGTCGCTTTTCAATGAAAGCTCTCGACAAAGTATTCAAAGGGATGCAGGGATGTAGTTTGGCAGTTGTGACAGCTAGCATACAGCGATGACCCACACACTAGCTGTCACAGCAGGCCATTCCTTTGCTCTGCCTCAGTCACACTCACTTCCATATTAAGTACCGTATTTTCATGCATATAACGCGCGCGTTATACACGATTTTACAAACCGTGCATAACCATGTGCGTTATATGCGTGAGCGCGTTTTACAACTTTTTTTTTACATAGTTCCCCCCCCCCTGACGTCTGATTCACCCCCCCCCCCCGCAGGACCGCTCGCACCCCCACCCTGAAGGACCGCTCGCACTTGCACCCGCACCCCCACCCTGAAGGACCGCTCGCACTCGCACTTGCACCCGCACCCGCACCCCCACCCCGATGGACAGCTCGCACCCCCACAGCCTCCCCACCCCCCCATCATGAAGAAGCTGCCTACCGTTGTCCTGCTGCTTCCTCTGCCGGCGGTCCCGCCCCTTCTCTGAGCCCTGCCTCTGCGCTGCTTCTTCTTCCAGCGGTCCCGCCCTTTCTCTGATGTCAGAGAAAGGGCGGGACCGCCGGAAGAGGAAGCAGCGCAGACGCAGGGCTCAGAGAAGGGGCGGGACCGCCGGCAGAGGAAGCAGCAGGACAGCGGTATATAAAAATTTATTTACATAAATTACAGTTTCCCACGCGCTATACCCGTGTGCGCATTTTACACGGGTGCGCGGTATATGAATGAAAATACGGTAGGTAGTGCAGAGTTTTTTTGGGTTTTTATTTTCCAAGCTGGCCATCTAATAGCGCAGTAGATGTTAGCACGGGTCGGAGCTAATATGTACCACATGGTGAATCCTACTCTGGCTGCTTAACACATCTTAGTAAAAGGGCCCTTATGTGTGAAATTTACTGCATAAAACATTTTTCACAAAAAACCCACACCTTAGTCTTGCTCTATGACAAAATTAAAATAATAAGGTGAAGTTGTTTTCTGAAACTTTGCACAGAAGATCTTTGCATGCTATTTGTCTATTAAGCACATTTCAATGCATAGAAAAAATACCTTTTGAAAAACTTGATAGACCATGCAAAAACAAGTACCAGTACTTTAGTACATAAACCTTATGGGGCTCATAATTGAAATGGAAATATGTCTAAACACCGGCCTAAATCGGCACTTGGACGATCAGTGGGACAAGTCATCCAAGTGCTGATAATCGAACCGGGTTTTAGACGTATCTAAAAATGACTTAGGCCTTCACAGTGCTGCAGTACGCCCAGAGCTAAAAGGGGCATTTCAGGAGGAATGGCGAGGGTGGGATTTGGGCGGGACGTGGGCCATCCTAGACTTAGTCGTACTGCAGATATAACCAAAAGTTTAACAACACTGCCTAGACGGAACTTGGACGTTGTGACTTAGGCCATTTAAAACCAGGTCTAAGTCACAAGAAGGTATCCAAAGTGACCAGATAACCACTGCAGGGACAAAATACAGACCCCTACACACTCCCCCAGTGATCACTGACCCTCCCCCCCCCCCACACACACACACACACACACACTGCCATAAAAATTGTAATAACAACTTTACATATCTTCCTCCAGAACATCAGCACCTGGCAGCCTGGCATCGGAAAGCCTAGTAGAGCTGCACAGAGGTGGCTTAAGTGGTCTGGGGAGTGGGCTAGTGAACCATGAAGAGGAGGACCCAGGCCCATAAGCCACTCTAACTACTGCATGCATGGTAAAACATGTGCACCCCCCAAAACACTTATGTACTGCCATATAAGTGGCACCTGCAGCCTTAAGGGTTGTTGGGATGGTAGACAGGTGGGTCTAGTAGGTTCTGGGAGGAGGTTTGGGGGGCTCACCATGACCTATAAGGTTGTGGTGGGATGTGTATATGGCACCCTTTTTGTGAAGTTCCCCACTACTCTGGTACAATGTTTGGGTGTCCAGTCCATCATTTTGCTGACCCTGTCCACGTCCAAAAGGCCTTGTTCTGGGTGTTTTGACTTGGTTGAATTTTTGGACGAGAATGGGGTATAATGATAGACAACTTAGCAGTATGGGTAATCAAACGGCTGGACGTACAGTTAGACGATTCTCAAAAATATATATATATTTCAAAGTATTTTTCGGAAATGAACATTTTACTTAGCTTACTTTGGGTGACTAGCAACTTAGGCGAAAAACGGACTTAGAAGTTTCTTTTGATTATGCAGAGGGCTTCCTATATTTTTTTTTTCAAATGCATTTCTATCACTGAATAAGAGCCACACAGAATCTCATTGGTAGTTTTTTTGTTGGGGGGGGGTTGTGTGTATTTGTGGCAAGCATAAAACTTCAACAAAGGGCGGATAATGAAGAAAAATGAACAAAGATATTAGAAATATAACAAACTCCATGTAGGGCTTTTACATTTTTGTTATTGCTTTTCAGATTAAATTTTAAGAACGATCTCATAAGTGCACTGCTAATAATCACGGTAACCGCTACTTACAGACATTAAACAAAAACACAGGGATAGAAAATCCGAGATCCACTTAGTGTCTTCATTTTTAATAAAATACGCCACAATGGGAATAAAGCAATTCCTTGCCTAAATTAATTGTGAATTATGTTGTCATGAGAATTAGGAGCTTATATTCATTTAAATGAAAATGCATAAATTGTTCAGAGCAAGAAAAAAAAACAAAGTTAGCCTGAGGCATTATTTTTATCACAGACAGAAGGCACATTTCCATGAACATTGAGTGTACGATTAACAAAACTTTTCAATTACTGATGCATTGTTAGGAATATTTATTTGCTTCTTTTCTAAGTGACAATGATATATTTTATTTCAACAGGTACGTTAGATAGATTGTGAGCCCGCCGGGACAGATAGGGAAAATGCTTGAGTACCTGATTGTAGAACCGCTTAGATAACCTTGATAGGCGGTATATAAAAACCTAATAAACTTGAAACTTGATCTGAGCTTCCCAAAATGTTGTATTATAAGTGTCATGCTTTAAGATTTTTCAAATGCATATTTATATCTATATCTGTTTCCCTAACTGCCTATTCATCCCAAATAGACTCACTGAAATATTATTATTAACTAAAAATCACAAAGATCTGTTTGGATTAGAAACTTTTGAAAATATAGAAATGACCATACCTAAATTTTCTATCAAAATGCTTTACTGAATGAAAGTAAAAACACTTAAACGTTTAATAATATCAATGAAGAAACCTCTCAAGTCAAAGGATGACTGTCTAAAAAAAAAAAAAAACCTCTCTGAAAAAAATATCTTCCACTTTGACTACCTCAAGAAATATCAGGAGAGAGTTCTGGGCAAAGAGGAAGTCATTACCACACCGGATGTCTCCAGTTCATCCTTCTGTAGAGGTTAAGTTGGGAAGTGAACCATCTTGGACTAGACTTGTGCCTTCCCTAGTGTGCATATTGATAAAAAAAAATTAACCCTTCCCTCCTTTATTGACATGTAGCGCGGGTGTTAGCGCCGGCAGTGGTGGTAACTGCTTCAACGCTCTTTCTATGAGCGTCAGAGCAGTTACTGCTGCTGCCGGCGCTAAAACTTGCGCTGTGTGTTAGTAAAGGAGGGGGTAAGTGACAAAATGACCAAACATGACCCAAAAACAAACCTGCCTGACTCATTACGTCAGTCTCCGTCTCTGGCGGTATTCAAATCCAAACTGAAGACCCACTTATTTGAAGCTGCATTTCATCTAAAATATAGTGGAACCGTGGTTTACAAGCATAATTCATTCCAGAAGCATGTTCGTAAACCAAATTGCTTGTATATCAAAGCAAGTTTCCCCATAGGAAGTAAGGGAAATTCACTTGATACGTTCCACCTCCTCCTCCACCCCCCCCTCCGAAGCTACCGGCACTGCTCAATCACCTCCCCCTGCTCAAACCAGCATCGCAACCCCTGGCTGCGAACGCCCCCTCCCCCCCCGAGAACCACATCGCACCCTGTGCTGGAAGCGGTATCCGCCCTCCCGCCCTCCCAAACAAGCTCCTTACCCCATCTGCTGCTTGCCGGTGCGAGTTAAAGAAAGATCCCGCCTCTTGCCTGGGCTGGGCCTTGAGCATCTGCGCATGCTCAAGGCCTTCTGGCTCTCGTTCTCTCCGATGCCAGTTAAAGCGGGGGGAGATGTTCGTTTATCAGGATATGCTCGTTTTGCGAGTTAAGGTTTGCGGGAGTGTTTTGCTCATCTTGCAAAACACTCGCAAACCGCATTACTAGCAAACCAAGGTTCCACTGTATATGTCTGTTATCCCTTCAATGGTCCCCTACAACCTCTTCAGCCCCCTCCTATTCCCTTCTTGAGCACTAAGCTCAGACTCCCCTTTGTCCTATGTGAGTCCACCTCATCAGCCCCCCTTTAATTCCCTACATGAACACTTGATCTGACCCCCCCTTTTGTCCTTTGTGTCTATCATAATTAGATTGTAAGCTCTTCTGTGTAGGGACCGTCTCTTACAAGTACAATGTATAGCGCTGCATGCGACTGGTTGCACTATAGAAATAATAAATTGTTGTTGTTGTAATTTATTTCTGGACCCATATTGTAACCCTCTCTTCTGTTACTTGGGGTGCTAATTCTTTGATAACCTTCAAGTGCTGTGGCTGAGACCTGTATTAACAGTCAGGGGTAGATTCAAGAAAGGATGCCAAAAGATAGGCTCTAGAAAAGGGAGCATTAAGCAAGTATTCTACATGGGTTCTTCAAAAAGTTTCAGCACTTTCAGATTTTCGTGGGAAATGGTTGGGGGCGGAAGAAGTGGTAAGAGGGTGTGTCATAGGATGTCATGTGGCTAGTCGGGCAAGCCAGCTCACTTGTAGAAAAGTGATATAATTTGCTTTTGAGATGTTTAATAAATATGAGTTTAAAAAAATTAAAGTGAAGATCCCTCGTATAATGGCAAAGTTGGGCACTGAAGCCATTATACTATAGAATACTAGCATGTCAATATTTGAGCGCCTAACTTTGGGTACAAACATTTATGTCATGCCAGAGGCCATTGTAAATGTTCACACCTAAATACTGTCAGTTGCATGTGTAACTGACAGCATTCTATACACCTAGCATGTAATATCCGTGACCCACCCATGCCCCTCTCATGTTAACGCCCCCTTTGCAGTTATATGCTATACGGTGGCATACCTATCTTGGCAACCACTTGAGGCGGAGCATCCCTTCCTCCAGCTGCAGCACAACCCCTCCAGGCAGTAGGGAGTATGTGCAGCGGTCGTGAGATTGTGGTCCACATGAGCACGGCTATTGGCTCTGCCAGTCCCTTGAACAGGAAGTTGACATCAGAGGGGGTGGGAGCTGGTGGAGCCAATGGCCACACACATTTGGACTTTGGCCCCGTGATCACTTTTATCACCCCACAACTCCCTGCACCCAGGGCATACCGCCCTACACATGGTACGCTAGAGGCGCTATAGATGTTAAGCATGAAGGGGTAGATATTCAAAGGGATTTCAACAGCCAGGAAGGGATCCTGGCCTGTTAAATCAGTTGCAAGATACAGAGTGGAAATGTCCTATAATGATCGATGAGTTCAATTTGTTCTTTAAAATCCTTTATTCATCAAAAATTCAATGACTCGACATGTACATGTTTTGGCCGAAATGGCCTGCTTCAGGAGTCTGGGTTTCAAGTTGTGCCATGCATCTCCTGGCTCTAGGTATTGGCCTCTCCTCATGGGTCCGTCCTTCTCTCAGGTTGTGAGAGAACCAGCACAACCAGAGAGAAAGATGGACCCGTGAGGAGAGGCCAATACCTAGAGTCAGGACATGCATGGCACAACCAGACTCCTGAAGCAGGCCATTTTTGCCGAAACATGTACATGTCAAGTCATTGAGTTTTTGATGAATAAAGGATTTTTAAGAACAAATTGAACTCATCGATCATTATAAGACATTTCCACTCTGTATCTTGCGTCTTTGAGTTTTGTGGATTTGGTTCTCCTGTTCTTTGCTCTGTTAAATCAGTTGTCTATGGCTAAGTGTACAAGAATGCATACATACAGCATGCATGCATAAATGCCACTTTTCTGGCTACTCGTTATTCTATAACATTGTGCCTAAATGTAACAGTATATACTTGGGAGGTGATGTACACATGGGTGCAGTCTGAGTAGAGTATGAGAAGCATGCAAACTACATACACAAATTGCAGAATACTATAATTATCTTTTTTTAGCAATCTAGGTACAAGCATTTGTACCATTTCTATGGCTAGTGTATGTGGTCATGCGTAAAAATATATTCTGATTGAATTAACCAGCTAGGAATGACCACCAACCAGTTAAATCACTTGTATGTGGCTATCCAATCATTTTAAGCAGCACTTAACAGGTTAGTGGTGCTAAAAATGACTGATTAGTGCCAAAGTGAAAGATGGCTGTGTAGGGCCATTCAAGGGCAGGGTTCAGTTAGTTTCAAATACTCAAAGCTAACCAGCCATGTTTAGGGCATAAATAGGATCACATAAATAGATGTCCTATCTTTATGCGCTAGCCCATGGCCAGTTAAGTCTGAATATTGACTTAACCAGGCATGCATTGGTCAGCTTTTAAAAAAACTGAAATTCAGTGTTGAAGCCTGCACAGGATTTATTTACCGCCTTTATGAAGAAATTTAGCCAAGACAGTACAGCAAGAAAAGTCGAACATAGGCAATAGACAATTAGAGCAATTCAATATTCAAATAACAGTACATAGTATGGCACAGTATGCTACCTGCAATGTCAGCACAATACCAAATAAAACTTAATAGACAGCATAGGTATAAGGAGAGGCAAAACATATAGACAGATAAGTAAGAGTAAAAGGAGTTAGAAAATAATGGGATTAATTTAAAGATTGCATGCGAAGTTTCCAAGTTTATTAAAAATTTGTTATACATGATTATAATCTGTTCTGCCACAGAATGTGCTGACTGATGTTAATCCTTATGTCTGTGACTAGCAAGTTAGCTGCTTCTTCCATTAAAGTCTTTGGAGAAGAACCAAGCTTTCACCTACTTCCTGAAGTACAGATAGTCTTGCATTGAGAAAATACTTTCAGGGAGTACATTTCAGAGCATAGGGTCTAACTGGCGGGTGTCCATTTGAGGAAGGTGTGGTTAGGGTACTCCTTGGGTGGACCTTAGCAACCTTGGAAATATGTAGCAAAAACTCTGTCCCATTTCGCTTAAGGGCTTTGAAGATCAGACATAGGGGCACATTTTCAAAAAAGATAGATGTTCAGAAATCAGCATAAAGTGGCACATGGACTTTTTACTCACCAAAATGTCCAAGTCCCAATTTTCTTTTTTTTTTTCTTTCTTTCTTTTTTTTTTTATTCTTTATTTATACATTTATATATATACATCAAATATTATATATGTGGTATAGAGCTATACCGTATTAATAATTGAAGGAAAATTTACAAATTAGGTCAAATCAGACCAAAAATAAAGCATTAATTATGCACAAACTCTAAAGAAGTCCACATAGGAGCGGGGACAATTCACATTAACAGAGAGAATGTATAATTCAAAGAATAAAAAACAAATACAAATCAAATATGCAGTATTGTGTTACCTCTTCAAAATATCATTTGGACCTTACTATCTGGGATCAATTGGTTTACTTCACATTGAAGCACTAGGCATTGTTACTCCTTTTCCCTTATAAAAAAATTGCAACTGGGAGGGTTAAAAAAAAATATAAAAATTTTGATCCACAGTCCCAATTTTCAAGCCAACTTTATTGACATCTTGCTAGGCTTCATGGCTGCTGTTCATCCAAAGTTCTAGGGGCGTGTTGGAGGTGTGTTATAGGCAGGCTTTGGATATGCTTAGCACTTGAATCTTTCCCAAGACATCAAGGACATGGGAAACTTACTGGTGCCAGAAATGGTATTCAATTCTGATGAACCAGAGAAACTCGAACAAATCTCTGTAACACTGGAAGATGTAATGGGTCAGTTTGAAAAATTGAACAGTAGCAAATCACATGGACCTGACATCCTAGAGTGTTGACAGAATCGAAAAATGTACTTGCAGAGCTATTGTTAGTAATTTGTAATTTTTCTATAAAAATCCAGCATAATACCAGACGACTGGAGGGTGGCCAATGTGACATCGATTTTTTTTAAAGGGTTTCAGAGATGTTCCAGGAAATTATAGACCAGGGAGTCTGATGTTGGTGCTGGGCTAAATGGTAGAGACTATTAGAAAACCCAAAATGACAGAACATGTACACTTGGATTAGTGAGAGAAAGCCAACATGGATTTAGTCAAAGGAAATCTTGCCTCGAATGAACATGTGGATATAGTAGAGTTAGCTGATATTGTGTATTTGGATTTTCAAAAGAGATTTGACATAGAACCTCATGAAAGTCTTCTTAGGAAATTAGAAAGTAATGGGATAGGAGGTAATGTCTTATTATGGATTAAGAACTGATTGAAGGAAAGAACATAGAGAACAGGTTTAAATGCCCAATATTCTCAATGGAGAAGGGTACATAGAGGAGTTCTCCAGGAGTCTGTGCTGGGACCATTGCTTTTTAACATATTTATCAATTATCTAGAGATGGGAATAACTAGTGAGATAATTAAATTTGCAAATGACAAAGTTGTTAAATCGCAAGTGGATTGTGAAAAATTGCAAGAGAACCTTGTGAGGCTGGGAGACTGGGCGTCAAAATGACAGATGGCGTTTAATGTGATGCATCATTTTGTGAGCAAGTGCAAAGTGATGCATGTGGAAAGAAGAACCTAAATTATAGTTATCCGATGCAGGATTCCATGTTAGGAGTCACTGCTCATTCTTAGAAACATTTTAGAATACAATTGAAAACCTATCATTTGATTAACTGACTCATTTTATTCCATGTATCATGTTTATTGTTAGTAATCTTTCATAAACCGCATTGAACTCATGCCACACGGTTAACAAGCACAATGTTATGTTATGTTATGTTATGCTCAGGAAAAGGATCTAGGTGTCATTGCTGAGGATACATTGAAACCACAGCTCAATGTATGGCAGTGGCTAAGAAAGCAAATAGAAAGTTACGAATTATCAGGAAAGGAATGGAAAACAGAGATGAAAATGTCATAATGTCTTTGTATCGCTCTATGGTATGGCCACACCTCGAATACTGCATGCAATTCTGGTCTTCCATTAAAGTCTTTGGAGAAGCAGAAGCCTTTGGATATAGCAGAATTAGAAAAAGTACAGAGAAGGGTGACAGAAATGATAAAAGGGGTGGGCTGACTTCCCTATGAGGAAAGATTAAAGCAGCTAGGGCTGCTGAGTAGAGTGGAAAGGGTAGAATGTGAATCGCTTGTTTACTCATTCCAAAAATACTAGGATTAGGGGACATGTGATGAAGCTACTAAGTAGTAGATTTAAAACAGACTGGAGGACATATTTCTTCACATAACATGTAATTAAACGCTGGAATTCATTGACGGAGATGTGGTGAAATTAGTTAGCTTAGCAGTGTTTAAAAAAAGGTTTGGATAAAATCCTAAAAGAAAAGTCCATAGGCCATTATTGAGATAGCTTGGGGAAATCCATTGCTTATTCCTAGGAAAAGCAGCATAAAATATGTTTTACTACTTAGGATCTAGCCAGGTTCTTGTGACCTGAGTTGGCCACTGTTGGAAACAGGATACTGGGTTTGATGGACCTTCACTCTGTCCCAGTACGGCAATTCTTATATTCATATCTGTCAGCATAGCTAGTGCTAGCATTCAACATTTTCAGTTGGCAGAACTAATGTCAGCAAAGGCCTATGGGAAATTATCTGACTCTGGAATGTTGATGCAGAATTCTGTGCTCCTGCACAGAATTCACATACATTAAGCATCCAGCCAGACTGGATTGTTTATCAAGAAGATAGGCTGCTTGAATGGGACAAAGAAGCCAGAGACTAATCCCATCTACCATGCCTGCAAGTATCACACCTTCCTTATCAATTAAATTAACCATTGTTTCACACAGTTTACAAATTCTAAACAGAAAGATACTGGGACATACAATAGTTTCTATATTCAGAATAAGATTCCAAGCTATAAAAGCCTCCTCTCTGCAACACACATTCAGCTCTCTCTTTCTCTGGCTATCTCTCTGTCTATCCTTCTCTATATCTATGGAACCCGAAACTTAGACCATCACCCCATCCCCCTTTCTCTCTCTCTCTCTGGCTCTCCCTAGAACTTCAGACTCTCTGTCTCTTTGCCTATGAACTCTGTAAGGCAGGGAAACTGCTTTGCTCTCTCATTAATTGTAATGCTTAATTGTAATGCCTATGAATATTGCTTTTCTGTAAGACTATTTCTATAATATATTCTTTATGCAATCACCTCTGGCTGTGCTTCTTATTTGAGTCTACTTCCTGGTGAATCTTCAGTGAGGGAACTGAACCTGGGACCTGGCGTGTGTAAGGGCGTCTCTCACGTAACCCCTACCACCATACATTGTGGGGGACCCTGACCACTAACAATCCTTACAATATCCACGTCACTATCTTCTTCGTTGGGCTGATAACTTTTCAGCATTCCCTCATTATTCAAGTTGATTAGAGGACCGTTATTCAACATGAATCATGTTTCGTTGTATGCTGATTCAAGGAATGTCCACTTAGTTAACCCGTTCCTCTGTTTTGATCCTGATTATTAGCTGTCCTAGGGCTAGATTCACTAAGCCAACCAATCGTGTACCGATCGGTTTGCGACCCGATTTCCCTCCGACCCGATTCACTAACCTCTGTCTCGATCATCCTCCGATCCGCGCATGCAAATGAGGGGGAACGGTATTCAAATGTAGGCAGGCAGCGATTCACTAACCAAAAACTGCAACACCGACTGGGCTGGCCGATCAGCAAACAAGCGACTGCTGGGGACCAGCTGTTCACTGCTTTCCGACTGCATCTCTTGTTCTCTGCCCCGGACTCTGCTGCTCTCTGCACTGTCCTTCCTCCACAGTGCGAGTCCCAGGTTTTAACCCACGGGTTTAAAGCGGGTTAAAACTATGGGCTCACTGGGCTGGCTAAAAAGTTTTTAAAAAAAAGGTTGCTGCTCTTTAAGCATCTACAGATGGTCTGCTACAGCGTTGGGATCGCTACAGATCGTTCCGGGTGGTTGGTTGGGGGCATGATTCCAATCACCCTCATTTGCATGAGGGCGATTCGTGAATCAGCCCCCCCCCCCCCCAGACACGGGTCAGATCAGATCCCTCACAGATTGGATCCGATCTGTGCCCTTAGTGAATCTAGGCCCTAGCCTAGAGACATTTATAAAAATGTGTCTGTTATTGATTGTTTAGAAAATATGCTCATATCTCACACACTTATATTTACACCTACTTCCGAGCAGGTATTAATATACACCGGCTCATTTTACTCACAATTCCTATAGGTTTCCTGCTGGTATTATAAGAAGACACATACACGCCTGTGTGTCTGTATAAAATAGTTTCAAGTTTCAAGTTTATTAAAATTTTTGATGAATCGCTTAATCTTACTTCAAAGCGATGAACAGAAACAATTAAAATTACAATATTAAAAAAATAAAAACATTAATTTAAACATAACATTAAAATAAATTAGACTATATCAAACGTTAACAAAACACGAGTAATAGGAAGAGGGGATTTGAACTACAAACTATTATAGAAAAGGAGGTCAGGCAAAAACACAAGGATGGGAATTAAAATAGGTTTAAACTAGGTATCTGGTTGGCGTCCCACCTAGACAACCTGTTATAAAATTACCTTCCATGTACATAATTTAGGTTCATAGACAAAATCGCGCGAGACAACGGCGCGCCGACAACTGAGAGCAGACAACTGAGCGCAAGGTTGACGGTACGCCGAAGAAAAGCACTATTTTAAAGGGTTCCGACGGGGGGTGTTGGTGGGGAACCCCCCTAATTTACTTAACAGACATCGCGCTGGCGTTGTGTGGGGTTTGGGGGGTTGTAACCACCCTCATTATACTTGAAACCGAACATTTTGCCTGTTTTTTAGGGAAAAAGTTCAGTTTTAAGTATAATGTGGGGGGTTACAACCCCCCAAACCCCCCACAACGCCAGCGCAATGTCTGTTAAGTAAAGTGGGGGGGTTCCCCCCCACAACCCCCGTCGGAGCCCTTTAAAATAGTGCTTTTCTTCGGCGCGCCGTCAACCTTGCACTCAGTTGTCTGCGCTCAGTTGTCGGCGCGCCGTTGTCTCGCGCGATTTAGTCCCGTCACCCATAATTTAAACCATCCTGAGCAGAAACGTTCCTAAGGGTTGATGTTGGGGCAGGCATTTCACTTCCATATAAACTTTTGAAAATGCAAGTGTATACAATTCAAGTATATAGTATGAATGTAAATTAACCCCCCAAATATGAACTTACCACAGATCAGGTACAGAGCATGCAATGGGTCAAGTGAGTTGAACCAAAATCCAACAATTACCTGGTCCGTTATTTTATTCATTTAATTTGTTTTCTATCTCGATGTCACCAAAGATCTCAGAACGGGTTACAGGTTAAACATAGATAGGCCTCCTTTTTCAAAACTGTGATAGCAGTTTCTAGGGCAAGGAGCTGCACTGAATGGCCCGCACTGCTCCCGACGCTCAATGAGTTCAATGATATGAAATGAAATGAGAAATGGCAGGAAAAAAGTGTGGAATAACTGGTAAGTTTCATGACTCCACATTATTCTCTTCCTGGTTGGGCTGAGAACTTTTCAGCAGCCCCTCATAGAGCTTATCTATCCTAACGTATGCCACACAAAGGAGTGTATCTTTTTCCATGCTCTTTGGGGATGCAGTACACTAGTTTGTGGATGTCCATTTTGCAATATTTGGAAGAAAGCCTTGGACAAAACATTCACAGGATTGTGCTTGGCCAGGAAAATAGATATAGAGTCATGGGCAAGGGAACTTTATTCAGAAAGCTACCATTGTATACTTTCTTTTTAGACTCAAGGAAGAGCCCTACATTTTGGTATTTCAGAAATCCATTTCTCACAAAACACATAGCAGGGTCCTAAATGTTTTGGGAGACCAATAAGCTGAGAGGGTTAAGGGAAGGGGAAAGGGCTGGAAATGCCTGGAGAGGAAAAGGTATCATCATGAGTGGTTATAAGAATCAAGGTTCCCTCATTTGGTTCTGTTTATTGTTAATATAAGCTTCCTTTGGGATAGAAAGGGGCATATAGAGGGTAGTTAGTAGGGGGTAGGAAAGAGGGTGGGGGAAGGGAGTGAGGAAAATGAACATAACATGTGTATCTTTGTTTTACATATTTTGTATATTGGACACCGGAGAAGATTCGACAGTGAGTGAAAGCAGTTTACTGCAATTGTTTTCTGTTCTTTGCACTGGGAGACTTTGCGGGAGGAGAGGGCTGAGGCTGACATCGGGCGGCGTGGGGGAGGCGTGAGGTAGCTCCGCCCACCCCACAGAGCGTCACTACCAGCGCGACTCGGCTCCCCCTTAAAAGGGGGAAGGCCAACAGCGCGCAGCCATTCGGCGCGCGGCAAAGGCGAGCGGCAAAGGCGCTCGCCTTAGAGAGAGCGCCTTTGCGAAGACGCCTTAAGAAAGACCCAGGAATCAAGGTTAACGAACTATTAATCCTTCATCTTATTAATCCGTCAGAAAAGCACTGACAGTTTGGTTATGAGCACCCACAGATGCCAGAAGATGTGCTTTCCAGTCTTCTGCACCGGCTGCGGTATGTATGAGTACCTCCCCTCAGGGACGGAGGCATACTTTTGCAATCGGTGCAGGGAGCTGGAAAGCCTGAAACAGCAAGTTTGGTTGCTGGAGGGAACGGTGAAGGAACTAGAAGAACTTCTCAGCAATAAAGTGGAAAACCGCACGCAAGAGAAGTTGATTGTGGAGTCCAGCACTAATGAAGAGATTGAAGAATTGGAGAGGTACATCGAAGATGCTCACCAACAGATTGTGGAGACCCCAGGGCTGGAGATCAGCTACCAAACAACTCAAGAGGATGAAACAATGGATGCAGAAGGAGACACCAATCCAACCAGCAGAGACGATACACCAACTGAGGATGGGACACAGAACATAGTAATCTGCGCTTGCGACGAGGATACAGAATTAAGACCCCCGAGGAACCTCCAACTAAAGCAGATTGAGATAATAGTCGGAGATTCCATACTAAGAAATGTGGATAGCCACATTGCGAGAGGAAGAGAGGATAGGATGGTCACTTGTCTGCCTGGAGCAAGAATAAAGGATGTGGCTAGCAGGATCACCAGGATCATAGACGGAGCAGGAGGAAAGGATACTGCAGTGCTCATTCACATGGGTACCAACGATGTTTGTGGGAGGAAGTACAATAGGGAAGAATTGAAGGACTAGCTCCGCTCACTTGGAAGGCAGCTCAAGGTCATGGAGGTGAAGGTGGCTTTCTCGGAAATCCTTCCGGTACCAAGAGCGGACGCAAAGAGACAAGACGAACTGAAAGCTGTGAACACCTGGATGAGGCGTTGGTGCGAGGATGAAGGCTTCGAATTCGTGCGAAACTGGACGGCATTCTGGGGTAAAAGCAGGTTATATAGAAAGGACGGACTACATCTCGCCAAAGAGGGAGTGAGAGTCCTGGCGGAGAACTTTAAGAAGGCCATTGAGAAGGCTTTAAACTAAAAATCAGGGGAGAGCCGACAGTCGACAACCGGTCGATGGCCCGGACATCAGGATACCAGGAGGAGGTAATTTCAAACACAGAATTGGGGCAAGATCATGATGACACAAGAGGCAATGAAAAAGATCAAATGGATACAAAAAAGGATGTGAGGACCACTAAATTCAGTAAATTGGCACGAACAGAACTTAAATGTATGTACACGAATGTCAGAAGCTTAGGAAACAAAATGGGCGAGCTGGAAGAATTAGCAAATAGGAAACAACTGGATATCATAGGAATAACAGAAACATGGTGGAATGAGGAAAATGAATGGGACACAGCATTGCAAGGATATAAACTATACAGAAGAGATAGGATTGGGCAAAAAGGGGGAGGTATTGCTCTCTATGTCCAGGATGAAATAGAGTCAGTTAGAAAAGGAGACACAGAAGAAAATGGTAAACTAGAGTCACTCTGGATAATGATTCCGGGACAAAAAGAAGCAGACATACATATTGGCCTCTATTATCGACCCCCGGGTCAGACTGAGGAAACAGACAATGAAATGATGGAGGAAATTATTAGTAATTGTAAATCAGGAAATGTGTCAATTATGGGAGACTTCAACTATCCAGGAGTAAACTGGAAATTGGGAACATCTAACTGCGGAAGAGAGATAAAATTCTTGGAAATGATAGGAGATTGCTTCCTTGAACAAATGGTAGTAGAACCGACAAGAGGAATTGCGATCCTGGACTTGGTCATAAAAGGCATTACTGGAAGGACAGCGGATGTAGAGGTTAAGACTCCGCTAGGGACAAGTGACCACAATATGATCAATTTTACCATTGGCATCGGAATGGGGAATCCAATCAAGACTAAATCCACGGCCTTTAACTTCAAAAAGGGGAACTATGACAGCATGAGAACCATGGTTAGAAAACGGCTCAAGAAGGGCAAAGTGGAATACCAAACAGTTGATCAAGCATGGTCTCTACTAAAAAACACCATCACAGAAGCACAGAATCTACACATTCTGAGGTTATCCAAAGGAAAGCGGAAAAAGAACAAAGGTGAACCAGCTTGGTTATCCAGAGAGGTGAAAGAGGCAGTGAGGGAGAAGAGAAACTCGTTTAAAAAATGGAAAGGGAAAAAACAATGGAGGCCTGGAACTGTCACAAAAACGACCAAAAAAACTGTCACAGAGTGGTAAGAAACGCCAAAAAAGTCTATGAAGAAAGGATAGCACAAGAAACCAAAAACTTCAAGCCCTTTTTTAGATATATAAAAGGAAAGAAACCAGCAAGAGAGACAGTGGGGCCTCTAGACGACCAAGAAATTAAGGGGTCAATTAAAGAGGACAAACAGGTTGCCGATAGGTTAAATTCATTCTTTGCTTCGGTCTTCACAAATGAGGACATTTCATCAGTGCCAGACACAGGGAGGATATTAACCGGAGGCATAGAGGACAACCTCGAAACAGTAAATGTGACGTTGGACATGATATACGTTCAGATTGACAAACTAAAAAACGACAAATCCCCCGGACCAGACGGAATTCACCCGAGAGTATTAAAGGAACTTAAGGTGGAAATTGGTGAACTATTACAAACCGTAGCTAACATGTCATTTAGAACAGGGCAAATACCAGAAGACTGGAGAACAGCAAATGTCATCCCGATTTTCAAAAAAGGATCAAGAGGTGATCCAGGAAACTACCGACCTGTGAGCCTCACATCGGTTCTTGGGAAGATAATTGAAACACTTATTAAAGACAGCATTGTGCAACACTTGGAGGATCACAATCTAATAAGGGCTAGTCAACACGGCTTCAGGAAAGGGAAGTCTTGTTTGACAAATTTGCTACAATTCTTTGAGAAAGTGAACAAACATATGGATACTGGAGATCCAGTAGACATAGTTTACTTGGACTTCCAGAAAGCGTTTGACAAGGTCCCACATGCAAGGCTTATGAAGAAATTACTAAGCCACGGAATAGGAGGAGAAGTGCATAGATGGATCGGTAAATGGCTAGAGAACAGAATGCAGAGGGTTAGCATAAAAGGGAAATTCTCGGACTGGGTGAAAGTGACTAGTGGAGTGCCCCAGGGCTCGGTTCTTGGGCCTATTTTGTTCAACATTTTTATAAACGATCTTGAGGAGGAAACAACATGTAATATAATAAAGTTCGCCGATGATACAAAATTATGTCGGGTAGTTGGCTCTCAAAGGGACTGCGAGGAGCTTCAGAAGGATCTGAGACAGCTGGAAACATGGGCGACTAAGTGGCAGATGAAATTTAACATAAATAAATGTAAGGTGATGCATCTAGGCAAAAAGAATAAAGAACATGAGTATAGAATGTTTGGGGTAACATTAGCAAAATGAGAACAGGAAAGGGATTTGGGGGTACTGAGTGACAGAACCCTGAAGCCATCGGCGCAATGTGCGGCGGCAGCGAAGAGGGCAAACAGGATGTTGGGCATGATTAAGAAAGGGATCACAAGTAGATCGGAAGAAGTCATAATGCCACTTTATAGAGCAATGGTCAGACCACACTTAGAATACTGTGTCCAACACTGGTCTCCTTACCTTAAAAAGGACATAACTCTGTTGGAGAAGGTGCAAAGGCGAGCCACGAAACTAGTCAAAGGAATGAAAAATTTGAGCTATGAAGAACGCCTCAGGAAACTGGGACTGTTCACACTCGAGAGGAGAAGACTGAGAGGCGATTTGATAGAGACTTTTAAAATATTAAAAGGACTGGATGAAATAGACCAAGAAGCAGCATTACTAACATTTTCAGATGTGACACGGACAAGAGGTCATAGACTGAAACTGGGTGGCAGCAGGTTCAGGACGAATGCCAGGAAGTTCTGTTTCTCACAACGAGTGGTGGGCGCTTAGAATTCTCTTCCTGAGGATGTTGTGGCGGAGACTCTTCGGGGTTTCAAGCACAAGTTGGATATACACCTTCTTGCAAATCATATTGAGGGATATGGTAATTTCAGGTTTTCATAATAGAGAACCTAAACGGGCCGCCGCGTGAGCGGATCGCCGGACTTGATGGACCTCGGTCTGATCCGGTGAAGGCATTTCTTATGTTCTTATGTAATTCAGATCAGGGTTAATACAGAGATTTAGGCCTAAATTCTCTATTACTGCGTTTAACTTAGGCGTGCTTTGGACGTCCGCTGCAAGTGAATAATTACGGAGTTAAGGGTCTTAATTGATGTTAATTGGGTAATTAACGACACATAGACGTCCCTAGGTAGTACATAACGAACTAACGTCTATTGAACGCATAGTCCCGTCTGCAGCTCTGGACGTGGGCGTTCCGTGGGCGTTCCGTTGGGCGTGCCAAGTGGGGACGCTAGATAGGCGCTACTTGGGCGAACGCGTGCGTCTAAATCTCGTGAATTATGTAGACGTAAGAAACCCTGGTCTAGCTTGGATTTCAATGCCGTTTCAACTATCGTAATTGCGGCTCTTTGTTACACGCGAGGCAGACGTCCGCTGTGTTTTTCATCAATAATTCCAATAGTGAATTTCAATAGGTATATTTCATCTTTTCTCTGTCCGAATAAATATAATGACACCATAACAATGGAACACATTATATTGCATGGATAACAAACCACATTTCATCCCAAACCATAATATAATTTTCACATGGCTTTTACAACCCCCTTTTTTGTCTCAACAAACAGCACTGCAATCGGCTCTCTTTTGAAAGCAAAGAAAAACCAGCACACATTATCAGCACTTAAAAAGAGAATAAACAGATACACACCTTAACAATCCAGCTTCCCTCATTGCAAAATGGAGGTGTTCAGTTGCACAAAACTGACCTCATTGTGACCTCATCAATCTGCATCTTCCAGTAATATGCCACAATTAAAAGACGTGGTGGGTGTTGAACCCACAACTTCTGGATGTTAGCAGCACAGGCTGGGCTCCTAACCGATAGAGCTACAGCTGCTTGACTGAACTGTCTGTGCTTCATTAGGTATCATATCAGGATGAACTCAAATAAGTTTAAGCAAAGGAATGCCTAAAGATTTGGAACGTTTTCAAGTAGAAAACAAATATGAAATATGTATTAAAGAATTGCAGCACAAATAACGCCTAAACGGAACCGATTATTTACAGTCCTATATGCATTAGTACAGTGCTCAGAATGAAGATTAGCGTGTGAGAAAAACGGAGCTCCACCTCACATGCATTCAAGCACACTTGGGAATATGGGTTTGGGGCTCAGTGAAAGCAGCCTACTATGACATTATAGCTAAACTCCTTTTCCCTTAGCACTTCACTAAGATATGATATGACAAGGGAACCAGAGGAATTGGAGCTGTGGGTCAGTGAGGAAAGGCACTCTCTACCAATTGTCCGGCCTTTGAGGGTTCAAATCCCAGCCTGTATTTTACTTGTGGCGTATCTGCCTTCCAGGTGCACTTTGATGATGCTTTCCACTTCTTATAGGAGTTGAATATAACATTTCTCCATTTAAACATGGCATACGTTGTTAGTTTTTATCGTGGTAAAGTATACATTTCTGAAATGGTGAAGAAATGGCAGAAAGCGGTATAAGCAAATCCAAACTGCTATAAGCACAAGAAAGCATTTGTAGCTCAACACGCTAATGCTCCTTTTCTGAGCTTTGCCATCTAAAACTCCCCAGTTCAACTCCCACCTTTGCTAATTTTAATAAGGTCCTAGTTTTTTGCTATTAGCTCTTATAACATTTCCCTTTGCAGGCAAACCTATTTTCAACATACCATGGCTCGGACATCCTAAGCAGTGATGAGAGACACCTTTCCTCTGACAGCAAGATGACATTTGTGGATCGCCTGGTTAATGTGCTCTCATCACTGCTTAGGATGTCCGAGCCATGGTAAGTTGAAAATAGGTTTGCCTGCAAAGGGAAATGTTATAAGAGCTAATAGCAAAAAACTAGGACCTTATTAAAATTAGCAAAGGTGGGAGTCGAACTGGGGAGTTTTAGATGGCAAAGCTCAGAAAAGGAGCATTAGCGTGTTGAGCTACAAATGCTTTCTTGTGCTTATAGCAGTTTGGATTTGCTTATACCGCTTTCTGCCATTTCTTCACCATTTCAGAAATGTATACTTTACCACGATAAAAACTAACAACGTATGCCATGTTTAAATGGAGAAATGTTATATTCAACTCCTATAAGAAGTGGAAAGCATCATCAAAGTGCACCTGGAAGGCAGATACGCCACAAGTAAAATACAGGCTGGGATTTGAACCCTCAAAGGCCGGACAATTGGTAGAGAGTGCCTTTCCTCACTGACCCACAGCTCCAATTCCTGTGGTTCCCTTGTCATATCATATCTTAGTGAAGTGCTAAGGGAAAAGGAGTTTAGCTATAATGTCATAGTAGGCTGCTTTCACTGAGCCCCAAACCCATATTCCCAAGTGTGCTTGAATGCATGTGAGGTGGAGCTCCGTTTTTCTTACACGCTAATCTTCATTCTGAGCACTGTACTAATGCATATAGGACTGTAAATAATCGGTTCCGTTTAGGCGTTATTTGTGCTGCAATTCTTTAATACATATTTCATATTTGTTTTCTATGAGTTAAATCAAACTTCAGAGGGCTTGGACAGGTGTTGAAGAATGATCCAGTTAGGGGGGGATGTTTTTGGTGGGGGGAGGGTGTTCAGCATGAGAGAGAACAGGTTGCATTAACTATTAGACAATGGGCTGCACATAATAAAAGCTGAAGCAAAATATTGATATGTAAAGGCAAGGCTAAAGAGTTACCAGGTGTCCTGGCTGAGAAATGAATATAACCTATTTGCTAACCTTACTCAAGACTTGAACCCCCTGATGTATGGACGATGAAAAAAGCAATGCCTTAAGGCATAGAGCTATAGAGGTAACTTTGTTTAGAACATAGAGCTTAGAAATGTGAAGGAAATGACTACAACGTCACTACAGCTGTATATTGCAAAACCACATCCAATGCACATCCAATTAGATTTGAATCCTAACGGTTTCTATGACGTCCGCCGCTAATTAGGCGTGCTTAGTATATAGAAAGCTTTGGCACAGCCATTTTCCCTATGTAAGACCCCCTCATGTGAGTTGGTGTTTGTGGTGTTCCGTTTCCTCAATGATGAAACTTTGTGCTATGAAACTTGCCTGTTCTCCTTTATACTCCCTTCTGCCTTTGACACTCCTCCCCACCCCCATTATCTGTATTTCTTTCGTTTATGGATTTTTCTGGGTGTTGGTGTGAGGGA
This sequence comes from Geotrypetes seraphini, assembly GCF_902459505.1. Taxonomy (NCBI): domain Eukaryota; kingdom Metazoa; phylum Chordata; class Amphibia; order Gymnophiona; family Dermophiidae; genus Geotrypetes; species Geotrypetes seraphini. The sequence goes on along the minus strand of NC_047086.1, from coordinate 354,489,530 downwards.
TTGTTGAGGACTTAAATTTTGTGTTAAGTGTGGAGGGGAATCAATTGTTAGGGAAAAGAAGGGGCCAGGCCAGGTTACACACAGATGCCTACACCCACCACTCTCCCTGCTTTCAAAATGTCATGGTCTGCCCCACTTCCATTTTCCATATCTGCAACTCTCCATGCAAGAAATTCGATTTCCGTTTTGGAGCCATGTTGTAAGGTGAAGATATCTTTTCAGGCTACTTGTAGAACACGTTCAAACACACCCCCATAGAATAGCCAATGAGGTGTGATAGGCGTGGTTAGGAAGCGGGCCAAGGAACCGCACCCGAACGGTGCCCAATAGGCATTGAGAAACCTTTCCCGTCCTACTGACGTCAGACGTTAATTAGGCGTGCATGGGTATAAGAAGGTCCAGGTGAGCAGTGTTTCTTTTCTATTCTGTTCTATTCCTTATGCAGATGTTTGAGACTTTACTCTGTCTTAGTCTTTTACTTTTTTTTTTCCTATCTCTGCCTCCCATTTCTCTCTATTCCACAGAGCCATTAACAAGCTACATGTCATTCTAATATGTTGTTTTATCTTTTCTAGAAGTAGCTCAGATAGTAAGTCCAGGTGAGAATGATATTTTGTAAGCTACTTAGGTGTCCTTATGATAGAACTAAAGAAACCAACCAGCAAAAACTGACTTCTCTTTATGGGCTTTCATTGTGTGCTATTGTTTATAATAGTTATTTTATTTCTGATATCTCTTACTCTTCATTCCACAGGGCTGACAAAAATGACTGAGAAGACTGATAAAGACCATGCTGGTAGAAATTTTGCTGGTAGAAATATGGATATATAAGTAAAATGGATGTGTTCATACATCTGAGAGGGTTTACTCATAGAGCTAAAGTTAATTCTTTGTAGAATCAAATTACAGGCAAGTTAAAATCAGGTGAGGAATGGTTCTGTGTACTAACTCATTGATAAGAACAGGTTGGGTGTGTTGGGGGGGGGAAACACTGCCATTCAGTGGACATCCAATCAGTGTACATGGTTCAGGTGGAAAACTCCTAATGAGTGGCTAATGGCTGCCATTTTTAATAAGGAGTCTAAAGGTATGTTAGCACTTCTGTTACTTCTAGGTGTGTGTTCTGCCACAACTTCAGTGTTTCATTTTGGAGACATAGATCTTTGTTAACAGTTTCTCTATTCTTCATTTCAGGTTAACTCTGCTCATCAGCTCAGCACACCAGCTTGCACCTAGCCAAACAGTTGTAGGTGAGAATGATACTCTACTATTCTTCACTTGAGTCACTCTTCTGATGAGTGAAATAAATGTTTCACACTTCTATTGTTCTCTTCACACAGGTATCCTTGATGACTTTCAGGAACAATAGTAAATTGATAATGTTGGCCTCATAGAACACCATGGCACGCATTCCTGCTGTTATATGCACACAAACAGCAGCTCAACATAAATGAGGTTAACACATTGCTTCAGGGAAGGGAGGATAGATATGGACCTTGGGGGTTGAACCCCCTGTTTGTGAACCTTGTGTAAACCAGCTTCTCCTCTTTTCTGTTTTCAGGTGTCTTAAACAGGCAACTGCAGTATTGTCAGATGGAGTTTTGTATTACTGAGAGCAGTGCAGCTGTGAGCATCTTTGTGGTTTCCACACCTGCTTAACCAAAATAGTGCAGCTCAAGAACCAGGAGGATAGATTGAGGTATGTGGCCTTTACTTCCATCAACTTCCGTGAAAGGAAGAAAAACCCACATGTCTCATTTGGATTCTCCTGGTGTGGAGCCAACTCTTAGTAGCAGTAACCCTATTCCTTAACAACAAATCTACCACAGTGACTTATATTTTCTTCCTTATGTAGCCATTTACTTTGGAACAGGGACTGCCTTATTTTGCACATCATAGCTGAGATGTCGTTATCTACCTATAGTTGCATATACCCTTGCATTCACTTACTTTTTTCCTAGATTCTGCAATGATTTGACATCAGAGTGGCTAGCAGGTAATAGAATGAATGACAGACCCCAATAAAGATTGTCAAACTTTCTATATGTCACCTTCTTGTATATTGAAAAGGGCCCATTCAGCAGTCCCTCCTGAACCCCTATCTACCTTGGACTCTGTCCACTAAACTGCTGATGCTACATGGTTAAAACCACACAGGAAAGTTTAAACTATAACCAACTTTTTTATTAAAATATAAACTTTTTAAAACTTTTAAAAACTTAAAACTTTTTTTTAAATAACTATTTACATACACATAACACAGGGAAAGAGGGTAGGTGCCCCCCAAGAGCAGCTTGAGCTACCTCAGGCGAGGGGGGCGGAAGAGGTGCAGTCAATGAGAGGGTGTATGGCTGCTGGCACCATGCCCTCTTTCGGCTACCAGCCGCAAGAGGGCATGTTCCATCCTCTCCACACACCCTCTCATTACCTGCACCTCCTCCAAGATGGCAGAGTAGGCCGCCATCTCCCTGGCTGCCCCCTCCTGAGGCTGGTCGGGCTGCTCCTGGGGGGGAACAGCAAGGAAAGGGGGTGGGATGAGAACAGGAAGGGCAGGAGAGTGAGGGGAAGGGCTGTGGGTGGGGGAAGGGGAAGGTCCAACAGGGGATGGTGGTGGTGGTCCAGGAGGTAGTGGTGGGGCAGGCGGTGGGGGTCCAGGGGGCAGTGGTGGGGCAGGCAGTCCAGGGGGCAGTGGTGGGGGTCCAGGTGGCAGTGGTGGAGGTCCAGGGGGCAGTGGTGGTGTGGGCGGTCCTGAGGGCTGCCAGGCCTCCTCCTCCTCTTCCTCCTCCTCCATCTCCTCTTCCTCTGCTGAGGACCAGGGTGGGGCTCCCTCCATCACCTGCGGGGCCTCCTGAGGGGGTGCCTGCGGTGCTGCTTGACAAGAGAGAAATAGGATACAGTCAGATATGTCCACAACACTTTTGAACATGACATTATTTACTACGTTATTTTCTTCAAATGCTAATAACAGGATGCAAAGCACCTACTCCACTGTAAACATCAAAATGTAGCGTAAGTAAGTGAGGCAAGTAGAACACCATAAAGCCATTGTGACATGATATCACAATAGCAGCTTTACTGCAGATTTTATGATTAAGAATGGTTGACAGCTACTCAAGCATTTTCATCTATTTATTCTGGTAGGCTGATCACAAAGAAACACACGCTGGACTCATTACTCACCGGCTTCAGCGCGCAATTCCTCCCTCACCCCCTCAAGGAAGGCCCGCTCCTGGCGCCTCAGCAGCCGCCCCCTTTTCCTGAGATCCTCAACCTAGATAATAGAGAGAGAGAGAAAGAACAGAGAGGGAGGGATATGATGAGTGCCATCTAGCACTGTGGCATAACATGTTTACTTAAGTATTGACCTCTATAAGCACATAAAAATGGAGTACGCTGCCCTCCAAGAGCCGCTATCCGCTTTGCTGCCTGCCTCTACCCCCTTCTGCCACATGTTTTACATGAATGTATTCACGTACTCCAGCTCTTTCCCCTTTCTGTGCTGGAGGCATCGCTATCTCTCTACTGTACCTGGGACAGTGGGGGGGGGGGGTTTGAGGTGACATGGCCAGCATCACAAGGAGGAGTGTGGGATTGAACTCACAACCCCAGGGTGCTGAGGCTGTAGCCTATCAGCACTGCCCCACATTACAGCATGTCCTGGTGAGCTTACAATCATACAGCAGGGGCAATAACATAGTTTGGTCAGAAGGAGCAGCGTGGCTTGAAACCCCTGACGTCAGGGTACTGACGCTGTCACTTTAAACGTCATGCCACTATCTCCCTAGACCAGCAGATTGATCCAGGAAAGGTGAAGGTATTTGAAATGACATAGCAGCAATTTGGCAAAGTTGATTTCAAGATGTTTCTATTACAAATGCGAAGCTTGTGACCCAAAAATTAGTTGTGTGCATGTTGTGAATGGAATAGATGCCTTCTAGGAGCTGAATTTGACATTTGAAATCCTACTACTGCTCCTTTGGGATGTGCTTTAATTTCAGTATTCAATGTAAAAGATTTATTATGCACAATTGTAGTTTTTAAAAGGAATCAAAATTTACCCACAAAAACATGAACAATTTGATTGAGACAGGTTTCCATCATTACATTTTACATGATTATTTGTGAGGGCCTGACTTGGAATACTTACTTCCCTGGGACAGGAGGCTCTACGATTGAACCGCCGGGTCAGGCGGGTCCAGGAGTCCCTGAACTGCAGGTATGACCTGCGATGGCCTGCCACTCTAAAATAGTGGTGCTCATGCCCTAAAAAGAGCCTGGCCAGCAGCCTGGAGTCCTCTGTGGAGAAATTTGGCTGTCTCCTAGCTGCCATTTTAGAGGAAATAACTGCGTATGAAGAACAGCCGATTCTATGATGTCACAACGCAAAAAAACGCGATGACGTGTTTGTGCCGCTTGGGCGTGCTTGCGGTGGCAGTTCCGCACTACATCAACACTGTTAATTACATCCTAAACCACGCCGATATCGCTGTTATACAAAAAAGTACAGCAGAATGAACCACCTCCACCAAACACAATGACAAATTAAATAAGTGAAGATTGGGAAGTGAGGTTCACATGCTTAGCTATGCATGTTTGGGTGGGTGGAAAAAAAAAATATTATGTCTTTGGTAACCTTAGTCAGGACTTGAACTCCTGACCTTTGGAAGATACAGGCAGTGCTTTTAAGCACTGAGCTATGGTGGGGACTTGGGAATGGGAGTCTCCAGAAATGGCTTTAGGTACAAGATTTGACAAGGGGTAATCATTGCATCACTAAGGTATGCTTTGACAGGGGAACCAGAGACACAAGTGTAGGTTAGTGAGTAAAAGCACTATATTGATCATCTGTAGGTTGTGAGTTCAAGTCCCGGCTTGTCTTTTACTTGTGGCATATCTACCTTCCAGGTGCACCTTGATGATGTCACAATGAGATCAGCATTGTGCTGCTTGCTATTTCCTCTTCCTGTGAACTGGAAGCCACATTCAGGTTTAATCTGTGTTTTGATTCTGTTTCTTGTTGTGAAGAATGAGCTGATTGTTGCAATGTTTTAAGACCAGGAGAGTGTTCTTTCGAGCAAGATATCACTTCTAAACTATCCTCTCTGAAATAATGTCTCTGTGAAATCGAGAGAAAGCTTATTGGATGATTTAGGGTGCCTTTCCTGCCAGTCTTTGTGGAAGTTAAACGAAGTTTATAAAAAAAAGTCTATATGGTGTTCAAAGTCCTATCCTTTCCACTTCTAATAGGAGGTGAGTATGACATTCCTGTACAGCTTTCTGTGTAGCACACATCTACCGGTTCCCACCTTTCATACTGATAATGTAAGTTCAACACCCACTAGGTACATTTCATCTTCTAGTTCTCCTTTGAAACATAACATATTTTTTTTCCTTGTATTAATGGTAAACTGTACAATTCTGATATCCTAGAGGAAAAAGATACAACACAGAAGTGTTCTCTGCTAGATTAACTAATATATAGTTTAGAAAATGGTATACTGTGTTTTAGTTATCTTTTTCATCATCCTATACTTACAATGCTGAATGTGTGATAATAAAGAGTATAAATAAAGTATAATTTAAAAAAAAAAAAAAAAACAAAAAAAAAAAACGTACCTACGTCTATCATGGGTCCATTGGAGACGTCCAAAAAACCTTACCCACGTCTATCATGGGTCCATTGGAAACGTCTTAATGACGTTTCAGAAACCTGCGTTTATTTTACGCGGCTAGATTGTCGGGACGTCTACCGTACGCCTAAGTACCAGTTAATTGGCCCTGCCGTTTCTGGACGTCTAAAGCACGCCTAACTTAGACGTACTAATAGAGAATTTACTCCTTAAAGCTTAAAATTATTTATTTTATTTATTTATTTATTTAAAAACATAATACACCGTCTGGAATCACAGCGGTTTCCAATTAAACATACACAAAGCAAGGAAAAAAAAATTAAAAACCCAGTAAAAAAAAAAAAACATTCTTAAAAACATCAACACATATGAAAATCAAATTTACAGATCCTTCAATAACATATTTAAAAGAATACAAAAATGGCCGCCAACTGTAGGAAAGACAGATCAGAAATATGCGTCTACAAAGTGGTTTTCAACGTCTTCTTGAAGCTGTAGTGATCTGCATATAGGAGTCCTTTTACTAAGGCACGCTAACCAATTTTGTGCGCGCTAATCGTTAGCATGTGCTTAATTGGTTAGCGTGCCTTAGTAAAAGGACCCTTTAATCTTAATTACTCCCTGAATGTTCATTTTCAACTTCTTTATTGATATTTAGCCTCTCCTCTAACTTGACTAGTACGGGTTTTCCCTTGTTCGCCTGAAAATCTATTTGTTCCAGCCTCCTTTTCTGAACTCATAATGTATGAACTGGCCCATAATATTTTTCATGAGTAAGCATAAAACACTAGTAAAGTCATGGGAATCAGAAGAGACCATGATATGTCTTTGAAGTGTTTCATTCTATCTCAAGTTTTGACCTTGTTTATATTTTCAGAAACTGTACACGGAATTGTTGAGCGGGTCAATAAACTAATCTGATCATCAATAAAACTGGCTTTCTTATTTATTAATATGTGATTAAAAATGTATATGATAAAGAGATATTGACTGCAGTGGGGTTTGGTGACAAGAACAATTATAGTTCCCAAGCCTAATCATTATCTCAGCCATTTAAACTGGTGAAAGTCAATAGTCTATTTATAAACAACTGTTTTTATTAAAAGTGTGTAAATTATCTTGATTTCTTCCTATTTTCCATTATTTACTTTGGGAACTTTGTGTAAATTTCTAAAAGTAGGTAGGCAAGCAGCAAGTCTTTGAGGGATATCTTTGGTGTGCTCCATTAAGGAACACTGGACTTGTTTCAAAATGACTGAATTTCGTTATCATATTTTTTGGCCAGTTTCCATTCCTATGGTCCCATTTGACCATAAAAGCAATTAAGCCTCATCATATTTTGCCCATAAAAATGCACACGTCATTTCACTGAAAACTCAAATAGCTTTCTCTGCTAGAACAACATATAGATCCAAATTTCCTGGAGATTAGGGACTTGGCTTCAGCAAGAAGCCAGTCTCTATCACCTGGATAAAACTGTGACCAAGGCTACTTTCTTAAGAAAATTAATTTTGAGTTTCCAGGACGGTCCATTTCAATTTATAAAAAACAACAACAAACATTTTCTAGTCTGATGTAACTTTATTATGAAAGAAAATGTTTAGACTAGTTCAGTGTCATATGGAGAATTAAAGAAATATCTAACACTGACTTATTTTGTACAGAGCAAACTCTGCTTTCACATCATTTTTATATCTTTGTGGTCTTTTGAATCTCCACTCCCCCACAAACTGCAAGCAGATACTTATTTCCTCATATGAGGAAAGACTCAAAAGGTTAGGGCTCTTCAGCTTGGAAAAGAGATGGCTGAGGGGAGTAGAACAGGTACAAGTGGATCGATTTTTCACTCCGTCAAAAATTAGAAAGACTAGGGGACACTCGATGAAGTTACACGGAAATACTTTTAAAACCAATAGGGAGGAAAAAAATTTTCACTTAGAGAATAGTTAAGCTCTGGAACGCATTGCCAGAGGTTGTGGTGAGAGCGGATAGGCTAGCTGGTTTTAAGAAAGGTTTGGACAATTTCCTGGAGGAAAAGTCCATTGTTATTGAGAAAGTTTCCAAGTTTTAGCCAGGTACTAGGGACCTGGATTGGCCACCATGAGAATGGGATACTGGGCTTAATGGACCATTAGTCTGACCCAGTAAGGCTATTCTTATGTTCTTATGTGCATTTTTTTTAAATTTTTCTTTACATATGAGATAATATTCGGTAGAAAGAAAACAATATAAAGAAATGTATATACATGTATACAGTATTTAGTGATTGATGCTTTGAGTACAAGCTTGATAAGAACATAAGAGTTGCCATAATGGGACAGACCAAAGGTCCATCACGTCCTGTATTCTGTTTCCAACAGTGGCCAACCCAGGTCACAAGTACCTGGCAAGATCCCAAGGAGATTTTATGCTGCTTATTCTAGGAATAAGCAGCTGATTTCCCCAAGCCATTTCAATAATTGCTTATGGACATTTGTTTTAGGAAATTATCAAAACCTTTTTTTAAACTCTGCTAAGCTAATTGCTTTCACCACATTCCCTGGCAACAAATTCCAGAGTTTAATTACATGTTGAGTGAAAAAATATTTTCTCTGGTTTGTTTTAAATCTACTACTTAGTAGCTTCATCGCATGCCCCCTAGTTCTAGTATTTTTGGAAAGAGTAAGCAAGCAATTCACATCTACCCATTCCACTCCATTCAGTATTTTATAGACCTCTATCATATCTCCCCTGAGCCATCTCTTCTCTAGGCTAAAGAATCCTAGCCACTTTAGCCTTTCCTCATAGGGAAGTTGTCGCATGCCTTTTATCATTTTCGTCACCCTTCTCTGTACATTTTCTAATTCCGCTATATCTTTTTTGCGATATGGTGACAAGAATTGCACACAGTATTTGAGGTGTGTCCATACCATAGAGTGATCCATAGGCATTTTAACATTTTCATCTTTGTTTTCCATTTCTTTTCTGATAATTCCTAACCTTCTATTTGCTTTCTTAGCTGCCACTGCCGCCCACTGAGCAGAGACTTTCAATGTATCCTCAACGATGGCACCTGGATCCTTTTCCTGGCCATTGGCACCCATTTGTGTTCTCACTGTCCCCACACTGTAGATGTGAAATGCTCAACACTATGAAAGTATGCATTTTAATTGGTTGGAAAAGGAGTGGGATGCTGGGACTTGAGGGGCAAAGGGTACGGTCATGATTTCAGTGTTTGCTGTTGCTGTTTTATTCATTAAAAAGTTTAAACTCGTATAACACAATCTCCTTGATATTTTTCTTAAACAGACAACCAAAGACAGCCTTACGGACATTAGTCTCATGAACTGGCTGCCACCTGGGCAGTCCAGGACATAACTCTTTCTGTTACCTCAGTTCTTCTCCAGGAAGTCTTGACAAGCAGGGCAGTAATCGTAGTGATTAGAAGATGAAAAACTAAAATAAAATTCAGGAGCAATAAATATTTCACATAATTATACATCAAGCAGTTAGGGTAGTATTTTGTATTCACATTCAGTGAAGATTTTCCTAGTGGCAGATAAAGGGAGAGGACTGGAACAATCAATGTAGTTTTGTGCTGTTTTAGTTGGAAGATGTATTTGCAGAATAAAAGGGGTGAGTCTCTGCAGGGACCTTTTCCTAAGGCAACTTTCAAAGTGAATACATATGTACTGTATACTTTCACATTAAAAACTGATGCAAAGATTGTGGGGGTAAAGTACCCATATATTTTGCAGCACGCGGACAGTTTAAAAATTGCCCTCAGAGGGCGTAGCTTTATAAGGAGCATGTGCCAAGTACATGTGTAGAAATGGCATATACAATATATGGATAGATAGAAGATTATGCCTCTGAGGAATTGGCCAGGAGGCCTCACTATATCAGTTACTTTATGCGATTAAGTATTGAATATTGGTAATATTAGCTGAGGAAGAAACAGAGGGGCAACTTACTAAAATTTCAGTCAGCTATCCCCTTACAGCTGACTGTATTTCTGCTTCTCAATTGCAAACCAATACCCAGAGTCCAAAGCAAGATATTCCAGCTCCCCCTCCCCTCTCAATGAGCCATTGTCCTCCATCCATCCCTTGCTCAACCAAAGCTGTAAAAGAAACTCTGATCTCCTATGACCAACTTTTAGGCTTTCTCCCTCCCTGAACCCCAAAAGCAAAACAATTTATTTATAGACTAGATTTTGGGGAGAAACGAGGGGGGACAGCAACTGGTCTGAGAGGAACATAGGGCCTGTTTTACAAAGCCGCGCTAGCGGCTGCAGCGCGGTAACGGCCCCAAAGCCCATAGAGATTTAAAGGGCTTCGGGGCTGTTGCTGCGTGGCTTTGAAAAACAGGTCCATGGTTTCTCAGTGGGGTTTGGGGGGATATGAAAAAAGGGCAGCTGTCAGGATGGGTATGTGTTTTCTATATCAGAACTCCAGTAGATGGGAGGAAGGACTGAGCATCTGACTCAGGGCTTGGAAATAACCAGGCAGATTTAGGTCTATTAAGTAATGTTAGCCAGCTAACTTTTCCCCCCATCACTAGGAATAGCCCAGAATTTGAGCAGCTAAATGTATATTTAGACTGCACAATGGAGGTACATTTTCAATTAAGCCAGCTAGATTCCTCTGAAAATAAACCATTGTGTCTGAATGTTATAATTTTCAAAATATTTGCTGAAGTGTTAATTGCTGTTAGAATTATAGCTAAGTGCATTTATAACCACATTGACATTGGCATCTGTAGAGAAACATTTAGCTCATTTTCTGGAGAGGAGACAGATCCTCTGTAGCAGACATAGGAATAAGGAAATGGATGCAAGGATTAACTAAGAGGAAACAGGACAGTTAAAAATAGCCATTTAAGACAATGTAATTATGCCACTTTGGAGAAAAGCCAGGGTATTCACCAGCTAAACTACTTCAAGCAAATGCCATCAAATGAAAAACACCATGTTATTTCTTAATGGCCAAGCAATACTATTATAAGTAAATTAGTTCCATGGATATGTGAGTAACATAACATATGTGAGCAGATAGGAGGAAATTCCGTAACTTAGCACCATTTATGTTAGTGGTCTCCAATGCTCGGCCTTGGGTCCTATGTGACCCCTGAAGTTCTCCAATGTGGCCCTCAAACAGTTGGCTGAAATGCTTCTCAAATCTTCTAAATGCATTAATTTCAATCTTACCCACTTGATGTAGTAACTGCCAACAATCTGCTGATGGTCAGACTGGATGGGCCACTTGGCCTTTATCTGCCATTAGGTTTCTATGTTTCTATTGTGTCTGAATTCAAAAGGGCCTGGGATAGGCATGTGGGATCTCTCGGAGAGAGAAAGAGATAATGGTTACTGAGGGTGGTCAAACTAGATGGGCCATTTGGCCTTTATCTGCCATCATGTTTCTATGTTTCTAATCTCTTAAGTGTGTTACTCCAGTGTCTCAGTTATGGAATTTGCTACTGTTGACAATCCAAAATAGAATGAGGTTTTAAAATATATCCTTGAAGTATTCTAGAATCAATATTAGTATTCATTTTTTATCTTTAATACCCAGTCTGAACAAGCAGGTCAAGGGGATTTACAAAATTACTAGTATGCATAAACTCAAAGGGACAGATTCAGTAATTGGGTGCCTAAAAAGATAGTTAGGCACCTATTTATTGTCAATCATATTTAGGTGCCCATTACAGAGCCATGCCTAATTAAATGTAGGCCAGGGTTTTAAAAGCCTACATTATAGGTGCCTAAGTACTTTAGAGAAACACGCCTAATGGTGCCTATGTCCTAAACACCTTCTTTACCCCTCCCCCCTTTACAAAACTACGATAGTGGTTTTTAGCACAGGCCAGTGCAATGAATGAACTGCGCTGCTCCCGACGCTCATAGGAACTCTATGAGCATTGGGAGCAGCGCAGAGCATCCACTGCACCAGCCTGCGCTAAAAACCACTATCGTGGTTTTGTAAAATGGGGTGTTAGAGTTAAGTGCCATTAGGTGACATATACCTCTGAGTGTTGTGTTTTGTTTTTTTTAAAAAAAAAGAACTATACAAAGGTTGTGTTCTGCTTAACTTTGTCAAAACTTGATCAATTTCAATAAAATCTGGAATATATCATTTTAATACATTTACAATAAGCCTACACTCACACTGGCCACTGCACCTAAATGAGATTACGTCACTATCTGTTTTCTTCAGTACAAACTGATTGGGTCTTTACCCAACGTGTGGTGGACACCAGAGGGCGTAATAGGGCAGAATATGGTACTGGGGTTCAAGAAAGATTTGGAAAATTTCCTGCTGGAAAATGGGATAGAGGGGTATAGATAGAGGATTACTGCACAGGTCCTGGACCTGTTGGGCCGCCGCGTGAGCAGACTGCTAGGCACGATGGACCTCAGGTCTGACCCAGCGGAGGCATTGCTTATGTTCTTATGTTCTTATATTCCTGACTGTTTAGTCAGTTTTTCGCAGTTTCTTCAAAATATGTTAAACGCTTATCCCCGTCCACCTCTGTTCTGGGAACTGTTTCTCCAGATATAAATTTTTAAATAAGTTTCCTTCTGACTGCTGAAGCAACATGGTGTCTGTGTGTATCGTGATGATCACTAGTGGTGGTGAAGTTATTTAGGTGAGCTGGCCAGTGTGAGTGTAGACTTATTGCAAATTTGTTCAGGATTATATACATGTGTGTGTTAGCGTAGGTGTTACAGGGTATTTAGAATTTGCCCATCTTATACACTGATGTTTCTTTCAGTTTGTCTAGCTACAAAATCTGTTTTGCTTTGACTACAGCTGCACTTGGTTGTCCCCAGAAGCTGCCTTCTAAGGGACCAACCAGTTTGTCTAATGGTTAAAATCCAGCCCTACTCCAAAATGTTCTGTTTTCCTATAGAAATGGAACACAACTTCTTTTGTTACCCGCAAGTCATCCTCTTGAATGTGTAACACAAAAATGGAGAATAGAACAGCAGGCAAAGACTGCAAGGCCCTTTTAGCCTGCTCGATTTGCTTCCTTTTGCTATGTTATAGATCATTGTTTATTTCCAACTTTCCTTTCACTTCTTCACAAATAACGATTCTTGTCTTAAACGCTGATGTGTATTCCAGTGACTCCTATGGTAAAAGAACAGCTCCTCCAGCTTAATAGAAAGAGGACTCCATCTGGATGAGTCAGTACCAGCTTTGTAAATACAATTCTGACATCTTGCCAGCAGAGACAACTGAAGTCAAAATATGTAGGATACTTCCTCTTCATTGTAATAATCAATCTCAGCCTTCAGCAATTTTCTCTAACATGTTCAAAAGAAATTGTTATATACAAATAAATGGACCTAGCCCTCCACCTTCCCATCATCCCTCACTTCCCACTCCTACCCCAATACCCAAAAGGGATACTACCACATTATGATCCAAATGATACTCCACATATAAAGAATTGCCAGCCTTTCCTAATAAAAGCTTCTAGACTATATTTTCCTTATCCCCTTCAGGATATTTTAGTAAAGAAACCACATTTTTCCATATTCAGTTAATAAAGGTTCTTGAGAGGGAATGAAAAAAGCACTATGACCCCTCCCCCCCCTTTGAAAATTCCCTTACATCATGCTGATCTGAATAACATATCAACTCAGAAATGATTACCTCAATCTGAACTGAGGATGAGAACCAGGCCATCATTCTCCCTAAGGGGAAGTAGGGAAAGTCTATGATCTGAAATCTCTGATTTGTCTAAGGAACTATAAAAAGGATACCACCACCACCACCACCCTGACAGTATGAGCAAGTGTGCTCAACTAGCTTTATTCCTTAACTCCATCTTAAGCTTTAATAACAGCCATGTTATAGAACAACAATACAACACAATTCTCCCACCCTTACACAGCTAGATGGTACTACAAACTGTCCTTTCTCCCATCACTTATTCAAACTCTTGCCCCCACCCCATATATTGGGTCGTGCTTTTTCTCATGGCAATATTGCACACAAACCCCAGCTTAAAATCCCAACACTGAACCCCACATATTACCGAATGAATTATGTCAACTTTTCCTTTGAACCTTCTCTTCCATGCTAGCTGTGACCACTCCCCTCCCACTCCATCCTTCCCCCCCCTCCCCATCACCACCACAATGTAGGAGGGCCAGATGGGACAAATTTTCCTCATGCAATCTCCCACTGCTCTCACCACCCAAACCAATAATGCATTTCTGCCTAATTCCCTCTCTCTTCACCCAGCATTCCCATACCTCTTTCCACCTATCCACCAATCATTGTGCCTCCTATTCCTCACCTGACAATTCCTCCAATCCTTATCATTCACATCATAGCCTCACTACCCTTCCACCTTTAACCCCTTGCTCACCTCCACGTTCATCTTCATAAGCTACTATTCATTATCCCCTCCATACACACACACACATTATCACTTGCCCCCTGCTCCCATCTGTAATGCCAAAAACTCCATCTGCAGCTCAAAGGCTACTTGGCTAGTGTTATCCACTCTCTGCTTAAACAGAGGGCCTCTTTAACAAAGACGCTGATACTTCGACTTTACCTGGTCTTACATATTGTAATTTGATCACATTTCTTAAGGTGGAAAATGCTTGTTATTCATAGAGAAGTATGCAAAAGAATAGATTCATTCATACTTCTTTCAGGATTTTCTCATTCAATCCCTAGCATTTTCTTAAAATTGAAAGAACACAGGGGAAGGAAAAGCCAGTTCACACAAGTCCTTTTTTTTCCCAGAAAGCTTGCATAGTCTCCCAGACTCTATATATGATGACTAAAGTTGCACTTCCAAATCTGCATATTACAATTAGTTAACAAGCTAATTTGTGGTGTTAAATGCTAATTAACAAGCAATTATTGGCACTAATTAGTAGAATTTGCATGCACAACTTTCTAAGGGCTAGATTCACTAAAGGCAGTGATCGTAGCTAAACCTGTTTTCACAGATTTAGCGACGATCGCTGCTAGCCGACCCAATTCACTAAACGGCCCACCGCGTGTTTTTCCCCTCAATCACTCATTTTCTGATCTGGCTATGCAAATTAGTAAAACCCTATGCAAAATAGCCAAGCGACTGATTCACTTACATTGCTTGCCTATTTAGCATCGGGTTTTACCGATCCTAAAACCCGATTGCTGTAGACCTGTTAGTAACTGTTACCGACAGGTCTGCTGGGGGTTTTATTTCTTTTTTTTTCTGGGGCAAAATATCTGCCCCATAAAAAAAATTCACCCACCGTTGTCAACGGCCCTTCCCCAATGACCCCCGACAATCGTGCCCCCCCCAACAAACGTAGTGACCCACCCTAAAACAAATGGCAGAAGGGATGCCCACTCCCTCCTGCCAGGAAAGACCTCTCCCTCCCCTCCCCCCTGAAGAAAAAGGCAGGAGGGATGCTCGCTCCCTCCTGCCACAAAGGCGCCTGCTCTCTCCCCCTGATGAAAAAAAGACAGGAGGGATGCTCACTCCCTCCTGCCATGAAAGTGCACGCTCTCTCCCCCCCCCTCCGAAAAAACAGCAGGAGGGATGCCCACTGCCTCCTGCCCGGAAAGATATCCCCTCTCCCCTCCCCCAAAGAAAAAGTCAAGAGGAATTCCCACTCCCTCCTGCCACCGGAGGCTCCCCTCCCCCTCCAGGACCCCCTGCTCCATACCTTAAATTTGGGAGCAGGAGGTACTTAAAATATCTCCTGCTTCTCCTCTCTTCACAATAACACTGGACCTTAGGCCCCTCCCCAGTGCATCATGTGATGCATGGGGAGGGGCCTAAGGCCCTGATTGGCTCAGATGCCTCGGACTCCTCCCTTGGGAGGGGCCTGAAGCATCTGAGCCAATCAGGGACTTCCTTAGGCTAGGCTAGGGGTAACAGCTATTTATTGGAGTCTGTTATATAGTTAATGAGTGGATTTGATAATGAGGGTTGCAATTAGATGATTATTATATTTGAGATGGATCCTATGGATGTGATGGCATAATTAGTATAATAATTGTTGTTGCACAATGAGATGTTTTTAAGTTTGTAGCCTATTATAATGAGCTGTTTATAGAATTGTAAAACACTAAAACACTTCAGTTTTTAGCAATATATTAAGTATTTAAATGAAATCATATATGCGATTATATTAATCTGTCTCTCTCACCTTGGGTCATATGTACAAAGGTTTCCCCCAAAGCAGTGTACAAACAACATACAAATGAGCACATACATTATACACATCAAAACATTTATTTCAAGCAAAATTCAAGGCATAAAACCTCTCTCATAGAAGCACATAAATGCTGACTCTTATGTTTCAGAAGTTTTAAAAAGTCTCTCAATCAAGCTGAAATCTAAGCATGAGACCTCTCTCATGGATTCACATAAACGCTGAGACATATAAATATGTTTTCTAAAGTTTTTTTTTTAAAAGCATCTATCGGCTTACACAGGCAATCAATGACTGCTTTCCATTCCAGAGACTGAAAGTGGTCGATGCTGGCTCCTGCATCTCCAACCTCTCTGTCCCTGAACAGACTCAGTCCCGTGGGCCAGATTTAATAAATGGCGCTCAAAAATCGGCACCGTAAAAAAAAATCAGAGCGCTCCCAGCTGAGCGCAAATTCTCACCCCCATATTTGAGCATTAACATTTATGTCAGCTGAAACAAGGTGCAAATGCTGGCACCCAGCTTTTGGGTGCATAAATGGCACTATTCTGTAACACGGCATCCAAATTTTCAGAATGCCCCATGCCTACCCATGGCCCTTCCATAGCCATGCCCCCTTTTAGCTTGTGTGCTATGAGATTTAGGTGTCCAAGGTTATAGAGAAGCACGCAAGCAGATGCACATGCAAATCAAAATCCATGCCAATTAATATCACTAATTGATTGTTAGCATCCAATTATTGTCTATAATTGGCTCATTAACTAATTAAGTTGCATACACATCTCGGGTTTGCGCCCAAATTCAGGCATCCAACTTGGGACCACCTTTATATAATCCAAGGGTAAGCGATTTTCTCAGATAAGGATCTTGCACTTTGTCCTTTAGCATGGAAGATCTATTGCAACCAGTCTAATGGAACATCATCTTTTGCAAATAGAAGCAGTAAGAGGAAATGATTATGATCAGTCTTGTAGTGAAAGTCTTTCACCAACAACTGAAAACCAGAGAAAAGAGAAAGAAAAAACTAGCCTTGTCCCCTTCCCTGCTCCTCACTCTTTCTCCATAGCTGGTGCAAACATAGTGAGCATCCTAGGTAAACTGTGAGCCTTATACCCTCCCTCAATTAACTTTTAAGCCCCTAGCCTGTAACTCACTCCACCCTCCAAAATTTTAATAATTAAACTCAACACTCGTGACTATCACACAAGAATCCTACAAAAATGTAGGTTATTTGAGTTTACAGTATGTGGTTCTAGGACCTATTGTTTTCCTTAGACTGAAACTGCTCTTTGATGTCCCCCCTCCCCCCCCAAAAAAAACTGCTGCTTTAGGCAACCACCTACTCTTGCCTAATGGTTGAGCCAGTCCTATCCTCCTCTCCCCCCTCCACTTTGATTATTCTTTCATAGATTTGCTGAATAGCAAAGTATGCTACTAGTACTAGGCTGCAAGAAAAGTTTTGGGATAACCTAATACAGCAAAAATAATTCTGATTTGGGGGAGACCATTTTTTAATATGCCACTTTTTAAATATAAATGTCCACTCAAGCCAGGTCATTTCTGCAGTAAATAAATAAAGCTGAAGGGAAATGGAATATTTAATAGGTCATTGCATGACTGAAAAGTTTGACCAGGTTGCTTAGCTACAATTCTGTGATAGCGGGATGTATACATTGACTGCAGTGTGAACTCGCCATTGGAAGAGTGGCCTGTTATATTTTCCCAAGGTGAGGAACTATGAAAAGGTCATTGGATAGAACTTTAACCCTTCAAAGGTCATGCATGCTCTGCCCTGGGTGCTGAGATTTACATGCTTGCTCAATCCTTTTGCTTTCTAAAGCAAACAGCAAGGACACCAGTTTTGCAAGTTTTACGTATTATTGTAACTGTGGGATTCAACCCTTTTATCCATTCTGTCTTTCTTTGCTTTACGGAATTTCTTAATTAGATTTTATGATTTGTCCTAGCATCTTGTTGATTGTACTATAATTTATTTAGCCCCCTTATCTCTGCCCTCAGGCCTCTGTTGGGTACTAGAGAGAATGGAGGCAGAATCTGATAAAGTTTTAATTCTGAAAATCCAATCACATCTAATCAAAAAATACCTAATTATGGTATGGTAAGCAGCCTGTCTATCACATCTAAGGAAGTTTCTTTAAAAAATTGCTAAGAGAATTTTGACAGCAATGATGTATTTTGCCACATCTTCTGAGTATTTTTTTTTTCTTTTCTCCAGATGGGTTTTGGGTTAAATATATAATGAACTGATCAGAACCTACCTTCAACCATGCCAGGGTCTTAAAATGTTCTTTAACACGAGTCCATAGACTCTTTAATCTGAGGCAAATTAACTCCCAATGTTCTATCCATCCCCCTCCATCCTTTATTTTTATCTTGATGTATTTTTTACCACCTCTTGTACCTCCCTCCCCTGTCATGTTAGTTTTTATGTAGTATATGTAACCTCCCTCCCTCTTCCACATTTAATTATCATGTGGTGGTGTTTTTCTATGTCTGTTTTTAAATATTTTTATTGACTGTAAACCGTCTAGATAAAGTTTGATGGACGGTATATCAAAGAAATAATAAACTTGGAAACTTTGACAAATGTAAACAAAGCTTTGATGTTGATTAATTGCAAAAGTGCCCTTCAAATGAAGCTTTTGTACCCCCTAAGGACAGAAGCAATCAATATTATGGCTTTACTCCTGCAAAACTCTATCTCCTCACATCGTATTATGCAAAAGACACCCAGGTATCCCAATGTCATGAGATGAGGGCCTAAAACATAGTGGCATTTGAGTGCCCATGTTCTGTTATTGAATTCTAGTGCAGTGCTTCTCTAGTACTCGAGGAAATACCTAGCCAGTCGGGTCTTAATGATATCCATAATATTATATGTATTAGAGAATGACACGGGGACCATTTACTGCGGTAAACCGTGGGTCACCGCAGTAGATCCACAGGAATGGAGATATTTGCAACTGGTTTACAGCAGGAATGGGGACAAGACCTTTCACCGCTCCGTAGGAATGGGGACATGACCTTTTACCGCCCCGTGGGAGCGGTGAAAAGTTTTACTCATGTGGTAAAAAAAATTGTGCCCGTGTCAGACTCGGCATCTTCTCCTCAGCTCCTCTTTTACCTTCAGGAGCCAGCCATGCCACGATGAAGACAGAAGGAACCTAAAACCAAACCCTGAAACCAATGTGATTTGAAGAATAAAGTTACCAGGCAACAAAAAGAAAAAAATAAATTTATTTTATATTTTGTGATTAGAATATTTCAGATTTGAAATATGTATCCTGCTAGAGCTGGTATTAGACATAACTGGGGACCGCAAAGTCCAGGCTGTGCTTCTTTAGCTTCAAGCTGGCTTAGGACACTCTCTCTCTGACCAGGGGGCAGTTGCCCTAGTTGCACTCCCCTAACATTATTCTTGCCATGTGCGACTAAAGTATTCTGTTAGCTTGATTTTACTATGTAGCATTCTGTAGTAATTTGGTTTGTTCAGTTTTCACAAAAGTGAAGGGGATATTTGTGAAAGGGAGGGGAGATGGGTTTTGTTGAACCTTGCTCTGTTTTATTTGTGTTTATAAAATGACAATTGTCAGAGGAGAAGCTTCTGCCCACACACACGTGACTTCAGGGCAACACAGGCAGGCTTCGCCAGCATCAGTTTCTTTTCTAAAGCGCCGTGAAGGTAAGAGGAGGGAGGGAGGGAGATAGATTTGGCTGGAGGTAAGGAAGGGGTCGCGCGCGCCTTCCCTCCCTTAAGTTTCTTTATGCCGCAAAGGTAAGGGGGAGGGAGGGAGATTCTCGAGCCGCTGAAGGATGGTGAGGTGGCGAGAGGGAAGGGTGGATGCTGCGGGGACGGGGCGGTGAAGGGTACGGTGGGTTTTGGGACGGGGCGGTGAAGGGGACGGTGGGGACGGGGCGGTGAAGGGAACAGTGGTCCAGTGATGGGGCAGTGACGGGGACAGATATTTTTCCCCGTGTCATTCTTTAATATGTATTAGATTTGTATATACTTAGAATGATTGATTGTGGTATAAATGTATGCATATATGTAGGATGATTGATTATGGTATAAATGTGTCTGTACTGAAAACCATCTCAGAAAATGCCAACTCTGAATTGTAACACCATTACAGAGGCTCATGTAGACCGCTCTGAATTGACTCCCCAGTCATTAGTAGCGGTATAGAAGCTTTCAGTGAACAATAAACAGTGAATATACTTGAGATATATTTGCATAGAAAGGAGGTAGTGCATGCAGATTTATCTTATGCATATTCATTGTAGGTATCCTTAAAGCCTAGCTGGCTGGGTGTGACCTTAGGACTGGCATAGATTTGGTTTAACTCAGTGGTCTCAAACTCAAACCCTTTGCAGGGCCATATTTTGGATTTGTAGGTACTTGGAGGGCCTCAGAAAAAAAATAGTTAATGTTTTATTAAAGAAATGACAATTTTGCATGAGGCAAAACTCTTTATAATTTATAAATTTTTACTTTTGGTTAAGTCTTAATAATAATATTGTAATTTATAGCTAAAGAGACATATGATCAAGAAACTGTTTCATTTTACTTTTGTGATTATGATAAACATACCGAGGGCATGCTGTCAAGATGTGCATGCAAATAAATTGGCTAACGAACTCTTAACCGTCACTAACTGGGGAATAACAACCAATTATTGACATTAATTGTCACTCATCAATATTTCTGTGCGGATCTGGCTGCATGCTATTCTATAAGGCATGGTGCTTGATTCTAATAGCAAGTTACGTAAAAGATGGTGCTGCCACGAGCATCAGAGTTGTTCCAAAAAGCTGTTATAGGATACTGCATCAGCGCACCTAACTTGGGCGACAGCATTTACACCAGCTTTCGGCAGCGTCTAAAGTTAAACCTGGGAATCAGTGTTATGTGCTATTCTATAAAGGGCACATGAACCTTTATTGAATAGCGCTTACGGGCAGAGTCTACAAACAGCGCTGTAAGTTAGGCGGCTGTATGTGCCCTACTTCCGCCTAACTTAGGCCACCTTTTTGTGAAGCCGCGTCAGGCTTTTTTTTTTATCGCCGGCCACGGCAGTATTAGCTCTGACACTCATAGGAATTAGAGAACGACACGGTGACAAAATTCATCACCGATCCCGTCCCCGCGGATATCCGCGGGAAATAATCCCATGTCATTTTCTAGTGTCTATTTCAACCTCAGTCCTTCTACACCAGCATTCTTCAAAGCAAAGCTTGTGGGTCAGTGGTTGTGGCCATTCATACTCTGATTCTTATGTGAGCCAAGGATAATGGAGCCATTGTGACATCACTGATGTGATTGGCTCTTAGGCACTGGTGGAATGAGGCATTATGACATCACAATATCTGCTCTGGATACCAGAGACTGTCATTTTGTAGTGTCTAGCTCAACCTCAGTCCTTCTACATCAGCATTCTTCAAAGCAAAGCTTGTGGGTCAGTGGTTGTGGCCATTCATACTCTGATTCTTCCCTCTCTCCTTAAAGAATGACATGAAGATGCTTTCCCGCGGTTATCCGCGGGGACGGGAACGGTGATGAATTTTGTCACCGTGTCATTCTCTAATAGGAATTCGATGAGTGTTGGAGCTTCTACCGCCGTGACTGGCGCTAAAAACGCTAGCACAGTTTTGAAAAAAGGAGGAACCCCTCGATGGCGACTGCCCCAACTTTGTTGGTTGGGCTGAGAACTTTTCAGCGGCCCCTCATATGTGAAAGCTTAAGGTGTTTGATGTACATCATTTTGTTGGCATGACTATGTATTTATGATATAAGCAAGGTGTAAACTGTGGCTATTATGTTGTATTGGACATGTTCATTTAAAAAAAAAAAAATAATAAATAAATAAATCTACGTAGTTACGGTATGTTAAAATGACTAAGAAGAAAAGCCAAGCAATGCCATGCTGAACAGCAAAATCTGTATTCCACTGGCATTTCTGTCACCCCCACCAAGATGATATAGACACAGATTAGTTTACTGCAAAATCAAGCCCCTTTCTTTGGCCCGTAATCATTCGGTACCCTTTCTCTTATTCTTTGCCTACTACTCTAGTAAGGTGTTGCGCTGTCATGTTAGCAAGACTGAAAGAATAGAACAGGTCGCTACATACAGTATACAGGCTAACAAATCCAGTGGCAAATGGTGTCAGTATTTATGAAATAAACCAATTATGCAATTGAGACTGGCTCTCGCTTCTTTGAAATAAGAGTCAATGAACCAGCTGAAGGTGATAGTTTTCTATTGTATTAATCCAGAGCCTACAGGAAAAATGTTGACAGAAAAACCGTGATCCTCCGGCTGGCAGTGAAGGGACCTCCTTTTCCACACTGAAACATCTTAGAAAACTATAAAGTTGCTACATTCCACAGCTTTGTGTGGGTTGAAACAGCATGGCAGGAACCTTAAGAGGCCCCCCCCAAACTTTAACATCTACTGTATCGGATTCATAAGAACATAAGAAACGCCTTCACCGAATCAGACCTTTGGTCCATCCAGTCCGGTGACCCGCACACGTGGAGGCCAAGCCAGGTGTTCCCCGATGAAGACCTGTTTATCCGTATCCATCAATGTGATTTGCAAGAAGGTGTGCATCCAACTTGCCCTTGAAACCCAGAATGGTGGTTTCTGTCACAACCTCCTCCGGGAGAGCATTCCAAGTGTCCACCACACGCTGTGTGAAACAGAACTTCCTGGTATTTGTCCTGAGCCTGTCGCCTCTCAACTTCAGTCCATGGCCTCTTGTCTGATTCACATTTGACAACATGAATAACGATGCTTCTCGCAAATCCTTGTTCTCATTCCAACACATGAAGCCAGAAGTGTAGTAATGGGGGAGGGAGGGGCGGTCTTCCTAAGGGTGTGGCATCCCTCCTCCTCTCTGCCCCCTGCTCCTCTCTTTGCTGCGTGCGCACACCCCTTGCCTTCCCCCATACCAATTTTTAATTCCCCGGCGTGAGGTTGCTGCCCACATCGGCATCGGCGCTCTGACATCACTTCCAGGACCCGCACCTAGGAAGTGACAACAAAGGGTGATCCAACACCGATGTGGGTATGCTGCTCACGCCGGAGAAGTTAAAAAGGGAAGGGGGCATGCATGTGGCGGGGGGTGGGGCAGGGAAGAGGGCAGGGGAGGGATGTCACTACCCCAGGCAACGCTCACTCTTACTGTACCGCTGCATGAAACCCCTTAACTCAGGGGTGCCCACACTTTTTGGGCTTGCGAGCTACTTTTAAAATGACCAAGTCAAAATGATCTACCAACAATAAAATTTTAAAAAAACACAACGCACACTGTACGCATAGAAAATGTTAATTATCATTCCTATTCCAGGGTTTTTCAAAGAGGTCAAAGCAGATGACTCTATGCACTATCACCTCAGTAACAACCATACAAAAATAGACAAATATACCCCCCTCCCTTTTTACTAAACCACGATAGCAGTTTTTAGAGCGCAGGGAGCTGCGCTGAATGCCCAGCGCTGCTCTCGACACTCATAGGCTCCCTGCGCTAAAAAACTCTATTGCGGTTTAGTAAAAGGGGACCTTAGTGTAAAATATAGACAGCAGATATAAAGTGAGACACATTTCGATCACTAAATTTAAAATAAAATCATTTTTCCTACCTTGTCTGGTGATTTCATGAGTCTCTGGTTGCACTTTCTTCTTCTGACTGTGCATCCAGTCTTTCTTCCCTTCTTTCAGCCTGTATGCTTCCTCTCCTCCACACCTCATTCCCTCCCCCAACTTTTCCTTCCTCTCCCCTGCCCTTTCTTTCTCTCTGCCTCCCTTTCTTTTTTTTCTGTTTCTCTTCTTTCCTTCTGTCTCCCTGCCTGCCCTTTTTCTTTCTTTCTCCCTGCCCTCCCCCAAGACACTGCCACTGCCATCGGGGACCCAAACTGCCATCGGGGACCAGGACCCAAACCGCCACCAATAACAGGCCCGAAAGCCGACGCCAATAACACGCCCAAAAGCCGACGACGCCCCAACCTCTCCCTGCTTCGGCCGACCAGCATCGCGAGGAACTGTTGGGGGAAATGCTGCCGGGTCCTGCCTTCGCGGAAACAGAAAGTAGGCAGGACCCGGCAGCAAGAAGAGGAAATGCTTCACTAACATGCCTCCCGCCTTAGCCCGTAGCGAACACTTGCTTCAGGGCTCTCAACATGTGCGAGCCGGCCTCCCCCCCCCCCCGGACATAACTTCCGGTTTCGGAGGGAAGAGAAGAGAAGCTGGCACGCACACGTTAGAGCCCGGAGTATAAGTTCGCTAGGGGCTGAAATCGTAGATCAGGACAGCAACACGAGTGCGATCGACTCGAGTTGCCTTCCTGAGCTACTGGTCGATCGCGATCGACGCGTTGGGCACCCCTGCCTTAACTGATTGCATTTTCTCCCTCTTTTGTGAGACACAGAAGGTGAATAAGGGAACCCTTTTGCTAAGTAGTTTATGAGCCATGAGATTGGAAATAGAGAATAACACGGTGACAAAATTCATCACCGTTCCCGTCCCCGCGGATAACCGCAGTAAACAATCTTCATGTCATTCTTTAAGGAGAGAGGGAAGAATCAGAGTATGAATGGCCACAACTACTGACCCTCAAGCTTTGCTTTGAAGAATGCTGGTGTAGAAGGACTGAGGCTGAAATAGACACTAAAAAATGGCATGGGATTATTTCCCACGGTTATCCGCGGGGACGGGAACAGTGATGAATTTTGTCACCGTGTCATTCTCTAATTGGAAATGTAGGAGGTTGGTTTTGAAAAGTTTGGTAAAAACGCAAATGAAACAGCATAGTCTTCATCGAGGGCTATGCACTTAGTCTAGTGAGATTCCAGATTTTTCGTAAGCTCTTTTCCCACAATACAGAAAAACTGGAAACTCATTAGAGTAAGTGTATAGCCTTCCATGGAGACTATGCTGTGGCTCACTTGTAGAGCTGCTGCCTCTGCACCCAGAGGTTGTGAGATCAAATCCCAGTGCTGCTCCTTGTAACTCTGGGCAAGTCATTTAATCCTCCAGTGCTCACCGCTTTGAATGCCAAAGCCACAAGGTAGTATATAAGTCCCCATTCCCCCTTTTTTTTTTTTTATCAAACTTTTCAACCCACCATTTGGATAGACCAGAGCACCAGACTAAGATCAATTGACAGGTTATCAGGCCTTGGTAGGGTTGAGGGGGAGATAGAAGACAGAGGGAGTGGACAAAAGGGAAAGAGGAAGGATGGGGGTTTAGGGCCTCTGAATTTCAAAGTCCCAGGGGTCCTGGTCAGTCGCTTGCCATAGTTTAAAATTTCTTGCAGTGTAATCTCAATGGCAAAAGAGATGTATTCCGTTACATACAAGTTAAATATAAAACATCTCCAAATAAGAATTTTGCAAAGGGAAAAGGACACTCATTTGGATTTTCTGCAAGAAAAAAAAAATTAAAGCTACAATGGATCAAGGCTGATCTATACAGGAAGTTCCTTTCAGACAGCAGACTGGCAACAATTTGCAATGCGACACCTGCATAGAAAACACCCCAGGCCATCCAGAAGGGTACAATGATGTATATACAGTAGTTAGAAGAAAGGTTTAGAATGAAGGGCATTTCTAAAGTCTGCAGAAATCAGGTTGGGTGAATTTTGAGCCAGGTGGACAATACTTTGGTGGACAGCCTGTGAGAAGGACCTGTCAGCGGGTCTTCATAGCTGCCCAGTACCTACAGGAAGCTGCTGCTTATCTGATGACAGGCTGTGAGAAATCAATGTGCTCAGGAGACAGGAGAGCTGTCATTATGAAGACATACCAAAAACTGTCAATGCTTCTAAGCTTATTAATAAATATTGGTGTGAAGGAGCTTTAAATGCCCACCTTGACAATGCTAAGGTGCACTTGTTTCACAGCTATACATGGCTAATTGGTCAAAGAGTTAACCCTGAAGTGACAGCCTCTGGGATCCTATTTTCCCTTTGTGCTGAAACCATGTGAGTGTTGGCTAATCTGCTGCTAGGTGTCTCTGGCTACCCATCTGTGTACTTGCCTGTGTGCCTTATTTCTGTGAGCTTCGTTCACCGTTAATCTCCATCTGCGTCTGTTTCCCCATTCTTTCTGTACCAGCGGCTGTAACTTCAGTTTCTCCAATACTAAGAACACCTCCTTGAAGAATATCATCATAATGACTCCTATATGTTTGGTGTTGCATTCTTATTCAAGATATCATTCGGCAAGACTTATTCCCTTTAAGTGCACTGGCGTAAAGGAGCCTGCATGGCATGGTATGACTAGCACTTGTTTGTATTTTCAATTGTAGCAGAATGCAGGGGTATGCATATCCTTTGAATGCATGTAACATTCAGAGTAATAGCATTTGATTTCTAATTATGCTTATGTTTATTACAATTTAATGTACCACTTTAATTAATGAGAACAAAGTGGTTAATATATTGATTTATTTGTAATCTTTGACAGATTTGTGGTATGCATGGTTAGGTACTTTTTGCTATTTTTACTGGAGTGACTTTTCTTAACGTGTTATCCTGACGTGTTTATTAGAAAAGGTATATCAAAACTATAATAAACCATAAATCAGGGGTGTCCAACCTTTTGGCTTCGCTGGGCCGCATTGGCCGAAAAAAATGTTTCTGGTGCCGCACAAACACGCAAACGCTGCAGCAAGACAGAGGAAGGAGCCGGCAAGACGGTAAACACCTGTGGGCAGCAGAGGAAAGCACTGCATCGCCCTTGACTGGGGCCGCACAAAATACTTCACTGGGCCGCATGCAGCCCTTGGGCCGCAGGTTGGACACCCCTGCCATAAATCATACTAGGTGTGGCCCAACTGAGAATAGGTGAATGGGACAGTGGTGTGCTATGCCAGATACGGAAGATGTTCTTAATACTGCTGTATGGGTAGATGAGGTCAGGCCAGGGGCAATGAAATACAGTTTTGATTGGAGGGGCCAAAAAACAAATCTCTAGTCTTGACCCTACATTCTAGTTACCAATTCTGTGTTTAGTAAAATATTGATTATGTCCCATTCCACTGCCAATGATAGGGGTAGAGGCTTCATAGATTCTTAATCATGGCTAATTAGGACATATTTAAAATGCGTTATTTTAAAATAGCTGACATCAAATGAATTAACAAAGGCAGTCAGGATTGTTCTTCATGCTATCCTGGCATACTTATTCAATGAGGACACAACAGGCAAGAGAACTGGTTGTAGAAAGGCTGTGGCTTTATTAACAATTCAAATACCTTGGCTCTTCAATCAGGTCTTTAATAGAAGACGTAACTAACTTGACAGTCACACACATACTCAAGGAGTGACATTGACTGCACATACTAAATTAGGACATGCTTATCCACTCCTACTCTAGCTGAGATAAATGTTCAAGCACCATTTTGATCTCATGTGCAACTTTCTTTAAATTAGTCCCTTTAATTTCTTACTCCTGTTACTTTATCTTATCTATATACTCCATCTTTACTTGACCCTATCCTGTCTACTAAAATATTTTATCACATACTGTGTTGACATCGTAATTTAGCATACTCTTAGGGGCATTTTCAAAACTCTAAGACATCCAAAGAAGCAGCATAAATCGGCACTTGGATGTCCTAATCGATGGGAGGTCCAAGTACTGATTTTCAAAACCATCTTTCTAGCTGTCTTGCAAGGCATCCTAGCTGCTGTGCATCCAAAACTAAAGGGGGCATGTTCTGGGCTAGCTTCGGGCAGGCATAGACTTGGACGTCTTGCGATAATAATTAATCAAACCTTTCCCAAGATGTATTTGACAGAATTTAGATGTTCTGAGCTAGACCTGTTTTACTGGCATCGCAGTGCTAAAAAAGGTACCCAAACTGACCAGATGACCAATGGAGGAATTAAGTTATGAACCCCCCACATTCCCCTAGTGGTCACTGACCCCCCTCCCAGCAGCATCAGGTATGGGAAAGCAGAGCAGAGCAGCACACAGGTGTCTTAAGTAGCTTAATGAGTGGGCTAGAGAGGAGGAACCAGGTCCATAAGCCACTCTAACCACTACACTTATGGTAGAAAGTGTGATCTCAATAAAATCCTACTATATTGCTATATAGGTGCAATTGGGGTGGTAGACAGGTGGGTATAGTAGGTTTGGGGGGAGTTTGGGAGGGTTCAACATACATTAGAAGGGGGTTATGGTGAGATGTACTTCTGGCACCCTTTATGTGAAGTTCACAGCAATGCCCTCTAAGGTACCCCACTGCTCCATTGGTATATCTGTGTGGCCAGTCCATTACAATGCTGGCCTTTCCCCCGTCCAAATGCTCAGGAAGTTTTGAATTTGGATGATTTTGTGGTTGAAAATGGTGGATAAAGTTGGATGTCCTAAAGGTTGGAGGTCCTGGCAACCAAGACGTCTATGTACGCGATTAAAAAAAAAAAAAAAGGTCCTCC
Organism: Geotrypetes seraphini; assembly: GCF_902459505.1. Taxonomy (NCBI): domain Eukaryota; kingdom Metazoa; phylum Chordata; class Amphibia; order Gymnophiona; family Dermophiidae; genus Geotrypetes; species Geotrypetes seraphini. Next base: position 354,461,277 of record NC_047086.1, on the reverse strand, counting down.
ATGCCATATTGTGTATTGTTATTTGAATATTTTTACTGTTGTAATTGTCTGTTGCTTACATAGAAACATAGAAATAGACGGCAGATAAGGGCCCATGGCCCATCTAGTCTGCCCACCTTATGCTTATGTTTGACTTATTCTTGCTGTACTCCACCTTGAGTGAATTTCTTTAACAAGCTGGTATTCTAATAAATAAATAAATGAATAATGTCACAACAGAACAGTATTCCTAGTCTTAAGTGATCAGTGTAGCTATTCATCTCATGCTCCAGCCTCAGTCACCAAGCTAGGAGTTCATTCTCTTACAGAAGCATCGGTAACTGCTGTGATTGTATGCTAGGTTCCCATTCCCCATAACATGGTTCCCAGCTCCTGCAAGATAGGGACTCCTACTATGTTTGCTTCTTAGCTGGGATTACTACTACTACTACTACTATTAATTATTTCTTTAGCACTTCCTGGCACACACACTCATACCAGGGGAACAGCAGTACTCAAATATTTAAGTTATTTTATGCCTTATGCTCTCAAGACTCAGATGCTTCGCTATGGATCCAGGAAAACAAACACTTCCATTGGGTCATCCACCTCCCCCCCCCCCCCACATAATTTTACAGATAAGGCGCTGCCGCCTAGTTCGATAACAACTCTAAGGCCTCCTGGATGTCATTCAGTTACAAGTCCTGTGCAACCCTTGATAAGTGAACCTTATCGTGTCTAGAATAACTAGGGATGGTTTCAACCTAATCAGGTCAAATTTTTATTCTCCCTTTTTCTTAAACTTACTTTCCAATTAGTCTATTGACTTTTGTAAGGCCTATGCTTTACATTCCATTGCAATAGACATTTGTAGCCCTCACTTTATGAGTTCAGAATGACTCACAATGAAATAAGTTGGGCATAACTTGTTGCTCATTCATTTCAGCCTCCATATATACAATATATCGTACCAAATACATTTCAAACTAGGACATAAGGAAATTTAGTTATAAATTGTTTACAAGATAAATGACCCAGGTCATTACCCACTAGGTGTATAACGAAGGCATCTAGGACTTTGTTAATCATAACATCATCTCTAATTAGGGAGAGCAGTTGAGGCCAACACATTCTGCTGAATTATTCCCAGGTAATGTAAGTTCCTTTAAAAGCCAAACCCAAGGTGGGGTTCCTGTGGGTGCTTCACAGCCCTTCTGCCACCTCAAATGTCAAAGAAATGTCCGACTTTCCAAGCCATCCTTCACCATCGAGGTAAGTCTAGAAACAAGAATTAAGGCTGTTTGGATTATGTGTTGTTCAATGAACAATTAATAGAAACAAGATTAATCTTTGTCTAATCACACATAGCTTCTGTATGCTTTAGATCACCAACTGCCTAATTGCTGAATGACCTGTAAAGGTACCACTTTCACTTCAGCAGCCATGGCTGCACCAATATGAAAGGAGTGTAACCTGAGGTATGTATCTAATCCAGCAATCCCTAATGCTGTGTGCATGATGATGTAAGTGGATAGCTGTCTACATGTAGATACAATTGTGGGGCCTTGTCAGGACAGATGCCAAGATACATAGGCAGCAGAATGCTTTTTTGTTTGGGGAGCCCAAAAGCTCCGCCCAGACCCCACCCAAGCTCCACCCTTGACCCCACCCCCATAATAATGATAGTATTAATTGTAATACCATTTTTTCCATTCATTTTTCATATACACACACAATATAATCTTATTAAAATCACATAATGGTTAACCATAAAATTAAACTACACAAAGCACACTATATGGTTCTCATTCCTACTAGAACACCTGGCCTTGGTCACACATGCAAAACATATATAATAACCCTTATGCTAACACAGGACCACAAACTAAAAGTACGAATATACACAAACGAAACCCTAAGATGCAAAACTCTACATGCATTATAACACCAGAAAAATAGAAATAAATTAATTTCTTCCTGAACAGTACAAAATATAGACAGCAGATATAAATTCTCAAAACTGACATATTTCAATCAGTAAATTAAAAATAAAATCATATTTCCTACTTTTGTGGTCTGGTGATCTAATCATCTTTTCCCAGTCTCTGGCTGCACTTCCTTCTGTCTGTGCTCTTGTGTTTCCAAGGCCTTCTTATCCATTTGCTGTTTTTCTCTCCTTCTTCACTTTCTACCCTACATTCATCTTTGGCATTAACTTTTAACATTCAACTTTCTTACATTTTTCTGCTTTCTTCTCAAAATCTACTTTTCCATGTCTTGTCTTTCCATCTATCCATGTGTACATCTTCTCTCTCTTTCATCTCCCCTATTCCCATCTATCTCATAAGAAGCATTTATTCTATCTCTCTTCCCTGCCACACCCATCGCTGTGCACCATCTCCTCCCTCTCTTTCCTCTTCCCCTCCATCCCTGTGCACCATATCCTCCCTCTCTCTATTGTGGTCTGACATTTCTGTCTTCCCCCTTACCCACTCATATGGTCTGGCATCTCTCTTGCCTCCCTCTGTAACATGATATGATTTTATAAGTTAAAGTATAAAGTTATTGCCTGAACCAAAAATAATTTCTAACTTGGATTCTGAAAGACTTGAACCAGCACTGCTTCCAGCCATCTGTTCAGAAAAGTGTCAAATGCACCTATTCAATGGAGTACAAAAGGACAGCCAGGGTGGATACCAGTGCTACTGCACTATAATAGAAGGTGTACAAAAGGATAACAGGGTATAGGCCAGTATCTCTTCACACCAAATTCAGCTATGAACTACCCCAGTCTGCAAGAACAATAGAATTTAAGCAGACCCTACCCATTAAGAAGAAAATTCAATCAGATAACATCATCCACCTAGGAGAGACTGGACCGCTCTGTGATTGGATGCTTTGCCAGCCTCAGGGAGGAGGCATAGCCCCTGGGTTCTGATGCCTCATGGGAACCATCCACATCTATAAAGCCAAAAGATTTACCCAACTTCTCTCCCTTTTTTTTTCCTTTTCTGCTGGGGATCATCATGCTGCAACATCTCTCCTAGTGACCATATGCACAGCTTTCAGGACATGCGGTCTTTTCTACTATCAATTGTGAGTAACTTTTGAACCATGTAAACTAATCATTCTGTTTTAGTAATATCTTGACTTGTAGCATATTCTTCCTTGTTAAACGATCCTATCTGTTACTTGCTCTACCAACCTGATTTTATAACTAATTCTGCTCTGTAAGAAATAAATTTTCAGTTTGCTTGTAAATGTTCTGAGTCTTAGTTCTTGAATAAATATTCACATATATTATACTTAATACATATTATAGAGCAGGGGTGTCCCCGCGAAGTATTTTGTGCGGCCCCAGTCAAGGGCGATAGTGTTTTCCTCTGCTGCCCCTGGGTGTTTACTGTCTTGCTGGCTCCCTCCTCTGTCTTGCGCCAGCATTTGCGTGGCCTCAGAAACATTTTTTTCGGCCAATGCAGCCCAGGGAAGCCAAAAGGTTGGACACCCCTGTTATAGAGCTAAGTTTGAAACAGGCAGAGCTATATATTCTTTCCCCAAATTAATATTTATTTATAAGTATATTTCTCTCAGACAGAGGGTGATATGTTTTATTGGTGGAGATTTATCCTAATAAATCCTTCCATTTTATAATAATAATACCACCTCTTCACATGGTCTAACATCTCTCCTCCTTCCTGCAGTCTGGTATCTCTTTCTCCTCTCCTTCCTTTCTCTGGTCTGGCATCTCTCTTTCCCCTTCCATCACCCTTCTCCAGAATCTGTCATCTCTCCCTTCTTTGAGATATCTGTCTTCCCTCCCAGTGTAATTTTTCTCCTTCCCTCCTCTCCACCACTATCATGTCCAATAATACTCCCTCTTTTTTTTTCCTTTCCCCATGTATACCATCTTTCTTTCCCTCCCACTCCATACACCTATGTACAATTTTCTTTTTCTCTTCCCTCCCCCACTAGCAGCATCTCTCTTTTCCTCCCTTCCCAGCACCCCATCCATGCAGCATCTGTCCTTTCCAATCCCCCAGCCCATGCAGCACCTGTAATTCTCAACACCCTCCCAGTCTATACAGCATCTGTCCTTTCCAACTCCCTCCCAGCCCATGCAATATCTGTCCTTCCCTGCCTCCCCCCAGTCCATGCAGCATCTGTCCTTCCTAACCCCCTCCTAGACTGATCAACATCTGTTCTTCCCTGCCTTCCTACCTCCCCCAGCCCGTGCAACATCTGTTCTTCCCTGCCTTCCCACCCACCCCTAGCCCGTGCAGCATCTGTCCTCCCTGTCTTCCCAACCCCCTACCCCCTGCCTGTGCTATATAGAGTATATTCTTTCCTTCCTTCCTCCCTCCCCCCCCCATGTAACCCTGCGGAATGACTTCTTCAGCTATCGACTCCCCCACACCTGCCCTCCCTTGGATTGCTGTTATTTTAAATGTTCCAGCAGCCGCAGCACAGCATCCACAAGATGAACCTTCTGCCATCAGCCTACCTAGGCAAGAACAGGAAGTCACTGCTAAATGAAAACTTCCGGGGCAGGCCGACAGCAGAAGGCTCATCTCGTGGACGCTGTGCCGCAGCTGCTGGAACATTTCAAACAACAACAACCTGTGGGAGAAGATTTGGGGGAGTCTGAAGCGGAAGAGGATGTACTATAGGGTCCTGCTGGGGGCGAAGAAGGAAGGAAGGAAGAACATACCCTACACACCAAAGATTTAAAATTACAGCTGTCAGAAGAAGAGGTAAGATGGAGGAGCCGAACCATTACCAATTTTTAGGGAGGCCGTGGCCTCTCCCCCCTCCATTCTGATGCCTATGCCAAGGTAGACCTGTAAATTTGAAAAAGGACAAGTCACTGCATCAGAGTTAGATGGCAGTCAAAAATGCTTTTTCATTTTCAGCTGAAACCAAAACAGCCACCGAAACTGAAAGCTTTTGTTCAAAACAAACTGTAGCTAAAAACAGTGAGAGCAGCTAGGGATTGTCATAAGAACATAAGAAGTGCCTCTGTTGGGTCAGACCAGAGGTCCATCCTGCCCAGCAGCCCGCTCATGTGGCGGCCCACCAGGTCTAAGACCTGTATAGTAACCCTCTATCTATACCCTCCTATCCCCTTTTCCTTCAGAAAATTGTCCAATCCCTTCTTGAACTCCAATACCGTACCTTGTCCTATCACGCCCTCTGGAAGCGCATTCCAGGTGTCCACCACCCGTTGGGTGAAGAAGAACTTCCTAGCGTTGGTTCTAAATCTGTCCCCTTTTAATTTTGCCGAATGCCCTCTCGTTCTTTCAGATTTCGAAATTTTGAAGAATCTGTCCCTCTCCACATTCTCTATGTCCTTCATGATCTTGTAAGTCTCTATCATATCCCCTCTAAGCCTCCGCTTCTCCAGGGAAAAGAGCCCCAGTTTCTCCAGTCTTTCAGCGTATGAAAGGTTGTCAGAACGTGCTGTTTGCATCCCTATACTAAACTCACAGTATTCAAGTCATAGTATAGTAATTTAAATAATGAAAGACTGTATTTTACCTCTAAGCAAAACAGCCTCCACTCACATGGACCATAGCTAAGGTGACCATACGCCCCGTTTTGAACGGGACTGTCCCCTTTTTAGATCCCCTGTCCCGTTGTCCCCACGCACAGCTTCGGAACGCCGAAATGTCCTGTTTTCAAGGACAGCGTCCCGAAGCTGTCCGTGGGGACAACGGGACAGGCGATCGCTTCCCCTCCCTCCAGCGCTGAAGCCTGCCCCCCCGGACTGGTCCCCACTGCTGCTACCTACTGCCGCTTCAAACACCCTCCTTCCCGGCCTCAGGATCATTCTGACCAATAAGTACCAGGAGGAAACAAAACCCCTCACCTCCCACCCTCTCAGTGCTACAGGATGGAACATTTTAACTATTCTTCCACCCCAGCAACTATTTGACCAATCAGCGAAACCAACAAAAAAGCCCTGCAGTTATCCTCCGGCCCTCATGTAAGAGAGCGAGACTTCCAGTCTTTGCTCCTTCCTTAAACTCCTCCTCTCCCCGCCCTAGTAAAATTCTGACCAATGAGTGCCAGGAGGAGCCAAAACTCCTCCCCCTCCTCCCCCCCTCAGTGCTACAGGGCAGAACATTTACTCTCCACCGCTGCAATTCTTTGACCAATCAGCACTGAAAGGGGTGGGACCAAGAAGAAGAGACTATGCCTCCCTCCGTAGATGCAGTGCTCCGAGTGAAGCTCCGCCTCCCTTTTGTGATGTGAACAGGAAACGAGCCTTTTCTACTTCTGACAAACTTCCGGCTCAAAATCTCCCTTCCCACCCCTCCTCTGATGTCAGAGGCAGGATCACGGTGGAGAAAACAGCTCTGAAGCACTTTGCAAAGATCGCTAGCACCACAATCTTGTCTGCAGGCTGCTCCTATAAGGTAAACGGTACGGGGAGGCCAGGGGGGAAAGTCAGAGGCCGGGGGGGGGGAAGCTGGATGCCAGGGGCGGAAGCCGGACAGCAACACTTCCCAACTGACCCTCCCCCCTCGCCCTCTAAAGCAGGTGTGGCAGTGGCCGGCCAGCAAGAGCAGTGCTGCCACTCCTGCTTTAGGGGGCAAGGGGGGAGGGTCAGCCAAATCGGGAAGTCGATTTTTTTTTTGTTTTGAATCGATTCAAATCGATTCACCTGAAGTGAATCGGTGAACCGATTTGAATTGTGAATCGGGCAGCACTACTGCAAACACATAAAACAGACCCCCACACACTACCCCAGTGATCACCAACCCCCCCAACCTCATAAAAATCATAATTATACCTTTACAATTCAGCCTCCAGACCATCATCACCTGGCATCCTGGCATAGGAAAGCCCAGTCGTCCAGCACAGAGGCGGCTTAAGCCATCTTGGGAGTAGGTTAGGGACCCATGGAGAGGAGGACCCATGCCCATAAGCCTCTGTAATCACTGCATTGATAATGAAACATGTGCACTCCCCTATACACCCCCAAAACCCTTTTCTACTGGCATATAAGTGACTCCTGCAGCCATAAGGGCTATTAGGGTGGTAGATAAGTGGGTTTAGGGAATTCTGGAGGTAGTTTGGGGGGCTCACCATGACCTATAAGGGAGCTGTAGTGAGGAAAAGACATGGCACCCTTTTTGTGACGTTCACAGCAGTGCCCTGTAAGGTACCCCACTATTTAGGTGCCATGTCTGGGTATTCAGTCCATCACTTTGCAGACCCCTCCCACATCCAACAGGGCTTGTTCTAGGCATTTTTCACTTGGACAAAAAGTTGGACGAAAATGTGGTATAAAGATGGACGATTTAGCGACTTGGACGATCAGATTGACAGGACGTATACTTAGACGATTTTCGAAACAAAAATATTTTTGGACATATTTTTCAAAAATGTGTCCTAGGCTGTTTTTTTACTTCGAATAACTTGCGACTTAGACGAAAACGGACTTAGACGTTCCTTTTGATTATGCCTCTCCATGCTTATATACCGCATCTTCTCTATAAAGATAGAGCTCGGTACGGTTTACAAAAAATTTAAAGAAAGGAAAACATAATAAGAATTAATGATTGTATAGAGAGCAGCGAAATTTACATTTTTGAAAATAGCCAAGTTTTCAGATGTTTTCAAAATAATGGGAAAGAGCCCAAATTACGCAGCTGGACAGGAAAATTTTTCCAAGGCTCAATAATTTTAAAGTAAAGAGATTTCGCTAATTTTCCAATAAGGTAGTCCCCCTCCCCTGGACTACCTTACAGTCCCAAGTGGTTTAGTGGTGTAATCATGGCAAAAGCAATGCTCCAGTTGCAGCAGCCATAGCCAGAATGGGCAGTAGTAACTGGGGATTTCTCCTACCCAGTGGCATGGTAAGGGGGAGGGGGGTCAACCCTGGGCACCATCTTGGTGAGAGCGCAGACACCTGTCCTACTTTCCACCCCCACCCCGCTCCTTCCACACACCCCACTGCTGCACATGCATACCGTTTCCCTTCCCCTGTACCTCTGTAACGTTTCTGGTATGAGCAGCAATCCCCCCCCCAAACCTGCTGTCGCACCAGCATTGGCTCTTCCTCTGATGTCACTTCCTGGACCCATGCCTAGGAAGTGATGTCTGAGGAAGAAACAACGCTGGCACGACAGTAGCTTGGGGGTTGCTGCAAGCACCAGGAATGTTACAGAGGTAGAGGGGAAGGGAAGCGACCCTCGCAGGGAAGGAGCGTGCGGAGGATGGGGGCAGAGAAGATGGTGGGGGAGGGGGTGCCTCTCTCCCTCGCTACGCCACTGCTCCTACCTGAGTTAGTAAACTGCCCTCTGAGATCACGAGGTCTTCAAAGCTAGGCCCAGGCAGGTGGGGGTAGAGGGGTCCAGGATGGAGGGAGGCAAATGGGACAAAGCACAAACATTCGGCTTCCTTCAAAAACACATGGCCATTGTTGGTCAAAATCGAAAAAATGGCTGAAAATTAAAATACCCAACTTCAGTCAATATGAAACAAAGGGGGGAAAATGAAAAAAAAAACAACCCTCACTTCTCAGTGAAATCTGGGAAAATCACAAATAAAGAAAACCCAGAAATATATAAACTGGAAAATACTCTCAGATTTAAATATATGGTTTTTTTTATAAAGAGTATATGCTCAGAGACCCGGAGACCACGTATGGAAAATCCCCACATGTAAGGTCTCATCATCCAATCATTGTATATTACCTTTGAAATATTATTTGTATTGCAAATCTCATATCGATCTTCTTCAAAAATTATTTATATCATAAAATAGTAACTGATTTAAAATTTGCACTTATCTCAAAAAATGTGCTTAGGTCCTGACATGGACCATGTTTTGCCGGCTGCTTCAGGGAACCTGAAAAATGGATTTCAAGAACAGTTATAGCTCCACTGGTCTCTGTGGATTTGAAAGCAGCCTGTGAAACATGGTTCATGTCAGGACCCAAGCACATTTTTTGAGATAAGTGCAAATTTTAAATGTTACCATATTATGATATACATAATTTTTGAAGGTTGATAAGAGATTTGCAATATAAATAATACAGTGGAACCTCGGTTTGCAAGTAACCCGGTTTGCGAGTGTTTTGCAAGACGAGCAAACCCTCAGCAAACTTTTGCCTCGCAAATTGAGCATGTTCTGATATGCGAGCACCTCCCCCCCTGCTCTAACCGGCATCGCACCCTCCGAACTGGCATCGCACCCCCCCCCCGCGAACACCCCCCCACCCCCCGCGAGAACCGCATCGCACCTCCGTGCTGAAAGCGGCATCCGCCCGCCCTTCCTCTCAAACACGCTCCTTACACTTTCTGCTGGTTGTGAGAGTGAAAGCAAGCTCCCGCCTCTTGCCTGGGCCGGGACTTGAGCATCTGCGCATGCTCAAGAAGGTCTTTGAGAGGAAGGGCGGGCGGATGCCGCTTTCAGCACGGGGGTGCGATGCAGTTCTCGCGGGGGGAGGTTGCGATGCCGGTTCGGGGGGTGCGATGCCGGTTAGAGCAGGGGGGAGGGGTGATGGAGCAGCGCTGGTAGCCTCGGGTGGGGGGAAGGGGGTTGGTGGAACGAATCAAAGCGAGTTTCCATTCATTCCTATGGGGAAATTCGCTTTGATATACTAGTAACTTGATTTACGAGCATGCTTCTGGAACGAATTATGCTCGTAAACCAAGGTTCCACTGTATTTCAAAAGTAATATGCAGTGATTGTACAGTGAGGCCTTACATGTGGAGATTTTCCCTATGTGGTCTCCAGATCTCTGAGCATATACTTTAATTTAAAAAAAAAAAACAACCCATATATTACAATTTAAGAGTATTTTCCAGTTTATATATTTCTGGATTTTCTTTATTTGTGAAAATTAAAATAATCTTCCAGCTGAAACTTAAACTGGGCAAAATATATAAAAAAAAAGATTTCGGGTCATTTTCCCTGCCATAACAGAAACTGAAACAAAACTTGGTCAGCCTCTAATCAGTGAAACAAATTGTCCTCTCCCATGCTGATCAGTTTTTTAACATGATATCTTAACTACCTAATTGCCAAAGTCTCATACAGCAGAAGGTTCGAACACATAAACCATCCAAATGATGGAAACATTCAAGGTACTGAAGGGGATAGACTTAGTAGATAAGGACAGGTTGTTCACCCTCTCCAAGGTAGGGAGAACGAGAGGACGCTCTCTAAAGTTGAAAGGGGATAGATTCCGTACAAACGTAAGGAAGTTCTTCTTCACCCAGAGAGTGGTGTAAAACTGGAACGCTCTTCTGGAGTCTGTCATAGGGGAAAACACCCTCCAGGGATTCAAGACAAAATTTGACAAGTTCCTGCTGAACAAGGATGTACGCTGGTAGAGCTGGTCTCAGTTAGGGCGCTGGTCTTTGACCAGAGGGCCGCTGTGTGAGCGGACTTCTGGGCATGATGGACCACTGGTCTGACCCAGCAGCGGCAATTCTTATGTTCTTAAATGGGTGCACAATCATGACTGAACCATTTTCTCCTCCTCATACAATATCACAAAACAGAGTTACCATATCTGAAGCTAAAAAAATCCCAGATGCATAGCCCTGCCCTGTTCCAGCCCACCCAGTTTTGCCCCAAACCCCGCCCCCATATAGCCTCATCTCTTCTTTCCCGCCAGGTCTGGAGGGCCTCCGAGCATACATGGATGCGTGTGATGTCATCCGCGCATGCTCAAAGGCCGACAAATTGTGGGATTTAGGATGTCTATCTGGGCACCCAGTTTTTCTCGAACGTCAGGTAACCCTACCACAAAATATTCTAGTGAGAATTCTGATCTAAATAGTGTGATTTCAAATGGGAGAAAATGGAGACTGTGGTGGAACAGAATGATACCAACCTCTAAGTATAGTGCATACATAACATGACCATTTATTTTTTTCATCAAAATGGGACATGTATTAATTGTCAGTCCCGCCCCCAATCCCACCCTAGCCCCGCCCCCAATTTCTTCCATTCGTTTTTCATGTGCACATGATATCTTATTAATTCATAATATCTTGGCTGGCCCAGAACTTCCTCTCTGACGTCAGAATTGATGTTGGGAAGAAGGCTTCTGGGCGGCATGAAGAAGGTGCAGCGGCGGCGGGCGGACAGGAGTTTGAATCGGTGCTGGAGGGAGGGAAGGAGGGAGGGGAAGTGATTGACTATCCTGTTGTCCCCACGCACAGCTTCGGGATGCTGTCCCTGAAAACGGGACATTTCAGTGTCCCGAAGTGGTAGGTCGGGATAACGGGACGGCCGGTCCAATAACGGGACGGTCCCATTGAAAACAGGACGTATGGTCACCTTATGCATACAAGAAAACTGCGTATTGGTAGGCTGGATGGAGCAAGTGAATGGTAAACAAGCGTGTCTCGGTGGTCGTTCCAATTCTCCAGTACTGGAAGAGAGGCCAATTTAAATGGGTCAATGCATCAGCTATGCTATTATATGTGCTTGGTACATGCCTAGCCCTCACAGTGATGTTAAGCTGGAAACAAAGCAGAACTAGGATTCTGACTAATTCAGCCACTTTTGAACACTTGGAAGCAAGAGTAGCAGTACATGATACCACGGTGGTAGGATCAGACCTGAATGCAGCCCTCTTTTTCATGAGTTTATCACTAGTTAAGTAAAGGGAGAACAGGGAATAATTTCAAGCAGGCAAACCTTTTTTGTCAAACCAGTTTTGTGCCAATACTGCAGCCATGGGGAGGTTGGAACTCCTTAAATGAAAAGTACAGGGTAGCAGAGATTTTCCAAATTGAACCAGGGAAAAGGATCAGACAAATACAGCTATTTTGGGGTGAATAACCAAGCGGTGCTCAGCTGTTTTGTCAGTCCTTCTGCTAAATATAGATGATTTCATGTGAGCTATCAACCAATTGCTTGGTGGTCAGTCGCAAAGAAAAAAATATGGCGCCGGGCTGCTAGGCAACAGTTTGAATTTGCTTGCACCCCTCCCACCTCATCCTGCCCAGTCCACCCCCTAGCTGTCAGCCGGCATGCAAAATCAATCTTGGCTGGCTGCTTGAGCAATGCCAATCTTGTTGGGAAAGGCATCGTGGGTGCATTTCTCATCCCTCCCTTCATCATATTAATGGCAAGAGCAGCTTTTGGCCTTTTTCAAATATTGCCAATTTTTAGATTATGCTACGAGTGCAGATTTCTATTTTCATTTTCTGAGTTGTTCTTTTACTACCCCTCTTCCTGTCACACTGTCTCTGTGTCGATCCTTCCTTACTGATGTGGAGCTCTATTGGACCGGATTCATGATTGGACTTAGCACCAGATTGGAATTTATTTTGCTCAGTCTCCAATCTCTTAAACTTATTTGTATATTTTTAATTTTATTTCTTTTATCTTTTTATTATTTGAATTGAACCTTTCCCTCACAATTCTTGGAATTTTGTTATATCTTTTCTATTTTAATAATTGTCTACTCGGGTACTTTAGCTAGTTTGTGAGCCTTCGGGACAGATAAGGAAGTTCTAAGTATCTGTATTTTATTGTAAACTGTTTTAGATCTATAATATGCTTAAGCAGTATATCAAATGTTAATCAAACATAAACATTGCAAAGCATCATACCTGGAAACCCCTGATCTCAGGGTAGAATTCAGAGGATTTTTGATAGGAGATGGATCATTTTATGAAAAGGCAACACAGTTCTACGAATGGAAATATGAAAGAGAGAAGAACTTTATTGGAGAGCAGTTTATGTTGATTCTAATATGAAGATACTTAAGAATAGTGAGGGTGCTTAGCCCCCCTGCTTCCACACATAAAAACAATCATGAAAGTTTTGTCTTCTGAGTTCATCACTACAGATTTTCAGATTCTGAGTCCTGCAATAAAATATACTCAGAGTGCTGTAACACGTATCATAACTTACACCACGGGGTGGGGGAGGGGGGTGTCTCACTCTCTCATCACTAGAGGGAGGGGATTAGGCTCTACTTTTTGGGATACAGTTATCCCAAAACAGGTGCCCAACTGTATTAGATAATATATCTAATAAACAGCAGGGAGAGAAAATATTCAATTTTGAGGAGTTATCGGATGAAACATATTTCATGACAGAAAGGATTACTTCCCAGAGCACACAAGAAGATGATTAACAATTTTGTAAATAGTGCCATTTTTAACATTGTTAATACGACAAAAGGCAAAGCAGACACAGAAAGTAATGAAAGATGTAGATAAGCAAAGTAAAGAAAAAGTAAAATATGGAAGAAACAAAAGACTGAAAAAAAAAACAAACAAGAAAGGACGGGGGGGGGGGGGGGAAAGACAAAGAAAAAAAATTGTAAGGTGCATATGCTGGAGGGAAGAAGTGTCAGAGTCTGATTTCTGTGATTCGCCGTTTTATTAACGAGGATATAAGAAACCAACTTACATGCCAGAGATCGGAAATCCTAAACAGACTAGATGGGGAGAATTCCTAAATCAAAAATGCAGGATTTATTTCAAGAACCATTCTCTACTCCCCCCTCCCCCCCCCCAATTCCTCTCTCTTTCTCGCCAATCAGCCTTAGATTATGGCGACAATATTACTCAACTGTATCATGGTGGCAGCCCTGCCGAGCAGTTCATGTTCTGGTTGACTGGTTCGTTAAAAGTTAACCCTCGCACTTACCCCTTCCCTCCAAGATCAGCCTGGCTCTATTCTTCTCATAACAATGTGTTTCCTCGGTCAACACAACTCCTGCCTGAGAGCAGTCACTCATTGCCAGTAACAGGCACCATGCGTGCGCAAACACTTGGGATATACACTAGAGGTATATGAGAGAATACAGAATGACATCAATACATACAGTATATAAACTCACACCTACCTATACATTCCTGCAGTGGCATAAACTGTGCACTCACAGCACCATGCATAATAACCAGTTACATATGCATAAAATACACATGTATACCAAACATGTGCACACAGTATACATTCATGCATATGAGGGGGGGGGGTGCTGAAATGTTCTCAGCCCAACCAATCAACTTCCTAAATTTTGAGCGTTATTTTGCCACTGCAGCTGAAAAGAATGTTATTTTGGTAAGAGCCAATTTGCAGAAAGGAAATGCTATGGGTTTGTTTGTTTTTTTTCACATTGTTTCAGATCATTGATTGATACCATATCCATGTTATTCTCTTCTTGGCTGGGCAGAGAACTTTTCAGCACCCCCCCCCTTGTATGAGCAGTTAATACATACAGCCAAACAGTCCATAGATAAGGTGTCTGTGCACAATGCATAGAAACTCTTACGCAGTCTCCTTTAATCCTTAACTATCAAAATGAAAGGCTGAAATTTAAACCCGTCTTTTCTTTGGTTTCCTTTCTCTCTGACGATCTCGTTTTGCTTAAACTCAGATAAAGGGGGAACAAATTGCAAATGTATTAAAAAAAAAATAAACACACCTCTGCAAATCCAACTGTAGCTCCTCTTCCAGCCGGGGAGGGCACTGGGGGAGGGGGGGGGAGGTGGAGGGCTTCTAATCATCGTTTCAGGGAAGGGGGGCTTCCACGCAAAATTACGCATTCTTCTCTCATTTGTTAACTGATTCCATCAAAAAGTTAGGTATATATAGGTTATACACACTAACCTGCAGTAATACAAACCTGCCCGAGCTGTCGAAGTTGTCAAGTGATCCGCCGCCCGAGCATTTTGATCCTCTGCTACAATCAAAGGAAGATCTGCAGCCAAGGGCCCATTAATTTGAATTTCTAGCCCATCCGACATCCGGCCATGTGAGTACTTGAAAGATCATCTTTATCCTGCTGGGCAGTGATCAGAGAGAGGAGGGAAGAGGCTTCGGTTTCCCATTGCTTCACGCAGCTTCTCAGGGCGGAAATCGGGCTTAGAAATAGCAGGGGATGGGAGGCTGGCAGGTCACAGGCAGAATCGCTCTGTCTCCTGGGTGCAGGAGGCAGCACATCTGCCTGTCACATGCTGCTGAAGAGACAGACGGAGAAAGAGAGAGACAGACAGACAGTGAAAGAAAAACACACTTATGGTGCAAATCCGAGCTCCCTTCAACCCATAGGATACATTGTGTACCTATCGATTTTATTTAATGGAAACTATTGCCAAGAAACAATAATAATCTTTAGACCATGCTTGTGACTTGTTCAAAAACACGTTTGATTACGAATAGCAAAACTTTGCCCCAGTGCTTCAGTAAAGAGCTAATGCAGAGGTTTAGTCTGAATTCAAGCCGTTTGCACTTCCATAGGCAGAAAAGGATGATGTAGTACACTGCCAGAAAAAAAAAAAAAGAAAGAGTTTTAGAGTCTTCATAAACTGTTCAAAAATGCTTTTGGATTCTTTAAAATAATTGCATAAATAGGAAGGGGGACGCTGAGAAGTTCTCAGCCCAACCAATCAGCCTCCCAAATTCTGAGCTGTAGCTGAAAATTCGAGTGTTATCTTATCTCCTTAAGTGCCAAGTTGCAGAAAGGAAATTCGGTGTTTTTGACATTAAAATCATTGATTGAACTATATCCACCTCATTCTCTTCTTGGTTGGGCTGAGAACTTTTTAGCACCCCATGTACTGGTAAAAGTATGATTTAGCACCAAAATCCTAGCTATGGGTCCTCCTTTCAGGTCCTACTCATTTTTTATTTTTCTTTGCAAAAAAAAAAAAGTTTAAGTTGAAAGAACACCAAAGGATTTAAAGCCTCAATGTAGTTTATAAATATATGCTCCATATATGTATGAAGAATATAATACTTCAATTTAGTAAACATAATAATTCAGTAAAGTAGAATATAGCAAACAAAAAAGTAGTCAAAAGGCATCTAGTGCTATTTAAAAGTTGTGTATTTTTCTTTAGAAAAATGAATTAACTTGGATTTATTTACTGCCTTTTTGAAGAAATTCACCTAAGGCAGTATATACCAAGAATAAGCCAAACACAGGCAATAGATAATTACAGCAGTAAACGTATTCAAATTTCAATATACATTAAGGCACAGCTCGCTACTTACAATATCAACACATTATAACATCATAATAGACATCACAGAATGCAAACCTGGTGGAAGTGTTTAAATTTCTAGATTTGAAAAAATGTGGGTGGAGGGTGAGCCAACTTGAACAGGGACTTATTTACATGAAAACCCTGAAATTACATTCTCACATAACCTGCAGTTCAACAAATGAGCATATTTGCGTGTCAGTCTTTGTTCCATATTTGAAATAATTGTAATGAAGTCACACACTTATTTACACCCCAAGAAGGGTGAGAAATGAGCTGCACCTCCTGGAGCCAGGTGAGTGAACTTAGGTGCCCCAGACTGGTACGTGAACATGCAAAAATAATCCTGGCGTCCAGCCTCTGTCGCCTTTACTTGCTTCAGCATTCCAACTCCTTCATCTTGGCAGTAATCTGCAAGGTGGTATGTCTCTATATGTTGCCCATGTACAGGACAGTATCAGATCAAAATCAAGAAGAAGCAAAGATCCACACCAGATAGGAATGTATACATTAAAAAAAAGCAGATCCAATGTGGAAAGGTCAAATATATTTTAATGATAAAATTGAAATATATCTGACATTGCCAAATTGGACTTCTTGGGATTTTTGTTGTTTTTTTTTTGTACGATGCTCTCTATCAGATACAATTTTGTTAGAGAGAGAAAAAGCCTCTGGTATCATGAAAACCATCTTTTCCACTAAATAAGAAATAGCAACAACAAAAAAAATGATGTCAAAATTCCGACACAGATATGTCACACTCAGGAGAGCATCCACAGTCTCCTTACTAAGTGATCGATTTTCCTTTAGGTTGTAAAAATCCCTTTCCTATTCCTGCGCTAATATATATGTTTTCTGTAGACTATGATTGTCCCTGAATAAAAGTGTACAGGAAAATTCTTCATCAAAGTCCTGATTTATAAAAGTTTCTTTTTTAATAAGCAATGAGAACAAACCCATTATACATCAGGTTTTTTGGTCTGTACAACCAACCAACAGCTCCAAGCTTAGTAAGGTAAGAGGTAAGAGTCGTTTCACAGGGAAGAAAGAAAAAAAAAGCAATTTGCAGATCACACACACACAAATGGCCAGAGTACAAAAAGAAGCATTACAAAACTCCAGAAAACCACAATCTTGATCTTTCCATATAAGCACACATTTAAAAAAAATAACATTGGTAGGTATTAAAGCAACTGAACCAGCTTGCTTGGAGTCCCTTCCTAGGAGGGGCCACTGAAAAGTTCTAAGCCCAACCAACAAAGTTGGGGCAGTTTTCATCGAGGGCTATACACTTATTCCAGTGATTTTCCACTTTTTTTTCTTGTTCCCTGTTTTTCCGACAGAATAAAAAAGTGGAAAATCACTGAACTAAGTGTATAGCCCTCGATGGAGACTGCCCCAACTTTGTTGGTTGGGTTTAGAACTTTTCAGCAGCTCCTCATACATTTGGAAGTAGGACATACCTTTGGTAGAAAATTAATATCTGCCTAAAGACACTCTGTGCTAGAGACATCATTTATATAAAAGCAGTGCACTAAACACTCTGCCTGGGAAACACTGTTTTTTCTCTCTTTTTTTATATGCTTGAAAACTACATAAAGGGGATCTTAAAAAAAAAAAAAAAAAAAAAAGCAATTCAGAGCTAGAATGTTTAAAAGCTTCGCAAACCTTGCATTCAGATTAAGAACAGATTTTGAAATCTATTGCCCTGGAAGATGAGTTCACATTTTTCAAAGAGATGTCTCATGAGATGGCAAGAACTTGAATTTCCCTTTTCTATCTTATTTAACTAGACAAATTCTTTAATAGAAACCCACCTACATCTCTTAAGTGTATGTCTTTTCAGTATTTCAAAGTTTGCAGTAAAAGAGAACCACTAAGGGCTAGACTTATAAATCTGTGTTAATATGTTAACATGCATTATTCAATGCAAGCCCCATTGTTTTCAATGGGACCAATTTATAAATAAGGCCTGTTAATAAATTGAGCAGGATAGTAAATCTAGCACTAAGTGGATTATGTAATTTCTACCTCTGCTGAAACTCTGATTTCATGAAGCCTACGAGAGAATTTTGATTTCTTCCATACTCACTTTTTCTTCCTTACTAGTCTGATAGGATCTTGCCATTTCTTCTGCAGACCCTGCTTTTCAGCACCTGTTGACTAAGGGCTCCTTCTGCTAAGGCGCGCTAGCGTTTCTAGCGCACGCACAAAATTACCGTGCGTTAAACCACACAGCACGCTTCTAGAATAACGCCAGCTCAATGCTGGCGTTAAGGTCTAGCGGGCGCGGCAACTTAGCGGGCGCTATTCTGCACGTTAAGGCCCTAACGCACCCTTTGTAAAAGGAGCCCTAAATCCTGAAAATATCATTACTATCATTATTTCTTTGAACTTAGGGGTCCTTTTACAAAGGCGCGGTGGCGGTTTAATGCGCGGAATACCGCGCGTTAAACTGCCTGCCGCGCTAGTACCTAACGCCTCCATTGACGAGGCATTAGGATTTTAGGCTACCGCGGGGGTTAGCACGTGATGAAATGTCCTACACGCCAACCCCCGTAGCGCGCCTTGATAAAAGGAGCCCTTAGAGTCAATTAAATATTTTAAAACTTACCCACTTCTAGCCTACTGTTTAATCTTAGCCTTGGTTCACACTGGCGGATTCATACCATCCTATGACTGATTTACATTTCAGGCTATAAACAGAGTTAGATTTTGCTGCTTAATCTATTTCCCTTGGGAATCTAAATTTATTTGGGGGGGGACCTGCTTTTCCCATTCTTGCAATGCACAGAATTTTTAAAATTGGTTTTTAGTCAGGTTTTGTTTTCAACCACCTCTATCCCGATCTCTTTTTCAGTGAAAAGGGAGATTTTGCCATGAAACTCATTCAGTCCTGTGATTTTTTTTTTAAATGACTCCGCCTTCTGTTAGGAGTCAGGGAAACAAAGCATGCAAGCTAGAAAATGTTAGCAGGGATTTAGTCGAAAACCAGTTTATGGTTGCAAACCTGTTGGCGATATTTTCATCCTGTTACAAACACATTTTCGGTCTGTTTCCCAAAATTGACTGAGATGTGAATAGCAAGTGTCGAAAACCTCTTAAGGACAATAACTGAATGCATACAACCTGTTTAGGTTGAAGGATCAGGGTGAAACAAACTGGCAAGTTAAGGGTGGGAAAGGGGCTTGGGGTTTTGTATGGGAGGTTTGCGGTGAGGGGGGGGGGGTGGGTTGAATCATTTACAGTTGAGTCGAAATATAATCACAACAACTGATTTTTCTCTTTTTTTTTGTGCTTTGATTTCTGTAGTATTAATTTTAACTGCTGTAAATAATCACAGTTTCCTAAGTGACCCTATTACTAAAGCTTAGCACATGCGTGAAGCTACAAGAAGAGATCACAGTGCAGAAGAATACGGGAATGTTAAGAAGCCCATTTTATGCCTTTGGGCTTCTGAAGCATTTAGGGCTCTTTTTACTAAGCTGCGATCGCGTTTTTAGCGCACGCAGAATTTTAGCACGGGCTAAACCCGCACTCCGCGGCTAGAACTAATGCCAGCTCTGTGCTGGCATTAGTGTCTAGCGCGCATTGCAATTCAACGTGCGCTAAGCGCACACTAAAACCGCTAGCGCAGCTTTGTAAAAGGAGCCCTTAGTGTGCACTACTTCTATTAACGCACGCTGGGGTCCTTTAAACACCAACGTGTCCATTATGGTCTATGGATGCGTTAGCGTTTACCGCGCGCTAAAACGGTTAGCCCACCTTAGTAAAAGAACCCGGCTATGCTTTAGTAAAAAAGCCCCTAAATTCTTCAACAATTTACTGTTCTTTTCTGATTATTGCTTACTCTTTTGTTCTGGCTCTCATCCCGACACATTTCTCTCTCTGAAGATTAAATTGTGGGCTCCTTTTACGACGGCGCGCTAGCGGTTTCGGCGCACGCACCGGATTAGCACGTGCTAGCAGAAAATCTACCGCCTGCTCAAAAGGAGGCGGTAGCGGCTAGCGCCCGCGGCAATTTAGCACGTGCCATTCCCTTGCGCACCTTCATAAAAGGAGCCCCGTGGGTCTAGGAAAAAGCGAATAACTTTCTCCTCGAATTCACTCTTCCCGTCGTTTGTGCTATATTAAAAATTTATTTTCTGTCAAGGCCTTTTTAACGAACATTTTTAGCATGCGTTTGACAACATCAATGGCAAAAGGACAATAACAAGAGGGAGTAATTTTGGAAAGCGGTTTCCATACATTCCTGCAGGTTTGTACTATGTGCAAACAAGAGCGCTGCCAGCAAGAGCAGAACGTTGGCAATCGCATTACTTTTCGTGCTCACTCACACCAAATAATCCAAACAGTTATTGTGGAATTAAACTTGGACACAGCTTTATTAAAATCAATTTAACGCTTAGATACAGACAGGGTAAAAGGGGATTCAGTGGGGGGAAGGATTCAGTGGTGCGGCATTTTCAGGGCTCATAAGAGTCCAGGGCCTCGGAGTGCCTTTCTGCTCTCCTTACCCTCGCTCGCCCTCAGTAGAGTGGGCTGCGGGGGGAAGTTTGGTTGATGTTCCTTTTCTTTTGTCCATGTTTGTTATACTATTATATATGATGCATATTTGTTTGTACTGAGCACCTTGAGGGTGCCTTGGCATTGTTTTTGTTGTTGTTTGCATCAATAAAAATTATTTGAACCTAAAATCAATTTGACATATACCGGTAATCAAATAAACTCTTCTATCATCAAGTGACTTTCAATTCAATTTCTCAACTCTTTCATAAGCAACTAGTCAGAGACAACCCAGAACCTATGCTTATTCCTCAATAAGCTCTTGGGGCTCCTTTTACTAAGGTGCGCTAGCGGTTTTAGCATGCGCTTAGCGCATGCTACAATGCCGCGTGTGCTAAACACTAACTCCTCCATAGAGCTTGCATTAGTATTTTTCGTTTAGCGCGTGGTTTGCGCGCGCTAGGCCATCTTAGTAAAAGGAGCCCTTAATTAAAACCATGCCTTTTTCCGGTGAGTCCTGCAGTGTCATCAATGCCTCACCTGTGCTGGTGGCGGTGTCGCACACAAGCCAATAACAGATGAGCAACCCCTTTAAATGAAGGTTGCTTGAGTAATTACCCAATATCTGTTCCTTAGCTGTGAATTTCATCCCCCTTCTCAATACATCAGATCCAACATAATATCATAATAAAAGTTATCACTAACATCATCAATTTCCCTAAATTAACCTCCCTGGTCACCATAAACAACTCCCAGTTAAGTCCTAGGAGGTTTGAATGAGAATTTAAAATTATACCACAGTTAAACTTGCACTGCCTCCAAACCCACTGCCCGGTTTTTCCTCACAAAAGCCCACCAAAATGACACAGGCTTCACCTCAGCCTTTCCCCTCCCCCCACCAATCCCCAGCATTCTATTATGCTTACAAGGTCCTAGAGCAGGGATAGGGCACTCCGGTCCTCGAGAGCCATATTCCAGTCGGGTTTTCAGGATTTCCCCAATGAATATGCATTGAAAGCAATGCATGCAAATAGATCTCATGCATATTCATTGGGGAAATCCTGAAAACCCGACTGGAATACGGCTCTCGAGGAACGGAGTTCCCTACCCCTGTCCTAGAGCCTAAGTTCTTACCAGGGGTGTCCAATGTCGGTCCTCGAGGGCCGCAATCCAGTCGGGTTTTCAGGATTTCCCCAATGAATATGCATGAGATCTATTAGCATACAATGAAAGCAGTGCATGCAAATAGACCTCATGTATATTCATTGGGGAAATCCTGAAAATCCGACTGGACTGCGGCCCTCGAGGACTGACATTGGACACCCCTGTCTTAACCTTTTTCCTACCCCTGTCATATCTACACATTCTGCTGAGAAAATTAACCCCCTCTTCTATTAAACTGCGCTAGCAGTTTTTAGTGCAGAGAGCTATGCTGAATGGCTCACGCTGCTCCCGACGCGGGCCATTCAGCGTGACTCCCTGCACTAGAAAACTGCTAGTGCAGTTTAATAGAAGAGGCCCTAAGTCTCTCCAGCAATGGTGTAGCGAGGATGAGTGGCACCTAGGGTGGTGGTGCCCCTCCCCTCTTCTCCATTCCCTGCTCCTTTACGACCCCCACCACCACGCGCCTCCCCCCCCCCCTTCCCATGTACCTTTTAATTTTCCAGGTGGGATCAACATCATGAAGTTGCTGCCCGCATCGTGTCGGCTATCCCTCTGATGTCACTTCCTAGAAGCGGGGCCCAGAAGTGACATCAGAGAGAGGCTCGCGCAGGGAAAATTAAAAAAGTACGAGGGAAGGGAAGGGGCGCATATATGTGGCGGGGGGGGGGGGTCGGGAAGTAACAGGGGGCGGAGAGGAGGACGAGTGCCGGTGCCCTTACCAAGACCATGCCTGGCGCGGACCGCCCCTTCCCCCGCTCTCCAGTATGTTTAATTTTTATATCCTCCACCTCTCTCTTCCATTTTAAGAATTTTCTTGCCCTTCAATGTCCCAAATGAACTAATTCCTTTCTTTTCAACATTTCTTCCTTGCACCGGCCCACTTCATTCCCTATCCCATTAATACCAAAATGCTATGCAGTGATGCCAATGTTATCAGGCTCTCTGTTAATTCCTTGAGCCGTCCTTTTGAAAGGGCAATTCCCGGGGAAGTAGTTCAGGCAGTATGAGGATGGGCGTTGCCATGTTTACATTTTATAAATTATGCATGAACATGCACAAAGTTCTCCCCTTCCACCACACACACACACATTAACAGCTTCTTCGGAGCAGTTGTAAATTTAAGCAAGAAAATTTGTAAGTTACAAGAGGTCCTTACAGGAGCATATTTGCTTTTATATAACTGGCATAAAAAATGTTTGTTATAGAATTATATACTAGATGTACAAGGTCAGTGCTTTTATGGGGATTATGATCCTGTTTTTCTCAGATTCATAACAGGAAGTTGCTCATTAGGGGGAAATTTTCAATAAAAGAGCAAAGATTTACAGTAAATGACAAACAGGGATTTTAGCAGCTGAATTTAACTGCCAAATATGTTATAGATTTTTTATTTTAACTTTTTTTTTATAAAATTTTATATTTTTGCTAGAACTCCTGATTTTGTGGCATTCTTTACGGAAATGTTATTCGTAGCCGCATAATGGATAAGTAAGCAGATAAACTTAGGATAGCAAAACAGTTATTCTAACTTTATCTGCTGAGTTAACTAGCACCAGTCTGAACAGAGGCTATTGCATAGTTAACTTCTTTTTTTGCTGCTTATACCCGGCTAGTCAATGCTGAAAGCAGGCCATTCCCTAGCACAGAATGTCCAGGGTTAGTTGTGAGCAGCTTACAAGCCACTTACCACTGCGAACCGAACAACGGGCCCAACATTTATATCCACAAAATCTATATCCGCGTAAATGACAATAATGAACTGATATTTTTTATTTATTTTCTACATTTCTATTCCGCACATTCCAAAATTCTAGGCGGATTATAACAGAGAGAGCACAGAAAGAGACAATGAAAAGACAGACAGTGGGTACACCCATGAAGACTGAAGTTAAAAACAATAAATTACCCGATATAAAAAGATAAAGGGGTCTGTGCTATTTGAAGATGTGGGGACCGAATGGCGTAAAATAATCATCACAGAGCTTTTTCCCTGTATGTCATTCAAATCCAGCTCAAATTAGGAGAGACTTAAAGGTGGTCTAACTGAAATTAGTTGGCAGTCTAGTTCTGGGAAGTCACAGGAGAAGTTTTTATATTACTGCTCTCTGTCAGGTTTTCACAGATTGTGCCGCGCACTTTTCTCATCAATTTCTAATGAGAACTGTTTGACCATGAAAGGAAAATTGTTTTCTTGTGTTCACACAGAGGGCAACACTCTCGGTAAATCTTTGCCCTGCAGGGCCATCAACACTTTGTAGATGCTAAATAGATGGGTCAAAGTCAGTCCAGGACCTTCAGGTTTAGAAATCTGTTGCTCTTTCATGGGAAAAAAACTTTCTTTTGAATGCCTTCCTTTTTAGCTCTTTGACGACTAGTTCCATATCATTGGCAATACAGGGTGGCAGCCATTTAAACTTGAGATTTTGATCCCGTTTCATTTAGTAGACAGAGAGACAATGTTGGCTATATAAGTGGGTCAGGACCCACATTCAATAAAGTGCGTTAACCTTTAGTAAATTACCCCTCAATTAATTTAGGGCTCCTTTTACAAAGCCACGGTAGAGATTTCCACTGTGGGCCAGAAAGGGAGAATGCTCCAGCGCTCGCGGGAATTCTATGAGCGTCGGAGCATTTACCTCGCTGGCCCGCGGTAGAAGCCTCTACCGCAGCTTTGTAAAAGCCAGCGCTTTAGTGAATTTATTTGGTAAAAAATGTCTCTTGTCACACAGGTGGCTCAAATGTACATAGTTGGGGTTTTTTATGCATGCACACATTCCGTTTATTTTCAGGCAAAAAATGTTGCAATCTGTCTATCGGTATTTCGGTTGTAATAGATGATTGAACATGTGGTCAAAAGCACACACACCTTGAGCAGTATTTATCTTACTTAATGGACTGACTTGGAATGCATTATTTATCTCCATGACTTATTGATACCCTTGTAATGAGTGATGGAGCAATGACACAAACAGGAAAAAAGCAGGCAATGTGGAAATAAAGCGGTGTCACAAACCCACTGGACATCTTTTTTTTTAATTTTGAAGGGGATTCTTAATTTCGGAAATCACAGCAAAATAATAAAAACATTTCCTGGTTTAACAAAATCGCAAAATATCTGCCATCTGGAATAAGGAGCATGCATCCACCATCACTT
Source organism: Geotrypetes seraphini (assembly GCF_902459505.1). Classification (NCBI taxonomy): domain Eukaryota; kingdom Metazoa; phylum Chordata; class Amphibia; order Gymnophiona; family Dermophiidae; genus Geotrypetes; species Geotrypetes seraphini. The sequence continues at coordinate 354,436,500 of NC_047086.1, read as the reverse complement.
ATGTTTCGTTTTCCTTTATTAACCCACAATACAGACATCAATTATTTTCTTTTCTTGCATTTGTAATTAGAAGGAATAATAGAGCAGGCTTGGTTTAAAGCAACGTGTACATAGGATAACCTTTTTCTGCCAAGGTGAATCACTTGGTAGCAGCACTTTCTCTGCTCCTGAAAGCTTTTGCAGTAGAGGGAGAAAATGGTACGTCAGGGTACGTGTGCCCACAACAGGGAATCACCGAGCATTAGTTTCAGTATTTGTAAATGTGGCTGTAACGTAGTTACAAAAGGAAGAGCCCACAGTGCAAGCGAATACAAAGAGCGGCTACAGTTGAAGGAGAGAGACAGCATTTGGTGGAATTTCTCTGCCAGGACTTCCTTCAGCCTCCTAAACATTTGTTTTGCCGACTGTGCCAGCCACGCTACTGAACTGCTTTTGTTTCTACTCATCATCCTTCAGATTAGGACAGCAAAAATATGGAGCTCAGAAAGGGAAACTGTCACATATAAATTAATAACTATAGCCGTAATTGTTTACCCATAGAAACTGAATGGGGGGGGAGGGGGGAAGAAAGAAAATCCACAGCAATGTGCCGATTGAAACTAAATGGCAGAAAACTTAGGCCCCCCCAAAGCTGGTACATCTACTGTGTCAGATTCAAATGGCAAATACTTATTTGCATTCCAGCTCATGGAGCCCCTGTAACCCGTTGCATTTTTTAACCTCTTTTGTGAGACACAGAAGGTGAATCATGGAGCCCTTTTGCTAATAGTTTATGAGCCATGAGATTGGAAATGTATCTGGATAGACCAGAGCACCAGACTAAAATCTGTTGACAGGTAATTGGGTCTTGGTAGGGTTCAAGGGTAGAGAGAAAGCGGAAGGGGGGTGGACAGAAGAGAATGAGGAAGGAGGGGGGTCACTCATTCTGAGCACAAGGAATGAAGACCTCCAAATCTCAAAATCTTAGGGATTCTGGTCAGCCTCTGCCATAATCCAAAATATGTTGCAGTGCAATTCTAATGGCAAAAAGAGATGTATGCCATTACATACAAGTTAAATATAAAACATCGCCAAATAAGAATTTTGCAAAGGGAAAAGGACACTCATTTGGATTTTCTGCAAGAAAAAAAAAATTAAAGCTACAATGGATCAAGGCTGATCTATACAGGAAGTTCCTTTCAAACAGCAGAATGGCAACAATTTGCAATGCGACACCTGCATAGAAAACACCCCAGGCCATCCAGAAGGGTACAATGATGTATATACAGTAGTTAGAAGAAAGGTTTAGAATGAAGGGCATTTCTAAAGTCTGCAGAAATCAGGTTGGGTGAATTTTGAGCCAGGTGGACAATACTTTGGTGGACAGCCTGTGAGAAGGACCTGTCAGCGGGTCTTCATAGCTGCCCAGTACCTACAGGAAGCTGCTGCTTATCTGGTGACAGGCTGTGAGAAATCAATGTGCTCAGGAGACAGGAGAGCTGTCATTATGAAGACATACCAAAAACTGTCAATGCTTCTAAGCTTATTAATAAATATTGGTGTGAAGGAGCTTTAAATGCCCACCTTGACAATGCTAAGGTGCACTTGTTTCATAGCTATACATGGCTAATTGGTCAAAGAGTTAACCCTGAAGTGACAGCCTCTGGGATCCTATTTTCCCTTTGTGCTGAAACCATGTGAGTGTTGGCTAATCTTCTGCTATGTATCTCTGGCTACCCATCTGTGTACTTCCCCCGTTTGCCTTATTTCTGTGAGCTTCATTCACCATTAATCTCCATCTGCATTTGTTTCCCCATTCTTTCTGTACCAGCGGCTGTAACTTCAGTCTCTCCAGTACTAAGAACACCTCTTATATGTCTGGTGTTGTATTCTTATTCATGATATCTGCATGACTAGAAACATAGAAACATGATGGCAGATAAAGGCCAAATGGCTCATCCAGTCTGCCAATCTGATGCATCCACTATCTCCTCCTCTCCCTATTGGCTAAGGCTCTTTATACCTGCATTGTGATGTCATAGAGCTTTATGGTTAAAGATACATACAAACATGATAAAGGCAGATAAAGGCCAAATGGCTCATCCAGTCTGCCCATTCGCTGCATCCACTATCTCCTCTTCTCCCTAAGAGATCCCATGTGCCTATCCCTTGCTTTTTTGAATTCAGACACAGTCTTTGTCTCCACCACCTCTATCGGGAGACTATTCCATGCATTTACCACCCTTTCTGTAAAAAAAAATAAAAAGTATTTAAGGAAATACTCCTGAGCATATCACCTCAACCTCATCCTCTGCCCTCTCATTCCAGAGCTTCCTTACAAATGAAAGAAACTCACCTCATATTTATTTATGTCACATAGTTCCCTTTTGATGGACTTGTGTAAAGCGGCTTTTTAAACAGGTGCAGCCCAACTGATACCAGCACTGTCTTGTTGAACGAGACTGAGCTTTGCCATGTCAGTTGCGGACGCTGTCTACTATATTTTTTGAAGGGGGTAAATAAACACGTGGATAAAGATGAGCTGGTCAATATTGTGTTTATGGATTAAGAACTGGTTGAAAGACAGAAAACAGAGAATGGATTTAAATGGTCAATATTCTCAATGGAGAAGGGTAAATAGTGAGGTTCCCCAGGGGTCTGTGCTGGGACTGCTGTTTTTTAACATATTTATAAATGATCTAGAGATGGAAATAACTAGTGAGATAATTAAATTTGCTGATGATAATTAAATTTGCTGTTCAAAGTTGATAAATTACAAGAGGATTGTGAATAAACTGCAAGAGGACCTTACGAGACTGGGCATCAAAATGGCAGAATATGTTTAATGTGAGCAGGTGGAAAGAGGAACCCAAACTATAGCTACATAATGCGAGGAGTTACTGCCAAGGAAAAAGGATCTAGGTCTCATACATTGAAACTCTCTACTCATTGTGCATCAGCAGCTAATAAAGCAAATAGAATGTTAGGAATTGTTAGAAAAGGAATGGAAAATAAAAATGAAAATGTTATAATGCTTTTTTTTTAATCTCTCCATGGTCCGGCTGCACCCAAATACTGTGCGCAATTCTGGTCACCACATGTCAAAAAGAGTTATAGCAGAATTAGAAAAGGCACAGAGAAGGGTGTGGAACACCTTCCAGATGAGGAAAGGCTCAAGTGTGAGAGTGTGGCGCAGTGGTTAAAGCTACAGCCTCAGCACCCTGAGGATGTGAGCTCAAACCCATGCTGCTCCTTGTGACCTTGGGCAAGTCACTTAATCCCCCCATTGCCCCAGGTACACTAGATAGATTGTGAGCCCACTGGGACAGACAGGGAAAATGCTTGAGTACCTGAACAAATTCATGTAAACCGTTCTGAGCTCCCTTGGGAGAATAGTATAGAAAATTAAATAAATAAGTGCCTAGGGCTCTTTCAGCCTGAAAAAGAAGAAGTGGCTCAGGGGACATAAGAAAGAGGTCTATGATATACTGAGTGGAGTAAAACAGGTGATGTAAATGGCTTGTTCACTCTTTCTAAAAATACTAGGACGACGGGCCATGCAGTAAAGGGACTAGATTCAAACAACCTAGAGAAAATATTTCTTTAATCAATTTGTTGCCAGAGAATGAGGTGACAGCAGTTAGCTTAGCAGAGTTTAAAGGTTTGGAAGATGTCCTAAAAGAAAAGTCCATAAGCCATTATTAAAATGGACTTGGGAAATTTCACTGCTTTCTCTAAGATAAGCGGCATAAAATCTGTATTACTCTTTTGGGATTTTACCAGGTACTTGTGACCTGGATTGGCCACTGTTGGGAAAACAGGATACTGGACTTGATGGACCTTCGGTCTGTCCCAGTATGCCACCTCTTATGTTCTTATGTCACTGATGCTGCAGCATGGATAGAAGGAGCCATGGGCAACAGAATACAATTTTGATTGGAGGGACCAAACAAACAAATCCCTAGTCAGAATCCCGAGGTCTAGTTGAAAATTCTGTGCTCAGCATAATATAGGTCCCAGAAGCCTACCCTTTTCTGCTACCTATAGATGGGGCAAAGCCACTTAACAAATAAATATTCAAAGCAATTTAACTGGCCAGAAAAGGCTCCTGGCTGGTTAAATTGCTTTGTGCTATGTTATTCACTAATACGTAACAAGATTTTTGCTTCTGGGCAGTAAGTGTAATTTCTTAATTGCTCATGCCTAGAAAGTATAGAAAAAGTGTGCTTGCTTTTATGACAACGATAGTATAATTTTCCAATTTACTTATTTAAAACGTGAACATGCCAAAGTTTCATCTTCTCAATGCCATAAAAAGCAACCTATGAATCACAATTAATATGTATTTATATTGAAGCTATACAAAGATGACCACAGAAGATTTAGAAGTGAGTAATTTTTTGAGTTTTGCGATTATATTGTAAGTCACTTTCAGGAATCAGCCCCCAGGTGTAGTCTCCCAACATGTTCCCATTATATTGTCTTTGATAGTGGGATTCAAAGTCCAGTACACTTCTCCCTCAATATTCGCGGGGGTTAGGGACAGAGCCAGCCCACGAATATTAAAAAAACTGCAAATACTATTTGGGCTGGTTTTGACCCATCCCCCGCCTCCCCCCGTAATCCCGGACCTTACCTTAAGCCCTCTGAGACTCCCTAGAACCGTAGCTGGTGGTCTAGCGGGTTTTCGGAGACTACAGGAGCTCATGGCAGCCATTTCCTATGAGTGATCTACACGGGCAGGAGCGTAGGAAGATCACTCCTGCTCCCGAAAGCCTGCTAGACCACCAGATAAGGTTCTGGGGAGTCTCAGAGAGCTTAAAAATAGCCAAAAAATGAAAATTGATTTAAAAAAAAATCATGAATAACCAAATCCGCGGATACTGAAACCGTGGATTCGGAAGGAGAAGTGTATATACTGGTGGAAACGGGGCCAGGAAGTGGCATCTAAAGGAAAGCCAATGCCAGCATGAGCAGCAAGCCAAAGAAACTGCTCATGCTGGAGAAGATTTAAAGAGGTAAGAGGGGAAGGGAGGGCATATGTGTGGCATGGGGGTGTGTGTGTGGAAGGAGATGTGGGGGGGGGGGGTACCACTACCCCAGACGCCTCTTATCTAGGGTTACCAGAAGTCCGGATTTCCCTGGACATGTCTTCCTTTGGAGGACATGTCTGGGGGCCGGGAAGGCTTTTCAAAACCTGGCACTTTGTCTGGGTTTCGAAAAGCCTCCTCAAATCACATCAGGCAGGGAGGAAGTCCGTGTGATGTCATTGCGTGATGTCCGCGCATGGGTGGACTTCCTCCCTACCCGACGCGATTTGTGGACAAGAGCGGGCAGCGGGGAGTGGCGGACAAGAACAGGCAGCAGGGGCAGGGCTAGGGGTGTGATTAAGGCGGGGATGGGCAGAACTAGGCAGTCCTGGGGGGCTGGTGGGGGGGTCCATCTGGCAACCCTACTCTTACACTCCCTATGCCACTGCATGCATAAAACCCATTATCACACATGCATAAAATGCACGTGTATACCAAACATCTGTACACAGTATACATTCATACATAGAAGCAGTTAATACATATAGAAAAACAGCACATAGATAAGGCGTCTGTGCACATTGCATAGAAACTCTTATGCAGCCTCCTTTAGTCCTTAACTATCAAAATACAAGGCTGGAAATTTAAACCTGTCTTTTCCACTCGTTGTTTTACTTTCTCACGATTAGAGAATGACACGGTGACAAAATTCATCACCGTCCCCGTCCCCGCGGATAACCATGGTAAACCATCTTCATGTCATTCTTTAAGGAGAGAGGGAAGAATCAGAGTATGAATGGCCACAACCACTGACCCACAAGCTTTGCTTTGAAGAATGCTGGTGTAAAAGGTCTGAGGCTGAAACAGACACTAAAAAATGACATGGGATTATTTCCCGCGGTTATCCGCGGGGACGGGAACAGTGATGATTTTTGTCACCGTGTAATTCTCTACTCACGATCTCATTTTGCAGAAAGATGCAGTGGGGTGCTGGAGCAGTGGCGGGACTGCTCTGCCCCCCCCCTCCCTCCTCTGCTACAATCAAAGGAAGATCTGCAGCCAAGGGCCCATTAATTTGAATTTCTAGCCCATCCGACATCCGGCCATGTGAGTACTTGAAAGATCATCTTTATCCTGCTGGGCAGTGATCAGAGAGAGGAGGGAAGAGGCTTCGGTTTCCCATTGCTTCACGCAGCTTCTCAGGGCGGAAATCGGGCTTAGAAATAGCAGGGGATGGGAGGCTGGCAGGTCACAGGCAGAATCGCTCTGTCTCCTGGGTGCAGGAGGCAGCACATCTGCCTGTCACATGCTGCTGAAGAGACAGACGGAGAAAGAGAGAGACAGACAGACAGTGAAAGAAAAACACACTTATGGTGCAAATCCGAGCTCCCTTCAACCCATAGGATACATTGTGTACCTATCGATTTTATTTAATGGAAACTATTGCCAAGAAACAATAATAATCTTTAGACCATGCTTGTGACTTGTTCAAAAACACATGTTTGATTACGAATAGCAAAACTTTGCCCCAGTGCTTCAGTAAAGAGCTAATGCAGAGGTTTAGTCTGAATTCAAGCCGTTTGCACTTCCATAGGCAGAAAAGGATGATGTAGTACACTGCCAGAAAAAAAAAAAAAGTTTTAGAGTCTTCATAAACTGTTCAAAAATGTTTTTGGATTTTTTTTTTAAGTAATTGCATAATTATTGGTAAAGGTGTGATTTTGCACAAAAGTCCTAACTGTTGCTCCTCCTTCCAATTTTTCAGATAACCTACAAATCAAGAAATCAGCATAATTATGTATCAGCGTTTCTTTCATAGTTGAAATAATTTTCAGTATTCTCCCTAAGGACCATTGAAAAATTGAAAATAAGATGATTTTTTATTGAAAGGCCTTAAAATATTTTTCAGTTAGCTCTCAGAAGCCAACACCTCCTTCCCCATGTCAAGACAGTAAGCTGGCCTGACCTGAGAAAGATGGATTTGGTCTCTGACACCTTGGTCAAAAATTTATTATTAAAATTAGTTCAATAAAAATATATCATTTTAATTTATTTTTCTCTTTATTACATTGCAATTTACTTATATACCGCAGAACCATGAAGTTCTATGCGGTTAACCTTATAAACACAGGTACCACACTATTTTATCCTGAATTAAAAATAATTTTTTTTTCAACTTTTATGTTCCGGCCATTCACTTCTTTGGTTTCTGCTTTCTTTCATCCTAAGTCTGTTTCCAGAATTTTTCTCTTCTCCTTTTTCTCTTGGATTTCTTCAATTTAGTTTTCTACCTCTATGTCCAGATTTAACTCATTCTTACTATCTATTCTTCAAGTTCCCTCTTTTATACGGTCTACCAACAGCTTTTCATCACTTTCCCTCACCCTGCCTCTCCTATTTTACTTCCCCTTATTCCTGGTCTTTCACTAACTCTGCTCTCTTTATCTCCCCCTTCTATACTGTTTGCCCCTATATCTGCCCTTTCTTTCCCCTTCCACCATTATCTCCCTCCTTTCTGTTTCTCATCCCCAAATATCTGCTCATTTCTCTCCCCTCTTCCATCCATCTACCCCCTTCTATATAGTGTCTGCCTCCTCTCCCCCTTTCTATCCAGTGTCTCCACACTCTCCCCTTCTATCAGTATCTCCTTCCTCTGTCTCTTTCCCTTGCATACAGTCTGCCCCCTCTCTCCCCTTTCACTTCCCCCTTCCATCATCTCCTATACAGCTTATTCCTCCTACCCTTTCCATCCAGCGTCTCCCCTCTCTCCTCTTCCATCAATATTTCCATCCTCTTTGTATCTTTCCCCTTCCATACTGTCTGCCCCCTCTCCCTTTCACCTTCCATCCAGCATCTCCCATTTTACTTCCCCATTCCATCATCTCCCTCCTCTCTGTAACCTACCCCCAAACTTCTGCCCTCTCTCTCCCCTGTTCTATCTAGAATCTGTCTTCCCACTTGTATACAAAATCTAGCCCCTCACTTCCTCCCACCCCAAACCATTTCCACCAGCTTCTGCCCCCCTCTCTCTCCTTCTACCCCACTTTTACCAGTGTCTACTCCCTCTCCTCCCACTTTTTTTCCACCAGCGGAGGCCCCCTCTCTCCTGCCAAACCCACATCTATCAGTGCCTACCCCCTCTCTCTCCCCAACCGATATCCACCAGCGTCTTCCTCCTCTCTCCCACTCACCCTACATCTATCAGTGCCTGCTCCCTCGCTCTCCCCCACCCCAAATCCACCAGCATCTGCTCCCTGGCTCTCCCTCACACCATATCCACCAGCGTTTGCCCCTTCAGGAAAGCAGCAGCAGCACAAGATAGAACAGTGATACTGGAGGGGTGCTGGTCCCGACTCCAGTGGCTGCATGGCCTCCTGCTAAAAGGTGTGCAGCTTAGTGGGAACATTGAATTTGTAATGAATTCTCACACTTACTTAACACAACAAGGGTGAAAAATGAACTGCACCTCCTGGAGCCAGGTGAGTGAACTTTAGGTGCCTCCAACTAGTACATGAATGTACATTCATTCATTTCATTTATTCAGTTTTATGATGGGTCACCGAATTTATTCAGGTACTCAAGCATTTTTCCCTTTCTGTCCTAGTGGGCTCACAATCTATCTGAACGTAGCAAATGGCTCCACGTATCTGAAACCGAACTTTCCTCGACAGGAACGAAAAGTACGGTTTCAGATACGTGGAGCTATTTGCTACGTTGCAATAGAGGGATTTGTGCCATGCTTTGGAAGTTATTAGATTATCACATCTCTCTACTATTAGACTCCTTAGGCAGGCCCGGTTGGGCCAAAACATGATCGTGTCGAGTCACGATATATCAATAAGAGACACTGAGCACCAGAAGTCTTCCTTCGCGATTTGGTTTCTACTTTCCATGTTTTCGATTACCGACATTATTGTGTATTTTGTACTTGTAATCCACCTATAATAGTTGGATAGAGAAGGATAAATTTTTTTTAATTAAAAAAAATTTTGAAATAGGGATATTAATAGCTGGGTTTAACTGTTCAATTCATTATAGACTTTTTTTATATTACTTATTTTTTAAATATTTTTGCTTGCACTGTTGTCTCTGTGGCATTCTATACAGAAATGTTGCTCTTAGTCACAGAATGGAAGAAAGATCTTAGAAACTGAATATCTCCTTCATTGAAAGTTTGTATCACCACTGCACCGGTGCAAAACCTGGACACATTTATCAACAAAAGAAAAGAAATTCCATTATTTTCAGTGGGAAATACTGGTACGCTGTATGCACAAGCGCAAAGCTACGATTACTACCACTATTTATCATTTCTATAGCGCTGAAAGGCGTACGCAGCACTGTACCTTTAATATACAACAGACAGACCCTGCTCAGAAGAGCTTACAATCTAATTTGGACAGACAGGACATCTCAGGATTGGGGAGATTCTGGTAGAGGAAATGATTCAATGGATATAGGTATCTGACAGCAGTGAGTGAGAGCAATTTCAAAAAAGTGGGCTTTTGGCTTGGATTTGAATACTGCTAGAGGCAGAGCATGATAAATTGATTCAGGCAGCCTGTTCCAGGCATACAGCGCGGCAAGAAAGATGGGACGGAGTCTGGAGTTGGCTGTGGAGGAGAAGGGTACAGATAGGGACTTATCCGATGAACGGCGTTCACAGGGGGGGAACATAGGGGGAGATAAGTGAAGTGAGATATGGGGGGGGGAGCTACAGAGTGAAAGCACTTGTAAGTCAGTAAGAGGAGTTTGAACTGTATTCGGAAATGGATGGGGAACCAGTGAAGTGATTTGAGGAGGGGGTAATGAGAGAATAGCGGCTCTCATGGAATATGAGTTGTGCAGCAGCATTTTGAACAGATTGAAAGGGTGAGAGATGGATGTGTGGGAGGCCTGAGAGAAGTAAGTTGCAGTAGTCTAAGCGTGAGGTGATGAGAGCATGGATCAGGGTTTTTTGGTAGTGTGTTCAGAGAGGAGAGGTCAGATTTTGGCAATACTATAGAGGAGGAAGCGACAAGATATGGTGGCTTGTTTGATCTGAGCAGAGAAGGAGAGAGAGAAGTCAAAGATCACCCCGAGCTAGCACAAGCCGTTAATAAATCAGCCCCTTCATCATTACCTGTTTCTGCAAAAAGTCTCCTGTTCTCGTATGTATTATGCAGAAGCTCATAATACCAGATTCAAGAACTGGAAAAAAGGGACATATTCTATAAACAGCACATTAACCCCCTCCCCCTTTTTTCACAAAACCATAGCATGGAGCTCCGATGCTCATAGGAATTCTATAAGCACTTGTAAGTCAGTAAGAGGCGTTTGGATGGATGAGGAGCCAGTGAAGTGACTTGAGGAGGGGGTAATGAGAGAATAGCGGCTCTCATGGAATATGAGTTGTGCAGCAGCATTTTTTTTTTAAAAAAATTCTTTATTTATATTTAACACAAAAACAATCAAGAAAAAACTTTCTTGTTCAGAATATTGAGAAAAACATTACAATGTATAATAAATGAATATATAATACAAAGAAAATAGTTTTCTTAATCAATCTTTAGTCCATTATTTATAGATCCAAGAATGTTAATGAGTGAAAAGAGGAAAATGGAATCATCCAATTAAACAATAAGATAGCGATTTCCTGACTGTGGTTACAGGATTAACTATTAAATTAACTTGATGTTATTGGACCCCCTTCAAGGCGTTTCATGGTGAGAAAACCTGTTAACTGAGATGGTTCAAAGAATATGTATGTATTGGATCTATATTTTACAATACATTTACATGGATATCGTAAAAAGAAAACTCCCCCCACTGCTGCCACCCCTGGTTTAAGAAGCAAAAACTGTCGTCTACGTTTTTGGGTTTCCTTTGTCACATCTGTATCTTATGACCAAGAAATTCTTTGTCTCTATTTTTGAAAAACAATTTCAGTAACCAATTTTTATCAGGTGTTAATACCACCGTAAGTAAAAGAGTAGCAGGTTTTACTATTTCTTTAAGAGATGCTTCCAAAATTGTTGTTACATCTATTGGAGAATTCAGATTTTGTTCCAACTGAGAAGATTCTTCTTTTATTTTAGTCGGCAAATAAAACACTTGTAGGAAATGAGGAAGCATATCTTCAGGAATATTTAATATTTCAATTAAATATTTTTTCAACATTTCTTTTGCGGATATCGTTGAAGTTTTAGGGAAATTCAAAATTCTGAGATTATTTAAACGAGAAGTATTTTCTAAACTTTCAACTTTCCTTCTTAAATTGGTATTATCTCTGATTAAAGTACCCTGTACCTGTTTTACTTCTAATAGTTCCTTCTCAATTGTGTCCACTTTAGTTTTCAGTAGAGAAGTATCTTCTTTTACAACTTTAAATTCTTCCTTTTGTTCCAAAACTTTCTTTTCCAATTCTAATATTTGTGGAGATAAAGTCTGTCCCAAGCTTGCAACTAGGTCCCAAATTGAATCCAGGGTGACATTAGTAGGTTTTATTGAAGCAAATATACCTGGTTGTATTGATTGAATTCCTCCAGTCTCAGGGCTTGTCTCTCCTTTGCCTTGTTCATCTGACTGCTCCACCGCTGTTTCTGCCTCAGGATTAAGGACTTCCGGGGCCAAACTCAGAGTAGCCTCCCGGGGTAGAGAGTCCACCACTTCGGTTAGACTGTCGTCCCTCGGTGAGCTGGCTCTCTGGGGCTGTGGAGGCGGGGTCTTACGTCGGGGCTCAGCGTCAACTCAAGCCCAGGAAAGTTCACTGCCGCCTCACTCGTTGCCGGAACTTCCAGCGGGCGAATCCCCGACAAGGCTGGATCCTGTTGTAAGCGCCTCAGAAATTCATCTATGGTTACCGTAGGAGGAGTATCTGAACACCGCGAGGCTCCAACTGCGCTTCTACCCCTTCTCTTCGGCATTTTGCTGAAAGGTAAAGTAGGGAGCTATTCCGAGAGCGTCTCACCCACAATCATTCCATCGCGGCCATCTTGGATCGCTGTGCAGCAGCATTTTGAACAGATTGAAAGGGTGAGAGATGGATGTGTGGGAGCCGCTATTCTCTCATTACCCCCTCCTCAAGTCACTTCACTGGCTCCTCATCCATCCAAACTCCTCTTACTGACTTACAAGTGCTTATAGAATTCCTATGAGCATCGGAGCTCCATGCTATGGTTTTGTGAAAAAAGGGGGAGGGGGTTAATGTGCTGTTTATAGAATATGTCCCTTTTTTCCAGTTCTTGAATCTGGTATTATGAGCTTCTGCATAATACATACGTGTAATACCCCATAATACATGTTACCGCCGCGGCCGGCGCTAAAAATTGTGATATGTTTTTGTAAAGGGGGGTTAAGTTAGGTGTTAGTAGGCGCCCAACTTAATTGGTAAAGCCTTTTAAAATAACAATTAAAAAATCATTTAAAAAAAATGTAGACACCTAGAAGTGCCTAGAAAAACAGCACTTTCATCGCCTATGTTCGAGGTAGCCGCGATTATACAAATGGCGCTGTTGTGTGATTGGCACGCAGTCGACAACCGGTTTTTAGGTGGCTGCCGATGCTGGCACCGTTTGTAGAATCCAGCCCAAAATGTCTAAAAAAAAAGTTGTAACACATTGAAAATCAAACAACCAGAATACGTACTCTTCTATAAGCCTCCAAAATACAAAGCATCACCTTTTCACTGAATGATAATGACCTTGAATTACTATGTGGGAAAGTAATAACTGGATAATAACAAAGTCAAAAAGCCTCCACCTGAATGCACATTAGCAATAAGAATGGGGAACAAAGACCCACCTAAAATGTATGGTACATGAAACAACTAGTACTTAGACAGCAAAGCCGTACAAACTTAGGTACATAGAAGGGCCACAGTGTCAGGTCAAAAGCGCGCCGGGACAGAGGCGCGTGCAGATAACTGAGGGCAATGTGGAGCCGCGCGCTGAAGAAAATGACTGTTTTAAAGGGCTCCGATGGGGGGTACCCCCCCCCACTTTACTTTATATAGATCGTGCCGCATTGTGGGGGTGTTGTGGGGGGGTTTGGGGGGTTGTAACCCCCCACATTTTACTAAAAACTTCACTTTTTCCCTAAAAAATAGGGAAACAGTTAAGTTTCCAGTATAATGAAGGGGGTTACAACCCCCCAAACCCCCCCCCAACGCTGCCGCGATGTGTATTAAGTAAAGTGGGGGGTTCCACAACAAAAACCCCCCCGTCAGAGCCCCTAAAAACTCTTTTTCTTCGGCACGCTCTTCCATCTTGTGCTCAGTTGTTGGCGCGTGCCTTTGTCTTCGGCGGTTTTGTCTATGAACCAAGGGCCACAGTCCAGCAACTGGAAGTTTAAATGATCCCTCACCCAAATGCATTATTCCTAGATTTCTGTGCTACCAAACTATGCAGCGGTGTGGTAATGGGGGGGGGGGGGGTCGCCTTGAGCACTGTCTTGGAGGGGTGCCGGCACCTTTCCGCCACGCCCGTGTCTTCTCTTCCCTGCCCACCCATACCTCTTTAAAATCTTCACCGGCACGAGCCACTGCTCTAGCCTGCTTTTCGCACCAGCCTGGCTCTGAAATCACTTCCGGGTTGCAGTGCCAGGAAATGACATCAGAAAGCCGGCACCAGCATGAGCAACAGGCTGGAGAAGGCGCTTGCGCTGGCGAAGATTTAAAAAGGTTCGGGGGTGGGAAGGGAGGATGCAAGTGTGGGGTGGGGTTGGCACGGAAGAAGCGGGGGTGGGCAGAGAGGAGGGTGTGTTGGAGGGGGGGGCACCACTGCCCCGGGGGGCCTCCATACTCTTTGAATAACAATGTGTAGACACCACGAACAACTTCCTATTTCAGTCTAGGCAGTGTTACATTGTCATATTATCACATTATGACAAATATCATATTCCTGTGTCACATTATCATATCTGAAGTGGACAGGTTACTGTAGTCAGTTTCATGACATAGACAACCTGATGTAAAGAAATTGTCTAACAGCACACTGCCTACATCAATTAACTTCTCCTGCTTTTCTGCTGTCCCCAACTTACTCTGTTGTCAATCTCAGCTCTTTTATCACCAACCACAGCCAAAGAATGGGAAATATGTCAAAGTTCATATATCATCTGCAACAATGAATGCAAAAATTATGTATAACAGCTTGTTAAAGGTCTGTGCCAGTTTTATCGCAGTGCAAAGACTTCATTGTATTTCTCCGTGAACATATTTCATCATCCTTTAATGGGAAAAACATGTGTCGCAAAAGTCCTGCTTTTTTTTTTTTGTTGTTTAGTTTTAGGGGTGTTTTTGGTGCTAGGGCAAAACTGCCACAAGCTTCAAATAAATGATCTTTCATATGTTTTTTTTTGTCCCAGCAACTTCTTGCAGCTCATCATTTCTACAAGTCTCTGCAGGCCCTGTGTTGTTTTTTGGTTTTTTTGTAAGCAGTTTCTGCTTCTCCCTCCTCACTCCCTTTTTTTTATTCCAACACTCTGCTTAGCTATGACAGTGACTGTCCTGTCATATTGTATTATGTATTATCCCAGGACAAGCAGGCAGCATATTCTTTACGCATGGGTGACGTCACCGACGGAGCCCCGGTACGGACCTTTTTACTAGAAAGTTCTAGTTGGCCGCACCGCGCGTGCGCGAGTGCCTTCCCGCCCGACGGAGGAGTGCGTGGTCCCCAGTTTCTTCATTTCCGCGGAGCGAAGAAGACGTGTGCTTTTCAACGACCGTTGAAATCCTTAACCTTGCCTTTCCGCTCACGAATTCTTTTCTTCTTATTATTTTCTTTTATTACCTTCGGGTTCCCTTTTCTTTCTTTTTCAAAAAAAAAAAAAAAAAATTTTTTCTTTCTTTTCGAACTTGCCCCGGCGGGGCCTGTTGCCACTATACAGGCCTCGGGGTTCGATTTTGCGGAGGCCGTATTCCCATTCATGCCCCCGCAGCCCGGTTTTAAGCGGTGTGCACGCCCGATCTCCCTCACTGACCCACACAACTGGTGCATACAGTGTTTGGGTCCTGAGCATCGGGCGGATTCTTGCACCCGCTGTGCCACTCTTAAAAAACGGACACTTAAAAATCGCCAGATCCAGCAGCAGCTCCTTTTCGGCACCGACTCTGCAATGGAATCTACGACGTCGACGGCGGTACCAACAAAATCGGCTCCCACCACTTCGACGCCACCCGATCCGACATCGGCGCCGCTGGCGCCAGGTAAGCCGGCTAAGAAGCCTTCCTCGTCCCTCGAGCGCCCTCCCGCCTCCGTGGCGGCACCATCTTTACCGGCTTCTCGCCGACCCCGGAAACGCTCCGCCCCAATATCGGTGAGTGCCTCGTCATCGGCCTCCTCATCGCCGGGGCGTGGAGCGGCACCCATGGAACCGAAACAAAAGAAAGCGGTTCCGGTGCCACCCTTAGATGACCGCATCGCGGCCATCCTCCAGAAACAATTACAGGAACAGCTGCAGCATCAGCTCCAGCACCTGTTACCCACTATCCTGGCACCGCTCCTTCCGGTACCAGACCGGCCCGAGCCCCGCACCGATCCACCGGTATCCACCCCATCGGTGCCACTTAGTGCCTCCATACCGCTGCTCTCGACTGAACAGCCCCGCTCCCATCCTGTGGTTCCTTCACACACCACTGCGGATCCACCTCGGGACCGGGCAGGGCACCATTCTTCCAGGGACCGGGACCGACACCGATCGTCCTCCCCCGGTACCGTTTCGGTACGCTCGGGCAAGTCTTTATCTAAGACCCACCATACCGAGCCTTCCACCCCGGTTTCTCGACATGTACAACCGGAGGCCGGGACCCGGACTTATGGGAAGAATCCCCTCCCGGTACCGAGGAGGATGTCTCCTCATCGGATGAGGAACCCTCGGCACCCGATACCATTTCCAAACCTGAACAATCATCATTCTCCAAGTTCCTCAGGGAGATGTCGGCAGCTTTATCGATCCCTCTTGAGTCTGACTCCAAAAAATCCCAAGCCTTTTTGGAGGCCTTGGATTTTAAACAACCACCTAAGGAGTTCCTCAAGTTGCCCGTGCATGATATCCTACGGGAGACATTTTATAAAAACTGGGAGAATCCCCTCACAGTTCCCGGGGCTCCCCGTAAATTAGATAGCCTTTACCGGGTAATCCCTATCCCGGGGTTTGACAAACCCCAATTGCCCCATGAGTCTCTTCTTGTTGAGTCCACCTTAAAGAAGACTCAGGGCGCCAGTGTTTATGCCTCCACTCCTCCTGGCAGAGAAGGCAAAACTATGGACAAGTTTGGCAAGAGGCTCTACCAGAATGCCATGCTGGCCAACAGGGCGAACAATTACACCTTCCATTTTTCATTTTACATGAAACACTTGGTCCAGCAGCTGTCCGCCCTTCAGAAGTATATTCCTGAGAGAAAGGTTCCATTCTTCCAGCAACAGATTTCCAGTCTCCTGCAACTGAGAAAATTTATGGTACGCTCGATCTATGATTCTTTCGAGCTGACCTCTCGTGCCTCTGCCATTGCTGTCGCCATGCGCCGCTTAGCTTGGCTCCGAGTATCTGATTTGGACATCAATCACCAGGACCGTCTAGCCAACGCCCCCTGTCTTGGAGATGAACTTTTTGGGGAGTCTCTGGATTCCACTACCCAGAAACTCTCAGCCCATGAGACCAGATGGGACACCCTGGTTAAACCCAAGAAAAAGGCTCCACCTGCTCGACCTTATCAACCACAGTCCTCGTACCAACGCAGGTTCTCAGCCAGGCCGCTCAATCCGCCTTCACAACAACCACGGCGGCCACGTCAGCAACACCATAACCAGGCTCGGTCTCAATCCAACCAACCTGCCAAGCCTCTCCCACCGTCCAAACCTTCTCAGCCCTTTTGACTCTTCTCTCCAGGGCATAGCCAGTCTCCCACCTTCATTGCCTCTTCCTCAACCAATCGGAGGCCATCTCCACATCTTTTTCAGCCGTTGGGAGGTCATCACTTCGGACCAGTGGGTCCTCAACATCATTCGTCACGGCTACTCTCTCAACTTCCAGACTCTTCCACCAGACAATCCTCCCGTAGAGTCTGCTTCTCACTCCTCCCAAACCCCCCTCCTCCTGAGGGAGGTTCAATCCCTCCTTCTCCTCAATGCCATCGAAGAAGTGCCTCCGGACCAAAGGGGTCAGGGTTTCTACTCCCGCTACTTCCTGGTTCCCAAGAAGACAGGAGACCTTCGTCCCATTCTCGATCTCAGAAACCTCAACAAGTGTCTGGTCAGGGAAAAGTTCAGAATGCTCTCCCTTGCCACGCTGTACCCTCTTCTCTCTCAACACGACTGGCTATGTTCCCTGGACCTCAAGGAGGCCTACACTCACATTCCAATCAATCCGATTTCACGTCGCTACCTGCGATTCCAAATACAACACCGTCACTACCAGTACAAGGTGCTCCCTTTTGGCCTTGCGTCATCGCCCAGGGTGTTCACCAAATGCCTTATTGTAGTGGCAGCCTTCCTCAGGTCTCACAACCTTCAGGTGTTTCCCTACTTGGACGATTGGCTAGTGAAAGCACCTACATCTCCACTTGTGCTTCATGCCACTCATCACACCATCTCTCTCCTCCATCTCCTGGGGTTCGAGATCAACTACCCCAAGTCGCATCTACTTCCTACACAGCGACTTCAGTTCATTGGAGCAGTTCTCGACACCACACTAATGAGGGCATTCCTCCCCTCCGATCGTCAACAGACCCTACTCCACTTCTGTCGTCAGGTGCTTCTCCATCACTCCATTCCTGCCCAACAGATGATGGTCCTCCTAGGCCACATGGCCTCGATGGTGCATGTGCTTCCCCTGGCACGACTCCACCTCAGGACACCCCAATGGACTCTTGCCTCCCAATGGTCACAGGCCACGAATCCTCTTTCTCATCACATCTCTGTGACATCGTCTCTTCAGCAATCTCTTCAATGGTGGTTGAACTCCTCAAATCTTTCCAGGGGTCTACTCTTTCATCTGCCCCCTCACTCCATGATAATTACCACGGATGCCTCCCCCTATGCGTGGGGAGCTCACCTCGGAGATCTACGCACCCAGGGACTCTGGACACCTCAGGAGCGTCAACATCACATCAATTTCCTGGAACTCAGAGCCATGTTCTATGTTCTCAAGGCCTTCCAGCACCTTCTCTACCCTCAGGTTCTTCTCCTGTGCACGGACAATCAAGTCGCCATGTACTACATAAACAAGCAAGGCGGCACCGGATCTCGCCTCCTCTGTCAAGAGGCTCTCCGCATCTGGACCTGGGCCACGGCCCGCAACCTCTTCCTCAAGGCTGTCTATATCCAGGGCGAACAGAACTCCCTGGCCGACAATCTCAGCCGCATCCTTCAACCTCACGAGTGGACTCTGGACCCTTCCACTCTCCACTCCATCTTTGCACGCTGGGGCACTCCGCAGGTAGACCTCTTTGCAGCACCTCACAACAACCAGCTGCCCCAGTTCTGTTCCAGACTCTTCTCTCCTCATCGTCTGACCCCAGATGCATTTCTGCTCGATTGGACGGATCGGTTCCTCTACGCCTTTCCTCCACTACCTCTGATGTTGCGGACGTTATCCAAGCTCCGCAGGGACAAAGCCACCATGATTCTCATCGCTCCTCGGTGGCCTCGTCAACACTGGTTCTCCCTCCTCCTTCAGCTCAGCTCCAGGGAGCCCATTCCTCTTCCGGTGTTTCCTGCTCTACTTACGCAACAGCATAAATCTCTACTGCATCCCAATCTGTCTTCGCTCCACCTGACAGCTTGGTTTCTCTCGGGCTGACTTCTCCAGAAAATCTATCTCAGCCGGTCCGTCATATTTTGGACGCCTCCAGGAAACCGACCACCCTCCAATGTTACCATCAAAAGTGGACCCGGTTCTCCTCTTGGTGTCGACGACATCATCACGACCCCACCTCTTTAGCGGTGGAAACTGTACTAGACTATTTGCTCTCGCTATCCGACGCTGGACTCGTCTACCTCAATCAGAGTCCACCTCAGTGCCATCACGGCGTTTCATCTACCTGTCTTAGGAAAACCTCTGACGGCTCATCCTCTGGTTTCCCGCTTCATGAGAGGCCTCTTCAATGTCAACCCACCTCTGCAGCCTCCTCCTGTCGTCTGGGACCTGAATGTGGTTCTCTCGGCCCTCATGAAACCTCCTTTTGAGCCTCTTGCCACAACTTCGCTCAAACTCTTAACCTGGAAGGTGCTTTTCCTTATTGCCATCACCTCTGCCAGGAGGGTTAGTGAGCTGCACGCACTAGTCGCCGATCCACCTTTCACGGTTTTTCACCATGACAAGGTGGTTCTGCGTACCCATCCTAAATTCCTTCCCAAGGTGGTCTCGGCTTTTCACCTCAACCAATCCATTGTATTGTCTGTCTTTTTCCCAAAACCCCATTCTCACCCTGGGGAACAGGTGTTACACACACTGGACTGTAAGCGTGCCCTGGCATACTACCTTGACCGTACCAGAGCTCACCGCACGGCGCCCCAGCTCTTTCTGTCCTCGACCCTAACCGTTTAGGTCGCCCTGTCTCTAAGCGTACGCTTTCCAACTGGCTTGCTGCCTGTATTGCGTTCTGTTATTCTCGGGCCGGTCTCCCACTGGAAGGTGCTGTCACGGCCCACAGAGTCAGAGCTATGGCTGCTTCTGTAGCTTTCCTCCGTTCCACTCCCATCGAGGAAATCTGCAGAGCTGCCACTTGGTCCTCAGTTCACACTTTCACTACTCACTACTGTCTGGATGCCTTCTCCAGACGGGATGGACACTTCGGCCAATCTGTGTTACAAAATTTATTTTCATAATGGCCAACCATCCCTCCTCCCTCTCTGTTAGCTTGGAGGTCACCCATGCGTAAAGAATATGCTGCCTGCTTGTCCTGGGATAAAGCACAGTTACTTACCGTAACAGGTGTTATCCAGGGACAGCAGGCAGATATTCTTACGTCCCACCCTCCTCCCCGGGTTGGCTTCTTAGCTGGCTTATCTTAACTGGGGACCACGCACTCCTCCGTCGGGCGGGAAGGCACTCGCGCACGCGCGGTGCGGCCAACTAGAACTTTCTAGTAAAAAGGTCCGTACCGGGGCTCCGTCGGTGACGTCACCCATGCGTAAAGAATATCTGCCTGCTGTCCCTGGATAACACCTGTTACGGTAAGTAACTGTGCTTTATGGGTTTTGTTTTGGGGTTTTTTTTTATCGTGTGAATACATTTTATATTACAACTTATTTCCTGCTAGGAGAGAAATCTTTAGGACTAGTGGTCTAGAAAATGTGTAAAATAAATATATGCAAACAAATATTCATGCAGCTTAGATCTTTTCATAACCTAATTCAAGTGTGCTTTCAAGTCAAACAGGTTTGCTGGTGTGTGATGACCGAGGCTCCCTCCCAGGGGCTGTAAGTGGTGCCACCAAGGAGCCAAGTGGGCCTTTCCTGCATGATACGTAGTGTAGGATGCTGTTATAGTGCCAGCTCAACCTGTCAACCCGCCAAAAAAAAAAAAAAAAAAACACAGATAGAGGAGAATAATGCTAAGAGTACGAGATGGTGCTGAAACCAGCCCAACCAGCAAACTCCCTAAATTCTGAGCATTATTTTGTCACTGTAAATGAAAAGAGTGTTATCTTATTTTGTTATGTGCAATTTGCAGAAACGAAATTCTATGTTTTGACATAAATATTTATTTAAAGTGCATAACTTAGCTTTAAATTTAAGTCGGCAAGGGGGGGTGCTAATAATACAGTGAAAAACAGTAAACAGAATAGAAAAAATGAATATATGAAAAAGTCGATGGATCGGTAAAGATTTGATGTACTCCCCTCTTAGCGGCAATTAAGTTTTGATTGCGATGGAGGCACAAGGGATATGAATAGAAGAAGTCACTGGAATACTGTTCCGCTGCTGCAATCACCTCCGAATCCCTCAAAAATTGTCACCCCTTCCAACTCTTTTTAAGGTTTGAAAACAGAAAATAGTCAGATGGTGAGTAGGGTGGATGGTCTATGCCAGGGGTAGGGAACTCCGGTCCTCGAGAGCCGTATTCCTGTCGGGTTTTCAGGATTTCCCCAATGAATATGCATTGAAAGCAGTGCATGCAAATAGATCTCATGCATATTCATTGGGGAAATCCTGAAAACCCGACTGGAATACGGCTCTCGAGGACCGGAGTTCCCTACCCCTGGCATAGACCATCCACCCTACTCACCATCTGACTATTTTCTGTTTCCAAACCTTAAAAAGAGTTTGAAGGGGTGACAATTTTTGAGGGATTCGGAGGTGATTGCAGCAGCGGAGCAGTATTCCAGTGACTGGACATCAGAGTATTTTTTTGGAAACTTCAGACACAATGTGACAAGTGTGTTGAACGTGGGGGTGAATAACTTCTAAGTTTCAGGGCTCTACATCATTTCCTTCTTGGTTGGGCTGAGAACATTTCAGCACCCCCTCATATAACCCTTGTGTATAACTGACTGACACACTCATAACCTATCCATGCTCCTCCCAGATCCACATCCTTTCTGAAGTTGCATTCTCTAGAATTTGAGTGTTCAACACATAGAATAGTGACTTAGGGCAGTTATACATAACTGCTAATTGGTGTCAGTGAGCACCAATTAAAGATAATTACAGACAATTGGCGTTTACCTCCATTTAACAGGCAATTATTGAATTAAATTACATTCTATAATTTACATGTGCAAATTATTTTTTTCTACAAACTTGTTATTTTAAACATTTCACTGTTACTAAGGAAAAAAAATAAGGAAAATAACTGGAAAAATCAAAACAATTTTACAAATAAAGAAAAAAAAACCCAATCTCAAGTCCATGCATATACAAATATACACACGCAAGTTTATAGAATTAGAGGTTTATCGGTAATACAGGTTATTAGACATTTAAATATGAGAATAGTTGATTGACATGGATTATGGTTCATTTTGTAGGCTGGGAGACAATATTGGCTTTATATGTGGGTCAGGACATAAGCTCAATAAAGTGCACTAACCTTTAATAAATGACCCCTAATTAATTTAGGGAGGAATTCATCAACTGTTAAGATGGGTTATTTTACCACAAGTTGTGCTATTTTAGCACAAAGTCTCATTGGATAAAATGGGACCCGTTAGTAAAATAGACCATCTTAACAGTTACACACTTAAGAATTCACCCCTTAGAGGATTTATTTGGTTAAAAAAAAAAAGTCTGTTTGCCATACAGGTAGTACAAATGATTGCTGAATGTACAAATGTACATAGCAGTTTTTTGTTTTTTTGTATGCAAACATTTCAGATTTCAATCTATTTTCTGGTAGATATGTTGTAATCTATCTGTATAGATCAGTGTTTTTCAACCTTTTTTGGGCAAAGGCACACTTGTTTCATGAAAAAAATCACGAGGCACACCACCATTAGAAAATGTTAAAAAATTTAACTCTCTGCCTATATTGACTATATATAAAGTAATTCTCTTGAATAGGAATCAAATAAACACAAAGAAAGTATTTTATAATTACTTTATTACAAAATAAAAATTATAAAAATTATAAAATACTTTATTCAGTGCGAAACCTGGGCCTGTTTGGCTGAACACAAAGCTGATATTCTGGCTGGAATCGAAGAAAGACACACACGTAGCTCTTCGTCAACAGCTCTCAGTCTCTCTCTGTATTTGGTTTTTATAGCATACAAAAATAGACAAATATACCCTCCATCCTTTTTATTAAACCACAATAGCAGTTTTTAGCGCAGGGAGCTGCGCTGAATGTCCAGCGCTGCTCTTGACGCTCATAGGCTCCCTGCGCTAAAAACCACTATTGCGGTTTAGTAAAAGGTGACCATATTGTAAAATATAGACAGCAGATATAAATTCAGAACTGTGCATAGTAAGTGAAGGGAAGTTTTCATCTCTGGGAATTTACCCAGTTAACTATTAAGTTATTTGGGCAAATTCCTTTGAAAACTGTGGTAATACTGCCTCCACTTTGCTAAATTTAAAATAAAATCATTTTTCCTACCTTGTCTGGTGATTTCTGGTTGCACTTTCTTCTTCTGACTGTGCATCCAATCTTTCTTCCCTTCTATCAGCCTGTATGCTTTCTCTCCTCCACACCTCATTCCCTCCCCCAACTTTTTCTTCCTCTCTCCCTGACCTTTCTTTCTTTTTTTCTGTTTCTCTTCTTTCCTTCTGTTTCCCTGCCTGCCCCCTTTCTTTCTTTCTCCCTGCCGTTCCCCAAGCCACTGCCACTGCCGCTGCCATCGGGGAACAGGACCCACCAATGGATAACAGGCCCCAAAGCCGACGCCGACGCATGCTCTCCCTGACGTCAATTCTGCAATCGGAGAGGAAGTTCCGCCCAGCCAGGCAGCGATTGGCTGGCCCGAACTTCCTCTCCGACTGCAGAATTGACGTCGGGGAGAAGAAGACTTATCTGCTCGATAGATTAGATCGCCAAGACAAAGTGAGTCCTGGGTGATCGACTCACTTTGCTTTGGCGAGATACTGGCGCCCCTGCCTCGGGCCCCCTGTCAGCTCCGGGCCCGGCGGCCCTGCGGCACACCAGGCAACATCTCGCGGCACACTAGTGTGCCGCGGAACAGCGGTTGAAAAACACTGGTATAGATGATTGAACATATTGGTCAAAAACATACACACCTTGCACAATATTTATAGTATTTAATGGATTGACTCAGAATGCATTATTTATCTCCATGACTTATTGATATCCTTGTAATGAATGATGAGGAAATCCATAGTATGTTATTAAGACACGGGGGAAGCTTCTGCTTGCCCTGGATCGGTAGCATGGAATGTTACTACTCTTTGAGTTTTGGCCAGGTACTAGTGACCTGGATTGGCCACCGTGAAAACAGGCTACTGGGCTTGATGAACTATTGGTCTGACCCAGTAAGGCTATTGTTATATTCATAGGAAAGCAATGTTACCAGAGGTGTACCGCAAAGTTTGGTTCTTGGGCCTGTTCTTTTCAACATTTTTGTAAGCGATATTGCTGAAGGGCTGCCAGGTAAGATTTGCCTCTTTACGGGTGATACCAAAAACTGCAATAGAGTAGACACCAACGCTGAGACCTCATTGAATATTATGTACAATTCTGGAGATATAAACAGGATGGAGTCAGTCCAGAGGAAGGCAACTAAAACGGTCGGTGGAAATATTTTTTCACTTAGAGAATAGTTAAGCTCTGGAATACATTGCCAGAGGATGTGGCAAGATTGGTTAATGTAGCCGGTTTTAAAAAAGGTTTGGACAAATTCCTGGAGGAAAAGTCCATAGTCTGCTGTTGAAACAGACATGGGAGAAGCAACTGCTTGCTATGAATTGGTGGCATTGATTGCTGCAACTATTTGGGTTTTTACCAGGTACTTGTGACTTGGATAGGCCTCCATAAAGATGGGCTACTGGGTTAGATGGACCATTGGTCTGACCCAATTAGCCATTTTTTAATGCTCTTATCATAAGGCATATGGGGATAGACTTAAAGGTCTCAATATTGGAGGAAAGGCTTGAGGCAGGATATATGATAGAGATGTTTTAATACCTATGTGGCATAAATGCCCATGACTAAGTCAAAGGAAAAAATGGTGAGGGAACTATTCTCAATTGGTGTAAGTCTGAGAGGTCAAAAGGAATGACAAGAGGAAAACTGAAGCCAAGACTTCTCAAAATGTACATCAAAATATAACTTTTAAATGTAAATATTAATGTAGTCTATATAGTCTTCACATACACTCAAAAGTTGTGTAATCCGACCAAGAGCCGAAGCTCCTATAGTCGAACCCACCGTCCTATCACTGTGTATGACTTTTGTGCAAAGAATTAAACTGAAAGCAAAGTGTTCATTGTAAATTATCTTTTTCTCAATGGCAATAAAGAAAGATACTCCACTTAGCTTTAGAATATGTTAACAGGTCCCGACATGGGCCATGTTTCGAGGGTCTGTTTCAAGGAACCCAGAAGAGAGGTGAACAACTTCAAATGCCAGAGAAAAGGACTGAGTGATGCAGACGAAAACACTTGTATTCTAGTAACAAAAATATAATAACGCATCTTAAAAACATGTGACATGCTATTATAATACCTTGTTGTATAACACGCTAAGGAGACTACACAAGGAGGGGTACTTGCTATTAATTAGGACGAAAGAGTCTCTTCAAAATGTTCTTCCTATCATCTATACAGTTCCTAAAATACATAAATTCCTTGAGAACCCTTCAGGGAGACCAATAGTCTCAGGGATTGGTTCTGTTTTGGAACTGTTGTCAGAGTTCGTTGATTTTCATCTTAAACATGAGGTTCCTAAAATCAAATCCTATATTAAGGACATTAATGATATGATAAATTTTCTTGAACAAATACAGGATATCCCTACAGACGCCACTTTATTAACACTAGACATAGCAGCGTTATACACTAACATCTCTCAAACTGCTGCTGTAACTGTCATAAATAAGCATAAGCATAAGCATAAGCAATGCCTCTGCTGGGTCAGACCTGAGGTCCATCATGCCCAGCAGTCCGCTCACGCGGTGGCCCAACAGGTCCAGGACCTGTGCAGTAATCCTCTATTTATACCCCTCTATCCCCTTTTCCAGCAGGAAATTGTCCAATCCTTTCTTAAACCCCTGTACTGTACTCTGCCCTATTACTCCCTCTGGAAGCGCATTCCAGGTGTCCACCACTCGTTGGGTAAAGAAGAACTTCCTAGCATTCGTTTTAAATCTGTCCCCTTTCAACTTTTCCAAGTGTCCTCTTGTTCTTTTATTTTTCGAAAGTTTGAAGAATCTGTCCTTCTCTACTCTCTCTATGCCCTTCATGATCTTATAAGTCTCTATCATATCCCCTCTAAGTCTCCTCTTCTCCAGGGAAAAGAGACCCAGTTTCTCCAATCTCTCAGCGTATGAGAGGTTTTCCATCCCTTTTATCAAGCGTGTCGCTCTCCTCTGAACCCTCTCGAGTAACGCCATATCCTTCCTAAGGTACGGAGACCAATATTGGACGCAGTATTCCAGATGCGGGCGCACCATCGCCCGATACAATGGCAGGATAACTTCTTTTGTCCTTGTTGTAATACCCTTCTTGATTATGCCTAGCATTCTATTTGCTTTCTTAGCGGCTGTTGCGCACTGTGCCGTCGGCTTCATTGTCATGTCCACCATTACCCCCAAGTCCCTTTCTTGGTTGCTCTCATTCAATAATATCCCTCCCATCGTATAGTTGTACCTCGGGTTTCTGTTTCCAACATGCAATACTTTACATTTCTCAACGTTGAACTTCATCTGCCATCTCGCCGCCCATTCCCCCAATTTGTTCAAGTCCCTTTACAATTCTTCGCATTCCTCTTTAGTCCCAGCTCCACTAAATAGTTTTGTATCGTCCGCAAATTTTATTATCTCACACTTCGTGCCTGTTTCTAGATCATTTATGAATATATTAAATAGCAGCGGCCCGAGCACTGAGCCCTGCGGAACACCACTCGTGACCCCCATCCAGTCCGAGTAGTGGCCCTTCACCCCTACCCTCTGTTTCCTATCCGCCAACCAGTTTCTGATCCATCTATGTACGTCTCCGTCCACTCCATGGTTCTTCAGTTTCCGGAGTAGACGTTCGTGAGGCACCTTGTCAAAGGCTTTTTGGAAATCAAGGTATATGATGTCTATGGGGTCTCCTCTGTCCATCCGTTTGTTAATTCCTTCGAAGAAGTGCAATAAGTTCGTTAGGCACGATCTCCCCCTGCAGAAACCATGTTGGGTTGTTTTCAAAAGTTCGTTTCTTTCCAGATGTTCATCGATGTGTTCTTTAATCAGTGCTTCCGTCAGTTTCCCCGGAACCGAAGTCAAACTCACTGGTCTGTAGTTTCCCGGGTCACCTCTTGATCCCTTTTTAAAGATGGGCGTGACATTGGCTATCTTCCAATCCTCCGGGATCATGCCTGTTTTCAAGGATAGGTTGCAAATTTGCTGCAGTAGTTCCGCTATCTCCTCCTTTAATTCCTTCAGAACCCTGGGATGGATTCCGTCCGGACCCGGGGATTTGTCAGTTTTAAGTTTTTCTATCTGCCTGTGTACATCATCAAGGCTCACTTCCATGGATGTTAATTTTTCTGCTTGATTTCCATTGAATATTTGTTCAGGTTCCGGTATGTTGGTTGTGTCTTCGTTTGTAAATACAGACGAGAAGAACATGTTGAGTCTTTCTGCGACTTCTTTCTCCTCCTTCACCGCTCCCTTCCTGTCTCCTTCGTCCAGCGGTCCTACCTCCTCCCTAGCTGGCTGTTTCCCTTTAACATATCGGAAGAACGGTTTGAAATTTCGTGCCTCCCTGGCTAGCCTCTCTTCATACTCTCTTTTGGCTTTTCGAACCACACGGTGACATTCTTTTTGATACTTCCTGTGCTCTTTCTGGTTCCCTTCAGTTTTGTCCTTTTTCCATTCCCTGAATGAATTTTTCTTATTGCCTATCGCTTCCTTCACTATTTTAGTCATCCATACTGGGTCTTTTGTTCGACCCTTTTTGCACCCCTTTCTGAATCTGGGGATGTGCAGATTTTGTGCCTCGCTCACTGTGTCTTTGAAAAAAGACCAGGCATGTTCTACTGTTTGCCATTTTTTGGAAGTGTTCCTAAGTTTCTTCCTTACCATTTCCCTCATTGCTTCATAGTTTCCTTTCCTGAAGTTGAAAGATGTCGCTATGGTTCTCTTTCCGTTCGGTATGCCTACTTCAACCTTGAACTTGATCATATTATGATCACTGTTTCCCAACGGTCCCACTACTTCCACTTCCTTTGCAGGTCCCCTTAGTCCATTTAGGATTAAATCCAGAGTGGCATTTCCTCTCGTCGGTTCTCTAACAAGCTGCTCCATGAAGCAATCTTGTATAGCCTCCAGGAATTCTGTCTCCCTAGCACATCTTGAGCTTCCAAGACTCCAGTCTATCCCAGGATAGTTGAAGTCTCCCATAACAACTGTGTAACCACTTTTGCATTCTCGCTTCATCTCGGCATCCATTTCTTTATCGCTATCTCCGGTTTGCCCGGGTGGACGATAGTATAGGCCCATCTTTATTTCATGCCCTTTCCTACCCGGTATTTTAACCCATAGCGATTCCAGTTTGTTGATCATCTCCGCTGTGTCCATTCTTGTCGATTGTATGCTTTCTTTTACGTATAGGGCTATTCCTCCTCCTTTCTGACCTGACCTATCCCGGCGATAGATCTTGTACCCCGGCAGTGCTGTATCCCATTTGTTTTCCTCATTCCACCACGTTTCAGAGATTCCAATGATGTCTATGTCCTCTGCATTGGCCATGGCTTCTAGCTCCCCCATTTTGTTTCTTAAACTCCTTGCATTAGTATATATGCAGTTTAGATCCTGGCATTTTGTCGTCTTCATTTCTTTTCCCTGTGCTTCAGTCTTTGGTGTCTTCTCTTTTGCTACAATCTTTCTAACCTCCTCTTCTGGGTTAGTTGACTCCTGTAATTTGTCTCTTGTTTCTTCCCTGCCTTTTTTCCCCTTAGTATCTTCACGGGATACCTTCTTCCGAATCATCGACGCTAGGTCGACTGTCGGCTTTCCCCTTTCTCTTAGTTTAAAGCCTGTTCTATTCCTCTCTTGACGTTGTTTGCTAGAAGTCTTGTTCCCGCCACGCTCAGGTGCAGTCCATCTCTCCTGTAGAGCTTGCTCTTGCCCCAGAACGTTGTCCAGTTCCTCACGAAGTGGAACCCTTCTTCCTCACACCATCTCCTCATCCATGCATTTATTGATTGTAGTTCTTCCTGCCTTTTCACATCTGCCCTCGGTACCGGTAGGATCTCTGAGAATGCTATCTTCTGGGTCCTCATCTTCAGTTTCCTTCCTAGAATCTTGAACTGTTCTATCAGCGTGCCTCTTCTGTAGTCTCTCCTGCTGACATCATTCGTCCCGATGTGGATCATTACTGCGGTCTCTTCCGTCTCCGCTCCTTCCAGGACCTTCCCAATTTTGTCCACGATGTCCTTGGTTCTCGCTCCTGGGAGGCAGGTCACCAGTCGATCCTCTCTTCCTCCTGCTATGTGGCTGTCCACATGCCTCAATATCGAGTCTCCCACCAGGATCGCTGACTTTCCCTTCTTCAATTTTCTTATCGGTCTCAGGTCAATGTCCTCGGTGTCCAACAATAGAATTCAACTGTTAATCCAATTAGCTCAGATAGCCTTAAATTACAATTATTTTCAGTTTGGATCATATTTTTATGTTCAGGTGAAAGGCACAGCTATGGGTGCCAAAATGGCCCCCTATATAGCCTGCCTATACGTTGCTAATTTTGAACAACAATTTTTGTACTCATCAGATCACTATAAACATATCGCTTGCTGGAAACGATATATAGATGACATTTTCGCTGTTTGGACAGGCTCTCCTGATGATCTTACCAACTTTTTACATTGGATTAATTCTTGCAATCCCAATCTGCAATTTACAGCATTTACTCATCAACATCAAGTTTCAGTCTTAGATTTACTCATCACCCATCACAATGGAACATTCACCACCACTATATATAGAAAACAGACGGACCGCAACAACCTATTGCGGTACGATAGCTTTTACCCAAAGCATTTGAGAGACAACATTCCAACTGGTCAATTTCTTAGACTTAAGAGATTGTGCTCTACTAAAGAGGATTTCGAGGATAAATCTCAAGATCTTGTCAAAAGGTTCTCAGACCACGGTTATCTGCGGTCAGCAATCAAAAAAGCCTACAAAAGGGCCTCTAATGCCTCTCGTACCACTCTTTTACGCTCACAACAACATCAAGTGGATTCCTCTATTGTATGTGTATTACCTCCCTCGAAATATGCTTTTCATATTAAACGCATTATCAAACAGCACTGGACCATCATGCAGTACCATCCTGAATTTCGAGATCCTCCACGTTTTGCGTTTTCTAAAGGACCAAACTTGAGACAACAACTAGTACGTTCTCAGTATATTTCTAAAGTAGACTCTCCTGTACACAATGGACATCAATCATGTGGTCACTGTAAGTTTTGCCAGTACAGTGTTCCACTTTCATGTTTAACTCTACCGAGTTGGGTAAAAAAGAAAGCCAACTATATGTCATCCAATTGCAACACCCGGGGGGTAGTTTATATCATTCAATGCCCTTGCTTGTTATCATACATAGGACAAATGTCACGCATTATCAAGTTGAGGATTTCTGAACATCTTAGCAAAATCCGAACCAAAACACTGGAAGCCCCTCTAGTTCAACATTGGTTGGACAAGCAGCACTCCATTGAGGATTTACGTTTTTCAGTCATGAAAGTGCCTCAACTCTCAAGGGGTGGTGACCTTTCCCGCATTTTATGGATCAGGGAGCAACGTTTGATCCTGAGACTACATACACTACACCCCGAAGGTCTTAACAGCGAGATTGAATGGCAAGCCTTTTTATAGTTCACTCTCTTAATTTTCAACATAAGTCCCTCTTTTTTATTTATTTTTTACTTTGAGTACATTTTTGAGCATGTTCAGTTGCTTCTTTCTGACCAAGACAGTATGTCTCAGCTGATCTGCACGTAGCTCTGACTCCAGCGGCACTACGTCAACATCCTTCAATTTTGATATTTAAACCGACGTTTTTATCGCCGCTTCAACGAAGAACATTTTGAAGAGACTCTTTCGTCCTAATTAATGGCAAGTACCCCTCCTTGTGTAGTCTCCTTAGCGTGTTATACAACAAGGTATTATAATAGCATGTCACATGTTTTTAAGATGCTTTATTATATTTTTGTTACTAGAATACAAGTGTTTTCGTCTGCATCACTCAGTCCTTTTCTCTGGCATTTGAAGTTGTTCACCTCTCTTTTGGGTTCCTTGAAACAGACCCTCGAAACATGGCCCATGTCGGGACCTGTTAACATATTCTAAAGCTAAGTGGAGTATCTTTCTTTATTGCCATTGAGAAAAAGATAATTTACAATGAATACTTTGCTTTCAGTTTAATTCTTTGCACAAAAGTCATACACAGTGATAGGACGGTGGGTTCGACTATAGGAGCTTCAGCTCTTGGTCGGATTACACAACTTTTGAGTGTATGTGAAGACTATATAGACTACATTAATATTTACATTTAAAAGTTATATTTTGATGTACATTTTGAGAAGTCTTGGCTTCAATAAATGCCCATGAGTCAAGTCTCTTTTATTTAAAAGGACACTCTGCACGAGGGGGCATAGGATGAGATGAAAAGGGATAGATTCAGAAGTAACCTCAGCAAAGACAGGGTGCTGAATGCATGGAACAACTTCCTGGTGGCGTTGGTCGAGACAAAAAATGTGTATCTGAATTTAAGAAAACATGAGACAAGTACAGTATGTTGAATATCTAAAGGAGAGGAGGGAATAGTAGATGGCATGGTTAGGCAGACTAGATAGACCATAGGGTCTTATATGCCTTCATTTTTCTCTGTTTCTATGATGGAAAAAAGGCAAGCAAATGGAAATAAAAGCACTATCACGAATCCAGTGAACACTTTTTTAATTTTGAAGGGGATTCTTAGGGCTCCTTTTACTAAGCTGCGCTAGCGGTTTTAGCGCATGCTGCATTGTCGCGCACGCTAGATGCTAATGCCAGCATTGAGCTGGCTTCAGTTCTTGGCGCGTAAAAAATGCTTGTGCACCTTAGTAAAAGGAGCCCTTAATTTCAGAAATCACTGCAAACTAGTGAAAACATTTCCTAGTTTAAATATTGCAAAATATCTGCCACGTGGAATAAGGAACATATGTGCACTGATTTACACCATCACTTATGCTTCACATTCTTTTATTATTTTAGAATACAGACATAAATTATTTTCTTTTTTACATTTGGTTTAAAGCAATGTGGCCACAGGATAACCTTTTCTGCCAAGGTGAATCAAGGTAGCAGCACTCTCTCTGCTGCTGAAAGCTTTGCAGTAGAGGGAGAAAACAGTATATCAGGGTACGTGTGTCCATAATAGGGAACTACTAAGTATTAATTTCAGTATTTGTAAATGTGGGTGTAATGTAGTTACAAGAAGAAGAGATCACAGTACAGGAGAATGCAAAGAGTGTCTGCATTTGAAGGAGAGAGACAGCATTTGGTGGAATTTCTCTACCAGGACTTCCTTAGCATCAGCCACCTAACCATTTGTTTTGCTGCTGTTCCTTTAGTTTGTACTTTGTTATCATTCTGAATTAAGATAGAAAAAAAAATTGCATGTATATCACATACAAAGTAATAGCTATAGCCATAAATAGTTTGCCTATAGAAACTGAATGGGGAGAAAATCCTTAGTAAATCAGGCCCATGGACCTTTCTTATTTGTTTATTACATTTATATGTTGCCAAGCTTCCTTAAGATCTGGTCGCTTACATAAAAAATATCCCTTAGAAAACATCACATAATTTACTCTATATATTTCATAAATATATTAAGGGGGAAATTCATCAAGTAGTGTCAAGAGTCTTAAGTCACATTATTTGGCCCTTAACGTAATTTAAACGACACTAACACTACATGACAAAGAAATATTACCATGGGTAGACAGTAACAGCCTCTTTTACAGCTCCAAAGCCCTTTAAATCTCTATGGGCTTCGGGGCCACTAGCGTGGCTTTGTAAAAGAGGCCATAAGTGTTCGGTGCTATCGACTCATGCTCAAATCCTAGCAACTTGATGAATTACTGATCAAAAAAGAGATTGGTTTTGTGCTAGTCCAGTAAGGTCCTCCAGTGTCATTCCCGTGGTTGTTTTCAACATTTCCAGGTGTCTGATTGTGGGTCGCTCTCTTTGCCTGGTTCCTTCAATCTTCCCAAACATAGCATTTACATCTCATTACTATCCAAACACCCTAAAGCGACTTGCAGTGATACAGTGCAAGTTGCATTAGGGTCCAAACTTCATGGTAAAATAACACCAGCTTTTTGTGGGGTTATTTCACAACCCAGGAGCATCAGGACAGCATAGCAGAGTCCCCCCTGGCTTCCGGGCTCACCCAGCTTAAGCCCCCAACCCCCAATTTAAAGGTACCCCTTGTTGCCTCATATTGAAATATGACCCCTAGTGGTAGTCACATGAGACTATTGTTAAAAGCATAATCATGGATGCAACCCTTGAAGAACCCCTGGACTACCAATTATGTTGAGGTTGCCCTTTGAAGGAATAAGAGTTTCCTTTAAAGTGGGAGAATAAAAGGAGGGGGAGTTGTGGACCTAATTTTATAAGGGTGTATGGAGCTTGACTTGGAGGACCTTAAGCTAAGGTGGTCCAGAAGCCAGGGAGAATACTGCTCTGGTGTTTTGGGAGCACTGAGACACGGCTTTGTGAGCCAGTGATCTAGGGACACAGACTAATGCTGCTTTCAAGGTGGCTCACAAGCAAAATTATTCATTTACCATTGGATTTATCAATCTGCTTTATTCAGCATAAGCCAATCAGCTGACAATAGTGCCTGGGAGGCAGAGTCACAGGCACAGAGGTTTTTTAGAAGTCTTATTGCCGCATTTTGTACATGCTGTATGTTCTTTTCCGTTAGACCATTGAATTGCAGTAATCCATGCAGGAGAGTACTAAGGCATAGAGTAGTTGGGTAAAGTTAGACTCTGAAAAGTAGTGCCTTAATTTTTGGAGTTGTTGCACGTAGTAAAATGATGAAGATACCACCTGAGAGATATGGTTGGAAAGTTCCACTAACTTACCAACTGGTTGTTTTGTGGCCTGCAGCCTTGGCTGCAGTGTTAAATAAAGCAGAGGCTAATTTATTTGATGTATGAATGGGTTTAGGGATTCAGAAAATTTTAATTTGCTGGAAGAATAATTCTGAACTTTCAGATTGTGCATAGTGGAATGCTGTTTGTTTAGTGTGAAAGTATGATGAAGTAGCTGCTGTAAAATAGAAGTGTTTAACATAACTTTTTTTTAAAGTGTGAGGTTTGTTGGATTATTATTGTCAGACTGATAAATAAATGTATAAAACCTGGATCTTGTGGGTGCCTTGGTGGATGTGGGGATATTCTGTTATTTGTGATATTAAAACATCAATAAATATTATTGAACTGGAAAAAAAATGAATTGTAAAAAAAAAGGTAGCCATAGGGGGCCTACTTTAACAAATGGCTCCTAAAATTCTTAAAAAGCTAACAAATGGCTGTCGTGAGCTGGTGCAATCGGGCTCCAGCACGCCACTGTCTTTATCTACCATCATTTTTCTGTTTCCAGAAAGCACAGTTACTTACCGTAACAGGTGTTATCCAGGGACAGCAGGCAGATATTCTTTACGCATGGGTGACGTCACCGACGGAGCCCACGGTACGGACCTTTTTACTAGAAAGTTCTAGTTGGCCGCACCGCGCGTGCGCGAGTGCCTTCCCGCCCGACGGAGGAGTGCGTGGTCCCCAGTTAGTATAAGCCAGCTAAGAAGCCAACCCGGGGAGGAGGGTGGGACGTAAGAATATCTGCCTGCTGTCCCTGGATAACACCTGTTACGGTAAGTAACTGTGCTTTATCCCAGGACAAGCAGGCAGCATATTCTTTACGCATGGGTGACCTCCAAGCTAACAAAGAGGGAGGAGGGATGGTTGGCCATTAGGAAAATAAATTCTGAAGTACAGATTGGCCGAAGTGCCCATCCCGTCTGGAGAAAGCATCCAGACAGTAGTGAGTAGTGAATGTGTGAACTGAGGACCAGGTGGCCGCCTTGCAGATTTCCTCAATGGGTGTGGAACGGAGGAAAGCAACAGAAGCGGCCATAGCTCTTACCCTGTGGGCCGTGACAGCACCGTCTAGTGACAGACCGGCCCGAGCGTAACAGAACGCGATGCAAGCTGCAAGCCAGTTGGATAGCGTCCGTTTAGAGACCGGTCGACCCAAACGATTCGGGTCGAAGGTCAGGAAGAGCTGAGGGGACAAGCGGTGAGCCCTTGTACGATCGAGATAGTAAGCCAGGGCACGCTTGCAGTCAAGACTGTGCAATGCCTGTTCTCCGGGATGTGAATGAGGTTTCGGGAAGAACACAGGCAAAACAATGGACTGGTTGAGGTGAAAAGCTGAGACCACCTTTGGAAGGAATTTTGGATGGGTGCGCAGAACCACCTTGTCATGGTGAAAAATAGTGAACGGTGGATCGGCAACCAGTGCATGAAGCTCACTAACCCTTCTGGCAGAGGTGATGGCAATGAGGAAAAGAACCTTCCATGTCAGAAATTTGAGCGAAGTTGTGGCAAGTGGCTCAAAGGGAGGTTTCATGAGGGCAGACAAAACCACATTCAGGTCCCAGACGACCGGAGGAGGCTTCAGAGGTGGTTTGATGTTGAAGAGGCCCCTCATGAATCGGGAAACCAGAGGGTGAGCCGTGAGAGGTTTTCCTAGGACAGGCTCATGAAATGCCGTGATGGCACTGAGATGGACTCTGATTGAGGTAG
Source organism: Geotrypetes seraphini (assembly GCF_902459505.1). NCBI lineage: Eukaryota > Metazoa > Chordata > Amphibia > Gymnophiona > Dermophiidae > Geotrypetes > Geotrypetes seraphini. The sequence continues at coordinate 354,401,041 of NC_047086.1, read as the reverse complement.
ACTTGAGGCCTGCGTTGGACAGGGAGAGTAAGTAGTCCAGAACAGTTTCCACCGCTAAGGAGGTGGGATTGTGATGATGGCGGAGGCACCAAGAGGAGAACCTGGTCCACTTCTGATGGTAACATTGGAGGGTGGCCGGTTTCCTGGAGGCGTCCAAAATGAGACGGACAGGCTGAGACAGATTTCCTGAAGAGGTCAGCCCGAGAGAAACCAAGCTGTCAGGTGGAGGGAAGACAGATTGGGATGTAGTAGAGACTGATGTTGCTGTGTAAGTAGAGTAGGAAACACAGGCAGAGGAATGGGCTCCCTGGAGCTGAGTTGAAGTAGAAGGGAGAACCAGTGTTGACGAGGCCACCGGGGAGCTATGAGGATCATGGTGGCTCCGTCCCTGCGGAGTTTGGATAAAGTCCGCAACATCAGAGGTAGAGGAGGAAAGGCATAGAGGAACCGATCCGTCCAGTCGAGAAGGAATGCATCCGGGGCCAGACGATGAGGAGAGAAGAGTCTGGAGCAGAACTGGGGCAGCTGATGGTTGTGAGGAGCTGCGAATAGGTCCATCTGCGGAGTGCCCCAGCGAGCAAAGATGGAGTGGAGCGTGGGAGGATCCAAAGTCCACTCGTGAGGTTGAAGGACGCGGCTGAGATTGTCGGCCAGGGAGTTCTGTTCGCCCTGGATGTAGACCGCCTTGAGGAAGAGACTGCGGGCCGTGGCCCAGGTCCAGATACGAAGAGCCTCCTGACAAAGGAGGCGAGATCCTGTGCCGCCCTGTTTGTTTATGTAGTACATGGCGACTTGGTTGTCCGTGCACAGGAGCAGAACCTGAGGACAAAGAAGGTGCTGGAAGGCCTTGAGAGCATAGAACATGGCTCGTAGTTCTAGAAAATTGATGTGATGTCGACGCTCCTGTGGGGTCCAAAGACCCTGGGTGCGTAGGTCTCCCAGGTGAGCTCCCCATGCATAAGGGGAGGCATCCGTGGTGATGATCATGGAATGTGGGGGCAGATGCAACAGAAGGCCCCTGGAAAGGTTTGAGGAGTTCAACCACCATTGTAGAGATCGCTGAAGAGATGATGTCACAGAGATGGGATGAGAAAGAAGATTCGAGGTCTGTGACCACTGGTCGGCCAGAGTCCATTGAGGTGTCCTGAGGTGGAGTCGTGCTAAGGGAAGCACATGCACCGTTGATGCCATGTGTCCCAGGAGGACCATCATCTGTCGAGCTGGGATGGTGTGATGAAGAAGCACCTGATGACAGAGGTGGAGCAGAGTCCGTCGACGATCGGAGGGGAGGAATGCCCTCATTAGTGTGGTATCGAGAACTGCTCCGATGAACTGAAGGCGCTGTGTGGGAAGCAGATGCGACTTGGGGTAGTTGATCTCGAACCCCAGTAGATGGAGAAGAGAGATGGTATGTTGAGTGGCTTGTAGCACAAGAGGAGACGTAGGAGCTGTCACTAACCAATCGTCCAAGTAGGGAAACACTTGGAGGTTGTGAGACCTGAGGAAGGCCGCCGCCACAATGAGGCATTTGGTGAACACCCTGGGTGATGAAGCGAGGCCAAAAGGTAGCACCTTGTACTGATAATGGCGATGGTGCACCTGGAATCGCAGGTAGCGACGTGAAGTTGGATTGATTGGTATGTGAGTGTAGGCCTCTTTGAGGTCCAGGGAACATAGCCAGTCGTTGTGAGAGAGATGAGGGTAAAGCGTGGCAAGGGAGAGCATTCTGAACTTCTCCTTGACTAGACACTTGTTGAGGTCCCTGAGATCGAGAATGGGACGAAGGTCTCCTGTCTTTTTGGGTACCAGGAAGTAGCGGGAGTAGAATCCCTGACCCCTTTGATCTGGAGGTACTTCTTCGATGGCATTGAGAAGGAGGAGGGATTGAACCTCCCTCAGGAGGAGGGGGGTTTGAGTTGAGAGAGAAGCAGACTCGACGGGAGGATTGTCTGGCGGAAGAGTCTGGAAGTTGAGGGAGTAGCCGTGGCGGATGATGTTGAGGACCCACTGGTCCGATGTGATGACCTCCCAACGGCTGAAGAAAATGTGGAGCCTGCCTCCGATTGGCTGAGGAAGAGGCAATGAGGGTGGAAGACTGGCTAAGCCCTGGAGAGAGGAGTCAAAAGGGCTGAGAAGGTTTGGCAGGAGGAAGAGGCTTTGCAGGTTGATTAGGCTGGGCACGAGCCTGGGTGTGTTGGTGCTGGCGGGCCCGCCTAGGTTGCTGTGCAGGTGGGTTGAGCGGTCTGGCAGAGAACCGGCGTTGATATGATGTCTGCGGTCTATAAGGACGAGCAGGAGGAGTCTTTTTCTTTGGTTTAATGAGAGTATCCCATCTGGTCTCATGGGCGGAGAGCTTCTGAGTGGTGGTATCCAGGGACTCTCCGAATAGTTCATCTCCCAGACATGGGGCGTTGGCTAGACGGTCCTGATGGTTGACGTCTAGATCAGAGACCCTGAGCCAGGCCAGGCGGCGCATAGCCACAGCGATGGCAGATGCACGGGAGGAGAGCTCAAAGGAGTCATAGACAGAGCGCACCATGAACTTCCTCAGTTGAAGCAGGCTGGAGATGTGCTGCTGGAAAAGAGGGACCTTGTGCTCCGGCATGTATTTTTGCATGGAGGAGAGTTGCATTACCAGATGTTTCAGGTAGAAGGAAAAATGGAAGGAGTAGTTGTTTGCCCTATTGGCAAGCATGGCATTTTGGTAGAGCCGTTTGCCAAATTTGTCCATAGTTTTTCCTTCTCTGCCAGGAGGGGTGGAGGCATACACACTGGTGCCCTGAGTCTTTTTCAAGGTGGATTCTACCAGGAGAGACTCGTGGGGCAGTTGGGGTTTATCAAAACCTGGGATTGGTATGACCCTATAGAGACTGTCCAATTTACGGGGGGCCCCAGGGACAGTTAGCGGGTTCTCCCAATTTTTATAAAAAGTTTCCCGTAGGATATCGTGAACAGGTAACTTTAGGAACTCCTTGGGAGGTTGATCGAAATCCAGAGCCTCCAGGAAAGCTTGTGACTTTTTGGAGTCAGATTCCAATGGCAAAGACAAAGCCCCTGACAACTCCCTGAGAAATTTAGAGAAGGAAGATTGTTCAGGTTTGGAAGTGGTCTCGGGTGCGGAAGGCTCTTCGTCCGACGACGATGCATCCTCCTCGGTACCGGGGGGGGATTCTTCCCATAGGTCCGGGTCTCTGACATCGGTGGTTGCGTGTCGAGAGACCGGAGTGGACGGGTCGGCGTGGTGAGTCTTAGACAAAGACTTGCCTGAGCGTACCGAGACATTCCCTGGCGATGTAGACCTGTGTCTATCCCGATCCCGGGAAGAACGGTGCCGGTCTGGGTCTTGGGAAGACCGGTGCCGGTCCGGGTCATGGGAAGACCGGTGTCCTGCTCGGTCCCGAGGAGGATCCGTCGTCGTTAAGGCGACTGGCTCGTGCGGTGCCGAGAGAATGGGCATGGAAGAGTCCATAGGTACCAATGGAGTGGATACCGGTTGGACGGTGCGGGGCTCGGGCCGGTCTGGTACCGAGAGCAGCGGTGCCAAGATAGATGGTAAGAGCTGCTGAAGTTGCTGGTGGAGTTGCTCTTGCAACTTGTCCTGGAGGATGGCCGCAATGCGGTCATCCAGGGGAGGCACCGGAACCACTTTTTTCTTTTTTGGTTCCTTGGGTGCCGCTCTACACTCCGGCGATGAGGGTGCCGATGACGAGGCACTCACCGATATCGGAGTGGAGCGTTTCTTGGCCCGGCGTGGAGCCGAGAGGACTGGTGCCGTCCCCGAGGCGGGAGGGCGCTCAAGGGTGGAAGGCTTCTTAGCCGGCTTACCTGGCGCCGGAGGCGCCGACGTCGTCTCAGGCGGCGTCGAAGTGGTCGGTGTCGATTTCGACGGTGCCGCAGATGAAGATGTCGAATCCATAGACGGGCCGGTGCCGAAAAGTAAATTCTGTTGGATTTGACGATTCTTCAACGTGCGCTTTTTAAGAGTGGCACAGCGGGTGCAGGAGTCCGCCCGATGCTCAGGTCCCAGACACTGCAAGCACCAATTGTGTGGGTCAGTGAGGGAGATCGGGCGTGCACACCGCTGGCACTTCTTAAAGCCTGGTTGCGGGGGCATGAATGGAAACACGGCCTCCGCAAAATCAAACCCCGAGGCCTGGATCGTGGCAATAGGCCCCGCCGGGGTAGGAACGAAAAAATAAAACAAAAGAAAGGTTTTTTTTTTTTTTTTTTTGGAATTGGGAAGAAAAAAGTACCCGAAGGTGAAAAAACCGAAAAAAATAACGCGAGCGGGAAGGCAAAAGGAGGATTTCAACTCTGTTGAAAAAACACACGTCTTCTTCGCTCCGCGGAAATGAAGAAACTGGGGACCACGCACTCCTCCGTCGGGCGGGAAGGCACTCGCGCACGCGCGGTGCGGCCAACTAGAACTTTCTAGTAAAAAGGTCCGTACCGTGGGCTCCGTCGGTGACGTCACCCATGCGTAAAGAATATGCTGCCTGCTTGTCCTGGGATAATTATTTATTTATATGCTGGTTCTTCTCCTTGGTTTCTGGAACAATGGACAATAGACTATTTTACTATTTGAAAGTGATAATCTTTTTGACAGACTATATGGAATATTGTTTCTAAAATTCTGGACCTGCATGCTCCTTTGGACTACTCTAGTATCAATCTATCCATTTGGAAAAGCACTCCCTAAGTACCTGAGGAAACAATCAAACATACTGCTTTTCTCTGAATGCCTCAGTGTGTACATGAAAAGACTTTCCTTGTCTGAATGTATCTTGTCGGTAGAATTCTGTCTGTACAAGGCTAAATCATGACTCTGCAACAACTGAGAAAATGAAGAATGCCTTGTCGAATGCAGTTGAAAATTTTTTGGATTTTTCATGTCAACCATGATATGTTTATTGTTCCTCCCCCCTCTCCTTTCATTTTCCATACCTGTGTGTTTAGATTTTTTTTTTTCTTTTGTACTTTGCAATAAAAAGCTAGACTCTAAAATAAAAAAGAAAACTTATTTGAGGAAGTTGTACTAGCACATGAGCTCTCAGTATTACACAGGACCCTTCTCTATCTATGAACGACTTGCAAAATTTCTTGATTCTCTAGCATTGTGGAGGATAATTTTTAAAAACATTTCTATGTATATTAACACTTTAAAAAGGCTGGTTAAATTTCCTTGCAAATGCCTGATCACATATGAGAAACATTCATTTATTTTTCATAATCCTGTTCAACTTGATTCTTTTCTATTATCTACAACTCCTAAGATTTATTTTTTTCTTTTTTAAGCTAGGCTTATAGGGTTTCAAGATAATGTACAGACATTCTTTTTCTTCACTTGGAATGTATTTCTAAAGTCTTTTGTTATGGAAGTGTGGATTTCAGCTGTGTAGCTCCCCGTAATAAGGACTTGGATTTGGTAATATTACCTTATGAGGATTGACTCTTTTCTTTTGATACCTGTATTTTGCTGTAATGATTATAAATAAATTGCATTAAAAAAATAAAATAGCTGGCTATGCAAAATTTGGCACTATATATATATCTATATAACAGATTCGGTGTTTTGTGTGTAAACTCTAAACTCCACTCACCCGTCCCTAGAATGTTAATTTCATACATGTATAAAATATATACAAGATCACTCCTTGCAAATACTGTATATATATATATATATATATATATATATATATAAAATTTTTATTTATATAAATAGGATCACTCCCTGCATATGAGGTATTAAAAAAAATTTCCAGGACTCATTTTATAAAAAGTTAAACAATCTTACAACTTATTCCATTGGGTCTCAATCTCCCCTATGCACATACTTTTCAAACATTGTTTCAACTTCTATAGTTCTTAAATGTATCTTCAGAAATCGCCAAAAGTTGCTGCGTCAAATTTTGCTTTATGCCTTCAATGGTGTCAAATCAATTTCCTTTCAACATGGATTTAGAAAACAAGTCAGGAGAGTAAGGTGTTTGGGGAAGAGCTGCCATCGTATATTTTGTGCAAAATGCACAAATTTTGACACTGGCATGAGTGGGCGCATTGCTGTGATGTAGAAACCATGACTGCTCCCTCCAAAGTTCAGACCACTTCCTCCTAATTCTCTCACAGAGTCATTTCAACACTTTCAAATAGTAATTTTGTTTGACAGTTTGTCCTTATGGCAGAAATTCTTAGTGAACGCAATGACTGTAAAAAAAAACCAAACAAACTTAAAAACTGTTAACATTACTTTGATGTTCAACCAAACTTGCCAAGTTTTTGTCAGTCTTGGCGATGTTTTGGTTCTGCATCGAGATGACTGAGCTTTGGATTCAACATCATAATCATAGACCCATGTCTCATCACCAGTTATCATTTTATCAAGAAATTTCATCTTCATTTGCCTGCTCAAGAAGATTCTGACAGATCATGACGCGGTTGTTCTTCTGGTCATCAGTCATCAACCATGGAACAAACTTTGCAGCAACGCAAGACATCCCCAACTTCTCTGTTAGAATGTTGTGGCATGAACCAAAGGAGATGTTGCATTCCTCTGCCAGTTACTTGCCAATTAGGGCACACAGGAACCCTCACTTGCGCAATAGGATCATCAGCAGTTGATGTTGATGGTCTTGCAGTTCACAAATCATCTTCCACTCATTCACAAACACTTTTGAAGCATCAATACTAGTGCTGCCCGATTCAGGTGGTGGTGGTGGTTTTTTTCCCCCAAAACATCCTGGTGGGTTTATTTTATAGCCTCTTCACCCCTTTTATAGCCTCTTCAACCCCTTTGCCTTCTCCTAACCACACTGGCACCACGGTGTAAACAAAATAAACAAACAAAAAAGACTTTTCCTCTCTCTGTTAAATCCTAGCTCACGTTTGCAGTCTATCACCAGCTCTGGCAGGATACACGTTTCAAATCTGACATATTGTAATCACAGAACAGAAAATAAAATTAGTTTTTCTGGTCAATATTCAAATCCTGTTGGTCACAGGCTCTGGTTGTCTTGCTTTCCAGGGTCTCCTTCTTTCTTCATGCTAACCATCCATCTGCCATCTCTGTCCTCCCCTTCCATTTCCCTTCCCTCTCCCGGAGGTCTGGCATTTCCTTTTTTTTTTGTCTCCATCCATAGATCCACCTTTTCTCAACTATGCTTTCATCCAGCATCTCACCCTCCTTCCCCAGCACCCCAGGGTCCACCATCTCTCCTTTTCTGTTCCTTTCATCCCTAAATCCCATTGTCCACCATCTCTCTCTCCTGTTTTTAGACCCATTATTTCTTCCCCCCCAATGTCCGGCATATGCATGTCTCTTTGAACCCTCCCTTCCCTCCCTCAGTGTACTTCTACACCAGGCCCCCTCCCCTGAATGTCTGCACCCCCCCCGGACATCAGAGAAGGGGCGGAACCGCGGCAGAGAAAAGACAACTCGGCCGACATATGGCAGCTTACAAAGATTGCTAGAGCTTCTTCTGGAGGGCAGGCTGCTGAATTTAAGTAAATTACTGTGGGGAAGCCAGCACTAGCGGGGAAACCACTTCCCCACTGACCCTCCCCACTCGCCCTCTACAGCAGGAGCGGCAGGCCAGCAAGAGGCAGCGCTGCCGCTCCTGCTTTAGGGGCGAGAGGGGAGGGTCAGTCAATGAATTGGGAGGCCGATTCTTTGGTGGGGTAAATTGATTCGAATCAATTCACCTGAAGTGAATCGGTGAATCGATTCGAATCGTGAATCGGGCAGCACTAATCAATACCATTCAAAACACCTTCCATAACTCATGACATGTTCCCATAAACCAATTTCAACATTTCATAAGTTTTTGTAGTAGTTTTACCCAATTTAAAACAGAACTTCATGCTGTAGAGCTGCTTATTGAGGTTGCACATGCTGAAAAATAGCCGATTACAAAAACATACTTTCACAAAAACTGTTGTAGCTTGGAGACGAAAACAGATATCAAAGAATGGAAAAAAGGGGGTTACTCATGAGGTTTCAAGCTACTCAACACCACCTAGCACATCTCAAAAGAACGTCTATTAGCATGCAATTCAAACTGTCCTGGAGCTTTTTGAATAGACATCGTATACTTTATATTTATATATAATTTATATATATATATATATTCACAGGGAGTGATCCTACATATATTGTATACATGTATGAAATTGACATTTCTGGGGATGGGTGGGTAGAATTTAGAATTTATACACAAAACACAGAATCTGTTTATAACCCGGAAGACATACACGTGCATTTATGCCTGGTTATAGTTACAAACAGAAATTTAAAAAGGAAAGTATGTGTGTACTATCCCTTTCTAACCTTGTAGCTTTTTACACATATATTGGCTGCATACATTTACGTGGCAAATTCTAAAATCACCTCCAATGTGCTTACATGGGGGCCCTTTTACCAAACAGTAATAAAATGTGGCCTTAGCGCAGCATTATATAGGTTATTCCTGCACACTATGGCCAAATGTACCATTGGGGTAAAATGGCCAATTTTACTATATTCCTAATTAATGGCCACATGCTAATTTTGTATTAGCACATGAACCTCTACTAGTGTCTCAAACTTTTTTTTTTAGATCTGGCATACTAAATGGAGCAAATGTTTTTCGTGGCACATTGTAATTAAAATAATAAAATTGCAAAAACAACAAAAAATTAAATTTGAAAGTTATTTATTTAAAGTTCTTTAATCTAAGCATGGGTAATTGTAACAACAGTGAAACTAAAGTAGGTAGAATAGAATTGCTAATCAATGCGATGGATATGCTTGGTTTTGAGTGCAAATTAACTCAAAACGCGGCTTGATAGTCGACAAGCAAACACACATTTCATCATCCACCATCTGGCAGTCATTCTTTTTTTTCAATTTAATGTGAAAATCCATAACAAAGCCTTGATTGCTTTGTTGCTCAAGTTAGGATAACTACTGCATAAAAAATAAAAATACTTGTTAGTTAACAAGGACCAATCACATCAAAGAATGATGCTTGTCTGGGCGGTTGTATCCTTACGCACAGACACTCATAACATTGGCAGACTCTTGTGTACACAATGTACATGTCATTTATTCTAGTATATACTTATGAAGGGAATTTTAAAAAATAAAGTAAAATTCTGGCATTTTTCTTGGCACACCAGTGAGAGACCCTGCTTTACTGCCACCCTTTACGTAGGCAATAAGGGCTCATGATCTCAGCATGCGTTAATTGCTTAGTGCACAGCAATGTAGCTCTGCTGATTAGTGTAGATCACACCTGTTCACTAGAGAGTTGCGCAGGGACAGAAATCCCACCCGTCCCCACGAGGAATCCCTCAGTCCCCAACCGTCCCTATAAACTTCAGAAATAGTTATTTCAGTTAATTATGCTACTGAATTAAAGGCTCTGGTAGAAACCCATTTAAAAATAAGCAAAAAGACTTTACTAATTTGGAAATATTAATTGGGAAGAATACATACTTTGTAAACGGGTTTCTACCAGAGCCTCTAATGTTTATAAATTTTTATCAACACAACTAATATACTACTTTATCCTGAAGCAAAAAAAAGAATTTTTTTCCTACCTTTGTTGCCTGGTTTCTGCTTTCCTCATGTTCTCATTTAATTCCTTCCATCCACTGTCTCTCTTTTCTCTGCGTTTTCCATTTGCTCTGTTACTGTGCCTCTCCCTTTCTCCCCCCTTCCAAATTGGTCTGGCACCCATCTTCTTCCCTCCGCTCCCCCCATAGTCTGGCATCTCTGTCTTCTTCCCTGCCAGCGTCTTCTCCCCACTCTCTCTTCCCCATTTCCTTTCAGCATCCTTCCCCCCCTCTCTATCTTCCACATGTGCTTTCAATGTCCTCCCCCCTGTCTTCCCCATGTCCTTCTCCCCCGTCTTCCCCATGTCCTTCCCCCCGTCTTCTCCATGTGCTTTCAGCGTCCTTCTCCCCCCTCCCGTCTTCCCCATGTGTTTTCAGCGTCCTTCTCCCCCCTCCCATCTCCCCCATGTCCTTTCAGCGTCCTTCTCCCCCCCCTTTGTCTTCCGCAGTGATTTCAGCGTCTTTCTCCCCCCTCAGTTTTACCCATTTCCCTTAAGCGTCTTTTCTTCTCCACTCCACTTTTCCTCCATCCCTGCCCCTTACCTTTGTGGCGCTTCCCCACCTGACCGACAACAGAACAGGCCCGGTCTGACAAACCTCCCTGCCCTGTAGCCACAAATCTAAATTACCTTCTTATAGCAACTGGAGTATTGAAGCTGCTGTAAGAAGGTAATTTAGATTCGTGGCTACAGGGCAGGAAGGTTTGTCGGCTGGGCCTGTTGTCGGTCAGTCGGGGGAAGCGCCACAAAGGTAAGGGGACCTGACCGGCTGTGCACACTCTCCCCCCATGCCTGCACCCGGGGTGGACCTCCCTCCCCCTTTGGTACGCCACTGCCTTTTCCCTACCTGCCCTGCCACACACAGCTGACCGTAAGTCTTCCCGATGTCAGCTGCAGCACACATAGCCAATCGGGGAAGACTTCCGATTGGCTATGTGTGCTGCAGCAGGGCAGGCAGGAAATGGAAGAGGAGCCTCGCAGCAGGGCAGGTAGGAAAATCAGATGAGCCTCGCATTGAACCCCGTGGGATCCGCGAGAGCACGAGGGGCATCCCCATGGGATCCCCTTGACCCTAGGGGATGTCCCCACGGGATCCCTGCGGGATTCCCATCTTCCCCGTTCAGCTCCCTACTGTTCACACCACCCCAGATTTGCCCCCAGCACTATAATTTTTTTTAGCACATGGGTAATGTGTGCACATCCCAAAATTACTGTGTGATGTCTTAGTGTACCCCATGATAAGCTATTATGGCCACAGCAAGCACAAATTAGTGCTTACAGCAGCTTTGTAAAAGTATCCCTAAGATTGTGCGCAGAGGCACAGTAAAGAAAACTACACAATACGAAAAGAGAAAAGGGATTTGACATCCGGTGATAAGTAGGAGTAACAGACAAATCAGTCACCCTGCCAAAAAACAATATTTATTTTAAAGCAAACCACGTCAGTGTTGGGACTTTGATGATTAGTGAGTTATTCAATATCATAGGGGTGATACCGATTCTAAAAGGTCACGTATCTAAGTCAAGATGCACTATGCAGTCATAAAATAACGACATCTTATTGAGTTTTCATTATCACTGAGTGGTCTTAATTTAGCTCTTTGATGGACATTCAGGCTGCAGGGCTGCAATATTTATGCCGGTGCTTGTTGTATTTCTGCAAAATACTTGAAATCAGTGAAAACCATACAAGATAAATGATTCAATTAAATATATTTGACTAATTAGCAGTAGTCACAAATAAATTCCTTTTTGACAAACAAGCTAACAGGGCAGCAGCCATTTAACATTCCTCTTCTCTCCTTTAAACCAATGATAAAAATGCTCTTTTGCAATCTCTTCTATGCTAACATTAGTGAAGCCGCTTTGAAAAACACTTTTTTTATTGTTAGATCGAATAGCAAGACTGCTTTTGTAATGCAGATTACTCTGTAGAAATAAGGGAAGCAAATCTAGCTAAGAACTGAGCTGAGAAAACAAAAAAAAAAGAAAAAGTACTAATTTTCTATCAGCAGAAGTGAATAGAATAATACGATACACTAGGAAAAAATGGTAATAATACTGTATGTGGAACAAAAAGACTTTATCATGTGAAGCAGGTACAACATGTTGCCAGCCTCATAAAATGCTAATACTGTCTCTTACTGATTGTATTGTATTTTCGAGAGAAACTTAGTTTTGCTGCATTGGCATTCAGAGAGCACATATTTTCTGTCTAAATATATTCATTGAAAACATAGCATGCCCTGCTTGAGTCAGGAGCGCTGAAAACCTCTGTTTCTTCCAACTTTACCTTGTGTTTGCTATGAAGCAGTAAAGCAGCAGGTCAATGCAAGCAAACTCATTTACTGCATCAGACTATTATTCACACACAGTATTTTAACAGCTAATACACTTATAGGGGCAGATATGCTGAAAGGGAAATGATTAGCTCCATAAAACAGAGCAAGAACCAAACTAACAACCCCCTTTTATGAAGCTGCATTAGGAGTTTTTTTTATCACTGGCCACGATGGTAAAAGATCCGACGCTCATAGAATTCCTATGAGTGTCGGAGCTTTTACTGTTGCGGCCAGTGGTAAAAAACCCTAACACAGCTTCATAAAAGGGGGGGGGGGTGTGTGTGTGTGTGTGTGTAATAGAAATCAAAGATCACTAATATATACAATAAGGTATTTTATAAAAAATAAAACAATTTTAAAACTTGTATTAAAAATTACCCAAACATGACTGTGTTCCTATATCAGGGGTGAAGTTCATCTACAAATATTATAAAACTGATAATTAAAAATAGGAAGAATTATATAAACAACAAATCTTAGAATCTATTGTCATCACAAGATGTCATTTACATATCCATGCTTATAACAGTAATTTTTTGTATCACAACTGTCAGCATATTGGTAAGAGAACAAGCTTCTCTTAACCTGCAAATCTTTTCCGAGTTAAACACCATTCTGGGTACTTGAAATCACAGAGCATGAAGTTACAGGGAAATACTCTTAAAACCAATAGGAGGAAATTTTTTTTCATTCAGAGAATAGTTAAGCTCTGGAACGTATTGCCAGAGGATGTGGTAAGAGCGGATAGCGTAGCAGGTTTTAAGAAAGGTTTGGAAAAATTCCTGGAGGAAAAGTCTATAGTCTGTAAAGACATGGGGGAAGCCACTGCTTGCCCTGGATCGGTAGCATGGAATATTGCTACACCTTGGGTTTTGGTCAGGTACTAGTGACCTGGATTGGCCACCATGAGAATGGGCTACTGGGCTTGATGGACCATTGGTCTGACCCAGTAAGGCTATTCTTATGTTTCTGCTTTTTATCTGTTTGTTTTTTTGTGCAGAGCTTTGCCTCTCCCTTTTGTTTAATGTCTTTTAGAGAAATGCTTAATATGTCTCACCCAAACTAGAGAGCATTTCACTATTTGTGAAGACTCATATTGTTGAGCTTCCTATGTTTTGGACTGCTTTAGCAGAGGTCCTATATCATGGGTTCAGACCCAGAACCCCAAAATCTTTGCTGCTAAATGAAGAGATTATTGTAGTCTTTCAGTTACGGAGGTCAAATCTAGTCAGGAAGACTGCAGTGTAAATGAATTATGAACATATGGCCTTTAATATTGATTTAACTTAGTAGTCCTTTTACTAAGGTGTGGTAGCAGATTTAGCATGTGCTAAAAATTAGCACGCACTAGATGCTAACGTGCCAACGCGTCCATAGAATATAATGGACACGTTGGCATATGTAAATCAGCTAGCGCACCTTAGTAAAGAGACCCCTTAATTATTAGCAACACATTCAAAGATATAAGGTATAAGGATCATCAGATTACCACCCAGGTAGCATAACCCAGGCTGGTTATAATCCTCATTGATCTCTGTTACCAACCTCTCCTCTCTTCTTTTTACTTAACTCTCATTACTCATTATAATCTTTTCCTATTTAATATTCAGTTCTTATTTTGATCAATTTCTGTTCTGTTTTTTTAATTTATGAATTGAGAAGCTATGAACTTATCTTGCAGCACCACCTCATCCTCCTTTAATATTGATGGCATTTCATTAATGCTATGGGTGTAATGTATTTTTGCTTCTTCTTAAAGAAAATCAAGGATTCACTGTTCTGTGCTACCTTTATGTTGATTCTCTTCCAGTCAAGAACCTTCACTTAATCATAAGACATAAAAGGAGATCCTCTTTAAATCCAGTCTTTCAAGGCAGGGCTGTCAAAGGCTGTTCTTTAGAGCCATCTTAAAGAGATGCCCAAGAAGGCTATCACTCTTCTTACACTAACTCAAAGATGGCTTAATTGGAAACAGGCACTTTGGGACGGATTCTGTAACTGGTGCCTAAAAAAGATAGGTACCTCTTGCATGTCAATCACACTCAGGTGCATGTTACAGAATTGTGTTTAGCGGCACCTAATGTAAAGCTTAGGCGCCTGTAATGTAGGCCAAGGATTTAAAGGCCTACATTATAGGTGCTTAAGTCCTTTAGAAAATTGTGTCTGTCTACTTTGGTGCTAGGCGCCATGTAATTAACATCTGTCTTTTATAGAATCACACCTAAGAGGATAGGCACATATCTCCCAATTATTTTTTTTTTTTCCAATTATGAGCTTTTTTAGGTCAATTTACTAATTGTTAAGCGCTTTACTTTAGGTGCCCATTTACTTAGGCACCTCTTATAGAATTTCCTCCTTTGTGTGCCTGGCTCCAAAACAAATTCAAAGAAGAGCTAACCAAAATAGTAGGGATTAGGCTGGCTGTTCTTTTTGAGCAGGAAAATTCATACCAATTATCCCTTTCACATTCCCTCACTCTGGTACACACTCGAGGGGAGAGGAAAGGAGAAACTATCTTGCTTGCAAAGAGGCGGCTTAATGGTTCCTCCCACTTGCCCAAGGAAGAACCCACAATGCAAGTTCTTAGCTAGCATCATTTGTATAAATGTAAATGGATAAACATATATGCTGTTATATTCCTATATATGTTTCATGGATAGTCAGACATACTTGGGAACTTTTCTTCAAACTAGAATCTCTCATCTTTGTGTGAAGCTTCTCTGCAAAACTACACATACAGACCCGGATTCTCTAAATGGCACTATTATTGGTGACTGCCTTAAGAGCAGCTGTCAATTTGTGCATCAATCACACAACAGCACTGTTTAGAGAATTGCACCTCTGGCAAAAGTAGGGAATGGAAATGTAGGCCAGGATTTTCAATGCCTACATTTCTAGTGTCTACCTTTGATGTAAATAATGCCTCCAGAGGCACTACTAGTGCCTAATACCACTTCCAGTGTTAGCCACGCCTATTGTGGAATTAGGTGCCGATATTACATTTTAACATTTATGCTGAATGCTTATGCAAGCAAGTAATCTGTAATGGAGTTCTTTGTCTATATTTAAAATAGAAATGTTTCCTACTTATGACAGAATTAAATAGGAAGAAAATCTTCCATCCTGCAGAAGTGAAAAGGACCAAATTTTCTATAGCTGTCACATTTTCTAAAGCAATTGCTGTGAAAATACGAGTATAACTAAGCAGCTAACTGGTTCTCAGTCCTATTTGCTGCCTTGCCATGCACCAGACAACCAATTTAAACATTGAATTTGAAAGCAGCCAATTGTATTCACAGCCAAGGCTTGAAGGAGGGCTTAGCCATTGCTCAGCAGTGACATGTAGTCATCAGGCTTAGAATCTGTGTAAACCTAGTTCTGGAGAGAGCTGTGGATAAAAAAAGTTAAGGGTGAGAGTAGGACAATTGTTCAGCATCAGCATAATGACTCCAAAGCAAAACTGAATTTTCCTGCAATGAAGTGGGTATGGTTGCTATTAAAATCATAGTTTTGCTTGTATTCAAATAGTAAGATTTGCACTTGGAGGGTCATTTTATAAAGCGGTGCATAGTTTAAGCAGTAAAGCACATGCCTACTTTGATGGCATTTTAGTCATTTGCTTGCAAATATGGCCACATACAGGCATAAATGACCCATTTTAAAATATTGATCACTTTGAATTTTTGGGTGGAGCATACAAGCATGCACTTACGTAACTTATAATATACTATAATTTACATGTGTAGTGAAAAATACTTATACAGATATTTATACCAGCTCTTAGGCTGGCATAAATGTCCATGCCTGCTACTTACACTCATATTGGATAAAGACAAATAGGCCGCTACTTGTCTTATATTAGTGCTATTGATTAATAATCGTTCATGATCATGGTTAATGCACAAATCTTATTAATCATTGTTGCCACTAACACTGACCACCCTAGTCTGAACTGAGCATCTACCCCTTCCTGAAGCCCCCCCCTCCGAAAGCATCTCTCTCCTGAAGAGACCACTCAAAGATTCCACTCAAGAGGATTCACCCCCTCCTGAAGACCCAATCCCACCCCCACTATAGGCCCCCTTCAGGCCTACCTTAAGGATGGTCTGGTGGTCTAGGATAGGACACACAGAAGTGATGCCCAGTTGCTCCTGTGCAGGCTCTGGGATCAAAGTGGTGGCTATGATTTCTGTTGGTAGTCTTACAGTACTAACACTAGAGTCCTGACCTCTGGCAATATTATTGTGAGACTACCACTACATGTTGCAGCCACCATGTTGAACCTCAATGGAATTTGGTAAGTGGTGGATATTCTTGTGAGGGTTCAGAAGGGGGATAGATGCTCTGGGAAGCCTACAAGATGGAGATGCTCATGAGGACTTCGGGAGGAAATGGATGCTCTGTGAGAGATTTGGGACGGGTGGATCTTCTAGGGGAGGTTTTGGGAAAGTAATTAAAAACTGATATACAAAGATCAAAATTATTAATTGTGTGACTGACATTGCAATTTAACATTTTTGATCGCACAACTATAATCTTTATATAAGAGCCTTAACATAGATGCCTTAAAAGGTAATTGTAACTAGGCTTTTCCTTATAAAATTACCTCTTTGGCGCAGAGGTGATACATAGTGAGTTATAGCAGTGATTCTTAAATCACTTCATGTACAGAAATATATGATGAATATGCATGCAGTTAATCTATATGTAATAAGGGCAGTATATGCAAATCTGTCTCAAGTATATTCCCTATGGATACCCTGAAAACTCATCTGGTGGATGCTCCCCCTAGACAGGTTTTCTGTGTAAGTTAACATTTTTATGTTCAGTACTTCAAAATTGTGTGCATCATATGTGCCTAAACATGAAACACAATGAAATTACCTATGTAAGAAACAATACGCACAAATAGGAAAAAAGAGCTGAAATCATTTGAAATGTCATGACTGCAATTCTTAGCACTTGTACATTTTCATGCAGTCATAAAATACCCAATGATTTTTCCCATGCCATTTAATTGGATTTTGGTTTTAATAGTTTAACGAGGGCCATTTTAGCATATATAATTATTGTGGCTTAGTCAATAATGGTAAATTGTTTTATGCTTTGAATATATTGAATTATATTTTCTAAGCAGTTATTGCCATTATGTGCCTATGGCAAAATTCCTTTGTAAATTGAGCCCTTGAAATGGTAGTTAATGATTATGGGCTCTGTTTCCAAAGTAAAATCCCCCAAAGTGAATGGTCAGAAGGCTGGCTGAGTTGTCTGTCTTGGACATTACCAAGCCTTTTTTTAATGTTGGGTTGTTGTTTTTTTTAATAACAGTCACACACAGTAATAAAATTATATCTTTGCAAAAAGAAAAAAAGCTAAAATGTGGGGAAAATTGACCAGTTAGGAACACATTTGCATACTGAAACAAGAGCAGAGCCCTGTCTATAAAGAAAATAACTTATTAGTAGGAACCTATCAGTGAACTAGCAGGCACAAGTGAAAGCAGATCATTAGGATATCGGAATCCACCCATGGCAAGAATAGTGAGACCAATGCTCTCCCACCCACAATTTATTTCCATGCTTTTACCTTTCAGAGCTAAAACTGATTTTGTTTTTATGATTAACCCCTCCCCCCCCCACACATAAGCACTTCAAGGATATTTGCATTTTTACAAGATAGGGCAAACTGGAAATAAAAATTACTTTTATTCTCATCTGCAGAACTGCACAAAGGGGATCACTACAAAAAACTGCCTAAAAGTAGGTGTTGAGGGCATTGTAAATGCCAGTTTCTAGTCATATGCATATGTGAACACATACAGATAAGTGCTGATATGATAAAGATTTTTGCACTTGTAAAAATTGTTTTTAAGTGATATATTTAGTGGTATACGTACGGAATTTCTGGGAAGATTATAATTTTGGAAGGCAATAGACATATGAGGAAAAAGGCTAGCTCTCAAATATAGATTACCCCAGATCTCGAAAGATACTTCTCTCCACTGGTTAAATAATTTTTTTCAAAATATGCAGATCTGTAATATTTTTGGTAAGTGTGTTTAGAAAAATATGGTTTATAGTGTAACGTCCATTTTGGGGTAAATTCTATATATGGTGCATAAAAAAATTGGAGCCCCCCCCCCCCAAAAAAAAAGCTTCATGGTATTCTATAAACCAAAATTTAGGTGTGGTTTATATAACCACTTACACCCAAGACCTGAACCTAACTTTAGATATGTCCATTTGCACCACCTGAAATATGGTGCAAATCCTCATGTCTGAGCTTCAGATGCCCCTTAATCTTTAATTATATATGTTAATTTGAGAACCCCCCCCCACCCCAATCCACCCATGACCCTTTCATTTCTGCACTCCCTTTTAGGTTGTGCGCGATGGGATTTGGGTTCACATTGTTATAGAATAGTGCATAGGAAGATGTGTCCCAAATCCAAATTTGTGCCTATTGGAGCCAATTGGCATCCAATTATTGGCACTAATTATCTTATTAACCAATTTAGTTGGTCACATTTCTTGGAGCAGTTCCCAGTTCTGGGCACCATATATAAAATCTGGAGGATAATACATTGAAAGAACAGCAGGTGAATGAGCTTCAAATGCTATAGATTATGTTGGTGGGTTGTGTTATTGTGTTGCCTGGGTGAATATGGGGGCACATCTGACATCTAGGTTTCTGGCAGGTTCTGGTCCCTGAGCTGGTATAATTTGTGTTTGTGGTTGCTGGTTGAGGTTAGGGGGGTTTCAGTAAGTCTGAATAGGGCTACCACACAAAACCTTTTAGATAATAGCATCATTATCAATTATGTTTTAGTGGTTTGGGCATGGTAGGCGAGAACAAGGATTATTACATTTTCATTGGGATGGGATGGGGAGGATGGTCTTGTAGAGATTACTCCTGCTACTACTACCAATCATTTCTATAGCGCTACTAGACTATATACATTATATGCGAGGGTAAGAGGCACCTGGGCGGTGGCACCTCTCTCCCACCCTCATCTCCCCCACAACTCCTTCCCTGACCCCTGTGCCATGCCCCTCCCCCATACCTCTAGTTTTTTACCACGTGAGCAACAACTTCAACGTGCTCCTCACAAACCACGTCGGCTCTCCTTCCAATGTCACTTCCTATGCACGGCACCTGGAAATGCACGGCACCCAGAACCCCGCCCAATCTCTGCCCCAGACCCCGCCCCATAATAGTACTAATTGTAACACCATTTTTTCCATCCATTTTTCATATATACTGTACACACAATATAATCTTATTAATAACACATAATAGTTAACCACAAAATTAAACTACACAAAGCACACTGTATGCTTCTCAACATTAATTCCTACCAGAAAGCACAGTTACTTACCGTTACTCCCCCTTCCCTTCGTTCAATCCCCCCCCCCCACTCTTTCCATCTCATCTATACAATGTAACTTTTTCCCTTTCCTCCCCTATTGCCCTCACATTCCAGTATGTCAAGTCTTTGTCATTTATGTTTAATTTTAGACATCTTTTTGCACATTCTACTACATTTAAACTCTTTATTAATTTTATTGTTAACCGGCCAGACAATTGTTTGATGGTCGGGATATTAAAAACTAATAAACTTGGTAATAGTTGTTATCCAGGGACAGTAGGCAGCTATTCTCAATATCTCTTTCCCCATGCATCTCTAGTTCGCTTCTCTCCCACGTCTAATCATTTTCTCTCCCTCCCTCTCTCTGCCCAACAATTCTTCATCTCCTCATGCTCACCATCTCTCTTTCCTCTCCGACACCCAATTTTCCCTTTCTATTCCCTCCTTCAACTCAGCATCTCTTTCCTTCACTCTTTCCATTCTATGGCTCATGCTTCCCTCTCCTTCCCTTCATTCTATCCCAAATTCATGCCTTCTTCCTCCTATCATTTGTCTGAAGTTTGTGCTCCCTCTTTCTTGAGTCACAATACGCCTCTCTCCCTCCCTCCATTCTGTGCCTCAACAAGGTGCCTCCCTCCAGCTGATGTTTACCTTCGGGCCGGCTCCTCCTCATTACTGCATTTGTTACTGTGAACAAAGCCATGGACGGCTCCTATGCACGTCCTGCGCCTGAACTAGAAGCATTCTCTCTGATGTTGCAATGTCAGAGGGAAGGCTTCCAGATGAGGCACCACCCATGGCTTTGTGCACAAATGGCTGCAGCAGTGAGGATGGAGCCGGCCAGAATGTAAAACACCCAGGGCTGGCAATAAGGAAAACACTGCAGGCCTTGTGTTTGACAACTGTGCTGTAGATGATGGTGGGTGGAAGCTGGAACCATGTAGATATGTATGGCAGGCAGTAAGTTTCTGGTGTAATGTGGTTCCTATGTACCTCTCATAGAGTTGCACAGTTGTATTCGGAAAGTAAACCTGCTTTGCGGACTATTTGAGGCCCAGATTAAGAGTAGGATGGATTTGTTGCATTCATAATGTAGGCTTGAAGTCCATGGATCCAGAAGATGAAAATGCCATTAGTTTTTCTCAAGCAGAGTAAAAGCTTCTGGGTGTAGGAGTTAAAGAAGCATAGTTCTATATCAGTCGTTATAACAAAAAAGTAAACTTAATCCAATGCAACACATTTCTCCTTATAAACAGGTTATAACTTAAGCCAATGTCTCGCAATCTTTTTTCTTCCCCAGTACACTAAACTCAGGCCCGCGTCTGGAGGGCCTCCACACACGCATGGACATCAACATGATGATGTCAAATGAATGCATGACATCATCATGTCAATTTCTGCGCATGTGAGAAGACCCGCCTGACATGGGCCCTGAGCTTGGGGACTTCCAAAACCCTAACAAACTACCAGCTTTTGGAAACTCTCTATATGTCAACCCTGAAATGACTACACTGGAGAGGGAGCAGAGAGGAGGAGAGGCGCCAGTGCCAGCTGATTCATGTACAGGTCGTCTCTTGCAGCACAGTTTGCGATTCAATGGCTTAAGCTAAAGGAAAAGGTATCAGCATCTGTAGGCCAAGGCCAATCAAAAAAGAGAACACTTAATACCCAGTAGTACCTGAAATTAATGATTCCATTACAAATGCTTTAAGCATGTGTGATCCACTTTAAACCCAGAATGACGAACTCAAACCAGGAGATCAAGGAAGTAAAATTTGAAGGATTATATACCAAGTACAAATGTAAAAAGCTGGTTTATATGTGTAAATCAACATGAATGCACAAGCAATAGCATTAGAAAAAAAAAATTACTACATATATGTATATGTTTTGGTATGCACAGATTTAAAGGTGGTGCATTCTAAGTGTGATTTTGGCAGAACTTGAAAGTAAACATGTATAATCATATTTCAATTGCAATACACGTTTACTTCCCCAAAAAATTTCCTGTTGGCATTTACACCTGTTCTGAATTATTTATAACTGTTCATTTGAACCTCAAGTTTGCAGACATGATGGGGGTGGGGAATTTTGCTTATATTTTTACCACTTCAAAATGCAGAACTTTACTCCTTGATTGGTTACCCCTACATGTGCAATTTTACAAAAACCACAGCTTACGGTTGTAAAGGGCAACACATACATGTATACATAGCAAAACCACCATTTACACATGTAAAACCCTGAACGTATAGTTGTGTAAAATGGTTTTCTTCTCAAGTGTGTGTCACCAAATGTAGTTATATTTTCTTCAGTGCTGCTGTTTATATATTTTAAAAAAGGCTCCATGTTCAGCAAGCCTTTCTCTGCCCCCGCCTCTTCCCACTCCTCCCCTCACCATGTATGCGCACCCCCATTTCCTTCCCCTGTACCTCTAGCTGTTCACCGCAAAAAAACCCCAACTTTACCGTGCTCCTCGTGACGACGTCCTTTCACTTCCGAGTGCCGCACATAGGAAGTGATGTCAGCAGGAGACGAGGTCACGAGGAGCACATTGAAGTTCTTGTCGCTCACGGCAGTGAACAACTAGAGGTGTGGGGCGGGGAAGGAGAGGAGGGCAAGCGGGCGACAGGGAGGGGCAAGCGGGCGACAGGGAGGTCCCAGGCTTCTCTCACCCTCGCTACACCACTAGTTGCAAGGGGTGAAGGTGCCCGGGGCGGTGGCCTGCCCTCTTCTCCGCCCCCACCACCTTGTAAGCCCCTTCCCTTCACTGTACCTCTTTAACTTTGCTGGTACAAGATCATCTCCAACCTGTTGCCCATGCCAGCCCTGGTTCTCTCTGATATCACTTCAGAGGGAGAGCCAAGGCCAGCACGAACAGAAGGTTGGAGTTGTTGCTCATGCTGGCAAAGAGTTACAAAAACAAAAATAAACTCCAAAAAATCTGCCAAAGAAACTTAACAAGATACCAGAAAAGGAGAGGCAGTAAAGATCAATCAGTCCTCGAAGAGACTGCTCACTGATCAAACACTTGTGAACACACAAACAGTGAAACTCCGAAGAGTAGTTAATATAATATAATTTAATTTAGTGAAGGAGTACCCTCAGTGTGATAAAGCAGCGAAAGGAGCAATACTCCTATGCTCATGAGACAAGGACAACCAGTCCCTGCCCCCACACCATCATGGGGTACTTCCAAGGTGTGTGATATAAATCAAAAAGTGCAAAAAATAAAGCACAAAGCAACAAACACAAGTCAATCAACAGTCTCTTAGAGAACCTCCCCCAGAAAACTCCCACAACAATCAAAAACGCCGACTTAGCTGGAGATAGGTGGTGAAACGGTTCTCTAAAAGACTGTTGATTGACCTCACTTGTGTTTGTTGCTTTGTGCTTTATTTTTTGCACTTTTTGATTTATATCACACACCTTGGAAGTACCCCATGATGGTGTGGGGGCAGGGACTAGTTGTCCTTGTCTCATGATGTGAGCGTAGGAATATTGCTCCCTTCGCTGCTTTATCACACTGAGGGTACTCCTTCACTAAATTAAATTATATTATATTAACTACTCTTCGGAGTTTCACTGTTTGTGTGTTCACAAGTGTTTGATCAGTGAGCAGTCTCTTCAAGGACCGATTGATCTTTACTGCCTCTCCTTTTCTGGTATCTGGCAAAGAGTTACAGGCATGGAGGCAGGGAAGGCATGTGCATAGCAGGGGAGGGGCAGGGAAGGACCAGGGCCGGAGAGGAGAGGTCCTTGGGGGTGGTCCTTGCCCCCCTTCTCTTACTGCACCACTGACTACAAGTACCTTTCACTGGTATGGTGTGTGGTGGTCTGATCTGTTTTAGTTGTCAGTCATTTGAAAGGACACAGGAAATATCAATGACATTTCTTAAGTTGTTTTTGAAAAAAAACTGAAAATATAAGCCCCTGAAATCTGGGAGGATGGCAGCAAGGGTGAAGTGGAGAGGGGCCATTGTACATGTCCTATCTGCAAACAGAAAGCACAAAAAAGAAATAAAATTTTAGAAATACAAAAGAAATGAAAACAAACTCTAATTGAAATGAAATTCATATGTATACATACCCCAAAAGACTCCAAAATGGGTAAACAATGTACTTTAATTCAGTTGTTATACCCAGATTAACAGAACACATTTCTCTGTTTCGTCATACACTACTGAATTTTTCCAATTTTCCATCCACAAACTGCTGCAGTCATATTTTAACAAAGAAAGTAATAACAATAATAAAACTAGAGAACATCATCAAATTGCAGTGCTCTCCCAAAAAGCCAGCTATTTTACGCCGATGGCATCACTGGATGGAAAGAATGCAAAGAAAAAAAAAAAAGAAAGTGAGATCGCCAGATCTAGTATTGCTGATAACAATCCTACACACTTTGGGGTAAATTCAGTACATGGCACCCACATTTTGGGCACCCAAAAAATGGAGCACTAAGCACTAAACTGCTATAAACGGTGCTCGTTATAGAATATTGCTTTGTGTCCAATTTTGGGCATGAGGGATTTACACCAACCTAAACCTGGTGTAAATCCTTTTACTTAAATTATGAACAAGCACAGATCTGTTGTATTCTATAACACTGTGCACAAATTCTAGGAATGCCCCTGATCTGCCCATGCCTCTCCCAAGACCATGATCCCTTTTTGGATCCAGGCTTGAAAAATTACATGCACAGCTGTACAGAAAGCACAGTTACTTACCGTAACAGGTGTTATCCAGGGACAGCAGGCAGATATTCTTGACTGATGGGTGACGGCACCGACGGAGCCCCGGTACGGACAATTTTAGAGTGATTGCACTCTAAGAACTTTAGAAAATTCTAGCTCGGCCGCACCGCGCACGCGCGAGTGCCCTCCCGCCCGACAGAGGCGCGCGGTCCCTCAGTTAGTATAAGCCAGCTAAGAAGCCAACCCGGGGAGGTGGGTGGGACGCAAGAATATCTGCCTGCTGTCCCTGGATAACACCTGTTACGGTAAGTAACTGTGCTTTATCCCAGGACAAGCAGGCAGCATATTCTTGACTGATGGGTGACCTCCAAGCTAACAAAAAGAGGGATGGAGGGAAGGTTGGCCATTAGGAAAACAAATTTTGCAAAACAGATTGGCCGAAGTGTCCATCCCGTCTGGAGAAAGCATCCAGACAATAATGAGATGTAAAAGTGTGAACTGAGGACCAAGTAGCAGCCTTGCAGATTTCCTCAATAGGAGTGGAACGGAGGAAAGCTACAGATGCTGCCATTGCTCTGACTCTATGGGCCGTGACAGAACCTTCCAGTGTCAGTCCGGTCTGAGCATAACAGAATGAAATGCACGCTGCCAGCCAATTAGACAACGTACGTTTAGAAACGGGACGTCCCAATTTATTTGGATCAAAGGACAGAAAAAGTTGAGGAACTGATCTGTGGGGTTTCGTACGCTCTAGATAGTAAGCCAGAGCCCTTTTACAATCCAAAGTATGTAGAGCTTGTTCTCCAGAATGAGAATGAGGTTTTGGAAAGAAAACCGGAAGAACAATGGATTGGTTGAGATGGAATTCAGAGACAACCTTAGGGAGAAACTTTGGATGCGTACGCAGAACCACCTTGTCATGGTGAAAAACCGTAAAGGGTGGATCTGCGACCAGTGCATGAAGCTCACTGACCCTCCTGGCAGAGGTAAGAGCAATAAGGAAAAGCACTTTCCAAGTGAGAAACTTGAAAGGAGAGGTAGCCAAAGGTTCAAATGGAGGCTTCATTAAGGCAGAAAGAACCACATTGAGATCCCAGATAACAGGAGGGGCTTTAAGAGGTGGTTTCACATTGAAAAGCCCACGCATGAACCTGGACACCAGGGGATGAGCTGAGAGAAGTTTTCCATGGACTGGCTCATGAAAAGCTGAAATGGCACTGAGGTGGACTCTGATGGAAGAGGACATAAGGCCAGAGTCAGACAAAGAGAGCAAATAGTCCAACAACGTCTCCACTGCCAGGGAAGTGGGATCAAGATGATGAAGAAGACACCAGGAGGAAAATCTCGTCCACTTCTGATGGTAACATTGCAGAGTGGTTGGTTTCCTGGAGGCATCCAGAATGGAACGAACAGGCTGAGATAAAAGAGTATCATGAGATGTCAGCCCGAGAGATACCAAGCTGTCAGGTGCAGAGACTGGAGGTTGGGATGTAGAAGGGTTTCCTGCTGTTGCGTAAGCAGAGAAGGAAACAGAGGAAGAAGAAAAGGTTCCCTGGAACTGAGTTGAAGTAGAAGGGAGAACCAATGTTGCCTGGGCCACCTCGGAGCAATCAGAATCATTGTGGCTCGTTCCCTCTTGAGCTTGAATAAGGTTCTCAACATTAGAGGCAGAGGAGGGAAGGCGTACAGGAATAGATTCGACCAGTCGAGGAGAAAAGCATCCGCTGCCAGACGGTGAGGAGAGTAAAGTCTGGAGCAGAATAGGGGCAGCTGGTGATTGTGAGGAGCTGCAAAGAGGTCTATCTGAGGAGTGCCCCATTGAGTGAAGATAGACTGCAGAGTTACAGGATCGAGTGTCCACTCGTGAGGCTGGAGAATTCTGCTGAGTTTGTCCGCTAAAGAATTCTGTGCTCCCTGAATGTAGATAGCTTTCAGGAAGAGATGGTGATCTATGGCCCAATTCCAGATCTTTTGGGCTTCTTGGCATAAAAGGCGAGAGCCTGTCCCACCCTGTTTGTTGATGTAGTACATCGCAACCTGATTGTCTGTGCACAACAGAAGGACCTGAGGAAAGAGAAGATGTTGGAAGGCCTTGAGGGCATAAAACATCGCTCTGAGTTCCAGGAAATTGATTTGATGCTTCTTTTCCTGGGCTGTCCAAAGACCTTGAGTCTGGAACTCGTTCAAGTGAGCTCCCCATGCATAAAGAGAGGCGTCGGTGGTGATGACCAGTTGATGAGGGGGCTGATGGAATAGAAGACCTCTGGATAGATTTGAGGATACCAACCACCATTGAAGAGACTGACGAAGAGATGATGTCACAGATATGTGTCGTGAGCAAGGATCCGTCGCTTGGGACCACTGAGTAGCAAGGGTCCATTGAGGAGTGCGCAGGTGAAGATGTGCGAGGGGCGTGACATGAACTGTAGATGCCATGTGCCCCAAGAGTACCATCATTTGCCTGGCTGAGATGGAAGGTAGTGAAAGCACCTGCTGACATAGAGACTGAAGGGTCTGAAGACGATTGGATGGTAGGAAAGCTCTCATGAGGAGTGTGTCCAGGATCGCTCCAATGAATTGAAGTCTCTGAGTGGGGATGAGATGAGATTTGGGTAGATTGATCTCGAACCCCAGAATTCGTAGAAACAAGATGGTTTGGTTGGTGGCCAGTAGAACTGCTTGAGCGGATGTGGCCTTGATTAACCAGTCGTCCAGGTAAGGAAAGACCTGGAGGTGGTGAGAGCGTAGAAATGCCGCTACCACAATGAGACACTTGGTGAAGACCCTTGGAGAGGAGGCAAGGCCGAAGGGCAGCACCTTGTATTGGTAATGACAATGATTGATCATGAAACGGAGATACTGTCTTGAGGTTACATGGATCGGTATGTGAGTGTATGCCTCTTTGAGATCGAGGGAGCATAGCCAGTCGTTTTGATTGAGAAGAGGATAAAGGATGGCTAAAGAAAGCATCTTGAATTTTTCTTTTACCAGATGTTTGTTGAGATCGCGGAGATCCAAAATTGGTCTGAGATCTCCTGTTTTTTTGGGGACTAGAAAATAACGGGAGTAGAATCCCTGCCCTTTTTGATCTAAAGGAACTTCTTCTATAGCGTTCAGAAAGAGGAGGGATTGAACTTCTTGAATAAGGAGGGCAGATTGAGGACTGTTCAAAGCAGACTCTTTTGGCAGACTTTGAGGCGGAAGAGTCTGAAAGTTGAGAGAGTAGCCGTGGCGGATGATGCTGAGGACCCATTGGTCCGAAGTGATAACTTCCCATCGGCTGAGGAACAGAGAAAGTCGACCTCCTATAGGTTGAGGCAGGAGAGCAGGAATAGGAATACTGGCTATACTGTGGAGAATGAAGTCAAAAGGGCTGTGACTTCTGCTGAGGAGGTGGTTTCACAGGTTGCTGCTGTGGCTGCTGTCTGGGAGGCTGACGTTGTTGCTGCCTCTGACGCCTGGGTTGCTGAGCAGTGGTAGGTAATGGCCGAGCTGTGAAGCGGCGTTGATAGGCCGACTGCTGCCTATATGGTTTTGGCGGAGGAGGCTTCTTTTTATTTTTAAGCAGGGTATCCCAGCGTGTCTCATGAGCAGAGAGCTTTTGTGTGGTTGAGTCCATGGATTCCCCAAAGAGCTCATCCCCTAGGCAAGGGGCGTTGGCTAACCGATCCTGATGATTAACATCAAGGTCGGATACCCGAAGCCAGGCCAGGCGACGCATAGCTACCGACATTGCTGTCGCTCTGGATGTAAGTTCAAAGGTGTCATATATGGATCTAACCATGAACTTACGTAATTGAAAAAGAGACGACAAGCAGGTATGAAAGGAGTGATGTTTTCGTGAAGGAAGGTACTTTTCGAAGGAAGCCATGGTGGTAAGGAGATGCTTCAAATAAAAAGAAAAATGAAAAGCATAATTGCTAGCTCTATTTGCTAACATAGCATTTTGGTAGAGCCTCTTACCAAATTTATCCATGGCTCTACCTTCTCTGCCAGGAGGTACCGATGCATATACACTGGCTCCCGAAGATTTTTTAAGGGTGGATTCGACAGTTAAGGATTCGTGTGGAAGTTGAGGTTTGTCGAACCCAGGAATGGGAATTACCTTATATAGAGAATCCAGTTTACGTGGGGCCCCTGGGACAGTTAAAGGAGTCTCTAAATTCTTATAGAAAGTCTCCCTCAAGATGTCATGAAGAGGGAGTTTCAAAAATTCCTTTGGAGGCTGGTCAAAATCAAGGGCATCCAAAAAAGCTTTGGACTTTTTGGATTCAGCCTCCAAAGGAATGGACAAGGAGTCACACATCTCTTTCAAAAAGCAGGAGAAAGAGGAAGTGACCTGTTTGGAGGATGGGTCAGGGACAGTTGAATCCTCCTCCTCTGAGGAACATTCGCCTTCAGAAAGAAAGGGTTCCTCTGAGTCTCCCCACAGATCAGGATCCCTGACATGGGAAGCATGGTCCCGAGACTCAGGTGTCGATGATTGTAAGTGTCGGGTTTTGTGTAACGACTTACCCGACCTCATCGATATCGAGTCAGGAGATGTTATCGGTCGCACCGGTGCCGAAGTCTGTACCGATTGATGGTGAGCTCTCGGCTCCGGTGCAAGAACTGGCATCGATACCGATGAGGTTAGTTGAAGCGGTACCGAAACAGTGGAAGCAGGTAACACAGGCTGTTCCACAATCGGTACCGGTAGCTCGGTGCGGACCGGCACCGGAAGGTTCGGAGCCAGGATAGCAGGAAGGAGCTGTTTTAATTGGTCCTTAAGCTGCACCTGAAGGATGGCCGTGATGCGGTCATCAAGGGATGGCACCGGTACCGCCTTTTTCTTCTGCGGTACCTGCGGTGCCGCTCGACGCCCCGGAGATGAGGAGCCCGATGTCGAGGGACTCACCTCTATAGGGGCGGAACGCTTCCGCTGGCGTCTCACAGTCGGCAGGATTGGACTCACTGCACTCGAGACCGGAGGACGCTCCAGCGGGGAAGGCTTCTTAGCCGGCTTACCTGACTGGTGAGACGCCGGTGTGGAATCACGCGGCGTCGAAGAAGAGGGTGCCGACTGAATCGGTGCCGAAGCTGGAGTCGATGGAACGGGGTCGGACATCTCGGCACCGAACAATAATCGCTGCTGGATTTGGCGATTTTTTAATGTCCGTTTTTTTAGAGTGGCACAGCGGGTGCAAGTAGAGGCCTGATGCTCAGGACCCAAACACTGTAAACACCAGTTGTGTGGGTCCGTGAGAGATATAGGCCGAGCACACCGCTGGCACTTTTTAAAACCCGGTTGAGGGGGCATGAAAGGAAAAACGGCTTCAGCCAAATCGAAGGCCGAGGCTTCGATGGTGGCAGAAGGCCCCGCCGGGGAAAGATTAAAGAAAAAATTAAGGATTTTTTTTTTTTTTTTACAAAATAGAAAAAAGAAAAGAAATAAGGTAAATAATCAAAAGTTTACGCGAGCGGGAAGGCAAAGAGAAAAAAGTTTCAACAGCCGTTGAAAAACGCGTCTTCTTAGCTCCGCGGAAACTAAGAAACTGAGGGACCGCGCGCCTCTGTCGGGCGGGAGGGCACTCGCGCGTTCGCGGTGCGGCCGAGCTAGAATTTTCTAAAGTTCTTAGAGTGCAATCACTCTAAAATTGTCCGTACCGGGGCTCCGTCGGTGCCGTCACCCATCAGTCAAGAATATGCTGCCTGCTTGTCCTGGGATAATACTAATTAAGAGTGAGTACATTCCAATTGTTGCCAATTAGTGTCAATAATTGTTAGCACTGTCACTAATTGTCAAGTTATTCAATTAAATTATGTGCAAATTGAGCACATGCCCAAATTTGTGCACATATATTTGAATGCCATATATAGAATTTGGATGTTTGAGGGTAATTCTTTAAATTATGCATCAACAGTTATGCACAGATTATGTGCATAAATCATTAGAATAATGGCATATGGGCACATGTATGTATAAATATATATATAAATGCCAAAATTACACTCAAACTCTAATCTGTAATAGGTGTACACAGCACACATGAGTAAATCTTTCAAAGAGGTTTACAATGAATCAAATATAATAGAGACGTGTATAGCAGTAAAAGGGGGGGGGGGGGGTACTTTCTTTTAAATATGAAAGAAGAAAGAGAAAACAAGAAACAAGGTGTAACAGATCCGGAAGTCTTGGCACCAAGTCTGTTTCCAGAAAGAAGGCATCAGAGAATAAGAAAGCTTTTAGAAGGGCACTCAGGGGGCATGATGGTCACGGTGGAGCCATGCTGTGCAGAACACTGATATTTTTCTTTTTACTTACCTTAAAGTGACTTTGAAATGCTGAAGAGGAAGGGGAAAATAAGATCTTCTTCCCTGTGCTGACACCTGCTTCTTTGGTGACTCAGCATTCAATTCTGGACTTTGCCAGCAAACAGAAGACATTAGGCATTTCTGCTGGAGAGAGCCGGCCAGGGAGCAGCTCCCTCTTGGACAGCAAGCTGTTGCCCAACCTACCGCCAGTAGTCTGGGAGATAGGGAAAGTTACTCCCAGTCTGGTGATGTCTGAGTTGGTACTGGTGATGGAAGGGGAACTCCCCCATGCAGTTCCTACAGTGGGGAAAGGAACTTCAACTGTTATTGGGCCCAGAAGAACTGACATAGGAATTGCTCTGAGTCCCAGTGAGAGAGTTAACATGGAGAGTGAGTAGTGTCAAAGAGGACCTAATCTCCACTTTACTGAATGTTCCTCCTCTGATTAAGCCTGCAAAGATTACCCCGGGCGATATGTGTCTTTGTGGTAGCGTCTATGCATAAGGTTTGTTTGACTTTAGCATCGATTAGTTCTAAATATTTTTCTAAGTCAGGCTGCTGAGTTGGATTTGGCTAAGAGTAAACAAGGGATTGAAAATTTAGAACAAGATGTCAAAGTAATTAAAGAAGTTCAAGCATCTTTGGTCTTAGATAAGACATTGATACATAGAAAATTGGAAAATATTAAAAATTCATTAAGAGTTTTGAACCTCAGAATTTTGAATTTTCCACAAGTTTATTCTGTGTCTGCCAAAGATTTATTCTATTGTTACTTAAAAGATGTACTAAAGTTTAGAGAAAATGAACTACCTCCTTTGAATTCAATTTATTACATTACATCTAAAAAGCAGAAGGATAAACCTGGATAGATTGATCAGTCGATCTTACATGTCACTGGTTTATTGAAAACTTCTAGGACTCATAATGAAAAAACTAAAATGTCCAAAAACCCACCTAATTCGGCACTTGGACATCCTAATCACTGGGACATCCAAGGGCTCCTTTTACGAAGGTGCACTAGCATTTTTAGTGCACAAACCGGATTAGTGTGCGCTAGCCGAAAAACTACTGCCTATTCAAGAGGCGGCAGTAGTGGCTAGTGCGCACTATTCCGCACCTTCGTAAAAGGAGCCCTAAGTGCCGATAATTAAAACCATTTTCCTAGATGCCTAGTGAGACGATTCATCTATTGTGCATCCAGAGTTCCAGGGCCATGTTGGGAGGCGTGTTTTTGGGCAATCAGTGGATTTGAGCAACCCTAGGATAGATTTAAAAAAAAAATTTAAAAATTATTTTCTGATCAAGCACAATCAAATTCATGGGAAAAACCTTAAATTCACACAGTTTTTCCAACTTTAGGTTTTTCTGGATAAACCTAATAGGTGTCCCCTGTCTTCAACTGTTTAACATCTTGATGAGCTCTTTGGGATATTATCTTACATCAGCATTTTTATGTATGAAACTGAGGGCTCCTTTTACTAAGGTTCGCTAGCATTTTTAGCTCGCACTGCATTGCCGCACTTGCTAACCCTGTGCTACGCACCAAGAACTAATGCCAGCTCAATGCTGGCGTTAGCGTCTAGCACACATGGCAATGCAGCGCGCGCTAAAACCACTAGCACAGCTTAGTAAAAGGAGCCCTGAGTTTTGAGGGTAAGATATCAATCTCTCACGTTAGGATTGGTACAGCAATGCTGTCTCTGGCAGGTGCTAAACTTTGGAATGTGTTGCCTGGAATTTTGCAATATTGTGATAGCAGGATAAATTTTAAGAAAATGCTGAAAACTCAATTGTTTGTTAGTGCTTTCCTGTGTTAAGTTTTTTCATTGTCTTTTTTTACGAGTACTGTTCTGCAATTGTGTTTTATGATTGTAAGCTTTGTAAACTGTCTAGTTAACATACGGTATATACATTTTTAAATAAAATACATAATTTTTTCCCCATGGGTAAGCTCAGATTTCCCACGATAAAGGACTTTTATAAAAATACTCCATGGTACACACTCAAAGCAGGCTGTGGAGTAAGAGGAAGGCATATAATTTCACATGATCTGCAAGTACAGTGGTGCCTCGCATAACGAACGCCTCGCACAGCGAACGCTGCGCACAACGAACTTCATGTCTTGCTTCCTACAACGAACTTCGTTTCACACAACGAAGTCGCCCGAGCTGCATCCTTCCGCGCAGGCACTGCTATTAACTGCCCTCTCTCCGCCTGGCTCCCTGTGCAGTGGCGGACCGTCGGCTCGCAGGGGCCCGGCGCCTACTGCTGATGCGTTGGGGGGGGAGGAGCTACTCTCACCGCTTCCCCGATGCTAGAAAAAAAAAAAAAAATTAACAGTCCCAGTTTTTGCCGCTGAGACTCTGCCCTCTCTCACTGTAAAATTAGACTCTACTTAGTCTGTCTTTAAATTTAAAAAATGTGTGTTGTGTTTTAAAAAACAATTATGTTGTTAGATGTATCTAAATAAAAATAATAACCAAAAATTTATCTTTTTTTATGTCATCTTAGCATATTTTATGCTACAGAACGAATTATTTTTTTTAACATGTATTGTTATGGGAAAACACGTTTCACATAACGAACTTTTCGCATAACAAACTTGCTCCTGGAACCAATTAAGTTCGTTGTGTGAGGCACCACTGTATGTTTGTTCAGGGCCATAGTTTATGTGGAGTATGGAGAAAGCTGCAAAGTATACACAAAGGCCTGATTCTATACATGATGCCTAAAGTTAGGCATGTTTTACATATAGCAGCATTTAGCTATATTGACTGTTTTTAATTTGTTTTAATAAATTTTAAATAAATGATGTCATCCAGAACATAGGATCCACAATTTTTTTTTAGTTTGAATTTTCCTGTGAAATTTTTTGGTGCTGCTTTTTTGTGTCTAAAGTTAGGCATCTAAATCGGCATGCTTAGCCAGTCTATGAGGTACCTAACTTATGCTGGGTTTTACTAAACTATGGAAGAGCTTCTTACTGCGGGCTGATGCTCATAGGACTTGAATAAGCATTGGAGCATTTACCTTGCCAGCCTGTGATAAGCTATTCCTTGGTTTAGTAAAAGGGGCCCTTGTTTAAAATGCTTAATTGGCACTGATAATTGGCAATTAACTCATAATTGACATCATTTGCTCTTAATTGGATGGCAGGTATCTACCACCTTGAGGTAGGAAACCTAGTCCAAGGCATCTACCAGAAAGTATGTGTAAGGGGGCACATCGTAGGCATGCTTCCCATGTAGGCACCTGTTTTAAACTTAGATGCACTCATTTAGGCCAAGGAAACCCTGGCATAAATAGGGTGCGCCCTACCAATGCCTAAGCCCACTTTAGGTGCCACTAAGTGCAATTCTATAAAGTGCACCCATCTTTTATAGAATCATGCTTAGCACTGCACTACTCTACTCTACTCAGCACCTAACTTTTAGACACTATTTATAGAATTTCCTCAATAATTTATACACTGGATGATTTGAAGTGAGCTTGGATGGCGACTTCAGCATTTGTAATCTAGGATAATACCAGATTTTACAGTCTATGGCCCAGAAATATCAAAGAAGAGACAAGTTAATTTAATCACGTATTTTTAATGGGTATAACTTATGGGCAGACTGGATGAACTATCATTTACTATGTTACTCCAAGCACATACTTGGATTTCTCGTCAAGACGACTTGTTGTATTTTATTTAATTTGATCCTAATTTTTATTATTTTGCTTTGGAAGATATTTCTCTAGTTTAGCCCTAAAATCAGACATTTATTTTAGAAAATGGAGAGAAAAAGTTACTATTTTGACATCATCATTTATTTGGAATGATCAAGGCCATGCCAAGTAATAGACATTGGGCCTGATTCTGTATAGTGTGGCCAAAGTTGTGTGTGCAGATCTGTGTACATTGACAATTTGCATGCACAACTTAATTGTTTAGCAAGCCAATCAGTGCTGATAATTGGCAATTAACAAGTAATTGGCACTAATTTACCTACACAACTTTCTAGTTCTAGAAAGTGGTGCATTTAAATTCTAGTGTGTGGACATGGACAGGGGAAGAGCATGGGCAGGTTGTGGGCATGTCTACAAGTTAGGCACACTGTTATAGAACAGTGTTGCTCAAGTCGATCCTGGAGTGTCAGGTTTTCAGGATATTCACAATGAATATGCATAAACTTGATTTGCATGAACTGCCTCCATTATATGCCAATTTCTTTCATGCATATTCACTGTGGTTATCCTGAAAACCTGACTGGCAAGGGGGTACTCCAGGACCGACTTGAGAAACACTGTTATAAAGTACACCCGATCCATGCACAACTTAGGCGCAGATATTTAGGTCTGGTTTTCATTGCCCTGAATGGGTATGTCTAAATGTTAGTCATGGACCCCCACAGGTTTAGCTGCTGCTCTTGCAGGAGCAAAACTCAGGAAGGTTGGCAAGGTGAGTCATGTTGCACCTGGATCGGTAGCATGGAATATTGCTGCTCCTTGGGTTTTGGCCAGGTACTAGTGACCTGGATTGGCTACCATGAGAACGGGCTAGATGGACCATTGGTCTGACCCAGTAAGGCTATTTTTATGTTATGTAATTTAAAAAAAACCAAGATAACTCCATAATTACATGCACACAAGGATGAAGCAGGACAAGCCTAAAAACGTGATGATTAGTATTACTGTTCTGAGCTTTTGGAAAGAGAAATATGCTGGGGAGAAGGAAGGACGAAAGGACGATATATTCACCTTTTGATTTGTATTGCTTTAGAACCACACTGCTGCTATACATCTTAGCATTCCACTAGCACTTAATGTGGCTTAAGATCCATGGAAACTCAGTTTCAGTTTGCTAGTGGCAAATTCAAGTTTCTAATTATATATTAGATAATAATGGTGAAGGCCTGAAGGATCTGATAAGTATCTAAAACTTTATGGGGCCTGAATCAAGGGCAGATATCATCACACAAATCCCACAACTATTTAGTAAAATTCAGCAAAAGGAAAGTCTCTTGAATGTCAGTAACAAGACATTCCAATGTAGAGAAGGGTTACAGTGGGTTTCTACAGTTGTACAGCTGGTTCCCCTAACTGCTTTCTGGTGCTAGGGTGAGACCATTGTCTCTACCTATTATTTTGCTGACAATAGAGTATGCTTATGTATTTTCAAATACAGTAATTATGATACTAGAGAATCTGGTTCTATTTATTGTGTTTTACAGACATTCCTTAGCATTAGGCTGGGGTATACACTCAAAGAACTGTTATTTTTTTATTACTGTATACCAGAATTCACTGTTCCTAAATTTAGCACTTTCACATGGGAAATAAAGATGACAATGCCCTGTGCCTCACCCCTGTGATTACAGCACATTTCTATGATGCAATTAAATTGTCTGAAGAATATATCCAGTCTGCATGCTTTCATAGGTTCTATGAACTGATCTTGCAGTTTCTTAGCTGGGGTGGTTGCTTGAGCAGGAGCGGGGGGAGGGGGGTGGGGTTCTGAGCTGACCCCCCCCAGTCCACCAGAGCTGTCTTTTGGGGTCTTGTTGGTGGGGTGGTGGTAGGGGGATCTTTGTATAGGGTAGGGATGTCCGGTGGAGCATGGGGAAGTGCTGGGGGGAGGGGCAGGTGTCAAAGGGCTGTGCAGGTCTGGATGCACAACCGATGCTTTGGGTTTCCCCTGCCTGCTCTGCACATGTGTGAGAGGTGCTCTCACAGCAATTCATCGGCAGGATCGGACGAAGATTACGATGAACCTTCGCTGAAATCATTTGAATGCAAACGTATTTGAGCATCAATCGCTCTTTTGGAATCGGCCAAAAATTGGGTTTCAAGTTTCTTTAATAAGACATTAACTATTTTTTCTGCAGCCCTCACAGTTAAAGTTTAACATCTTTCCTTTCTCAAAACTGACACATTCCAATCACTATATTGAAAATAAAATAAATTTTTCCT
This sequence comes from Geotrypetes seraphini, assembly GCF_902459505.1. Taxonomy (NCBI): domain Eukaryota; kingdom Metazoa; phylum Chordata; class Amphibia; order Gymnophiona; family Dermophiidae; genus Geotrypetes; species Geotrypetes seraphini. The sequence goes on along the minus strand of NC_047086.1, from coordinate 354,364,794 downwards.
ACCTTTGTTGTCTGGTGACTTTATTTTTCTGTGCTTTAACTATGTTTCCTGGGCCTTCTTGTCCATTGACTGTTTTTCTCTCCGTCTTCACTTTCTGCCTTGCATCCATCTTTGGCATTAACTTAACATTCAATTTTTCTGCTTTCTTCTCAAAATCTACTTTTCCTCGTCTTCCCTTCATATCTCTCTCTCCTTCCCGCCCTATTTCCATGGTCCGACATCTCTCTCTTTCCCTCCTTGTGTAACATTTTTCTTTCCCTTCCTTCTTTCTGGCTCCCCTCCCAGTCCAACATTTCTCCCTCCTTTCCACCAGTCCAACATTTCTTTCTCTCTTCCTCCTGCACGCTTCTCCTCTGGTCCTCTTTCCCTCCCCAACCAACATCTATCTCTTTCTTCCTCCCTCCCTGAGTCCTACTTTTCACTCTCTGCCCTCTCCCCCAGTGTAACATTTCTCCTTCCCTCCTTACCCTTCTTGCCCTCTCCATGAGACCAACACTTTCTGCCTCTTGCACGCTTTCTCTCTCTGTCCTTGCCCCTTCCCTCGAGTGGCATCCCTCCATCCCACTCCCAACCCAACATGCTGTATCCTCATGCACCATCACACCCTCCCCTCCAGTATGTAGCACCTTTCCTTTCCCTCCCTTTCTGCCAGGTCCAACAGCACCTTTTCTCCCTTCCTTTTACCTCCCCCTGTCCAGCAGTAACTCTCCTCCCTTCCATTTCCCTCCCCCCTGTTCAGCAGCACCTCTCCCTATGTCTAGCAGTACCCCTTCTCCTTTCCCTCTCCAGCAATACCCTTCTCTTCTCTAGCCTAGCGGCAGCTCACTGTGTGATTTTAACTTAGCCACACAGCTGCCACTAGCAGTAGTTTGCATGCAGTTTCATCAAGCAGCCTCACGGCCTTTACTAGGCTAGCCCGCCTTGCATCATTGAAGTGGGCCGGCCTAGCAAAGGCCCCAAGGCTGCCTGATGAAACCACGTGTAAACTACAACTAGCGGCAGCTGTGTGGCTGAGTTAAAATCACACAGCTGCCGCTGCTGGTCCGTGGGTGGAGAGAGAAGAATTCATATGTGTCCAGGGTTCCCGTCATCTTCTTCAAAAGGGGCTTGCCCTTAACACTCGCCCAGAATGAGGCCCACTCTCGCGCTCTCCTTCCCCACACAAAGAAACCACACGCCGGCACAGATGCCGCTCCACTGGAGTCTTCAATGGTGGCCACCACCACCGTCCCTCTTTCCCACCTCAGCATGTGCCAGAAGCAGAGCACCGATTGGCGACCCCGAAGCCTCTCTTCCTGCCTAATGTGCCGCAACATATCTGAGTTGTCACCTTGCTTAGGGCAACCGCAGGCCACAAAATAGTACCTGGGGGGGCCGTATGCAGCCCGCAAATTTGAGACAGCAGGGCTCGGTGCTTGGGCCGCTATTTAATATATTCATAAATGATCTAGAAATAGGGACAAAGTGCGAGATAATAAAATTTTCAGATGACACCAAACTATTTAGTGGAGCTCGGACTAAAGAGGACCGCGAAGGATTGCAAAGGGACTTGAACAAACTAGGGGAATGGGCGACGAGATGGCAGATGAAGTTCAATGTTGAGAAATGTAAAGTATTACATGTGGGAAGCAGAAAAGCACAGTTACTTACCGTAACAGGTGTTATCCAGGGACAGCAGGCAGATATTCCCACACATGGGTGACGTCAGCAACGGAGCCCCGCAGCGGACAGCCTCGAAAGCAAACTTGCTTGAAGATCTCGAACTTTCGAGTGCTGCATCGCGCATGCGCGCGTGCCTTCCCGCCCGAACTAGGGGGCGCATCTCCTGTGAGGATCCTCAGTTCAGATACCAAGCCAAGAAGCCAACCAGGGGAGGTGGGTGGGTTGTGGGAATATCTGCCTGCTGTCCCTGGATAACACCTGTTACGGTAAGTAACTGTGCCTTATCCCAGGACAAGCAGGCAGCATATTCCCACACATGGGTGACCTCCAAGCTAAGTAAAAAGGGAGGAGGGAAGTTGGCAATTTATGAGAAAAGATTTTGCAAAACAGATTGGCCAAAATGGCCATCCCTCCTGGATAAAGTATCCAGACAGTAATGAGAGGTGAAAGTATGAACCGAGGACCAAGTAGCAGCTTTGCAAATTTCCTCAATAGGAGTTGATCTGAGGAAAGCAACAGAAGCCGCCATAGCTCGAACTTTGTGGCCCGTCACTCGACCTTGTAGAGGAAGACCAGCCTGAGCATAGCAAAAAGAAATACAAGCAGCCATCCAGTTGGAGATGGTACGCTTCGAGACAGGACGGCCCAACCTATTTGGATCAAAAGAAAGGAAAAGTTGAGAAGTCCTGTGAGGTTGAGTACGTTGAAGATAAAACGCCAACGCACGTTTACAGTCCAAAGTATGTAGACGCCTCACCAGGGTGAGAATGCGGCTTAGGAAAAAATACTGGTAGCACAATAGATTGATTTAAATGAAAATCAGACACTACTTTAGATAAGAATTTTGGATGTGTACGTAGAACTACCTTATCATGGTGAAAAACTGTGAAAGGCGGATCCGAGACGAAAGCTTGCAACTCACTGACTCGACGAGCCGAAGTGAGGGCAATTAAGAAAACAACTTTCCAAGTAAGATATTTAAAATGAGACAAGTCAATTGGCTCAAACGGAGGTTTCATCAGTTGAGCCAGAACCACATTAAGATCCCAAACCACAGGAGGCGGTTTAACTGGAGGATGGAGATTGAAAAGTCCCTTCATAAAACGAGCAACCAGAGGATGTGCCGAGAGAGGTTTTCCATCCAGAGGTTGATGAAAAGCAGCAATGGCACTAAGATGAACTCTAATAGAGGTGGATTGAAGGTCAGACTGGGATAAATGAAGCAAATAATCCAGAACTGAATTCAGAGGGGAAGATTTCGGTTGAAGACTATGAGTGGAACACCAAGCCGAGAACCTGGTCCACTTATGACCATAACATTGACGAGTGGACGGTTTTCTGAACGCCAGAAAGACATCCTGAACAGACTGAGAAAATTGAGAAGGATCAGTCAAGTGGAAAGGAACCAAGCCGTCAAGTGAAGAGACTGTAGGTTGGGATGAAGTAAAGACCCCTGACTCTGAGTGAGCAGAGAAGGAAAAACTGGTAGAAGAAGAGGTTCCCTGATGCTGAGTTGAAGAAGAAGAGAGAACCAAGGTTGTCGGGGCCACCTGGGAGCTATGAGAATCATTGTGGCATGGTCCGACTTCAATTTGACCAGAGTTCTGAGAATTAGAGGGAATGGAGGGAATGCATAAAGAAACTGACCCCTCCAATCCAGAAGAAAGCATCCACCTCTAGACGAAGAGGCGAGAAAATGCGGGAACAAAACAGAGGAAGTTTGAAGTCGTTGGGTGATGCAAAGAGATCCACCCGAGGAGTTCCCCATCGAGCAAATACTCAACGAAGTGTAGGGGAGTTGAGCGTCCATTCGTGAGGTAGAAGCAGACGACTCAATTTGTCTGCAAGGCAATTCTGTTGACCCTGAATATATACCACCCTGAGAAGGATGTTGTGAGAAATCGCCCAATGCCAGAACCTCAGAGCTTCCTGACAAAGGGAGTGAGAGCCCGTCCCACCCTGTTTGTTGACATAATACATCGCTACTTGATTGTCCGTCCGAACAAGGACTACTTGGTCTTGAAGGAGGTGAAGAAAAGCTTTGAGAGCAAGAAAGATCGCTCTGAGTTCCAACAGATTGATGTGACAACGACGATCTGTGGCGGTCCACAACCCTTGCGTACGGAGACCATCTATGTGGGCTCCCCATGCGTATTCGGACGAATCTGTTGTGAGTACTTTCTGATGAGGAAGGTGGTGAAACTGCAAACCTCTGGAAAGATTGGAAGAGAGCATCCACCAGTGGAGAGACTTCTTTAATAAAGGCGTCACCGCTATGTGACGAGAAGGCGGATCTAGGCCCTGCTGCCACTGAGACGCCAGAGTCCACTGAGGGACGCAAAGGTGGAGTCTTGCAAAGGGAGTCACATGTACCGTAGATGCCATATGCCCGAGGAGGACCATCATTTGACGAGCCGTGAGCGTTGACATGGAAATTACGCGATGACAAAGGTGTAGTAGGGTTTCTTGACGATTGAGAGGAAGGAAAGCTCTCATGTGAACCGAGTCCAATACTGCACCAATAAATTGGATCGATTGAGTTGGAACTAGCTGAGATTTTGGAAAGTTTATATGAAACCCCAGACTTTGAAGAAAAGAAATAGTCTGAAGGGTCGCTTGAGTAACCCCTGGAAGAGAAGGGGCTTTGATAAGCCAATCGTCGAGGTAAGGAAAAACCTGAAGCCCTCGAGCACGAAGGGCTGCAGCTACCACGACTAGACACTTGGTAAAGACCCTGGGGGAGGTCGCCAAGCCAAACGGAAGAACCCTGTATTGAAGATGAAGGTTCCCCACCTTGAACCGGAGATATTTGCGGAATTTCGGATGAACAGGAATGTGAGTATAAGCCTCTTTGAGGTCCAGTGAGCACATCCAATCTCCTTGATCCATGAGAGAATACAAAACTGGAAGAGAGAGCATGCGAAACTTCTCTTTGACTAGAAATTTGTTGAGAGCACGGAGATCCAGAATAGGTCGCAAATCCCCCGTCTTTTTGGGAACTAGGAAGTATCTGGAGTAAAACCCTAGATTGTGCTCGGAAGGAGGAATCTCCTCCACAGCTCGAAGGCGAAGAAGTGCCTGAGCCTCCCGAAGAAGAAGGGGGAGTTGCGAGAGACTGGAAAGACACTCTCCTGGAGGATGATCTGGAGGCACCTGAAGGAGTCATAGAGAGTATCCCTCGCGGATGACCGTGAGGACCCAGAGGTCCGATGTAATGGTTTCCTAGACAGATATAAAAAGGGAAATGCGGCCTCCGATGGGCAGGGAGGAGTTCGGATGCAAGGCGATTGGAATGCTCACCACTGGACCGTCAAAAAGACGGAGTGGGTTTGGTCGCAGCAGGCGTCTGGGGCTTCTGAGGATGCTGTTGTTGAGGCCTTCTAGGTGGAGGCCTAGAGAAAGCTGGCGTGGACTTCATAGGGTATCTACGAGCCGGAGGTTTGTAAGCCCTAGATGTGGAAGGTTTTGGTTTAGGGCGTATAAGAGAGGCGAAAGAACGTTCATGTTCCGAGAGCCTTTTAGTAGCCGCCTCAATCGAGTCATCAAAAAGCTCAGAGCCCTGGCACGGTAGGTTTGCTAACCGATCTTGTAAATTGGGATCCATGTCCACTATTCTGAGCCAGGCCAGACGTCGCATGTTCACTGCGAACGCCGATACCCGAGAAGAAAGTTCAAATGCATCATAAGATGCCTGCAACATGAAGAGACACAATTGTGAGAGAGATTGAATAATTTGTTTATACTCAGTAAGGCGTTCTCTGGGCCAGTCTGGGCAAAAGGATGACAACTGCTTCAAAAAATAATTAAAATATGAAATGAAGACAGTTATAATTTAGAATTCGGTTAGTCATCATCGAATTTTGATAAAGTCTTCGCCCAAATTTATCCATGGTGCGACCTTCACGCCCTGGTGGAACTGTAGCAGACACTTTAGAAGGATGAGCTTTCTTCAGGGATGATTCCACTACTAAAGATTGGTGAGAAAGTTGTGATTTCTCAAACCCCTTGCAAGGCACAGTACGATAACGAGACTCCAACTTAGATGGGATCGCTGTCACAGAATATGGAGTTTCCATATTCCGCAGAAAAGTCTGCTTTAACACAGGTGTCATGGGCAGACGCAAAGTTTCTTTGGGAGGATGGGAAAGTTCCATATCTGCCAAATACTCAGGTGTGTACTTCGAATCTGAATGTAAGTCGATGTTAAGAGCTTGGCCCATGTCGAAGACAAACTTTGCAAAGGAGGAAGACTTCGATGTAGAGGCTTCTTGAGGAGAGGCAGAGCGAGAGCGAAGCACCACTGAAAAAGATGGGGAGGCCTCGCGGGAATACTGGGAAACTGGCTCCGAACCGAGACATAAGGTAACAGAGGATGCTGCACTACCAGTTAGAGGCGGTGTGGTAGAATGTTTCCGCTTAAGACTCCAAGACGGAGAAGTGCGCGGAGTACGAGGTTTCGCTAAAGGAGACAGCTCCCGAGGCAAAAGCCTCGAAGGTGGGATCCTCGACCTAGAATGCTTCGATGAAACAGAGGAGGCAACAGTACTTCAAGAGCGAGGCACGTGCTTCGAAGAATCTGAAGGCCTCAAGCTCCTCGAGGAAAGGACCTTCGAAGACTTAGAGCGGTGCTTCGATCGAGGTAAAGACCGCTTAGAGGCTCGGTCAGGCGAAGAGTCCGAGGAAGAGACTCGAGATCGAGACCTGCGGCGAGGTGACCGCCGACGAGGCAGAGACTGTTGCTCAGGCTGGACCTGTGAAGACAAGGTCGAGGTCGGGACCAATTGTGCCACTATTGAGGAAATTTGCGTGGTCAAAATTGACTTGAGCATGTCCTCAAACATAGGGACAGAGACCAAGGGACTCGGAGTCACGGGAGGCCTCGTGCGTTCCATTGAGGGCGACCTCGGAGGAGAGTATTACCTCGATTTGGAAGCACGTTTGGAGGACGGTCTCGAAGACGGAGTCGAACCTGGAGCCCCAGGTTGCGAGGTACTAGACTCCGTTGGCTTCTTAGGATTGGTACCTGAAAAGGAAGCAGGAGACTTACCCCCCAGTCCAGGCTTCAAGGACACCGAGGAGGCCTTCGAGGCCGAGGCCTGCAGAGTAGGCGAAGTCGAAGTCTTCGTACTCGAGGCTTGTCCCGAAGTGGAGGGTTTTACAGATGCCTCGGCCGAGGCTACCGCTTTTTCTGGCTCCATTCGAGGGAAAAGCTCGAAGAACCTGTCGCAGCGGCGCTTAAAGGCACGAGGTTGAAGAGTGAGGCAGCGAAGGCAGTCTTCGGGACGATGAGTCGTCCCCAAGCAGAGCATACACCGACTATGGGGGTCAGTTATGGAAATAGTCCTGCCACACTGATAACACCGTTTGAACCCGGTAACAGGCCGGGACATAGAAAGGACAAAGTCCGTGTCGAGAACGAGGGAGAGAGGCCTAGGCCTCAATCTCCCAACCCTACGCAAATAAACAAAAACTAAAAAGTTTTACTTTTTTTTTTATTTATTTAGAAACAAAAAGAAACACAGCGACCGAACAGAAATAAAAACTACTCAGCCGCGGTGAAGAGAAGGCACAACGCTGCGGGAACTAAGTAGACAAGTCTTCTCAGCTCCGCGGAAAACGTTGAACCGAGGATCCTCACAAGAGATGCGCCCCCTAGCTCGGGCGGGAAGGCACGCGCGCATGCGCGATGCAGCACTCGAAAGTTCGAGATCTTCAAGCAAGTTTGCTTTCGAGGCTGTCCGCTGCGGGGCTCCGTTGCTGACGTCACCCATGTGTGGGAATATCTGCCTGCTTGTCCTGGGATAACCCGAGGTACAACTATACGATGGGAGGGATGTTATTGAATAAGAGTACACAAAAAGAATCCAACAAAGACTGAACAAAAGGACGAGCAGAAAACAAAACAAAAACTGCAGCTAATGTACAAGATGCAGGCACTGTTTATTACAACATTAGTGGTATGAAACCTTATTACCAACCAAGGGACCCGACACGGTCCGTGTTTCGAACAACACGCCTTCCTCAGGGGTCCTAGTGAACATAAATAATGATACAGGTATATGATTCTGACATAATATATTGTAAGTGATAATGGTGATGGTGTGATAAGAGTGAGTGAAGTTATAAAATGATATGATCCCAAATATAAATAATAATCCCAAACATGTGTGAAAAGTAATATAATAATAAAAGATAAACCAAAATATGTGGAAAGGTTGGTGTGAGGGGCCAATGACATAGTCATGTGTCATAATTACAGTAAACATATTGGATTTCGTAAAGAGGAGAAGTTAAGAAGAGAAATTTGTAGAAACCTTAATGGAGTGTGAATAGAGAAAAGGAAAATGACAGTGAAAAGTGATTAAAAAGACTTGGGGGTAATGGTGGACATGACAATGAAGCCGACGGCACAGTGCGCAGCAGCCGCTAAGAGAGCGAATAGAATGCTAGGTATAATCAAGAAGGGTATTACAACCAGAACGAAAGAAATTATCCTGCTGTTGTATCAGGCGATGGTGCATTCGCATCTGGAGTACTGCGTCCAATATTGGTCGCCGTACCTTAAGAAGGATATGGCGTTACTCGAAAGGGTTCAAAGGAGAGCGACATGTCTGATAAAAGGGATGGAAAACCTTTTATACGCTGAGAGATTGGAGAAACTGGGTCTCTTTTCCCTGGAGAAGAGGGGATATGATAGAGACTTACAAGATCATGAAGGGCATAGAGAGAGTAAAGAGGGACAGATTCTTCGAACTTTCAAAAAATAAAATAACAAGAGGGCATTCGGAAAAGTTGAAAGGGGACAGATTCAAAACGTGTGGTGGACACCTGGAATGTGCTTCCAGAGGACGTAATAGGGCAGAGTACGGTACTGGGTTTAAGAAAGGATTGGACAATTTCCTACTGGAAAAGGGGATAGAGGGGTATAGATAGAGGATTACTGTACAGGTCCTGGACCTGTTGGGCCGCCGCATGAGCGGACTGCTGGACATAATGGACCTCAGGTCTGACCCAGCAGAGGCATTGCTTATGTTCTTATGTTATGATTACGGTAAATGATTTGTGCATATATATATATATATATTGGACAACTCAGAAACAATCTAATTCTGTATGCAACACCATGTCTAGGCTTTTTTAATCATAACTCCTGGACTATAGTTCATATATCATAACTCCTGGACTATAGTTCATATATTGTAGCTCAAGTACTGTACCATCATTACTGGAGTTAATGTTCATATTTCCATTATAGCTGCTCATGTAAACTGCTCTGAATTGGACTTCATAGTAATTAGTAGCGGTATAGAAGCTTTAAATAAACAATTATCTTTTTAACGGCAGAACTGGCTCTGCATGGCCATTATCCACCATGTACTGTATGAATGTTATAAAGTTGTTTTGTCTTTGGGGCTAAATTCTCAAAATGTCACAGTAAAAAACGATGGACCACAGTTGCGGCTGTTATTGTAATGATTTCAAAAAGGCGAGTCATTTTAAAAAAACTGCACATGTAAATGAGGCTGGCAGAGAGTAGGGAAGATTTGCTAAATTTACATGAGATGAGTTGCTGGTGATAGTGATCGGCACATGTGCAGAATACATCACAAAAGAGGCGTAAATGTGCGCTTATGCTGGGAAAAGCAATGCTTTAAGTGGTGTGTCAATCACAGGCATGCCAGAGCTACTGTATGAAGGGAAAGGGAGGGGAGATGCAATGTCAGCCTTTTCTCCCCCCAAAACTGCTATAATTCAAGTAAATCTTGTGATTTGTTTTTAATGTCAGATTTTATCATGAACCACAGCCAGAAACACATAAGACAAGGCTATAATACACGCACATACTCAAGAAGCGTCCTTTTATCCACCCCTATAAAACAAAAAGACTATAAATTTATCTGAATTATGTCGGGAGTTTTTCCCCATGAGCCAGTCAAAACACATGTCAGAGATGCGCTTTTCACAATACCAACACCCCCAGACCAGTCACTGACTTTTGGTCACCAAAAGCAGACACTGCCCTTGGAGAATCGCTCAGCGATAAAGAATCCACCAAAGTGCTCGTTTAAATATTGAATGCATTTGCATGGCAGAATTGAAGACTGCTAGGAAGCTTGGAAAAGATGGTAAGATATTTTGATAATCCACCGATAAAATACATGCACGCTAAACCGGCTGGAACCAGTTTAGTGACCGCGTTAAAGGCAAACCTTAAGTTTTGATAATTTGGCCCTGGTTTCCTTCAGTCTTCTTCAGTGAAGTATGTCAAGACAGCACTTGCTCTCTTGTTAGTAGGGAGTTGCAATCTGGGTGTCCAAAATGGTAGAGGAGCTACCTGTTTGCCTCATCTTTGGAGAATTCCTTATCCATGATTCAAGAACTCTTGGTCCTCTATTGAAAGTCGGTTTGCCATTATCCTTGGTGACTTAGTGATTAACAGCCATCGGCTGCTGGGCCAGCAAAGAAATCATTCAGGTAATGAACAATATTCCTGTTCCCTGAAGCCTTCTCCACCGTCCAATAGAGAAAGGTGCTGAAACACTCAAGGTAAGAGCATGACACAGAGCAAACGATCAGCCTGCATTTGTCAATGGATACAAACCTTGCTCAGACGGCCTTTTCCTGCAAGACCTCAGCGAAATCATTGTCGCCCCGATCCCAAAAGGCCCCAAAGGAGCAACAGATCAACCATCCAACTACAGACCCATAGCCTCAATACCACTTTATGTCAAGCTAATGGAAGGACTCGTAGCTAAACTCCTTGCCAACTACCTAGAAAACCACAACTTACTCCACACTACACAGTCTGGATTCAGAACCAATTACAGCACAGAGACACTACTGGGATCCCTCCTGGACACAGCTAGACAACACCTCAGCACAGGTAGAAAAATGCTGATTATACAACTAGATCTCACCACAGCTGTTGACCTGGTAGACCATGATATCCTACTACAAATACTAGATTCAATAGGAATCACAGGTAAGGTACACACATGGTTTCAAGAATTCCTACAACCCAGGATTTACAGAGTAAAGTCAAACAAAGAAAAATCAACCTCTGTGGCGTACCCCAAGGATCGCCTTTATCTCCCACATTCTTCAACCTCTACATTGCATCCCTCGGCACCTGCCTAGACCAGGGGTGTCAAAGTCCCTCCTCATGGGCCACAATCAGTCAGGTTTTCAGGATTTTCCCAATGAATATGCATGAAATCTATTAGCATACAATGAAAAAAGTGCATGCAAATAGATCTCATGCATATTTATTGGAGAAATCCTGAAAACCTGACTCGATTAAACCTGACTGGATTGTGGCCCTCGAGGATGGACTTTGACACCCCTGGCCTAGACAAATTAGGCCTAATCTCCTATAGCTATGCAGACGACATCACCATTCTCATTCCTTTTGATCAACCAGGGCCCTTCATGACACACACTACACAGAACACTAGAAACGGTAGCAACATGGATGAAAGAGCACAAACTGAAACTGAAGCCTGACGAAACAAAATTCAAAGAATGTTTGGATAAATACCTACAGGATAAGGGGATTGAGGGGTACAGATAGACATAGAGATAGGTACAGGAAAGGCAGGGACAGATAGACATAGAGATAGGTACGGGAAAGGCAGGGACACTTAGCAGGTCATGGACCTGATGGGCTGCTGCGGGTGCGGGCTGCTGGGTGCGATGGACCTCTGGTCTGACCCGGCGGAGGCAACTCTTATGTTCCGTTATCTTCTTTGAAAAAAACAAAACCCCAACCATAACAAACCTAGTAATAAACTCAATCACACACCCCATTCAACCCACTCTAAAACTTCTGGGAATGCTGATAGACAGAGGCTGTACCATGCAGCCACAAATCAACAAAACAATAGAGAAATCATTTGCAGTCATGAGAAACCTAAGGCAAGTTCAAAACTTGTTCAACAAAAAACAATTCCAGCTCTTGGTCCAGTCCCTAGTCCTGGGTCTTCTAGACTACTGCAACATCCTCTATCTCCCCTGCCCCGCAACCAATGCTAAAACAACCACAAATAATACAAAACACAGCTCTGAGACTTATCTACTCACTGAGGAAACACGACCACATCACAGCGGCTTACCTCGATTCACACTGGCTTCCAATACAAGCAAGAATACTATTCAAATTCTACTATTTAAAACCATAAACGGAGACTGCCCAGCCTACTTGAACAACCGACTAATCCAAACAACCACAACCAGACATAGGAGAACCCACACTCCATTCACGCACCCTCCAATCAAAAACGTCAAATGAAACAAAATGTACGATGCCCTCCTGGTCACTCAGGCAGCAAAACTTGACTACCAATTCTCCAATTTACTGATCACGACTCCAGACTACAAAGCCTTCAGAAAATAAATAAAAACCCTGCTATTCAAGAAATCCTTAAAGACAAACTAACACAGCAAGAATCATCTCAATCCCCAATAGCAACCCCGCTCCACTCCATAACTCCTTATGTATTCCTAAATGTCCAAATAACTTCTTATGTAATCCGCCTTGAACCGCAAGGTAATGGCAGAATAGAAATCACTAATGTAATGTAATGTAAAATAGAAATGGCCTCAGAAATGGAAGCCAAGATTGGGAAATTATCAGGATGTACTGGTAGCAGTTGAAAGGAAGACTCGGCTATTAGGGCACCTTGATCACAACATTTGACCAGTCTCACTGCCTGGTCAAAGGATGCATACTGGAATGAACAGGCCTCAGGTGACAAATCATCATTCATAGAACCCCCAACCGAATAGGACAAGTTGTGTATTAGCATGAATATACCTTGCTCTTTCTTTGCATTATGGCCAATGGAAATATCATTTTCAGGAAAAGTTTGTGCATGAAAGGCCCCCAACCCAACTCAACTCAATTTCCTTATCAAGTTTAGCCTGAAATTTTGATGCTAAATGCAATATTGATGCAGAATTTCTAGTATACCCTGTCTCCACAGGACATGCATAAAGAATCTGGAAACCAATAGAGAAACCTTCCAAAAACACCCGAGTGTCCTTTTCTGGAGATATTTTAACAACTACGGCTTCATTCTACCAATTTGCACTGGAGGAGCTTTGTGGCAAATTCTATTGATATTATTGAGAGGGGGACCTTGTCTGAGATCTTTATTGGGCACTTAGCAACTGAGTGGGCTGAACCATATAGGAAGCAAGCTTGTTTGTATCTATATGCATAGTGCAAGTGATTCTGTTGAAGTACAAACAGAAACCTTCTTGTGCGAGGCCCTTCCTGTTCCCCCAGGGGCAGCCTGGGGGAACAGCCTTGAACAATTTGTGAGCCAGTGATATAAATGGGTTATAACTCTGTGCAGTAAACTGTTGGATGCCCTCAAAATTAGGCGTCATAGATAGAGAATGACACAGCAGTTTCTTAGATTGGGACTTGTAAACCACCTTTTTGTAGTTTTTACAACCACATTCTGAAAGCAGTTCACATACAGGTACCGGTGGGCTCACAATCTAATGTACCTGGGGCAGTGGAGGATTAAGTGACTTGTCCAGGGTCACAAGGATCAGGGTGGGGTTTGAACTCAACAACCTCAGGATGCTGAGGCCGTAGCTCTAACCACTATGCCACGATTGCTCTTCCTCTGACAGCAGCAATCTGCTTCCTCCTAGTTTGCTTTTGGGGAGAATTCTTGCTAAGGGCTGTGCTGCTACAGGCATTAGGTCTTGCTGCTTTCTTCTGCCCCTTCTTGAGAAAATACAATTAACATCTGCCTGCTCGGTGTTAACCAAGGACGGCACTTACAGGACTTACACTGTAACCAGCCATAGAGATCCCTGAAATCCCCTCCTCCTTCAGCAGGGCATCGCCGTACTCATCTCCTTTCCCTGCTCTGCACCACGATCTGACTCCATGACTGAAACCCGATACATAAACGGGCTGGAAGCTAGGAATGCAATCCGGACGAGGCAGTAAGCAAACTAGATGTTCCTGCACAGTAAAACAGTTAGCTTTTGCGGGAGGGCTCAAATGCGAAAGGGTGTTCCGATGAATTAACTTGCGCTCGGCAGCATAATGGTGAAGCCCCTTTAAGGCAGGAGCACTCTGAAATGGCCCGCCCTTCCCAGCAGTGCTGGCTGAAACAGTATCAGTGCCCGTATGAAAGCAAGAGGTCCCGATTAAGGCAGAATGGCAAGAAATATAAAATGCAGGAGCAGAAAAGCGGTGTCGCAGGTTTAAAAATACAGGACTTAACGTTTGCAGTGCTGAACAGTCTTGAGCTGCTGGGGCTACCGAGGATTCCCTTGTTCAGCGCCTAGCCGGCAGCAAATGCACTATGATTTGTTTCACAATCTCCGGCTTTTACTCTCTCACCCTCCTCCCCCTGTTTCAAGTCGCAGTCAGCACCTCCCAAAGGTAAGAGGCCTGTTGTAGGCAGTGGGAGGTAGGGACGAGGTAGGACTGCTCTTGCTCACCGCCCAGCAAAGATGGCCTCCCCCCCCCCGGAACTCACTGCAGTTTTTAAAACTCCCGCTTTCGAGGACCTCCCCCCTAGCAGGATGTCTGGCTGTGGCAGGAAGACTTGCACCGCCCCAGCCGCACATCCGATGCTGCCCATGGCTGCTGGGCGCAGGAGCTGTGGGTGTAGGGCACCATGTTAAGCGTGGCTGCACGCGCCTGGGCACTCTGCCTCTTGTGTGCTTCTTTCGACTGCCCAATCTAAAGTCCAGGGTAGGGGAGGACTCTTTTCGGGAGAGGGGTGGTCAGCGTCAGACCTATTTATAATTTTTGCCCTTTAGGTTATTACTTTGATAACAAACGTGCAGTGTCGTGAGTCCTGCGATAAAGTGAATCCGCCCCATTCACTAGCCTCATCCGCGCATTACCCACTGACCAGAGCGTGGTCTGTTCCCGCCTTTTTTTTCTTCTCTCTTTCCTATTTGAAGCGGCAAAGCGCGAGGCCAGGTGCGGCGGTTGTATTTCAGACAAGGCCGAAATGACTTGATTTCGTAAAACTGAAAATACCTCCAGGACTGGCGTGGGAAGCCTTCTGTTGTTTAGATGGTGTGTGAAGCTGCCAAGAGTCCCTAGGCTCTCTGAAACACGATGCCGAGAGGCCCAAAGGTGGTAAAGGGTTCACCTTCTCCCAGCGGGGCGGTGAACAGAGTGAGATCAGCTGCGCTTGTTGCTGTGTACTAACTATACACACCGACGAACAAGCCAGCCGGCACGTGCTAATCCTGAGACATTATAATCACCTGCCACCACCCCCCTCCTCCCCCGCCCAGCAAGTTTCCTATAAGATCTGAGGTGTAAGATCATGCTCCCAATCATTCAGAGCCAAGGCCACGATTTAAATAACTATGTAAATAATAAAAAAAAGGAAGACCTTGCAAAATAATTGCTTTATATAGCTTTGCAGGGGTATAGGATGCAGATTTTTGAGCCTCTTAATTTCAGTTCTCACAAATAACCACGAAGAGAGGGGGGGGGGTAGCTCCTGGTCCCATGAATGTTTAATATGCAACAATACTTCTGTTTCTGAGATTAATTTCTGCCGGGTGAGGCTGATTGATAGCCGGACTGTGCTTTCCTAAGAGCTTTTCCTTCCTCGGCGAGCCCGCAGCCGAGCTGCATTCCATTTAAGCAGTAAATGTTTAAAAAAAAAAGAAGCGGTAACCATGGCTTCAGCCACCGCTAACTGCCGAGTGCAATGGCTTGTTGTAAACAATACAAATGAGCCGGGCTAGCAGAGGCAACCAGACATGAAATGATTTTAATAGGAATTACGGTAAAAGGCACGTGATGCGCTCTGCTCCTGCCTTTAAAGGGGACGCGGCCTGCCCTGCTTCTCTCTCCGCCGGTAATTTTGGACCCATTTAGGAGATCGATAGCAAACAACAATAGCAGCGTTGTGACAGAGAGAGAGTCAAAATCTGGAGTGGGGGATAGGGAAGAAAACTTAGTTTTACTGATGAATTTTTACTCTCTAGCTCAGTCAAGGTTGCTAATTTCCAGTTCTGGGTTCGCTCCCCTCTGCGGAGTGCATGGATTTGTAGTTCTGGGTTTCATAAATCCTTGTATAGGGCAAAACAATTGCCGGGGGGGGGGGAGGAGGAGGAGGAGGAGGGAGATATCCCAAAGTTTTACTGTCCCTAAGACAGATTGAAAAACCTTACTCTTTGACCTTCATGTGTCCAAGGTCTACGGTAAATCTAGAAACATGTAAGTCACTACTGCTTTGCAAATAAGAAAAGACAGCATAAATTGATATTTTTCACTGGTGTCTTTGAAAAGAAGAGTAGAAGAGTAGAGGCAGTTTTGACAATATTTAAAGGGTGTTGCCTAGATAAATTATCTGGGTTGGAAATTGCCCTCCACTCAGTGGCTAAAAGTATGCACCTAACATTTCACAACACAGGTTGGTGTAGGTACTGTTGGTCTAAGAGGGCAGAGGTAGGCAAAAATAGCACCAGGTATGCTCAGGCATTTGGCTGCTTTAATCCAAGGCTTTTCTTTTGTGAAAGCAGAGCAGCCATCATTAGTGCTGTGGTACTTGGGCTCTAATGAGATAGAGAAAAGGGCTCAAAGAGTGTGAAAGTGACACACTCCTAATGAGTGAGACTTGGCATCTTTACAAAACAAGGATGCGATTAAGATTTTGATTAACATGAAGTAGTGACTTCCCTACTCCTTAATGAGTTGTATTGATCTGTAGCATGGACAAAGTTATGTACTTGTGTTAGCTTAATTTAATGCGCAGAAAATACTAAGTCTGTGATTTCAGCAAGAAAGTGTGATTGTGAAAAGAGAGAGGCCGAGGAGGAGAGGAGATGAAAGGGGACAGTCATTCCAGTTTGGTCAACATGTTTGAAATGGGTGTAAATATTATGATATTTAGGGGCCCTTCTACTAAAGCCACAGCAAAAGTGGCCTTGGAATGCTCTTAACATAGGCCTGTGCTGTGTGCCAAGGTCACTTTTGTCATGCCTGGAAATAGGCTGATTTTTCCCATTTTCCTAATTAATGGCTGTGTGCTAATTTCACCATTAACATGCAGCAATAAAAAAAAAATGTATGGACCCCTACCGCCACCTATTTTTTAGGTGGTAAGGGCCCCGTGCTAATTGATTAACACTGTCATGCCCACTCTCCACCCTCCTAATATGCCCCCTTCCCAGAAAATTAAAAATATTTTTTAATGTGCAGTGTGTATTCACAAATTGGCCATTTTACCACAGGACACCAATGCACATCCCATAGCAAGCCTTTTTAATGTGCAGTAAGTACGTGCTAGTGCTTACCACAGTTTTAGTAAAAGGACCTCTTAATGATGCAAGTTTAGGACATGATTTTTGAAGAGTTCCCTGCTTTTTGCAGCAATAAAAAGCATATTAGCATATATATGTTTCCATATGTATTGAATAAGTGTTAGAAAGGTGCTACTTATGTTTATACAATGCACAGCAACCAGAGATGTAAAGGAATTATAGCCTGGGCATGGACAGGACAGTCCTTCAAGGTATGCAAGCTTTCCGAATTTTATAACGGCTATAAGCATATCTTAGAAAACTTCCCTATCAGCTTTTATAACCTGCTTCAAATAAGACATAGCTTCCTGTTTGAACCTAAAATTTGGAGGAGCACTTGGTTGGGTGGGGATGAAATAATCCTGTGCAAAAAGTTAGTTATAGAGGGCAGGCTCTTTATCGCCCTGTGAATGTATAGATTACAGAATCCATTGAGTGTCCCCCTCTTTTATGAACACATACTGTGGGTTTTAGCAGCGGCAGTAACTGCTCCGACGCTCATAGGAATTGTATGAGCATCTGAGCAGTTACCGCTGCTGCAGACGCTAAAACCCGCACTATGTGTTCGTAAAAGAGAGGGTGTATGCGTAAGTGGCATTACTTGCATGCTTTAATTATCAAAGCCCAGGGGCTAAACCCCACACTGCAAGAACAGTGCAGAAAACTACATAACTAATGCTCAAAGCACATGACATTCAAATTTTATTCTTGGATAATTTATGCTATTAAATTGAAAGCAAGAGGAGCGTGTGGCTCTTGTGAGCATGCCCAGACAAAACTGGAAGTTTAAGTACACATCAGCGCAGTTCTTCTGTGCCTTTAAATATAAGCATTAAAAAAAAAAATTGTGCTTAAGTTTTTTAAAGGCTCATATTTAAGTGCAGAAAAATGGGCATCAATATGTGATGTCATTTTCGTTTTTGCTGGAACCCGCACCCGTTGTTTCTCACTATCAATGCTTAGAAGCTACATAAGCTTCCATCCACTTCCAAAAGGAGACAAAACTAGCAGTTTTTAGTGTGAGGAAACTATTAAGAAATTCTATCCCCAAACCCCTCTACAGTACTCCTGAGCTGATGGTAACTTTTCAGTGTTATACCATCATTTTGCTTTGGGCAATACAGAGCTGCTGTCTGAGAATTGTGAAGGAATACTAGCTGACCTCAATTGCATCCATTTAAATGAGTTTCAATACAATTTATGGCAATGTTTAGTGCACATTAACTCCTGTACACCAGCCCTTTGAGCATTCTGCACGCAAATAATGTGCTAACTGCTTCTTACCTATGACATTAGTTTTGAGCATTGGCTCCTTGGTTTGTTCTTCTGCTAAACCAATTTAATGCACAGTAATCCAGGAATTAATGTATGTTGTCAGCATGCATTAAAAAGTTTTCATACACATTAAAACAGTTTTATTGAAATGAATATGTGAATGAAGTGAGAAGGCTTAATGAGTTGAAAAGTTTTTCCTTGTGCATATCCCTAATGTATAGGTTTTAAAATCTTATCATGTACTTGCACATAGTTCTACGTATATATACAAACACACTGGTGATGCCGTTCTTTTATTTTGAATATGTGGTTTTTATTGGGGGTTTTTTAACTTTGGCTTCTCATGTTGCGTTGTTTCTTATTTTGGAAAGATGCCATGTTTGCTGAGCTTTTTATAGAATACTATGTAGTCAATATAGCCCATGGCAGGCAGCAAACTGTCTGGGCACTGGCCTTGGATATATGGGGCTATTTGAAACTGCACTGGCCAATGGAGCTCATGCAAGCCCCAGTCCTCCATAAGACATGGGCCCTGACTGAATATCGACTGGGACCCACTAACAGGAAAGAGGTGTCTCAGCCTCTTCGTTCCCCCAACCCTTTGCTCCAGTTTCAGGGCAGGATGCACAGAGCTCTGCCAACCTGGTTGAAAACACTGGGTTGGGGGGAAAATTTACATTTGCCATTCTATGCTCAGTACATATGGTCGTGGTGTGGTGTCAGGCAGGGAGCTGTGTTTCCACAGATGTTCCACTGGCGGATCTTGAACTTTGCCGGG
This sequence comes from Geotrypetes seraphini, assembly GCF_902459505.1. NCBI lineage: Eukaryota > Metazoa > Chordata > Amphibia > Gymnophiona > Dermophiidae > Geotrypetes > Geotrypetes seraphini. The sequence goes on along the minus strand of NC_047086.1, from coordinate 354,345,776 downwards.
GTTCTGCATGCGGAGTTTAGTCAGTGTCTGTGAAGGTAAGGAGGGGCACTTTTCCTAAAATTAGAGCACTTGACACAGAATGACCTGCATAATATTGTGCAGTAATATTCCATCATCACCACTGATGAACAGTAAGTTAGTGCATTACTAGATTATTTTGCCATTTCATATAATATTGGCATCTTGAGTCTGCATAGGTGTAGCAGGGATTCCAGTCGGCTTACAGAAAAGATAAAATAGCCAAATGTAGTGGATCAGGGTTTATGAAACTGGGTTGCACTATCTGAGGTGGCCCAACTGTGCTTTATGTTAAAGAATAAAAGTAAATGTTTATTTTACATCACACTCTCCCCCCCCCTTTTTACTAAACCGCGGTAAAGGTTATTAGCACAGGGAGTCGCGTGGAATGCTCCGCCCAGCTCCCAACGCTCATAGAATTCCTATGAGAGGCTAGAGTAGCGCAGAGCATTCAGCGCAGCTCCCTGTGCTAATAACCGCTATCACGGTTTAGTAAAAGGAGGGGACTGTGACCTAGGTCACATTGTATTCTGCGGTTTAACTGCTAAATGATCATACTATTTGCATTTCTAAAAGAAGAATATATTAGTACCCTGACCAAATTTTTTGGGGGAGAGAGAGAAGGGAGATTGGAAGATGTTGGATTCTGGTATCGTGAAAGATGTCAAATTTGAATTTGTGGTGAACCTCATCTGTCATTCTTTATTCTGGCCTGATTTTTAAGGTTTGCCTTCAGTATTTTTTGGTGACATTCAACAGAAAATTACGTCTGCTTTCACATAGCAGTTTAGCAGCATTGTCTTAAGTGTTGTTGCCTTGTAAGTGAATTATTTCATTCACATTTACAAGAATTAATGGATGAATTCTATTTGTGAGAGGAACTAGTCCTTGTGCATATAGATTTTGGCATGCTCCTTTTTCTTATAGCCCAGTCTTTTTGTTCATTAAAGTGTAAAAGGGTTACTTAAAACAATTTAAAGAGATAGCAAAAAATCACTGTGCCCGCGATCCTGCCTCCCAGGCTCTAGTGTCAGTTCACTAGTTGTCCGTAGTCAAACGTGTCTTCAAGAGCTTGATGCTAGCTTTCAAATCCTTGCACAACATGGTGCCAGGCTATGTGACGGCAAAGCTTCCTCCGTACATGCCAAACAGGTCCCTCTGCTCCCAGGACGAATACAGAACTCCCCCGATATTCACGAGGGTTCCGTTCTAGGAACCCCTGCAAATATTGAAAAACCGCAATTACAGTTTCTCGTCTGGGGAGGCAGGAGAGGGCAGCTGGAGCGCTGGCGAGTGAAGGAAATCACTCGCGGTATGCTTTGACCGCCTCTTCCTGTACTAAAGTCGGGCCTCACCAATCAGGAGCTGCTTTGACTTGCAACTTCTGATTGGTGAGGCCAGACTTTAGTACAGGAAGAGGCGATCGGAGCATACCGCGAGTGATTTCCTTCACTTGCTGGTGCTCTAGCAGTCCTGCTTCCCCTTTGCGGTCGGAAAATACCGCAAATGATCGGGACCGCGGACCTCAAAGCACCCCCCCCCGGTCAAGCCCTTCAACTGCAAACCACCAAATGGTGTTCCTATTCCCACTTCTTACCAAGCCACTAGAATCAGCTGCCCCCGCAGATCAGATATCTTGAAGGACTCCTCAACTTTAGGAAAGCAATAAAAACATTCCTCTTCACCTAACTCTCCCGCCTATGACCGATGGATTACAAAGAAAGTATATTGGTACTAGATCCCGGAATGTATCATGTTAGGATAAAATCTTCAACTGTAACTATGGCAAATTTAACCTGTAAACTGTATATTATGGGGCTCATAATCAAAATTTTAAAACGTCCAAAAACCAGCTTAAGTCAGCACTTGGATGTTTTAGTAGCAGGGACGTCCAACTGCCGATAATCAAAACCAGCTTCTGGACGTGCAGAGATCAAAGGGGCATGTTGGGAGGTGTGTTATGGGCAGGAATCAGGTGGGACATACCCCAGCTATAATCAATGGTTTCCTAGAGGGAACTTAGCTGCCAGCAGTTAGACCTGTTTGAATTGCGTCTAAGTTCCACAAAGGTGCCCAAACTGACAAGAGGACCACTGGAGGATTTAAGGCATGTCCACTCCTCTTACTCCCCCAGTGGTCACATCTCCCACCACCCAAAGAGTGAAACCACCCTCCCAACCCGTAGGCTTCCTATCAGCTGATTGTAGCAGAGGAATCTCCATTTGCTGAGCCAGTTTTGGGGATTCCTGGCGGCTCAGCTGATGGGGATTCCCCCTGCCAGGACCAGCTGATCTGTGGAGCCTTACATCCCTCCCCCAACATCCCCCACATCTCCCTGAAATTCCTGATACTCTCCTGCAATCCCTGACATCCCCCTGAAATCCCGGACCTCCTCTGACATCTCGACACTTCTCCCACATTCCCCCAATATTCCTAGCCCCCTCCCCGCACAACCCCAAATCCCTCCGTACCTTCATATGAGAAAATGTCAGGAGGGAAGCTCACTCCCTCCTGCCTTCAGGGCTGCATGCTGTAAATGACAGTGCTTCCCCCCTCCCATTACATACTGGGATGCAGCGGGAGGGGCCATAGGCTCTGATTGGCTCAAAATGTTTTATTGGATAATAGTGGCCACAGCATCTGTAATCTGAGTCCATGCCTCCCATATGACAGTACCTGTGTATTTAACTCATGATGGGTAACTCCAGTCTTTGATAGCTGTTGCTACAATAGATTTCCTTTTTAGCATAACCAGAACAGGTCACTATGCAGTATTCTTGTTGGAAACCATAGTCTCTTTGTGCACATTTATCTCATGAATATTAATTCTGAAGATATTACAAACCAGATCTCTTTGTGGAGCCCTGAGGACTAAGTTTGGCCATTTCTAATTAAATCCAAGATGTTCTGCATTATCACTTTAACACCATTAAAACTGACCATTTCACAAGACACATAAGGATTAAATTTGCAACATCACATCAGGCAGTACCGTACAGTAATCACTGAATATCGGCTTGGTCTTCTAACATACAAATAATGTAAAGGTAAAATGAAAGCAACACTGTCACTGATCCAGTTATGCAGACGAAACCTCCTCCCCTCTCTGCCCCCTGAATAAGACAGATCAGACTCCTGCACTTGAGTGATTGCTGATATTTAAGAACATTTTATCAATAAGCAAATTCAGCAGAATAAGAGGAGACATCTTAACATTTATCCATCAGAATATTGTATGTCCTAGCTATTGTCCCAGAATCCTGGTTTGCTGCTACCCATGAAAACGTATAAATCAGACCAGAGGCATCATACCATCAAATGCCTCCATTCCCTAACGGGCGAGATGTCTCATGCTGTGGTCCTTGTGGTTGCGAGTTCTCATGTGAGATAATTGGCCAAGACTATAATTAGAATCCAGAGTCAAAAGACTTAACCTTAGACTAAGGTAATTATCTCATCCAAGAAGCAGAAACGCAAGGGAAGAGACTTGCTAATATGAAAGAATAAAAACAGGACAAAACAATTCTTTATTTGATTATTAATAAAAATAAATATACAGTTACTGTTATTTTGCATGTTCTAGCAGATGTTTCAGCTACATGCTGCTTTAAGTCATTTCTGATTAAATTGGTGCTGATTATATTATATGTTCGTCTTTCCAGTTAAATGGGTTGTGTGGGGCTACCTGCTGATACTCAGTGATACTTAGACCAGTTAGTGCTGCTGAACACCAGCACTAACCTCTAAAGCCGTGGAGAGGCATAATAATTTTTTTTTTTAAAGTCTCAGTCCGCTTTTGGCCTAAGGCCTTAAACGTTGAAAGTAGAAGCAGGGAAAAAGTCCATTATCAAAAAAGCTGGATTCTGTAACCGGTGTCTGTCAAAAAAATACCGGTTACAGAATCCCCCCACCACCACAGCGGTCCGTGCAGGAGGGAGCCCAAGCACTCTTGTCCTGCGGCACCCCCACCCCTCTACCCGCCGATCACGATCGGACAGGAGGGAGCCCAAGCCCTCCTGCCCGGCGGCATCCCCACCCGTCGATCAAGATGTTATGTTAAAAATATATATTTGAAGTGGCATCTTTGGGGCTCAAAGTGGCAGTGCCATTTCCTTTATAACTTGTGCCTGTCATTCCAGATTGCACAGCGCATGCTCTGCGGACATCCCTCCCTGGCCTCCGCTGATCATGGATGGTGTGGATGATGTAGTGGATGCCCTTTATGATCTCATTTGCGTTCTTGGCAAAGTCTCTGCTTATACAGTGTCTATACGACAGATTCTTTGGATCCGTAATTGGGCAGGCAACGCCTTCTCCAAGGTCACTCTGAGCAGACTTCCTTTTAAGGGCCAGCTTCTCTTTGGTAAAAGCCTGGACAACCTTATGTCCAGTGTGAGCAGGTCTTGTCATCCAGCGGGCAGGGATTGTAGTAATTTTCATTCCTCCTGCAGGTTTTGTCAGGTTTTCGCAGGATCTTTGTCTCAGTTACTCCCAGGGCTACTGCCCTCGTTACAACAGTTCAAATTCCAGGTGGCCCCTGATTTCTAGCTCCCAAGCAATGGCTGCTCCTAAAAAGGCCCAATGACGCCAGGAGTGGTCAGAGTTTCTTTGTATTGGAAGTAGTCTGTCTCAGTTTTATCAGGAATGGTCTTGGGTTTCATCAGATCAGTGGGTGCTGGACATCATTCAGGAGGGGCACAAGATAGATTTCTTTTGCCTGCCTCCAGAGCTCTTTCTGGATTCTCTGGCAGGAGGCCAGAAAAGGAGGTCCGAGTCCGTACTACCGTGCAATGTCTATTGGACATTGCAACGATAGAACCTATTCCAGTGCAAGAATCGGGCTTAGGCAGATACTCCTTATACTTCATCGTGCCAAAGAAAGGCTCGGAAGACTGGAGACCCATTCTGGATCTAAAGTTGGTCAATCGCTTCTTGCGGATTCCCCATTTCTGGATGGAATCATGCACAAGGGAGAGTTTCTGGCGTCCTTGGATCTCATAGAGGCTTACCTCCATATTCCAATCTACACAGAGCATCAAAGGTTTTTGCATTTCCATGTTTTTGCATTTTCAGTTCACCACTCTACCCTTCGGCCTTGCGATGGTGCCCCGCACTTTCACCACGGTGCTGGTAGTTGTGGTGGCCTTTCTCCACCGGCAGGGGATCCCGGTTCATCCTTACCTGGATGACTGGTTGATTTGAGCTCCATCTTGGTCAGAGTGTGAAAGTGCAGTGGAGATGGTAGTGTCTTAGGTACAGGCTTTGGGGGGGTGGATTGTCAACTTCAAGAAGAGCATTTTGGCGCCCTCCCAGTCCTTGGAGTATTTGGGGCTTCTCTTCGCTACCAAGCATGGTCGGGTGTTTCTTCCCGAGGCAAGAAGACAGAAACTTCAACAGTAGATCGGAGCTCTTCTGGACTGCCCAGCTCCCACGGCTTGGCTGTATCTTCAGGTTCTGGGGTCCATGGCAGCCTCTTTGGAGGCGGTTCCCTGGGCCCGAGCACACATGCTCCTGTTACAGGAGTCCCTTCTCTCTTGGGGTCTCCACAGCATCATTTCCTTCAGATGCCGCTCCCCTGGACAGAGCCAGCTCGTAGCACCTGAGCTGGTGGCTTTAGGGAGATGCTCTCCATCAGAGCAGGCTTCTTCAGATATCAGAGTGGACCATCATGATGGATGCCAGCCTGCCGAGTTTGGGTGCCCACTGTGGGGACCAATCCATTTAAGGGCAGTGGACTTCTGGTTAGAAATGTTGGTCATCAGTCATCTGGAGCTTTGGGCAATTCGGCTGTCACTACTCGCTCTCCAGCCCCTTTTGGAAGGAAAAGCAGTTCAAATCTTCTCCGACAACACCATGGTGGTGGCATGCATAAGTCTTTTTTAAAACTTCTTTGTTCTGCCTTATAACCCTTCTATTTTGTTAAAAATAGGGATGGATTCCTCAGTTTCTATTGATTTCATGTGTGGATTGCGCTGGACTTCTAGTGGAGAAGCATCCATGTCCTGCGTGTGAGGTGTTGGGGCGAGAGCTTCAAGCTTCATCCCTCTTGAGGGCTGGGTAGTCGATGGTGGGTCTGAGAATTGGTCAAAATATCCCACCCAGTGCCATTTTTGCAACGGCACAAAACATGAGAACACAGAGTTTGGGAGCTCCTCGTCTGGGGGTCGTCGGGAGTCAGCCTTGAACCCAATGTGTGGCTTCGCCCAAGGATTCGTCCAGCTCATGTGGAAAACATATTCTCACGGACCCGGCTTATGCGATTCAGCCGGCGGGCATGTCATTAGCTTCAAAGCCAGTGCCTTCTTTGATTGAGGTTACTGCCCAGGTCCCCATTGCCCAGGACCCTGTATATCCAGATGGCCTTGGTTGGCATGCTGATATTTTGGAACTGTTTCTCTTTATAGAACAATTCAGGAAGATGCCTCGGGGAGCCCTGATCTGGTTGATGATTTTCATCTTTCTGACCATTTGTTTTTCCTGACTAACCAGTTCAGATGAGGTAGGCTTCTATTGCTCGATGGATCTGCATAGCCTTTTCATTGACTTACATCACCTACGACAGCCAGCTGCCGGTTTCTCTCAGAGCTCACTTGACATGAGGCGTTACTGCTTCGTAGGCAGAGTCTTGAGCGATACATTCGGCCGAAATTTGTAGAGTGGATACTTGGTAGTTTCTTCATACCTTTATATGGTTTTACAAAGTGGATGGGGTGGCTCGATCTGATGCCATTTGTGGGTCCTCGGTATTGCGGGCAGACTCTTCTGTTCCACCTTAGAAGTTGCCATTGCTTTGGTACATCACCTATCGTATGGACTCTGGAGGGGACGTAACAGAATGGAAGATTAAGTTCTTATCTTTGATAATCTTCTTTTTGTTAGTCCCCGATGGAGTCAATACGGCTTGCCCTCTATCTACTCTGTCTTTCTCTGTATCGCCTGCTTTTTTGCTGCCTTGAATGTTTCTCCTTTTAGCTCTCAGTATTTTCCAGCCAGCAGATAGGCCCTGTATGGAATCGTTCTCTTTATGTGAGTACCTGTCTTTACTGCTGGCTTTGTTCCAGCTAGTGCTTGTTGCACGCAGCAGGTTGATTCCATGTTACATCCTCTTTTTCATGTTGCCTGTTTATTAACTGTTTTCTTATATATTGCAGAGCAGAACAGAATATGGTTGAGTGGCGGGGAAGTTCCCCGTACTAGCTTTGTGCGTATGCTTTGTTCCAATGTTATTTGTTTGCTTTTGGACTAAACTGTAGGGATCTCTGTGTTCCTCAGCCAAGTGGGAGGAGCAGAGGAAAAAAGTATGTGGTTTTCTGCAAGATCTAGTTTGCGGGTTGATAAAACACCTATCGTATTGATTCCATTGGGGACTAGCAGAAAGAAGATTACCAAAGATAAGAGCCTAATCTTCCACTTTGTTGCCAGAGAATGAAGCTCTTCACTTTAAGGGGGGAAGTTATCAATATGGGCTACCGTTAAGATGTTATTTTATCACTAACTTGTGCTCTTTAATCAAAAGGTAACTGGGTTTTACAGTAAAATATCAAAGGATAGAATTAAGATTTGTTAACATCTTCCTTTAAATATCTAAGTTCTAAATAACCTTTTTACACATTTAAGTTGCTGAGTGGCCTCCATTGATGGTTTCAACATTGACAGCTGTAAAATGATTGCTCCCACTGCATGTAGCACATGTACAAGTATTAGAAAAGTCTCTGCATGGACAGATCCTTTTCAACAATACTGCTGAATTGAATGTGTCCCAACCTGGACATCTCATATTTGATTTCTACGTGCTGATAGTACTTTACATACAATAGCATTGAAAATTAAAAGTGAAAAAAAAAATACATTCAGGATAGTGCAGAGCATATTAAGTGCTCTTTGAGTTTTGACCTAATGTGTTTTCAAGACAAACTAAATTGTAACCTTTTAAGAAGTTTACTATGGCTGATCAGAAGCCACAATATAGAGCAAAGATGGATTTATTCAGAGAGATTTGACTTGCAAAAGGCCTGTATATTTGGAAGGTGGTCTGAACAGAATGCTGGTAAGGAGGCAATGCACAGATAGGATCAGAAGAAACAGAATGGTATATCAGTTTACCAAGGATAGTAGATGCCTGCAGTTAGCTTAAGCTGGGGTGCTAGTAACCAAAATTATGCATTTTTGATTTCTGTCACTGAAGACACAGGAGGAAATGGGAAGAGAAATGGAAGGACAGGACCAGAGATTGACATAAATAGAAGAGTTGCAACTGGGCCAAAGGATCTTTATCTGTTGATGACTAATCCATTAATTGTGTTAGCATCCCAAACCTGTTCTAAGGACCTCACAGTCACTGAGGTTTGCAAGATAGCCACAATTACTATGCATGAGATAAATTTGCAATCCATGAGGGCAGTGCATGTAGATCTATCTCATGCATATTGATGTTAAATATCCTGAAAGCATAATTGGTTGTGGGGTCCCTGGGACAGATTTGGGAATTCCATTTGCTAGCAGATTGAAGTTCTACCTGCTTAGACAGTCCTGTTTTGAATCTGTAGATTCAGAAAATATTAAACTAATAGTTAACACAATCAATATCAAATATACTCTGGAGAAATAGACAATTTATTTATTGATTGGGATTTATTAATCACCTTTATGAAGAGATTCATACAAGGCATTCTGTTGTGGTAACTTCTACATAATGACAGGGGGACAAATTTGTCAACATGCCCATGGGATCTATCTCCGTCCCGTCCCCGTGAGTTCTGTCCCTGTCCCCCTGTTCAAGGCTTGTGCAGATGAGGACAGAGTTTGCAAGAATGGAAAGGGGATGGAGATAGATCTCACTGGGATGGGGACAAATTTGTCCCCGTGCCAGTCCCAAGGTCTGGCTTCACAAGGTTTACCTCACATTTTACACCTTTGGGAAATATCTAGGCAGTTTACAATCAGGCACGCAAGCATCTTCCCTTTGTTACCACAGTATGTGATGTTTGCTAACTCCTTTAAGTAACTGGGGCCTGGATGCACTAAATTCACCGTGCATCTAACAACAGTCGCTAAACCAGTTGAACTGATTTAATGTCAGATGCAATTTACCAACCGATGTACACAATGGCTTATTGCAGGCTTTTCTGTGCATTCGTTGTAGCCTCTGACTCTGCCTTGCAAATGACCTCATTAGTATTAAAACAAGGTCATTAATATTAAAACAAACACTCCGATCGATGCCCTAACATCGCTAGGCATGCACTAAATCTAGTGATGACTACTAACGACCTGAAATTACTGACAGGTCTGCCATATTGCGCACCCATCTTATCAGCCACGACAGCCTCCCCCCCCCCAAAAAAAAAAGAAAGGCAGGCCCACTCCTCCTTGCCATGGAAATCTGATCCCCCATCCCTCACGAAGATCACAGCCACCCGGACCCACCACGCTCCCCCTGTGAAGATCGCGGTCACACAATCCCCCCAACTCACGACTCTCTCTCCCCTCCCCATGAAGACTGTGGCCACCTGGACCCCTCATACTGCTGACCCTCCTCACGAAGATTGTCAACAGGAGGGATGCCCACTCCCTTCTGTCTCAGTCATCCAGACCACCTTATGCCCCCGCCTCACCCCCATACCTTATACTGAAGATGACATGCATTGCTTGTAGCATGCACTGCAAAACTTGTTTCTTTTTCTTGAGAATAAATTGAAGAGAAGCACCATGAAGATAGAATTAATACTCCAATTTTATAAGCAGATCCTTCAATGCAGAACAGACTTGTTAGTCTCATCCACTGGTATCAAACTATGGGATAATTACTACTGTTCTATAAGGGAGTATTTTCTGGCTGACAGAAATCTGTTCTGCATTGGAGAAACTGTTCTTTGGGAAGGTGACAGCTCATGGCACTGTTCTACATGCATTCTCCAGAGTCTTTGATGTATTTTTTGAGTAGTTAATCTGTCTTGTTAAGGAATGTGGCCAAACACTGATTAAAGAATAGGATGCCACATTCCAGAAGTGAAGTTGCTCTCATGTCAAACACTGTGCTTTCCTTAGACATCTCACCCACTCCATGCTCATCCTTATTCTGTTAAGTTAAATTTGTTTGAAGATGTATTGCGTTCCATGATCAAATGGAAAAAGTGGCAGCTGTCATCATATCTAGAAAACAGCTGGGTAACATGGATATGTGCCATAGTCGGCTTTCACATATCCTCGTGCTCCAGCCATGTAAAGCGCCATCCTTAGTAACAGGAGAACCCCTCTGACTTTAAATGGTTATGAACACATCTGTTTAGTTCACAGCCGGAGCTACAGTTTATTAACTGGTATTCTAGCAAGTTTGTTTTCTGTTGCTTCATATTAGGAGTTTATGAAGCATGCTTTTTTTGATTCATAATCCAATTGGCACATTTTTATTTATTTAGATTGCCTATTTGGGGAGGGGTTGGGGAATGGAGGGATGAGTAACTAGGTACTTACAAGGATGCTGTACTGATATTCTTGTTTAAATACAATGAAATGTGTCTCACCCTGGGAGATTTTTACAAGGCATAGCTATTTAATTCAGATATAATTTAGTGGGTTTTTCTGCTATACCCTGTGTGGCTTTTCATTACCCAATCTCCTTATTGCTTTCTCATGCTGTGTTCTCCAGAATTAAATAATTACACCTATGCACCAATTAAAATTGAGCTCTATTCTACTCTATATTTGCAATTGGGAATGTAAACATGCATTTACAGTACTGTCCAGGGGAAAACATTCAGAAATGGGTGTTCTACATTTACTTACAAGCAGTAAGTACAGTGATTTTTATATTCCCCTTGTAAAAAAAAAAAAATCTTAACAGCATAATTGCTATATTGTGCAAAAAGTGTAGACACAAATCCAGTTGCAAATGACCTATGACTCTTGTATCCCATCCTGGAGTATTTCCTTGCCAGTCAGGTTTTCAGGATATCCACAATGAATATGCAGGAGATTGATTGACATACAAGGCCAGATTCTGTAAATGGTGACTAAATCGGCAGTCGCCTACAAAAATGGTGATGGCCACCTGTCAATCACACTTAGGCACTGTTTAAAGAATTGTAGCTAATGACGCCTACCACAGGATTTTACTGGCCTATATTGCAGATGCCTAAGTTCTTATGAGTATTGCATCTAACAGTGTCTAAGGTTATCTCCTCCCCTAACCATGCCTACTTTGACCTTAGGCACTGCTAGGTGCCTGCTTAGTTGTGATTACTATGCCTACCTTTGTAGGTGTCTATCAGTGCCTACTTTTTTGTTTTTCATCAGTTTTTAATGGTGCGGTCAATTACTGCACCAATTAAAGCCAATTAAAACACTTAAGTTAGGCAGCAGTACAGCGCTGTTTATAGAATCTTGCCTGCATTACCTCCACAGTATCAAATCTCTTCCATGCATATTTGTTGTGAATATCCTGTAAACCTGACTGTCAAGGGGATACTACAACATGGGAAGCACAGATCTATGAAGCGTTTCTTATCCCAGAACAAGCAGGCAGCATATTCTCACACATGGGTGAAGTCACCGACGGAGCATCACTACAGACCACTTCAAACGTACATTGCCACTTTAACTCTTTAGAAAGTTTGCGATAGCCCGCATCGTGCATGCGCGAGTGCCTTCCTGCCTGATGTAGGTGTGCGGTCCCTCAGTTTTTTAGTTTCCACGCAGCTAAGAAGACGTCTTTTCAATGGTCGTTGAATATATTTTTCACTTGGCTTCCTGCTCTTGCGCTCTGTGACTTTTTGTCACCTTTTTTGTCTGTCATTTTCTTTTTTGCTTGTTACGTCCTGCTAGGCCAAAACCCACCAACCGGAATTGGTAAAGGCCCCTCCGGTTGGCCCAGGCACCTCAGACCCCACCTGTGGGCGGGGTTTGAGCCGCCTGGGCCAATCAGGCCCTAAGGCAAGCCATTCCGGGGATGGCTGGCCTGTCGGATGGATGGGCTTGGCACCCGTCTGCCTTTGTTTCATATCCATTCTTGGTTTGGCCCCCCCCCCCCCATACCTGGTCCCCCATTTTAAACTGGATTGTTCCACCAGACCTATACGCGGAATACATATGTTTAGCCACCCTACTATAAAAATCTGTAGATACAAAAGATTCCTTGACAGAACTCTTGCTTTCCAAGCAAGCCAACAGAGTGGCTGGCTAGGTAACATCATCAAGCATTCCTCATCCTACCTCAACTTCAGAAAACTAGTTAAAACCAACCTGTTTAACCGATTTGTAACCAAGAACTGATAATACCTTTCCCTGTACTCTACTTACATGCATTCTAAGACTTCATTGTTTATTTCTTCACTGAATGTCCAGCTCTTCTTATTGTAAACTTACTCTGTCCCCCTTCCTCCCTATGAATATTCATGTATTCTAAGACTTCATTGTTTTTTTCGTTGAATGTCCAGCTCTTCTTATTGTAAACCGCCTCGAACTACTTTGGCGGTATATAAAAATAAAATTATTATTATTATTATTCTCTTGCTGAATGCCATCAAAGAAGTTCCTCCATTCCAGCAACATCAGAGATTCTACTCCCGTTATTTCTTAATTCCAAAGAAGATGGGAAGACTGCGACCCATTCTGGATCTCAGAGATCTCAACAAATTTTTAGTCAAGGAGAAATTCTGGATGCTCTTTCTTGCCCTTCTTTACCCACTTCTGGATCAGAACAACTAGCTATGCTCTCTGGATCTCAAGGAGGCCTATACTAATCCCAATTCACCTGGCATCCCAAAAATATCTTCGCTTTCAGGTGAACCACCGCCATTATCAGTAGAAAGTCCTTCCCTTTGGCCTGGCATCTTCTCCACAGGTCTTCATGAAGTGCCTCATTATGGTAGCAGCAGCTCACTGATCTCAATGTCTCAATGATCAAAGCTTCTTTATCTCAGGAGGTGGCTCTAGCAACATCTCAGACCATTTCCTTCCTACAAGCCTTGGGATTCAAAATCAATTTCTCCAAATCCTATCTCATTTCGACCCAACGTCTTCAATTCATGGGGACAATCCTGGACATGACTATAATGCAAGCACTTCTTCCTCCAGATTGCCTGAACACTCTCCTTTGCCTCTCTCAACAGATGTGTCAGATTCAATCCGTCTGCAAGATGAATGATGGTTCTCCTTGGCCACATGGCTTCCACAGTACATGCAACACCTCTGGCAAGGCTTCATCTTTGCACTCCTCAGTGGACCCTTGTGTTTCAGTGGTTTCAGGCGACAGATCGTCTCACAACATATTTCTGTGATATCTCTTCAGCAGTCGTTTCAATAGTGGATGACCTCCTCCAATTTCTCCAAAGGCCTCCTTTTTGCCCCCTCATCAGAAGGTAATAACAACGGATGCTTCTCCTTATGCCTGGGGGGCACACTTAGACGGTCTTCAAACCCATGGTCATTGGTCCACCAAGGAGCACAAATTTCATATCAATTTCCTCATGCTTAGAGCGATATATTATGCTCTCAAAGCTTTTCAACATCTCTTAAGTCCTCAAGTTCTCCTCCTTCGCACGGACAATCAAGTAGCAATGTACTACATAAGCCTTTGACAAGGTACCTCACGAACAACTACTCAAGAAGCTGTGGAACCACGGGGTGCAAGGGGATGTCCACCGATGAATCAAACACTGGCTGGCAGGCAGGAAACAGAGGGTTGGAGTAAAGGGCCATTACTCAGACTGGCAGTGGGTCACGAGCGGAGTTCCGCAGGGATCGGTGCTGAGACCGCTCCTATTCAAGCAGTTATGATTGTGGTGAACCCGGCTCGCTGCGGTGATCAGGAGCCCGCGGGTTGCGACAATCGACAGGACAAAGCCACATAAAACATCTCAACTTTTTGTCTCATTTGATCCTAACAAGTTGGGGCATCCTGTTTCCAAGAGAATGATGCCTGTAAATCATTCTTCTATGTTCAGACTGGACTGCACCTGGAGAGTCGTGTCACAGCCCACAAAATTCTAACTATGGCAGCTTCTGTAGCTTTCCTCAGATCTACGACTAATGAGGAAATCTGTAAAGCTGCCCCCTTGTTCCTCAGTTCATACCTTCACTTCTCATTATTGTCTGGAGTCTTTCTCCAGATGGGATGGGCACTTCGGCCAGTCAGTATTACAAAATTTATTTTCTTAAAAGGCCAACTCTCCCACCAGCTCATTCTGGTTAGCTTGGAGATTACCCATATGTGATAATATGCTGCCTGCTTGTCCTGGGATAAAGCACAGTTACTTACCGTAACAAGTGTTATCCAGGGTCAGCAGGCAGATATTCTCACAACCCACCCACCTCCCCTGGTTGGCTTCTTAGCTGGCTTATCTTAACTGAGGGACCATGCACCTATGTTGGGTGGGAAGGCACTCGCGCTTGTGCGGTGTGGGCTATTGCGAACTTTCTAAAGACTTGAAGTGGCAATGCACTTTTGAAGTGGTCCATAATGGGGCTCCGTTGGTGACATCACCCAAAAAGGGGGTGGAAATAAGGGTGCCTCTTATGTAGCAAATACCACAACCCTCCCCCCCCCTCCGGTACCTTTATATAATCCTGGCGGTCCAGTGCTGCATCAGCTCCCCTGCTGGACGGCCGCCCAAGTCCCCATCTGCCGCAGCAGTGAGTGGCAGGCGCGAGCCCTGAGCACACTTGCCTGGTCCCGCGCCACTGCCGCCTGAATAGTGTCGTCAGCTCGGTCCAGTGCTGCATCGGCAGGCTTCCCCATCTGCCATGGGAATGAAAGGCATCGGCAAATGGAAGTGAAAGGCAGGCGCGAACCCCGAGTGCGCCTGTCTAGTCCTGTGCTGCCACCTGAATGATGCCGTTGGTTGACGGCACCATTTGAGCGGAAGCGTGGGACCAGGCAGGCGCGCTCGGGGCTCGCGCCTGCCTTTCATTTCAGTTTGCCAATGCAGCGCTGGACTGAGCTGATGGCACCATTCGGGTGGCGGCATGGGACCAGGCAGACGCGCTCGGGGCTCGTGCTTGCCTCTCACTGGAGCGAAAAATATGGTATTTCTGTTCTTGAAGTGCTCATAAAAAAAAGTAGTTAATGGTATTTTAATCTGGGTCCCTTGGTTTAGTCTCCTGCACTAAACACCAGGCTGCCCTGCTCTGGAGGGACATCTGTGTGGCTGTTCTAAGAATGCTGTCAGACTTTCATTGTTCCTGCTTTTTTACTGTTTAATTTGCTGGAGGTCCTGGGAAAAGGGGGGGGGGGATCCTACAGAAAGCTACCGGGGAAGGGGCCCTCCTGTTGGAATTACAGTAAATTTGTATAGCTGAGGCAAGAGACCTTGTGCTGGACATGTGAACTGCTTAAAAAAATTTTTTAAAAAAAGGAAATAAAAATGTAAAGGCATTTTCCAAAGCTGAGCAGGAAACAGAAAGATTTCCCTGCCTGCCAGCAACTAGGCACTGCCATGTGCCCTGTCCCCGCCTGTCCTGTCCCGACCTACCACTAGACCACAAGAGGGGGGACCTGGTACAGAGCCTGGCAGGGAGAATTTGGTTCAGAATGGTTTTTTTTTTTTCTTGTTTTCCTCCTCTAAATCTAGGGTGTGTCTTATGGAGCGAAAAATACAGTAACTGTGTTTTATTTGACTCAGCCGCTGCCTCTTGCTTCTGTGGGCTTCCAGCTCAATTGAAATAGGCCTTTATTGGGATGACAGAATTCATATCTACCTAAGATTCTGCCTCATCTCCCCCCCCTAAAGTTCTCACATTCCCCACTGTTTTTGTACACACAGCTCCAGATTTTGTATGTGTGTGTTGAATTATGTTCTTATAGCACTTTTAGTGTCATGGTTGGATATACTTGTGGTTAACTCTTCATTCCCCACTGGGATGCCCAGTATCCTTTTCCTGACTCATTTCATTTTATTGATTTATAATCTGCCCAGCTTGTTCAGTTCTAGGCGGATCTATGCGGATCACAAATAAAAACATTCACAAATATAATTCATCCATCATAAAAAACACATACCGTATTGAACATGTTAGATTAAACAAAACCAAACAGTACTAGTTTATGATATAACGAAATAAGAATGAAAATAAAAAGCTTTTAATTTCTTAAAAAAAGAACTCGGATAATCTTTTTCTACACAACATTCAAAAGAGAATTTCAAATTCTGGAACTATTACAGAGAGCATGTAATCTCATTAACTGTTTCTTAGGTATGAAACAGATGGTACAACCAACAACTCATTTGGCTCTAGCTCAGCAATAATACTTCTGAAAAATAGTGGCCAAATCTGACTGTGGGAAAGTATGCAATATTCTAAAAGTCAAACATAGGTACTTCAACTCAGGTTTTTAGCTGGTGATGCATGAAAAGAAAAGAAATCTGAAGCTTGAAAATGGAAAATGGAAAAAAAAATCCTAGGTGACCTGCCTTGGCAGCACCTTCAGTTTCTGCTTTGAGTCTTTTCTAGCCCTAATTTGTGTCCCTGCATGGAAAGAACCAGAGGTTACCTTAAACAATGTTTGGTGTACTACGGCTGTACCAAATAGTGCCCTGAATACATTACAGCTCCCCCTCCCAATTCGCGGTTTCCCTACTCGTGCAGAAATGCTGCCCTGGACCTCCCTCAGACCTTATCTGGTGGTCTAGTGGTGACGCAGGTCAGGAGTGATCTTCCTATGCTCCTGCCGCATGCAGAGCCATCATCAAAATGGCTGCCGTGAGTGCCCGCTGTAGTCTTTCTCTATTCTTTGGAATATTTCCAGATGCGATGGTTACTTCGGCCAAGCAGTATTATAATTTTTATTCTCTTAACAGGCCAACTCTCCTTCCATCCCATTACAGTAAGCTAGGGAGTCCCATATGTGAGAATATTCTGCCTGCTTGTCCTAGGATAAAGCACACTTACTTTCTGTAACAGGTGTTATCCGGGGACAGCAGGCAGATATTCTCATATCCCACCCACCTCCCCTGGTTGGCTTCTTGGCTTGCTTACGGAACTGACATAGTTTGTGTCTCTGCAGACGGGAAGGCCCTCACACATGTGCAGTGCGGGCAGTCACAAAGTCTTTGAAACTTAAAGTGACAGTTCACTTGTCATACTATCTGTACCGGGCTCCGTGGATGACGTCACTCATATGTGAGAATATCTGCTTGCTGTCCACGGATAACACCTGTTATGGTAAGTAACTGTGCATTGTTGACACAGACTAGTTAACAATTCATTATAATACTCTCTTCATCCGGTTCGTTTCTTATTATTTTCTGATTAAATACTGGTGTCTGAATCCTGTACAACTTGACATGTTTTATTGTAAGTGGGCTTCTGTGACAGTTACCCACATTAGCTGAGTTTTCTAATAGATGATAAGAGTCAACAACCTGTCATGGTATTTTTTAGGGATGCCAGGAAATGTTTAATGTTCCTGCATTAAAACCAGGATTGGAAGCAATGGCAAAATGGAGAATTTATGAGAGAATTTTTTTTAACATGGGTATTTAGGACCCTAGTGGGGGGAGGTAGAGAGAAAGCAAGCCAGGGAGTAATGAGTCTAGTATTAATAAGCTCTGTCACCAGATAGTGTGGATGGGGAAAGATAAAGCATGGGAACGAGTGGCTCACAGCTGCTTTTTTTTTTTTCTTTAAGTCACTTGAATTCAGTACTATGAAGAACATAAGAATAGCTGATCCAGGTAACTAATACCTGACAAAAACCCAATGAGTAGTAACATTCCATGCTATTGATCCAGGGCAAGCAGTGGTTTCTCCTATGTCCTTCTCAAATACAGACTATGGACTTTTCCTCCAGGAAATTGTCCAAACCTTTCTTAAAACTAGCTATGCTATCTGCTCTTACCACAACCTCTGGCAATGCATTCTAGAGCTTAACTATTCTGAGTGAAAAAAATATTTCCTCCTATTGGTTTTAAAAATATTTCCCTGTAATTTTTGATGGAGTGAAAAATTGATCCACTTTACCTGTTCTTTTTATGAAATTTTATTGAAAATTTGTCAAAATACAAAACAAAAGCATGGGAAGGACAATGTAACAATATATGTGGAGGTATGGTAGTAAATAACATCAAGTACAAATATCATAAATGAACCCTCCATAATTCTGATATCGATGTAGTCAAGGAGAGAAAAGGAAGCAAACAAAGAAAGGAGAAGTAAGGGAGAGGATATGGAAACAAGTGATCATAAGACAGATATCAACAACAAGAATTTTGTAGACTTCGATCATATCTCCCCTCAGCCATCTCTTCCAAGCTGAGGTGCCCTAACCTTTTTAGTCTTTCCTCATACAAGAGGAGTTGCATCCCCTTTATCATCTTGGTCACTCTTCTTTGAACCTTTTCTAGACCACAGTTCACAGATTACTAAATATTTTGGCTATAGAGCCCGTCCCAGAGCAAGACTTGGGCTCTGGGAGATACTCGATGTACTTTATTGTACCAGAAAAAGTCTCCGAAGATTGGAGACCAATTCTAGACCTCAATGCGGTGCCGAGATTGCCTTGCTTCCACATGGAGACAGTATGCTCGGTAATAGCCTCGGTGGTGCTGGGGGAGTTCCTAGCCTCCCTGGATTTGACAGAGGCATATTTTCACATTCCCATTTTTCCACCGGAAAGTATCTGAGGTTCCACGGCTTGGAGCAACATTTCCAGTTTGTGGCGATGCTCCTTAGTTGGGCGACGGTGCATAGGACCTTCAAAGTGATAGTGGTGGTGGCCCATTTTCACACCCTGGGTATCTTGGCTCACCAGTATCTGGACAACGAGTTGATCAAAGCTCGCTCTGCATCAGGCTGTTCCTCAGGTTGTGCAGTTGTTGCAGCACCTGGGCTGGGTAATCAATTTCAGGAAGAGTCACCTTGAGCTGACTCAGGATTTGGAATACCTTGTAGTTTGATTTCACAAAGGCCAGAAAACGAAGTATTCCAGCCCATATTCTGTCAGGAGAAGCTACGACAGGTTCTCAGGGACCTTCTGGCCATTCCGGTCCCAATGGCTTGCCTACTTCCAGGTTCTGGGAATCATGGTGGCACCGATAATTGTCCCTTGGGCAAGCACCCATTTGCATCCGCTGCAGCATGCTCTGATTTCTCGCTGGAGTCCGCAACAGGACTTGTTACATACACCTCTGCCCTGGACGACAGTGGTCTGGAACAGTAAGAGACCTTGTGCTGGATATGTGAACTAAGTCACAAAAACCCACCTAAGTGACCAAATAAGCACTGCAAACACATAATACAGACCCCCACACACTTCACCAGTGATCACCGACCCCCCCCTAAAAATACTAATCACAACTTGAAAATTGTGCCTCCAGAACATCATCACCTGGCAGCTTGGCATAGGAAAGTCTAGTCATGCTGCACAGAGGCATCTTAAGCCATCTTGAGGGTGGATTAGGGACTCATGGAGAGGAGGACCCATGCCCATAAGCCCCTGTAATCACTGCATTGATATTGAAACATGTGCACTCCCCTATATACCACCAAAACCCTTTTTTACTGGCATATACTTGGCTCCTGCAGCCACAAGGGCTATTGGGGTGGTAGATAAGTGGGTCTAGGGGATTCTGGAGGTGGTTTGGGGGGGTTCACTATGACCTATAAGGAGCTGTAGTGAGATGAAGACATGGCACCCTTTTTGTGAAGTTCACAGCAGTGCCCTGTAAGGTACCCCACTATTTAGGTGGCATGTCTGGGTATTCAGTCTATCACTTTGCAGACCCCTCCTACATCCAACAGGACTTGTTCTAGGCCATTTTAACTTGGACGAAAATGTGGTATAAAGATAGACAATTTAGCAACTTGGATGATCAGATCGGCAGGACATATACTTAGATGATTTTTGAAACGAAAAAAAATTTGGATGTATTTTTCGAAAATGTATCCTAAGCTGTTTTTTTTACTTTGGACGACTTACGACTTGGACGAAAACGGATTTAGACGTTCCTTTCGATTATGTCCCTCCATGTCTCTATCTAGCACTGTTTTCTTGTCGTTCAGGTTTCTAATGTTTATTGACAAGGTTCAATTATAGTTACTTGTTGCTGTTTTGTATTTCTTGATATGAACAGATTTGACCACTTCCTCATCTCCACAAAATATCACCCAAAGTTAATTAGAACCTCATATCTTCCAAAATCAGTCTCCTACAGAGACTATCGTAAACTAGATCCATCTTTAGACTCCTCATCATTCTCACTTAAAACAGAGGATGTTCGTTCCATCCCACCCAAGAAACTCAAGAATCCCTGGTACACTGCCGAACTCTCATTAATTAAAAAGCAATTAAGATCATTGTTGTAGAAATGGCGATATGAAAAAACTCTGGCTAACTTAAACAAATATAAAGAACAAGGAAACTACTACAAATGCAAGATCAATCAGGCAAAAAAGAATTTCTGTCTCCATAGATAAGGGCCAAGCCTCTAGATTACCAACTTAAAAATGCGCCAACTTTAATTTGCTTTCATTAGACGATCTTAAAAGACTTCTCCAAAGTATTAACACTAAGGGATCAAGCTTGGACGTGCTACCCCCTTCACTGCTAAAATGTCTCTTCCCTATCTTTGGCCCACTCTTGCATAAAATGATCACAAACAGCTTAACCTCTGTCTACTTTCTGAAATCCTGGAAAGAGTCATCCATTTGCCCAATCATAAAGGACCATAATACATCAGCAGACGAAGAATCAAATTACCATCCTATTGCTAACATTCTGTTTCTTGCAAAACTGACAGAAAAGGTAGTCTTTAATCAAATTATGAACTTTGTTGATAAAACTCAGGTATTGCATCCAAATCAAACCGGCTTCAGGACAAATCACTCAACGGAGCTTTTTGATACCATCGATCACCATTTGCTCCTAAACGGACTGATTTCCATAGGCATCTCTGATCAAGTTTTGTGCTGGTTCCGTTCCTATTTTTCAGATCGTTCTTCTAGCGTGATATTCAATAACTCATCATCCAACATTTGCTCCAATAGTTATGGAATTCCAAAGGGTTTCATTTTATCTCTGCTTCTTTTCAACATCATCTTAGCACCTCTACTGGCACTTAGTCAATCAATTGGATTCTTGGTATATGCTTACGTGGATTACATACACCTGTTACACCCACTAGATGTTGAAAACCCTAATGACATAATAAACATTAGGCTTCAAAAAACCAAAAATATTTACCAATACAATAAACTACTAAACTAAAAAAATTGGTAAAGAACCCCTTTTGGCTCCCGACAAGAATGACACCTGCAGTTTAAATTTAGCAAGATTTAAGCCATACAAATAAAGGGATTTCAGTACAGGCTCAATCAACCCTCCGAATCACAAAAAGCCCCGGGCAGGTGTTCATAGATGACTAGCACCAGACCAAAAGTCTAAATAAACTCTGCCCCGTACCGGACTCCTAGCCCCACCCCCAGGCTCGCTTAGTTACGTCCATCTCCGCCCCCCTTGGATTTAAAATATGGCCTTTTATTGTTTAACCCCCCCCCCCTTTACAAAGTCACATTTGGCTTTTTTATTGCTGGCCGCAGCAGTATTAGCTCTGACGCTCATAGGAATTCTATGAGCATCGGAGCCAATACCACCACCACCTTTGATTTTAAAAAACCTAATACAGCTTCATAAAAGGAGCCCTACTGTAGATATATATATATTCTGGCTTGGATACTATTTGGATGATTCTAAAGAGTTTCCAGGCTCTGTTGGGTATGATGAAGATGTAATGTTTTAATCAAACTTGTGGTGGTCAGCAGTTAGATTATATGAGAAATGAACTTGCAGTAAAGATTTTCAAGCTCAAGTATTTGTCAAGCTTATATAGTGCTAGTAGGAAAATGATATTACAATGAAATAAAGTTTGTATATTAGAAAATAGTTTGAGAAATGTATTTCTCTTGATTTTAATTTTACAGAGCATATAGTTCCTCAAAATGTGCTTTTTTTTATTCTGGGTTGTGTATCAGGCTTATATAATGTTTGCAGTATAGACTAGTGTCTGGACTCTTACCATATTTTAGTGAGAATCTATACCATACATGTCCTTTAATGTAAAACGGGAAGCATCTCAATACTACTTTCTTTTGTTACTTTTGCATAGTTTGGCTAAGCATAAAAAGCTTGTAATCTACCGTAGATTTTTTTATATTTTTTTACATGTTCTCACAAAGATCCTATATCAGATGATATTTAACTACATCTGCATTGACTTGGGAATCTAAACGTATCAGACTTGTTTAGAAGTCTTTGTTAAAATGGCTTTCCCAGTTGTCAGCCTGTGCTTACAATTCCTGGGATCGGAGGGTAATAATCTTTTGTGGATTTAGCAGCTACAAACTCGTGACAATCTCCGATGGGCCTCATTGGTTCATGGTCATACATCCAAATTTTAGGGTCAGTTTTAGCTAAAACCAGATGATAGCTTTCAGCTGCAGTTTTGATTTTGGCAAACAATGGTTAGACAGTTTCAGTAGTAGTTTTGGCTGGAACTGAAAAAAGCAGTTTCAGTCAGCCTCTATTCTATTTATGGGTGGTTTATAAGGTTGAAAATGAGGCCGCATTGCATTCTGAAAAACCTGTAACCTTTTGCAGAATCCTTGTCAGAAGGGAGTAATCTTGAAGTGGTAGTTTTGAGCTCAAATAGGGAAAAGGGGGGGGGGGCTGGAATTGGGGGAAAGGCACATTAGCTTGCCGATGCTGGGCCAGTCTGTTTACAGTATTTTCCCCAAGGGATTTGGAAGTTACTATTCCTCTTTTGTGCACTTTTTTTGTCCTTTTCATTGTCTTGTCTTTGTCAACTCTGCCTTATGCATGCAAGCAGTAAATGAAACAAAAGTTTGCACAGCATATTCAATTATAAATGCATTGTGAACAGATTCTAGTAAAATAAAAGGAAATCTGTAGAGAAGGCTGGTAATCAAAAGCCATGCATTCATTGACTTCCTGAAGGATGCAAGCAGCCAACAAGCTGGCACAAGAGCCACTGTATATGGAACTACTGGCCTGTTTTGTGTGCCTGGCAAGCTCATTGTTTGCTAAAAGCCACTTCTCTGTATTATATTCGGGACCATTGAATTGCAGTGAATGAAGCAATCAAACAGAGCTTTTTAGGAGTGGAAATTCCACGATTGTACCAGCAGTCGTTACTGGTCCTCCTGAATTTCTTAGGGTTTCTACTTTGGTTGTTTTTGTCTCTGGTATGAATGTAAAGTAAGTGATCCTATATGCATACTGTAGATATTTAGTTTTATCCCAGAACAAGCAGGCAGCCTATTCTCACATGTGGGTGACGTCATCCAAGGAGCCCGGATGCGGACCGCCTCGCAAGCAGACTCGCTTGTAGAATACTTTGAAGTTTCGAGTCTGCCGCACCGCGCATGTACGAGTGCCTTCCCGCCCAGCACAGGGCGTGTCTCCTCAGTTCTCAGATTTCCGCGGAGCCGAGAAGTCTGTCTTTGCCGCTCTGCGCTGAACTTTGTTCGCTTCGTGTCTTCTCTTCACCGCGGTTTGTGTTTTAATTTCTTATTACTGAATCGCTGTGCATTTCTTTTAGTTAAAAAAAAAAGTTTTATTTTTTCGTCGACTGACTGGCGAGGTGTGTCGCATGCCTACAGCCTGTGGGCTTCGACTTGGCTACGGCTATCTTCCCTCCTATGTCCCAGCCAGTCACGGGCTTCAAGAAGTGTAGCCAGTGTCAGCGTGTGATTTCCCTCACGGACCCACACCGCTGGTGTCTTCAGTGTCTCGGGCCTGACCATAGTCCGAAGTGTCATGCGCTCGCTTTGCTACTCTTCAACCTCGATCCCTCAAACATCGTCGGATTCAAGTGGAAAAGCTTTTCAGGATGGACTCTTCAGCTACACCTTCCACCTCCGACTCAGTCAAGCCTTTAACGGGGTGTCCTCCTGTCTACACAACTCTGACCTCAAGCATCATCAGACCAACTGAAATGTAGTGTATATCCTTGCACCTATATTAGGCACAATTCCCCCCTTATTGTACAGTATAATTACGTGTGTAAATCCAAGAAAAGCCCCTCCCATTGCTAAGCTCCCTTTTTGGGTCCACGTGTAAAATTTTGGTGGAGATTCCGTGCCAAAATTTACACATAAAACTTTTAATTCTAATTAACACCAATAACTGATGCCAATATTGGCGCTAATTAGCTCATTATTCAATTAAATTACGTGTGCAAACTTGGCATGCTCAAATATGGCACATTGCATTTTTAGGGCTTTTTATAAAACTTAGGAGAAAGTGCATCATTGCAGAGTCCTACGGGGGCTGTTTTGGTTTTAAAAAAAATATGCTGGCCATTCTAGACTTAGTCCTGAAAAGGCTTATATGTTTGATCTTTATTTAATTTTATAGCAAATCCATAAGACATATAAGTATTTGCAATGATGGTGGGATGAAAAAGGATCTCTGGGGTTTTTTTTTTTGGGGGGGGGCGGGTTGCTGTTGTTGGGCAGTGTTAGAACAGTTATCATGCAGACAATCAATAAAATATGAGACCCATTGAAAGTAAAAACAGCAAAGATTTAGCATTAGTTTATGGGACTGGGTTAGGCGTCCTTTAATGGGTTTAAAAGAAGGGCTTCCTCTCCCGCCAATCCTTGGTACTTTGTTACTTTTAAATTTGTAGTGCTCTCTGAAGGTAGGAAATCTCTTCAAGTATTAACTAGGTGGTGGTAAAATGTCTTTTCTAGCTGTGGAAAAAAATCTTCGTGTCAGTATTTCAAGTTTAGACATTGTCAGTGCCATTTTGTCTCCTGCTGAGTGATTTGACCTGTGCCCAGGCTATAAGGTTTGACATGGTAAATAACTTTCCTTTTTGAATGATAATGAGGAGGTTGTTGCTTTTCAGGGCATGTTGAGTTTTTAACTGCTCTCATGGGATCCAGTGTGTTTTAGCTCTGTTATTTTCGACAGCTTGTCTGCAGGTATCAGCACATCTTTGTAAAACTCCTTGGAACTCTAGTAAGAGTTCAGACTGGCCTTACAAATGTGCTGTGAATTCTCATCTCGACTCTCTAAGGACTAGCAGAATTTTCTGGTTTTGGGCTTTTATAACTGTCATTAGTTCCTAGGGGGTTAAAGTGAGCTCTGAAAGTTGGTCAGGCTGACATGTTTCCCTCAGGTGTACAGCACTAAAATGTATTGTTGAACCCCCTTGGAGAAAATGACTGTTAAATAAAGAGTTATTTTCTGCAAATCAGGGCCTTGTTTTTCTAAGAACAGTAAGCTCATTCTCCCTCAGATGGCACAAAAAGGTTACTGGATTTATGGTTTGCTAATGTGGGACACTTTGGCAGGTTAAGGTGGAGTTTGGCAGTGCAAGGTAGGGTATCAACAGGGCAATTTTCCACCATAAAAACTATAATCTACTAAAACAAATATTCCTTTCCTTTATATCTCTAAGGTACATTATTTAAGTTGCTTAACACAAAATATGAGTTCAGTACTAATGTTTTAGGCTGAGTGATATGTCCCATATAAAAGACAATTTATATAATAGAAAAACCAAATCAGCTGTTTAACATGTAACATTCTTAGTCGTTTACTAAGGGCTCCTTTTACAAAGGTGCGCTAGCATTTTTAGCGCATGCACCGGATTAGCGCGTACTACCTGAAAAACTACCTCCTGCTCAAGTGCCACTGCCATCTTTGCTGAATTAGAAGGGCCTCGAGGTAGTTTGGTAGCCTTCAATGTTCTAGTCGGCATATCGGGGCACCCCCACTGAAAGTGAGAATAGCAGATAGCCTGCCTGTCGCCCCAACTGCTGAGAGAAAATACAGGGCAGTAGATCTGGAATGAGCTGTTTAATGCAGAGATAACAGCTCCGGGATCGGGAGAGATAGCTGGAAACGTCCCTTCAGGCTGCGTGCATCAGGTGAGCCCCACTATTTTTTCTTCCATCCTGAGTTTGGCATCCCTGACTACTGTTTTAACCGTTCTAGATTTCACCAGATAGGCTTCTTTAGTTTCCGATCGTTGTGATTGTTTGTAGGTTATAAATGCTCTTTTCTTCTGCTTTACTAGTTCCAAGATCTCTGTGGAGAACCACTGGGGTCTATTATTTCTCCGTCTTTTACTCACGGTTTGTATGTAGAGTTTGGTTGCTTCCTGCAGGGTAGATTTCAGAGCCGACCACAGTGCCTCCACATTGTCTGTCGTGTCCTGGTTTTGCAGCATCTCATAGACAAAATCTCCCATGCTCTGGAAGTTAGCTCCCTTAAAGTTAAGGACCTTTGTTGATGTATTTGACCTAGTGACTCCCTTCCTGAGGTGAAACCACACCATGTTGTGGTCACTGGATGCCAAAGCATCTCCTACCGAAACCTCTGTGACACTGTCTCCATTGGTGAGTAACAGGTCCAGAATCGCCTGATCCCTGGTGGGCTCCAATACCATCTGTTTGAGGCATGCTCCCTGTATGGAGGCTAGTAACCTTCTGCTGCCGCTGGTCGTAGCGGTAAGTTTGTTCCAGTCTACATCAGGCATGTTGAAGTCCCCCCAACAGCACAGTGTCTCCACGCAGAGTGATGGTCTCGATGTCTATGATTAATTCTTTGTCTATGTTGTCTTGTTGTTTTGGAGGTCTGTACACAACACCAAGATACAGGCATTTGTCATTGCCCCTGGCAAGGTTCACCCAGAGGGATTCCCCCGTATACTTGACGTCTATTATCTTGGTAACTTTGATATCCTCTCTGATATATAGTGCTACCCCTCCTCCGGTTTTGCCATCTCTGTCTCGGCGGAGCAAGTTATATCCTGGTATAGCCATATCCCATCCATGGGACTCCAAGAACCAGGTTTCTGTTATCGCCACCACATCTAGGTCAGCATTTCTCATTTCTGTTTCCAATTCCAGAATTTTATTGCCCAAACTATGTGCGTTAGTGTACAAAGCCGTCCATTCACTATGTTTGTCTGGTCTGCATGGAGATTTTCCTGTTTGAGTTAGCTTGTAGAGAATGACACGGGGAAAAAATTTGTCCCCATCACCGCCCCATCCCTGCGACCACCATCCCTGTCATCGCCCTGTCCCCGCGACCATTGTCCCTGCCCCATCGCCGTCACCGCAACCACTGTCCCCGCCCCAACCCCGCGATCACTGTGCCCGCCCTGTCCCCACGACTACTGTCCACTCCCTCCTTCCTAATGTGAGGAAACATGCATGATCACGGATTGTGTGGTCCAGAAGCACCCTCCCGCCCGATCCCCGCGTCCTGCCATCTCCCTCCCTCCACCTCACCTTAGTTGCCTGCCGAGTCTGACTTTAATTCTTCTTCCAGCCACACGCTTTCGATAAGCCATGCGCACGGCTGCTTGAGCTGTTGAATCTTCTCCTCTGACCCAACTTCTTGTTTCCGGTTGCGTCAGAGGAGATTCAACAATTCAAGCAGCTGCGCACGCGCGACTTATTGAAAGCGTGCTGGCTGGGAGAAGAATTAAACTCGGATTCGGCAAGCACCTAAGGTGAGGTGGAGGGAGGGAGATGGCAGGACGTGGGATGTGGTGATCGGGTGGGGATGCTGGACTGCGCGATCTGTGCTGGCTTCACTGCGGAGACGAGACCATTCACTGCTCCACGGGGTGGTGAATGGCCTTGTCCCCGTCCCCGCAGCGACCACTAATTTTCTCTTCCTGTTTCGGCGGGTTATCCATGGCTACTTGCGGCTAGCCACAGGTAACAACCACCGTGTCATTCTCTATTAGCTTATCCCCTTCAATATTGTCCAAACTACATGTATTAACATACCTAGCTGTCCATTCTCTATATTTGTCCAGTCTGCATGGAGATTTTCCTGTGCAAGTTAGATTTTGGTGCTAGAACTTTTTTCCTGCTGAAAGCAGATGTAATTTCTGGCGCCCAATTTAGGTATACATTCCTGGCATTCTTTAGTTGTGTGCAAATTTCAGGAATAACCTGACCCACCCATTCACTTCCCATGGCCACATCCCCTTTCTGGTTGTGCACTATAGGATTTGGGCATAAAAAGATATGTATTCAAATTGGTGCCAATTGGCATTATGACTCAGTCAATTTAATTAGATGCAAATCTTTGATTGGCACCCAATTTTAAGAGACATATATAGAATCCAGGGGTTAACATACAATTTAATGCACGTTTTACTTCTGCTGCATGAGTGTGCCAACTATCAGTATGGCAATTTAGTAGTTAGCATTGTGGCCACCACTATAGCCCAGAACAGGGCTCCGTAGAAATCCTGGTGGCTACAACAAACAATGCACTGGCGTGTGACCCGGCATGGAGTCACCCTGCAGGACTGGATTTTTAGAAGCAATGAAGCTTAAATCAAACACAAATAAGGTCCTCACAATTAAGGTTGGTCAGTACACAGTTCTTATTACTTAAGTCTTAAGGCTGGTAAGTATTTCTTCATACCTTGTAACACTAGTCAGGATTTCTCACAGCCTTAAGGAAAAGAAAAAAAAAAAAACTTGCCAAAATAAACAGGCAGGAAAATCAAACAGTCCACAGTAAAGTCCCAACTTTCTTTTACTGCTCCTTAAGTCCTAATTGCTCTTGAGTCCACAACTCAAAATAAAGTTCAGCATTTTTGTTTCCTTTAATTCCCAGCCATTAAAGAAAAATAAAAGAAAGCCTCTGACAACCGTATATGTCTGCCAGGAACAGGAGAGTGCAACAGGTTTTGCCAAAATAAAGGCCTAGAGTTAGGCTTTCAAAAATCCCTCCCAAGGTGGAAGCAAAACCTCTCCCCACACACTCCTAGCTTCCTTCCCAAAACAACATTCAAGAAAAAAACAAAAACAGCACACAAACAGTTCCAAAAGAACCACACTCACTGTTTGTGGCTTGAAGCCAAGTCCACCTGCATTGATTCAGGATAATTGGATTCACAGCCAGTACAAGCCTCTTGGAAGTCCATAGGCTCTTCGCTCAGAAGTGGTAAGTCTTCTGCTTGTTCAGCCTCCGTCCATTCCATCGGTATAGGTCTGCTGTCCTTGTTTGACCCAGGTGGATCCCTAGGGAGGCAAGACCCAAACTTCCTCCCTAACCGGCTTGCTGGTTTGAATGCCACTGCTGGCTTATCTACCCTAGGGGCGTGCCCTGTTCTGATTGTGTCAGCAGAAGTCCAGGGGCCTCTTGAGCTCCCCTGGTAGTGACTAGGATAAAACTCACTCCCTTCTTCCTCAGATAAAACTGGCTCCTCCTGGTGGTCACTGGCATTATCTCTCACAATATACCTCTGGGAGATCCTGGGTTTTTCCTTCCGGGATTTTGCTTTTACTTTTCCCCCCAGCTTATCTGGGACCATGGCAGGCATCGTGTCTGACTGGTCACAGCATATGCTAATTTGCATGTTAAGTGTTTTTTGTGTTGGGGCAGAAACTACATGGGGCATGGATAGCGCATTACAATTGGCACAGAAAACTTACTGTGCACTGTCGATTGCACTCTTAGGAGGCACCAAGTATCCGCGGTAATTGTGAGCAGTGTTAATGGCATGGTAATGAACATTTCAGTGCAGTGATTCCAGAGGACATATTGGTCATGTTCCCAACAATTAAGCACACAGCCTTTGCACTTAAAATATGTTCACTTTTAAAAGACAGGAGACCCTTTACTTTGTTTCCTGTTTTACCAGTTTCTAAAATCACAGTAGGGCATTGGTTCCTATCCCATGACTTTTTAAATTTTCTGAGGAATTTCATGATGGGCACACACTATAGGACTCATTGTCAAAGCTTTTAGACTTACAATGTTCTTTGGATTACTATGGAACTTATACGTCTTAAGTGAAAATACACCTCTATCAACTGAGTCACTTTTTATACATGTTTTCTTTGTGTGTTCAAAATTCTAAACTGGAATCAGTTTGGCACTGCCTCACTCAGTAGCTGTGGGTTAAGGTAAGTATTGTGGAAGGTCATTGTGAGGCCTCAGATTACTTTGAAAGACCTAGAGAAGTCTTTGGCTGAGACTGGAGAAATGTTTGCTGTTCAACAATTTCAAGTTTTCTCTACAAAAATGGCCATTGCTGAAGGAAAATGTTCCATATAATGTTTGCAAATGTACACTTAAAGAATAAAGCACACCTAAGGGAGAGGTTTTCTACTTTTTTTGGTTTCTGTGGTCTGATGAAACCAAACACCATATTTCCCTGAAAATAAGACAGCAGAACCCTTGAGCAGCATCTTCCTATTTCTCCTATCCCTCCACGCAGCACAACCCCGCCAACCCTCACACTACGATACCAACACACCTCCCTCCAAACAATAGCGTCAGCAGCACTCTAAACAGGCTGCTTTGCAGCCTTCTTCCGCAAGGCCCTTCCTTGTGCTGCGTCGCAGATGACAATTTGCAGTAAGGCAAACTTTCCTGCTTTCTCCAAAGTTTTGTAGTTCAGTCTTTAGCAAGAGTTACCAGCACAAAACCCACAGTCTTTTCAATTTCTTCATTTGGATTCTTTTTCTATCCTTAGTTTAAAGGATATTTATTTGGCTATAATAGCCTCTTTCACCTCATCTTTTAACCATGCTGATATTTCTTTTTTTTCTCTTCTTTCCACCTTTGTTAATATGGGATACTTCTGGTCTGGTATTTATAAATGTACAAAAGAGGCAAAACCCTGACAGTTAAGTCTTCCTAAAGACTAAACATCTTCAATTATGTCTGTATTCAAGAATAAACCAACCACCAGTGGAGATGTTCAAACATACAGGTGTGCAGATTTTTTTCCAAACATTGAGCAATTGTGTGATGGCTCGACATTCACGTTTCGTCCTAAATGGCCTGCTTCAGGAGCCTTATTGTCAATAAACTAAGGCTTGCGGAGTAACATGTATCATGGATAAACAACCTCAAAAGCACATTTAAGAGGAGAAACTTTCATGTAGTTTGCACAGGTAAAAAGTAGGAAATATCTTCAATTATGTCTTCGTGATAAGGCATATGGGGACAGACTTAAGGATCTCAATCTGTATACTTTGGAGGAAATGCGGAGAGGGGAGATATGATAGACACGTTTAAATACCTACGTAATGTAAATAATGCTCTTGAGTTGAGTCTCTTTCATTTGAAAGGAAACTCTGCAATGAGAGGGCATAGGACGAAGTTAAGAGGTGATAGGCTCCAGAGTAATCTGAGGAAATGCTTTTTTACGGAAAGGGAGGTAGATGCATGAAACAGTCTCCTGGAAGAGGTGGTGGAAACAGAGACTGTATCTGAATTCAAGAGGGCCTGGGATAGGCAAGTGGGATCTCTCAGAGAGAGAGAAAGAGATAATTGTTACCGTGGATGGGCAGACTAGATGGGCCATTTAGCCTTTATCTGCCGTCATGTTTCTATGTTTCTAAAAAGAAAGTCCTTCACATGTTTTCAAAAGATTTCAATCTGCCTGAACTGCTGTGTTAATGAATTCCAAAATGCTGGTCCAGTGATCATAAACATTATTTTTCTGTATACATACAGCCTTGTTTAAAAGAAGGTACATCCAATAGTCCCTTATGAGTAGACTAAGTTTTCACAGGCCTATGAATACTTATTGTACTAGTTAAACACAGCGGAAAAGATCATACAGTGCCTTAAAAAGTAAGACAGTAAGCTTAAAGTTTTCCTCGGATGTACAGACAGCCAGTGCAACTTCTTTAAAATCAGAGTAATATGTTCTATGTGGAGAAAAAAAAACCAAACTTGCTGCAGCTTTTTGAATGGCCTTAAATCAAGTACTTTGGCAGACACAAGAGCAAAATTTTACAGTACTGTAATCAAACAGTGGGAAAATAAAAGCTTGTACCACTGTAGAAAAATTGCTGCTACTTAGGAAATCACATAAATTCCTCAGAAATTTCAATTTATAAAACACTCACTGTATAAACTTCTTCACATGAGCCTTCACAGATACTGATGAATCTAAAATAACATGTAAATACTTTACAACAGGTTTATATTCACACCATCATTCACAAAATATGCAGGAAAATGTGTCAACTGAGAGCTTGACAAAAAAGGATCTGGCTTTTATCCATATTCTATTAAGTTATGGGTATTGTCCACTGTTGAAAACTGGGCTTGATTGACTTTGGTCTGACCCAATATGGTAGTTCTTATGTTCTGTTTTGCAGCAACTGGGACAGGGCAACTTGAGAATGTGGAATGAAAGGTGGATGGTGTATCGTAAATTATATGCAGGTTATATGAAAACCTGTTCCAGCTGCTACAGACCTCAGAAGAGTCACCATTTAGCAGGACAGTGATTCCAAGCACAAAGCAAAAGCAACTATGAAGTATCTCTGTGATTAGAAATTAGATGTCCTCAAGTTAGTTTTGCACTGAAGCTAGCTACAGCTCTTGGCGCTTCATCATAAGATGTGACACAATACTGTATGCAAGGTCATTGACTTATACTACTAATTTCAGAGCATTGTCAAGTACCTTTGGACTCCTGAGGCAGGCATATTGCCAAAACATAATTTGGGTTGAGTCCCATGTTAGATTAGATGATTTTTTGTATACTTTTTTTGGTTGCTATTAAAGTGTGGTTCCTTTGAAGACCAGGCTCACTTTGCTCCTCCTTTGGATTCCACACAAGTAAGAAAACATGAATGCAATCTCTTAAAATATCCTCCCCCTGCAAAAAACAAACAAACCCCACACACTCATATAAAGAGTTGGATGTTAGAGAGGTGTTTTTATGCGATCACCATATGTATATCTGACCTATTTTGCCAAACTGTCTGCATCAGAGGTTGATGCAGAACACATAGGATGGACTTTAGGCACCTAGGCCAATTAGGGCCTGAGATGCACTGGGAATGGCCTATTGGCCCAATCAGAGCATATGGCTCCTCCCTTGTGCATTCCAGGATGCACCAGGAAGGGAAAGGCCCGCCATTTTGAAGAGGCAGGCCTGCCAGCAAAAGGGACTGGGCTTCCCTCTTGTAGGTCTTCTTCTAAAGGTACGGGGGGAAGGGGGTTGGGTGTCAGCAGTGTTTTGGGGTGGGGTGTTTGGGGTGTCAGTGTTTTAGGATGGAGTGTTGGGAGATCGAGAGGGCCCAGTGGCAGGAAGGAGTGGGCATCCCTTCCCGCTGATCTTGATGTGGGGGTGGGTGGGCGATGGCGTATGTTTGGCAAGAGGGAGTAGGCATCCCTCCTGCAGATCTTGGAAGTGGGTGTTGGGGGAGTTCTCTGCTGCAGTTGGCTCAGCTGATCGTGGCAGGGGTATCCCCCCCTCCCCCGATCAGCTGAGTTGGCAGGACTCCCAGAAGCTGCGGTCCTTTACCAGCTCAGCTGATTGGGGATTCCCGTGCAACGATCAGCTGCACATCTACTTTTCCAATTTGAAATGCAGGCCTACATTTCAGGCATGTGTCACGCCTCTAGGGAGACAAATAGGGATGCTTTAATTCGCCCAAGGCCACTTCAGGGTGAAACCACACCCACGGCCCACCTTGGGCGCGCTTAAGTGTCCCTATGCATCTCCTTAGACCCATGACAAATACTTACAATATAGGCATCCTTCCTTGGGAGAATTTTTTTCTACAAACATGCATCCCGATTGCCTGCCAGACAACGTTAGGATGCCTACCGCCGCCTACAATTGTGATACCCGTTTGTAGAATCAGCCCCTTTTTGTCTCATTATACTTACAGGATTTAGGTGTTTGATTTAGCTGGCTATCAATATGAAAAATGGGCTGGGGAAAAGTAGTGCTTAACTAAATGAATAGGCAAATGCTCTTTTTATTCTCTAAAATATAAACATTTGAGAAAATATTAGACAGAAAAGTAAACATTAAAACATGATTAGTTGACTCTTTAGGACCATACCAAGTTATAGTGTGCTGTGTGATTTGCCAACTGGTGCCATTGCCAGTGAAGGAGATGGGGGGCTGGGAATAATTTTTGTGCTCTTCCATATTTTCCTCTGTGTGGTCACGCCATTCATACAGCCCTTGGTATGGCACTAGGCCCCTTTTTTTGTTATAAACAGATATGTAAATATCTGAGCAATATTTTAAAAGGGGTAGCGGTATTAAGGGTCCTTTTACCAAGATGCTGCCTGCTTATTTCTTTCATCATGCCATACTGATTTTTCAGGGCTCGGTTTGCTGTAGACGCAGGGGTGTCCAACCTTTTGGCTTCCCTGGGCCACATTGGCCGAAAATAATTTTTCTGGGGCCGCACAAACATGCAAACGCTGCAGCAAGACAGAGGAGGGAGCTGGCAAGATAGTAAACACCCAGGGGCAGCAGAGGAAAACACTGCATCGCCCTCAACCGTGCCGCACAAAATACTTCATGAGGCTGCATGCGGCCCTCGGGCCACAGGTTGGACACCCCTGCTGTAGAGTTTCCTCTACTGCAAATCCTTTCAGCAAGGGCCCATGAGAGCTGCTTCATTATGTCTTGAAAATAACAGAATGCTCCTAGTTGTCATTTATTGTTCCAAGCTGAAACTTCTCACATAGCCCTTGGTATGATGCTGGGCCTCTTATTAGAAACAGACATATTGATATCCGAGTAATCAGGATAACACTTAAGAAGGGTTAGCTGTTAGTCTGGTACAAGAAAATGTCAGAGGCAGGTGGGATACAGAATAAAGAGAAACCATTGAAAAGACGAAATGATATGTTTTCTGTGAAAGCCCCTACATTATGGAATTCTCTTCCAAACTATATTAAAAGCGAAACAGACCTTGTCACATTTAAGAAAATTTTAAAAACATATCTATTTCAAGATGCATACGACTCATAGAACATAACTTTTCAAGTTTTCACATTCTTATTAGATTTTCTTAACCCATTATTACCTAATGTGCTTTCCTTTTGATGTTAATTTCTATTGTAAAACAACATTGTAACTTTTTCCCTTTTTTCCCAACCCCTCGTGTCAGTCCAATACTGTCTGTCTTTTAATTGACTTTTGTTATCTAAATGTATTACCACAATCTGATGGTTTTTATATTGTACATCGCTTAGATATTATTATAAGCGATTTATCAAATAAAGATTAAACTTGAAACTTGAAAAGTGTTAGAAAGATTGTTCATTTGATATATGCAGGATTTTCTCTATTAACTTATTTATTCTCCCAGGATACATTTTTCCCCTTTTATTTTATGATTTGCCATTACATTATGGGCATGGGGCCCTTTACCCTGAAGTTGTTTGACATTTAAATAGCTCTTATGGTCTCTGATGCCATACTTGTTTATGATGTACATCTATCACTTTTTAAGCTACTATAGGGAGGTGGAAGGGGAGCAGAGGGGGTATGTGGAAGTTATGTATTAAACTGCAAAATAAAAGACAACCACAAATCAGTTTCACAGCATTCTATACCCTGTGGTGTTATCATGCTCTCCTTCCATTCCCAGCTGGTGAATCATACAAAAGATGAACATTTCATTAGTTGCTGCATGCTTGCCCAATGCCAATATTTATTGTAAATTAGTTCTTTTCTATTTATACAGGTAAATCATGGTCAAAGGTCTGTAAAATGCTGTAAAGGTAAGGGCTGGAATTTAGGCATTATTATTGTTTAGTTTCAGTAAAAACAATTGATAGGATGAAGCATGCATTTCAACTGTTACACTAATATTTTATAAAGGAAAATAGGTGCCTAATTTTCTGTATAGAAAAGCTCCTAAAAATAGGGACATTGTTATAGAACCTCTGTAATGCTGCTGGATATAAATGTTTGAACCTAAATATTTTTTTTATTTTAATTTAATTTATTTATTAATTTTCAATATAACTTCCAAGCATATACATCTTGTAGGGATAATGTGATTAACAGGTAATAGTAATAATAATAAAAATTTGCATTTGAAATTATAGAGGAAAATATATGAATATTCCTTCAACCTGTATTTCTAATATATATCACACTCAAGTCCTCAATGAGGATCCAAGAATTATTGAGTAACTTTTCTAAGAAGAAAATCATAAATTAAAAAGAAAACAAATGTCCGCTGCTAGACAAGAAACCAAAATTTACTCTTGAGTAATTGTTGTTGTCATTGATCTTCCATTTTCTACTCGCTTTGGAGATAAAAAATTAGTCAGCTGACTAGCATCTAAAAAGAGACGCATTTACATGGGTAGTGGAGGAAAAAAATTGAACCTAAATTTTTATCCATGTAAATTGAGCACTAAAAAATCAATTGATAAACTAAAGGTCACACAGATTGGTGGACAGTGAATCTGGACCAATGTCTTTTTTTTCTTCAGAACTTGTCCCGTCTTCTACAAAGCCACGCTAGCGGCTGCAGCGCGGCAATAGCCCTGAAGCCCATAGAGATTTAAAGGGCTTTAGGGCTGTTGCTGCGCGGCAGCCGCTAGCGTGGCTTGTAAAACAGACACTTAGTATAATCATTACAGATGGGCTGCTACAGATGCACTGTAACCTTTGGATGGAGTTTATTGTACTGTGGTAGCAGATCATGACAGTAACACAGGGGTAAGTCAGAAATCTGGTATGGGTGCCTCTTTAGAAGTTTGCTTATATGATTTTGTTATGTTTCCAATAGATTTTGATCTTAGAGTTTGTAAGCAGTTGCTAGGAAAGCAGCTCAAATTGCTAGATAAGACAACAGACTCCAAATCTTAGTCTTGTTAAGTGTGTATAGCTTTATTCATATTATGCAATGTTTTCTGTGTAAATATTTTTAAAGGATGCATGCGTTTTTGTCATTCTTAAATCTGCTCGATAGGATTATTTATTTTAACTGGACCAGTTCCTCTGTCCTTCTCAATAGACCTCTTCATTAACACAATGTTTTTTTATTAAGCCAAGTCATCCGTAATTCACCTTCAGCTCTTTGGACTTAGTGTTTAACAGACTTCAAAAAGTTAATGCAGTTAATATTCAACTGAACTTTTGGGGGGTGCTAATCCTTTAGGCAGGCTTAGCAGAAAGGGCAAACATATTTTTAGCACCTTGAATCTGACTGCAATGAGCAAACTACAGTATGTGCTATACCATGCAAATATTATTCATTTCTGTTAATCTCAATGCAAAGTAAGCTTTGAATTGGACCAGAGTTGAGAGATCCTTGGGTTTTTTGGTCTACTTTCCAAAGGGAGGAATGGTTATGACATAATCATGTCTGTGTCTTTTCTCTAATAACTTCTCTGCTTTGTCCCATCCACACCAAATTTTCCATAGGTGCCAGACTAAGGGGACCCTGAGAGTCATTATTATTTCTAGTGCAATGTGTCTAGTGGTCCTGAACCATAGGATCTTGTATCTGAACCCACAAGTTGCTTGTAGAAAACTGCCAATCATGTTTTCAACTTTACCTCCTTCCCAGGGAGTTCCTCCTGCCCCTTCAGTTTGTTTTCTTCAGGCAAGTTACTCTGAAGTGTTTCTGATCTGCTTTGCGATTTTATTATTTTCAGGTATTTTTTTCTCTGTAGTTGTTTGGAGGCTTGATGCACAGAGGTTTCCTCTTGAGACCTCTGCCTGGGACACTCGTGCTTCAGAAGTCTGCTGCTAGCAGGATCAGACCCTCAGGGATACCTGACTTGGTATTTTTTATAGCTCAGGGGCCACCCCCTGCATAGCTGCTTACATCCCTGATTTACTCAGGAGCTTGAGTGTAGGCTGTTTGGCTCCTGCTTGGCTCAGCCAAGATTAATAGTGGGTCGATCGACAGCGTGGTCCTCCCCTCTTTACAACAAGATTTTCTGGGGGTTGAGACTCAGTCTGACCTCGATCCAAGTGTCCGTCCAAAGACCAGGTTCATCCAGAAAATCATCTGTGATGCAGATATCTTCTCTGTTTGTTCTGATTGAGTTCCTATGCTGAAGCAGGCAGGCACAGTGAGTAGGGCTATTATAGCCTATGGGGAAACTGGGGGGAGGGGGGGTCTTCAAAGGTCTATTTTTAAGGTTTCTGCAACCAGAGCCTAAGTCTCCCTCTTCTAAAACCCCTTATCCCTTGTGGTTTTTGACCATCAAGGAGATCTCCATGGGCCGTTTTTGGCATGATTTTCATGGTGGCAGCCATCTTGGATTTTAAAGATAAGAACATAAGAATAGCCTTACTAGATCATACCAAAAGGTCCATCAAGCCCAGTAGCCTGCTGTCATGGTGGTCAATCCAGTTCACTAGTACATAGTCAAAACCCAAAGAGTAGCAACATTCCATGCTACCGATCCAGGGCAAGCAGTAGCTTCCCCCATGTCTTTCTCAATAAAAGCAAAACAAAAGAAAGGCAAAGCCGATGTTAAAATCCTTTGTGTTGAATTGTATTGACAAGTTTCTTTAGAAGTTTGACTGTTAGTACTTCTTTCAGTGCATTCCTAAAAGTCTTTTTCAAGACTACCTGAAATAGAGATACCATGTAATATCCTGTTATCAGTTTGGTATGTCCCCTGAGGATAGCAGTGTTCTGCCAAAACCAGGATCCTAGTTGGAACTTCCCATAGGAACTTTCAACAAAATCCCTTGTGTTGTATTGTGATATCGGCTTTGCTTTTCTTTTGTTTTGCTTATCGCTGTGCTGGGCAAAGGAAGACTCCTCTTTTTCTGTCGAATTTCTCAATAAAAGACCATGAACTTTTCCTCCAGGAAATTGTCCAAACCCTTCTTAAAACCAGCTATGCTATCCACTCTTACCACAACCTCTGGCAATGTGTTCCAAAGCTTAACTATTCCCTGAGTAAAAAAAATATTTCCTCCTATTGGTTTTAAAAGTATTTCCCTGTAACTTTGAGTGTCCCCTAGTCTTTGTAATTTTTGCTGGAGTGAAAAGGCAATCCACTTAGAATTTTGTAGATTTCAGTCATATCTCCCCTCAGCTATCTCTTTTCCAAGCTGAAGAGCCCTAACCTTTTTAGTCTTTCCTCAAAGAAGAGGAGTTCCATCTCCTTTATCATCTTGATTGCTCTTCTTTGAACCTTTTCTAGTGCCACTATATCTTTCTTGAGATAAGGAGACCAGAATTGAACGCAATACTCCAGGTGAGGTCGTAACATGGAGCAATACAGAGGCTTTATAACATTATTAGTCTTGTTAACCATCCCTTTTTAAATAATTACTAGCATCTTGTTTGCTTTTTTAGCCACCGCCACTCATTGGGCGGAAGGTTTCATCGTATTGTCTACAATGATACACAGATCCTTTTCTTGGGTGCTAACACTCAAGGTGGACTCTAGCATCCGGTAACTGTGATTTGGGTTATTTTTCCCAATGTGCATCATTTTGCATTTGTCCACATTAAATTTCATCTGCTACTTGGTGCCCAGTCTTCCAATTTCCTAAGGTCTGCCTGCAATTTTTCACAATCCGCATGCGTTTTAACAATTTTGAACAGTTTAGTGTCAGCTGCAAATTTAATCACCTCACTCATCGTTCCAATTTCTAGATCATTTATAAATAAGTTAAATAGCACCAGTCCCAGTATAGATCCCTGTGGCACTCCACTGTTTACTCTCCTCCATTGAGAAAAATTACCATTTAATCCTACCCTCTGTTTTCTACCCAGTGTACCTAAAAAAATTGTTATGAGCTTCACCTTTTAACAACGCCAGCTCTCGTTTCCTTTTCTTTCCACCTTTGCTGATATGTGGAATACATTTGGTCTGAGCTTCCACAATGGTATTTTTAAATAACATCCATGCCTGGCTTACAGTCCTAACCTTTTCAACTGATCCTTTTAGCTTCTTTTTAACCATCTTACTCATTTTATCATGGTCACCCTTTTGAAAATTAAATGCCTTTACAGTAGATTTCTTTTGCAATGTCACTTTTGCAGTATCAGCTCAAATTTGATCACTGTTTTCTAGCGAACCCAACACAGTTAACTCCTGTACTATGTCTTGCATTCCACTAAGGACCAAATCTAAAATAGCTCCCTCTCTGTAGGTTCCCAGACCAGTTGCTCCAAGAAGCAGTAATTTATGATATTTAGGAATTTTACCTCCCTAGCACTCCCCAATGTAACATATAACCAGTTAATATTGAGGTAATTCAAATCACAATATGTCAGAAAAAGCCTGCTCCTAAATCAAATACAGAGAAGTGCTCCTGGCAGATACCAAATGATTTAAACACAAAAAGTGAAGTCAAGAATCACTGGGAATGTATAAAAGCGTGGAGAAGAAACTTCAGTTAGGCTTCATGGGGTTTTGAGGAAAAAAAACTCCACCTGCACTCCGATTCTCAGTGATTCAAAAATACACTTTCAAAAGCTTCTTCAAAATAGTCACTGTTTCTGAATAAATAATGCAGGCAACTTGCACCTGGAGAACACTTGAAAGGCACATAAATTCACCACTGCAAAATTTACATTGTGAAGACAGGATTCCCAGTAAAAGGCTTTACCCCGGATTTTGTGATCATTATGTGATCTACCAAGGATCTACCAAGGATTCTCAGTATCTGCTCACGATAGTGCTGCCCAATTCAGGGAAAAACTCTTTAATTTGATTTGGCCTATTGAATCAATTTTTCAATTTGATTCACTTTTCCTGCCCAATTAGGTGTTTCTTTCAAACATAGTGGCGGGTTTATTTTGTAGCTTTTCCACCCACCCCACTGCCCTTTTCCCTCTCCAACCCCACGCTGGCGCTGTGGTATAAACAAAATTTAAAAAAAAAATACTTTTCCTCTCTGTTAGGTCCTAGCTCTGGCAGGATGCACATTTAAAATCTGACATATTGTAATCACAAAATAGAAAATAAAATAATTCTAGTACAAGCAGGCAGCATATTCTCACATGTGGGTGATGTCATTCACGGAGCCCGGTACAGACAGTGTGAAAAGTGCATTGCCACTTTAAGTTTTAGAAACCTCGCAACTGCCCGTACCACGAATACGCGAGTGCCTTGCCGCCTGACATGGGCTAGTGGAATCTCAGTTCTTCGTTTTCCATGGAGTGAAGTGCTATTTTTTGGACTCCATTCAAAATCGTGTTGCCTTCCCATCAGTTTCTCTTTTTTACCTTTTGGCTATATTCTTTCTTTGTGGTTTTTTTTCTAGTGTTCTTCTTTGGCCCTCTTTTTCCACTTCGGTGGTGTTTTCATCTTGGTATCACCATTGAGTCTTTTGACTTTGCCGCCAAGATTTTCCATCCATGTCTAAACCTTCAAGTGGTTTAAAAACGTGCTGTTAGTGCCAGCGCCCTATTTCCATCAGTGACCCGCACTGTTGGTGTTTACAGTGTTTGAGGCCTGAGCATCGAGTAGACACTTGTACTCATTGTTCAACTCTTCCGAAACGCACATTAAAAGCTTGATATATCCAGCAGGAAAAGCTGTTCAGCTCAGGTATGAACTCCAGTGATAAATCTGAGCCATCGGCACTGGCAGTACCCACATCAATATTGGATGCTGTTCCTCCATTGGTTAAGCCTGCAAAGAAGCCATCATCTTCCCAACATGCATTGCAGGCCTCTACAGCATCGAGTCCCTCGATGCAGGCCAAAAGTCAATTCTATTGATCTACTTCAGTGGAGGCAGTTTCTCCTAAGGGGTATGCATCCTCATGAAGGTCTCCCACCCCTCACCACCCTGTAGCACTGATGGTACTGGCTGTTGAGCCAAGGGTACCGGTACAACTCTTCAGAGAACAACTGAAGAAGTTCTTCCACAGGGAGCACAGTGACCTATTTAAGTTGCATTTGGCAATGGTGCTTACATTGACTCCCTCTGTACTGGCCCATCCCCTTAGTACATTAAGGCCACATAGTTCTGATATGAGGTCTACATCGAGACAGCAATGCTCTACATCTCAGCATCAACGCTCTGCAAAGTAGCATTGACACTCTGCATTGAAGCATCGACATTCTGCATCGCAGCATCGATGAACATTGATATCACATGGTACTGCTGCCCGTTCTTCTAGATCAGATAGGGCTGAATCCAGCCCACCTGGCCATTTTATGTGGCCCGCAGTACTATGCTGCAGCACAAGGCCAGCATTAGGGGGAGCAAACAGGGCAGATGTCCTGGGCCCCGTGACTTACTGGGAGAGTCTGGCTTAGTGCAGGAAAGCAGCTGTTCAGAAGCAGCGGTGGCCCTGGACAAGGGGGATGACCCTACGGTGCGCCAGCTTTTCAAAGCCTCTGCGCACCAGCATTATTTATGCCTTGCTGAGAAAACTGAAACTGGAACTTTCTTCAGCTTCTTTGTCTCAGTGCGCAGTTATGAGCAGCTCTGTTGCTAAGTAAGCATGCTTTCCCTCACATCCAGACATCACTAAATTGGTCATGGACTGCTGGGAGTCTCCAGAGGGGTCCCTGCGGGTGTCTAAGGCTATGGCCAAGCTTTACCCAATTGCTTTGGATTTCCAACAGATATTCAGTTGCAGATCACCAAACGCACATCACTGCTATTAAAGGATTCGCAAGACTGTAAAGTGGACTTGCTCCACAAGAGGCAAGTTGAAGCTTTAGCCTTAGGGATTAAGATGGAAGCTTCAACATCCTTTGCCATACACAACTGTCTCAAGCATCAGTCTCAGAAGACTATGAGGATCCCCACATGCTCCTAGCTGAGGTGAATTATATATTGGATGCTCTATGTGATCTCATCAGTTATGAGGAAGGTGTAGGCCTATGCAATCTCCACTTGGTGAATGCTCTGGATCAGACAGTGGGCAGGAGATTCTGCCTCTAAAGTCATGCTGAGCATGCTCCCCTATGCTATTTGGCAAGGGACTGGATGACCTGATGGCAAGCGTTGCGGACCGTTGCCCAAGGCCTTACCAGATAGCAGACCCCAGATGGCTCGGGGACCAGGAAGAGGTAATTTGAGTTTCTCAAAAATTATGTTCTTCTGCAACAAGCCAAGCAAATGCGGTGGTTCTTTCAGGGATCACATCAGAGATCCAGTGGAGGCAGGAGACAGTAGGCCTCGGGCTTTCGTTTCTCCCTAACCTCTAAGAAATCACCGTGATGATAGGACAGGGGCTGAGCTCCCCCAGATAGGGGGTAGGATATCAGCCTTCTGGATGGTCTGGGCTCAAATTGGTGCAGACTGTTGGGTCTTGAAAGTTGTTTGGGGTGGTTACAAAATTGAGTTCGGTACCTCACTTCCAGACCACTTTGTAGTTTCTCCAGCTGGCTGACCAGAGAGAGCTCTCAGTCTCAGGGCAATGGTGCAAAGGCTACTGTTCTTTCGTGCTGTAGAGTTGGTCCGGGACACCGAATTGAGCTCAGGTAGATACTTCATACAAATCATCCAGAACACAGCTGTAAGACTGATCTTCAACCTAAAGAAATATGACTTGATCTCAGCATTCATCAATCAATTACACTGGCTTCCCATACCATCGCGAATAAATTTCAAAATATCATACATCCTACACAACATACTCCACGGAAACTCAACTGCCCCCCTTATCCAACTATTCTCAGTGGTCTGGTCCACCTCCAGAAGAATCTTTAACAGAATTCAACTAAACATGCCATCCACAAAAAACCTCCACTACAGACAAATCTTCCACTCCATGCTAACCTATCTGGGAGTAAAAACTTGGAACAACCTCCCAGAAGCACTCAGGATGGAAACCAACTACACATTATTCCGCAAGAAACTGAAAACTCTTCTTTTTGACAACTGAAACTATTGCCTAATTCATCTCCCGCTTTAGGACTTCTCCTAGTCCTTCCCCCTGTCCCTTCCCTGCCTTTCTTCTCCCTCCTCCTCCTCCTCTCCTTCCTTTTCTCTGTAAATCGCCTTGAGCCTACTTAGGTTAGCGCAACACACAAATGGAAGATTAGATTAGATTCATATTTTATCATGCCAAAGAAAGGCTTAGAAAACTTGAGACCAATTCTAGACCTCAAGTCTGTCATTGTGACCTTGAAGGTGCCACAGTTCTGCTTGGAGACTGGTCATGTGAAAATGCTTCTTCAGGGATTTGAGCGAACATACACCCGCTTCCACTCCTGTGGATGTATGATCGCTCAAA
Source organism: Geotrypetes seraphini (assembly GCF_902459505.1). NCBI lineage: Eukaryota > Metazoa > Chordata > Amphibia > Gymnophiona > Dermophiidae > Geotrypetes > Geotrypetes seraphini. The sequence continues at coordinate 354,301,839 of NC_047086.1, read as the reverse complement.
TCCCTGAAGAAGCATTTTTTGCGAAACAGGGGGCCCTGTTGGATGATTTGGAAGAATGTTTAGCTTGGATGATTGGTAGCTTTTCTTCCATGGAACAGTTTTTCCTGCTTTCTTAACCCCAGGACTACACTTGAATACCAATATTCAGATAAGTGACTTCTATTGAGTATATTGTTCAATGTAAGAGACTATTTTTGAAAACAAGAAGAAAATTTGAAAACTATAAGAAAAATTAAGAATAGAATTTCACATGTAGTTTGAGAGTTTTTTGATCGAGGATGTGTCTGCTAGGATTAAATTCTGTTTAAAACTAGCCTATGTGGGTAGCCTATAGAGCCCCTATTAGACATTGAGGTCTTTTCTCCCTTTTTTTGAAAGAAAGGTGATTTATTATCCTGTGCTTTTGGAGGGTTCAGTATTTTTGTGATTTACTTTGGGCATCCTTTTCTTGATTTTTTTGATTTCTTTGTTAGATTTGGGTCTAGCCATACTTTTAGTTTTCTCACGCCTTTCATGGACAATTTTATGGTGTTGCTATTCAGAGTTAGTTGGTAACTTGGACTGTTTCCATCTCATTTGTCGATTAGATGAGTTCTGTTTTGTCCCTGTTGGCTACTAGTCCCGTTCGTTTGGAACCAACTGAAGATTTTCTCTAAGCCCGTCTTGATCTTCTGCTTGATCTTCACGTCCCGTTTCTTCAGCTAGATGACCAGTTGGACATTGTCTACATAGATGTAACATTCCCATCCTTGTTTTCTGATGAATTTCCCCAACAGTTGTGTCAATACTAGTTTTTGCAAAATTTCCTAATTAGTGGCACCGTGGAAATGGGTCAAAAATTAACCAATTGATTAGGGGCAGCACCTTCCTATCTGTTGATTGTTTACATCCATCTGGAAATATACCATCTCTCAGGGATTTGTTCACAAGCTTACTCATTGGTGGCGCTACCTTCCCTGCAACTTGCTGAATAATCCCAGATAAGCACAGATCTAACAGAGCACCCGTAGATGTGCATCCTCTAATCCAGTGTTTTTCAACCGCTGTTCCGCGGCACACTAGTGTGCCGCGAGATGTTGCCTGGTGTGCCTCCATCAGGGCTGTACCACCAGTCTAGGGAGAGGGGCGGTCCACCCCACGTGGACAGGAGAGAGCTGGACGGGGGACCCGCGGAGTTCAATACATCTCGAGCCGCGAGGCTCGTCTTCTGTTCCTGCCTGCCCTGCAGCTAACATATAGCCGATCGCAAGCGTTCCCCGATGTCAGCGCTGACGTTGGAGGGAGGGCTTAAGCAAAGCCTGCCCTCCGACGTCAGCGCTGACGTCGGAGAATACTTCCGTTCGGCTATTTGTGCGCGGCAGTGCAGGCAGGAAGCAGAAGACAAGCCTCGCGGCTTGAGCTTCGTTTTGCTGAGAAAGTTGCAAAGATGGGCTGGGAGGCAAACACGGAACACAAAAGGGGGGAGGGAGTGCGTTTTGGACACAAGGCATGAACTTGGGAGAGAGGAAGGGAGGGAAAGAGATGCTGAGGTGGGGGAGGGAATGGGTTTTTGGACACAGAAGGCATGGACTTGGGAGAGAGGAAGGGAGGGAAAGAGATGCTGAGGTGGGGGAGGGAATGCGTTTTTGGACACAGAAGAAATGGACTTGGGAGAGAGGAAGGGAGGGAAAGAGATGCTGAGGTGGGGGAGGGAATGGGTTTTTTGGACACAGAAGGCATGGACTTGGGAGAGAGGAAGGGAGGGAAAGAGATGCTGAGGTGGGGGAGGGAATGCGTTTTTGGACACAGAAGAAATGGACTTGGGAGAGAGGAAGGGAGGGAAAGAGATGGTTGTGTACACGGGGAATAGAAGAAAGGATAATTTTTGGTCATAGGGAGGGAGTGAGGTACAGATAGTGGCATACCAGGGTGGGGGAGGGCAGTCTGCCCCACCCCGGGTTTACGTCCCAAGGGGGTGCACAGCTGGCCACCCTCCAGTGTTGTCCCTAGGCCGGCAAACTGCGGCTCTTTAGCCACTTGAGTGCCACCGCCGCCAACGGTGTTGTTGGCGATGGCAGCATTATAAAATACTTTCTCTGTGTTTATTTGATTCCTATTCAAGAGAATTACTTTATATATAGTCAATATAGGCACAGAGTTAAATTTTTTAACATTTTCTAATGGTGGTGTGCCTCGTGATTTTTTTCATGAAACAAGTGTGCCTTTGCCCAAAAAAGGTTGAAAAACACTGCTCTAATCTCCCTGATTACATCATTTTCCTCAACCTCCTCAAATGCCACCTATTTTTTTAGCCATTCCATATAATTGCATATCTACTGCCATCATACCTTCCAAAACTTTCCCAATAGGTCTCAATTTATATCTCAGAACTCCATATATGCTCAACATGTTGTGCCTTATCTCCTCCAAACTTCCTTACAGCAAGCTAGAAACCACTCCTCTTAAATGGCTTGATATTATCCTTATAATGCATCGGCCACTCAGTAGCCAGTTCATAATTTCATTTGAATATTTTTAAAATCATTTTATTTATAATTAATATTTACACAAGTAAACCTTGTTTAAAGAAAATAGAGCTGTCAAAGAACTATAATATTAAATTCTCTCACATGATATCAAAGGAAGGAAACCCCCCCCCCAAAAAAAACCCAAGCACTTAATTAGACCCCAATTAAATTGAGGGGACAGATTTAACAAAGGATAAACTGGAGCTCCTTTTTAAAGGGAAAGACATTAATATGATAATTCCCTGCTCAATTACTTCATCTTGTAACTGTAGTGTTTATGGAGATCTTCATGTCCAAAAACTCTTCAATTGATCAGGCTCATAGAAGACATACTTAACCCTTAAATATTTTACCAAACATTTACAGGGATAAGATAACAAGAAAGAAGCACCAATATCTCTTAACTTCTTGTCTAACAGACAGAAATATTTTCCTCCTAAGTCTTTCATTACATCTGGAAAAATTCAAATCTTCTGGTCATAGAAGAGTTCCTTTGATTTCCTGAAATATATTCTTAATAAACTATTCATATTCGAATGCCAGCTCCCATGGCAAATCTTAATAAACTATTCATATTCGAATGCAAACATCACCAATAACATTGATCTTTCCAACACTTCAGATTGAGAACTTTTAAGAACAAACAAATTTAAATCTGGAGAAATTTCTTCTAATAGTTCCTTCTGCACTTCTGAATTTTCAAAATTCCCTTCCCTATTTGTAGGGACCTTCTGGATCATCTTTGAAGAAAAAGGTAAGTAGTAAATTCTATTTACTGGCAGAATTTGGTCAGGGGAATATTTCAAAATCTCAACTAAATATTTTTTAAAAAAGAAGTGTCTCCAGGAGTCAAACCCACAAATTTGGAAAAATTTATTAAGCACAAATTTATTCTTCAATTAAAGTTCTCAAAAAATTCCAATTTCTTGTGTATCAGCAGATTGTCTTTAATTAAAGAAGATTAAATGTCACAAGCAGAGATTACCTCTTCTTCAAACTGTTGCAATTTAAGCATAGGTATAATCTTTAACAGTCTCCACATTTTCTGTTAAAAAATTAATTTTACTTACTGTATTACTATTTAAAAAGGCAATAAAAGGCCTTCGGTCACTGTCCTCACTGGGAAGAATACCAGGAGATCAAAATAGTATACAAATTAAGTTTTATTACATAAATACAATATTTCTAGCCATAATCATTGATTAAGTACAGAGTTTGAATCAATACGTTACCGGTTATTGCATCATCACTCCGTCGGGGGACCACGAACAAGAGGCTTAATCAATATGTCATCACACAGCTCGTTAGCAGTGGAAACGTCCCTGCCTTATTCTAGGGGAAGCACTATTTATACCCATCCCCTCCTTGTGGATTGAGTTAACTGAATGCCGGGGTGATGTTTACCAATCAGTATGTGTTAGAAACTCCTAACCTGTCTGACTACACATCCCCTCCTTGTGGATTGAGCTAACTGAATGCCGGGGTGGGGGGGGGAATGTTTACCAATCAGTATGTGTTAGAAACTCCTAGCCTGCCTCGTGATTACGACTTGTTTTCATAGTACCTGTTCTTTTAACGTCTGCCCCGGATCCAAGGCAGTGTCATTCAATATTAATAATTCTCTCATACCATCCGTTTCACATTTGTATCACATTTACAAGAGTTGATAAATCAGCTGAATTTTTGGACATCGATGTTTCCATTTTCACTAACATCCTCCAAATCCCTTCAAATGTAACCCCAGTCGAAGGGTGGGGGTGGTAAATTGTTTATTAACACCTCTGGTGGGTAGTTTCACAGCCGAGCTTAAAACAGGAGGGGAAATACACCTCAAAATGCCCCCTGGTCGTGCCCTTCAACTGCAAACCACCAAACAACGTTCCTACTCCCACTTCATACTGAGCTACTCAGTCGACTTCCCTCGCAGATCAGATCTCCTCAACTTTAGTAAAGCAATAAAAACATACCTCTTCACTTAACTCTCTTTCCCCCCCCTTACGACCAATGGATTATAAAGAAATATATATTGGTATTAGATCCTCGGTATGTGTCGCGTTAGGATAAAATATATAATGAAAAATCTTTCACTGTGACTATGGCAAACCTAACCTGTAAACTGTATATTATGTATATTGGTATTAGATTCTTAGTAAGTGTTGAATTAGGATAAAAAGTTGTATTGAAAAACCTTGTACTGTAACTATGGCAAATTGTGCCTGTAAATTGTATAATATACAGTATATATTGGTATTAGATTCCTAGTATGTGTCAAGAAAGGATAAAAACTTATTTTGAAAAAACTTGTACTGTAATTATGACAAACTGTAATCTGTTAACTATATATTATGTATGTTAACCTGTTCCGAGCTCTATGTGGAAAATGGGATAGAAGATGAAAGGAGACAAACAGGCCAGATAAATCAAAGATAAATCAAAAGATAAATCAAAGCCAAAAGCCTCTGGTGCTTCTCCTCAGGCAAATGCAGGCTCTCCAACTCCAGTTCCAAAAACAAGTGTTGCAGCTACAAATTGCTTGATGCTCTATTGCTATGGGGTGGAAGTTCAGCTGACAGAAACTCCAGCCTTCACCACTCCTTTCCATTTTGAGGCATAATTGAAAGAGTAAGTTAGCATTCAACCTTCAAGGGGACCGTGTTGCTGCTCATGCCACCATCTTGACTCCGCACCCTTCCCATTTCATTTGAATATTGACTGTAAGAGTCAAAATAGCTGAGGTCTGTGGGGTCTTGTAGGGCCTTTTCCTATGGCAAGAAAGAGGTTAGCAAATCAAGCCTGAATGAGTTTAACCAGCCACTTCATTGTTCTGTGCTATCTGTCGCTAATTTGGCCAATTCTTCTTTTATTTAAGCATCAGTTAAAAATTAATAGCTCTGGTGAGATATGAAAATTTCTCCTTTTTTTTTCATTTTGCAATCTGTATACATATGAGCAGCTTGCTCTGTGCATATGCGACCCTGGCACTGTGAAACATTTCTAGGAAGTGAATTGGTAATGACCTGAGTTCTCAGAACAGCTATAGCTCTATAATTGAGATAGCTTTGCTATAGCCAACACTTTAACTTGCCTATTTTGTGTACCATTTTTGGCATGTGTCAGGGCAGAAGGGATAACAGCTATCAGAATAAAATTTAGGACATCTGGGGAAGCTTTGCTGTGAAGATATTTGGCCGTGGAACTCAATAATCACAGTGGCAGCTCCTTTTAGCCTTTTGCAGGGCACAATGAAAAATAATTACTTTATGGCCTGCCTACTTGTCCCTTAACAAATAAAGCTCTCCAACCTATTCAGCCTTATGTAAATAGCCTACAATATGAGTCCATAGAACATTGCAACATTCCCCATTAGAAAGCCAATATAGTTAATCTTCATGTAAGAATCTTTTTTTTGTGAGCTGTATCTATAAAACTGAGTGGCTGATGAAACTAGAAATTAAATCCTAGACAGCAGAGTGACTAGCAGCCAAAGTTCATGGAAAGAAAAGAATTAACATGCTCTTCTGCCATTTGGGTCTTAATATAAACATTAATGATAGTATAGCAGTATGTTTTTGAGCAGCAGCTTCTGAAAACTTTTACAGAGATCTGGTCAGGAAAATTGCATGGTTGGAAGGAGTTCTTAGATTATTTTGTTTTACTTTTGGAAGACACCAAGGGCCTGATTCTCAAAATGATGTCCCAATTGTGGGCAGTGGTAGGCATCCTACTGCCATCTAACGGACCAATCGGGATGCAGGGTTTATTTTTGTGGGTTTATTTTTGTGGGTTTATTTTTTTAATTGGCATGGTGAATGACGCCTACAATGTAGGCAGCTGACTTGCGCCTTTGGAAGTGCCTAGGCACACCTACGGATGCCTAAGGCCTACATTTAAGGCATCTGTACAAAAAATAGACAATTCTGAATGCGGTGCCTACCGGTGATTGACATGTGGTAAGTGCTTGTTTTACAGGTGCCTACTGAGGCCTCATTAGATGAAGTATAAGCTCTGGAACTAAAAAAAAAAAAAAAGTGCAAAAATGCCACCACTGAGTTTGCTTGTAGTGTTTGAAAATGACTTCTTCTGTGGCCAATTGATTTAGGGGCTCATTTTCAAAACAGAAAAACATCCAAAAAGCAGTATAAAGTGGCAGAGGGACTTTTTTTCTCCAAAACATCTAAATCACTAGTTTCGAAACCCAGTTTTAGATAGTTTTCTATGTTGTTCATATGCAGTGAACCTAAATCCCAAGGGAGCATGTTGGAGGCGTGTTTTGGATATTTTTCTTCAATAATGGAACATTGTAGAAAATGTCCAGAGCAAACATTGGACATTTGAGGCTAAACCTGTTTCTGTAATGAATAAGTGCCAAAAAGTGCCCAAATAGGACATTGGAGGAATGACCCTCCCTTACTCCCTCACTGGTCCCCTCCCCCCTCCTGAAGATAGGAAGAAAACAGTACACACCAGTCTGTATGACAGCTTCATATGTTATAGCCAGTCCTATTATAATAGCAAGCAGAGTCCTGGAGTAGCCTAGTGTCAGTGCAATGGACTATAGAGATGGGGACCCAGGCCCATATCCCATTTTCACTAGTACACTTGTAGTGGAATGTGTAAGTTCTTCAAAATCCACTAAAACCCACTGTATCTACATAGAGGTGACACTTTCAGGCATAAGGGATATTGTTGTAGTGTACAGTTGGGTACAGTAGATTTTTTGGTGGGTTTTGGAGAGCTCCCCATACACTGTAAGGAGGTAATGTTGAGATGTGTACATGTGGCTTTTTATGTGAAGTCCACTGCAGTGCCCACTAGGGTGACCCACTGCTCTGGTGGGCTGTCTTTGTGGTCAATCTCCTAAGAATGCTGGCCATCCCACTACCTAATGGTTTGTTTTTGTATGTTTTTTTCTTGTATGTTTTTATTTTTGAAAATGGTCCTAAAAGATAAGAGGGTAAATCACAAAGTAAAGGCAAAATATATTTAATGACTTTGATAGACATAACTGCAAGCAATTGAACATATCACTTTTCCATATAGTCCCTAAGCAAGGTGATGCATTTGTTGTATCGTTCAACCAGCTTCTGCATTCCTGCAGAGAAGAAGTTTTATCCCAGGACAAGCAGGCAGCATATTCTCACATGTGGGTGATGTCATCCACGGAGCCCCAGCACGGACAGCTTTAAAAGTGCATTGCCACTTTAAGAATTTAAGTAATTTTGCGAACTGCCCACACCGCACATGTGCGAGTGCCTTCCCACATGATGCAGGCTCGCGGCCGCCTGATGCAGGCTCGCGGCTCCTCAGTTCTTAATTTTCCACAGAGCTAAGAAATCGTGTCTCAGAATGTTGTTCAGTTTTTTTGCCATTTTGCCTTCCCACTCACACGTTTTTTCTTTTGTTCTTAACTTAAACTTATTTTTAAGCTTGTTGGTTTTTTTTTTTTTTTTTTTTAAGAAAAAGTAGTAAGGGAATGAGGGACATTTCTTCCTCTTTTTTCCCCACAGAGGCTTCACCCACCAAGGCCTTCATTTTTCCCTCAGCCATTTAGTTTGATTTGGCTCGCATGATCTTTCCGTCCATTCCAGGCAGATAATAGGCTTAAAAAAAAAAAAAAAGGTGCTGCAGGTGCCAAAGGCTAATTTCTCTTACCAACCCTCACAGATGGTGCTTCCAGTGCCTTGGGCTAGAACACCGGGTGGAACTTGTGTTCTACCCTGCAGAAACATTAGCTAACCAGCCGGAAACTTTAGTAGGAAAAATTATTTTAGACCAGCATGGACACCTGTCAGACCTTGCAACCTTCATTGTTGAAGACATTGACACCGGCATTGGGAGATATCACTCTGTCTGGTAAGCCACTTCAGAAGCCGCGAGCTTCCAGTCCACTGTCATAGGTCACTCTTACATCGAGTTTCTTAATGTCGACCAAGCAGCAATGACTACTTTCTGACTTGTCTCAATCTCAAGGTGTGCATCCTCTTCGGGGCAAGCCGCTGCACCGATGGTACCAATGTTTTCCTTCTGGGAACAACTCGATGCGTTGTTCTGAAGGGATTTGGGTGATGCATGTAAACTGCTTACTCCAGTATCGACTCCATGGGAACCAGCCTAACCTAAGTACACAGCCACCAGGGTCCTATGGTACCGTAACTGGTTCTCCGGAGCGACATTAACATTCCACGTCTAGGTATTGATCATCTCACCACCGGTCCAGTTCTTCATCGACCTCCTCTTCATCTCAACACTCCCAGTCCAATAAGCATCATTCCTCCTCACATGCTTTGAAAAGAAAACATTGCTCCCTCATGTTCTTTGAAGAGAAAAACAGTTTCACATCAATACCTCTTCCTCGTCATTGGACCGGTGGCGGACTTGAAGTAAGCATCGATCTTCAACGTATTTCTTCACCAAAGCCTTCATATGCCTCTGACTTACAGTCTGATTCATCTGAGGATGTGTCTGAGTCTACAACGAGGCTTATGACACTCCTCTGGAAAATTCTCCACACAAGTCTCCACGACAGCTAAATCTCCTACAGAAAGACTTTTTACTAAATTTATTAGGTAGTTGGACAGGGAGCTACCAGTTAAGCTAAAAGTTAATTCTGCTTACAGTGCTGAATACTTGGAGACCTTAGATTATGATCAGCCTCCTAAAGAACTTCTTAAAGAGTCTCTTCCTAAGAATTGGAAAATGCCCCTCACCATTACAGGGGCTCCCAGAAAATTTAACTCTCTATATAAAGCTTACTGTACTTGGGATTTTTATTTATAAAATTCAGCATTCACACTATATCTATCAAATATTAATGCTGTTATACTTCTTATTTTTGTATTTTTTTTACATATGTTATCTTAACACTCTATATTCAGAAACTTTTTCAAGTGAAAGGCTATTTACACTGTGCTCATGCTCCACCACCCAGGTTATTAGCAAAATGCTATAACCATGTGTGTGCAGGAACCATCACCGCACATGTATGTTCAATAAAATTCCCTATGTTAACCATCTTTAAATCGCTACTTATCTTTAGCATAGATTTTCCACAGCAGGAATAGGTGATGAAGTTCTGCAGTCCGTGATTTCCTATGTTTCCATAAGTGGTTGTGTACTGTGATTCTGGTGATTTTAATCGTTCATTCCGTCATTGTCCTTTTTCTTAATTTTGTTTCCTTGATTCTCCAATACCAGCTGAGTTTCGTTTTACATCAGGGAGACTCCATACAATTATAACTGAATTAAAAATCACATCATAGATTGTAATGATCTTACACCATCTTTTACTTTCCTTAAATTATCTTTTTCCATCTTATATATGATTTCTTGCCAAGGTTCTGTGTCTATATTATATAAATTCCTGTTGTCGGCAGCTCGCCGTGCCTGGGTTTTTATAAATCATGATTGATAACAGGCAGCTAAGCTTTAAGATTGCTGCATTAGCTATTCAGGAAACCATAAAGTCGGCCTTGGTTCAGGAGATTCCATTTCTTTATAGGGGGAACCCTACCTTCTACAAAATCGTTCTATTGCTGTTTGCTTGTTTATTTATTTATTTAATTTAATTATGTTATGCTTTACTTTGTCGGCCACTCTATCTCATGATTTGATCCATGGGGGCTTACTGTTCCCCACTCATAAATCAACCTCTGTTCTTTTTGTAACAGTACACTAGAAAGATCCCCCCCCCCCCATATTGTAAATGCACCCTTGAAAAGAGAAGACTGAGAGGGGACATGATTGAAACATTCAAAATATTGAAGGGAATTGACTTAGTAGAGAGATTGTTCACCCTCTCCAAGGGGAAGAGAATGAGAGGGCACTCGCTAAAGTTAGAAGGGAAAAGATTCCATACAAATGTAAGGAAGTTCTTCTTCACACAGAGAGTGGTAGAAATCTGGAATGCTCTTCCGGAGGCTGTTATAGGGGAAAGCACCCTTAGGGATTTAAGACAAGGTTGGATAAGTTCCTACTGGAACAGAACATACGCAAGTAAAGCTAGACTTAAATAGGGCACTGGTGAGCGGACTGCTGGGCATGATGGACCACTGGTCTGACCCAGTAGCAGCAAATCTTATGTTCTTATTAGTACCACAAACCTTAGGTCTTTTAATGAATGACTTTTCTCAGCCCAATGACTTGTTATCTGGATTATTTCCATTCTATCTTTTTTCTCACTTCGAATTGTATAGTCCAATTAATCTAATCTTCCATTTGTGCATCACACATACCTATACAGCCTCAAAGTGACAGATCAAGGAGGAAGGGGGAAAGTAGTAGGGAAGGGGGTATAGAGAAATAAGAGAGGGGACCCAGAAGTAGGGGGAGTTATACAGAAACTAAGACACTTGTCAAAGATACGAGTCTTCAGGTTTTTTCTGAATGTAGTGTAATTTGTCTCTGTCTTGATAACTTCTGGTAGGAAATTCCAGGTTTTTACACCCAGATAAGTTAGCATAGAGTGGAAAATTCACTTGTAATGGAGGATTTTTGTGGGGTGGTAGATTTAATAGAATTCTTTTTAATGTCGACCAAACAATAATTGGATGAGAGGGGCTGCTGAGCTTCTGTATAGGATCTGGTGTAGGATACAAGACTATTTGAAAATTATTTGGGATGATATTGGGAGCCAATGTAATTGCCTGATAAAGGATGTGATGGAGTCAAATTTCTTTAATTTGTAGATTAGTCTAACTGCTGTGTTCTGGATGAGTTGTAGTTTGTGGATGAGATAGGTGTTGATGCCAAGGTAGGCGGAGTTGCAGTAGTTCAGTTGAGGTAGGACCATCATCTGAATGATCAGAGCAAAGTGGTGTGGGTGGAAGTATGATCTTGTGAGGCGCAGTTGACACATAGTGTAGATGGTCTTTTTCCAAAGGTTAGATATTTGTGGTTCTATTGTTAGAGTGTCGTCTAAGATGCAGCCTAGTACCTTGGTGGATTTTTCCATTAAGAGAGTAATGCCTGATGGAAGAGTGAGGTTAGATATGACATTCTGTTGTGTGGTGTGGAAACCAATGGGTTTGGTCTTAGTGGTGTTCAGTTTTAGCTTGTTGTTCGTTGCCCAGGTTTGAGTTTTATCTATATTGTTTGAGATTTTTTTTGGCAATATTAGGATGGTTATTGGTTATGGGAATGAGGAGGAGGATGTCGACAGCATACAATAGTCCCTTACTTCTTTTAACTTTTAAGTTTGAATTTAAGTTTTCACTTATCTTAATAATTGTACACCCTTCTTCACATTGAGGACTTATATTAAAAATTAAATAAAAAACTAATAAAGCTGTAGAGCCTTGACAAGTGAGGATTTACACAGCAAGCTCCACAGTGAATAGTACCTTAAAGGATGGAGGAGTGGTGGTAGTTCTGAGGTCTTTGACAAGACAGCTGATATGACTGTGGCATACGAGAGGTGAAAGGTGGGATGCGAAGGTGATATCTTAGCGTATTTTTTGAAAAAGTTGTGAAAACTCTAAGTGAAGATTTAAGCCATTGCTTTATATTATTGAACAATGATTCAACAAACTGCATCCTATTGTACTTTCAGGAAATTAGTAAAGACCTATTTGTTTAAGAAATTTGTTACTTGATTAGTGACTAAATCAAAGTATTCAAACTATAATAGTATAAAACTATATATTGTACTGTTGCTTCTCATATGTTCTGTAGTTTATCACTGAATTGTTCAGTTTTCTTATTTTATGAACTACCTAGAACTCTTCAGGTGTTGGCAGTATAGAAAAATAAAGTTGTTATTATTGTTAATGGAACTTCCATCCTACCCTTTCTAATTGTGCTATGATGTTCTGCTATTCTTATTTTGACAGGTCTCTTGGTTTGGCCAATATAATAAAGGCCACATGAGCAAATTATGCATTAGATCACACCTGCTGTGGTACAGTCAGTCTGCTGATGTAGCTTAAATCTGCTGTTTGTGTGAGGTATCATTACTTCTGTTGTTTGCATTGATAACTCACAATAAGTGCACCGTCCACATTAGTTGTGTCCTGGGATCTGATCCATCAGATATCTATGCTTTTTAAACAGTTCCCCCAGATTACTGGCCATGCACATTGTAAAGAGCCTTTCACTTGAAAAAGTTTTTGAATATAGAGTGTTAAGAGAGCATATGCAAAAAAATAAGAAGTATAACAGCATCGATATCTATATATAAAGCACCAGTCACTTGTGGTAGAGTTGACTTTGAAAAAACCTACTCCATCAAGAGTATATGCCTCTGTGCCACCAGGGTGTGAAGGGCATACTATGGGCACATTTGGATGTCGCTTGTACCAAAACTCCATGTTGGCGAACAGAGTACCAAATTACAATTTCTATATCTCCTATGTGAAGCATCTTGTTCAGAAATTGCCTTCTTTTGATGGATACCTTCCTTCTCAACATCTTTTGAGCCTTTCCCCTATCTAGAATGTATCTGGCTGGATCTGCTTATCCATGGTCTAAGGGGGAATCTAACATGGGCATAGAGTCTGTAAAGTTGGATTCCTCCACATAGTTTTCAGCAAGCATACCATCAAGCGAGTTGTGACTGTTTCAGGATTCCACCATGGGGTATAGAGCCTGTAAGGTGGCTCTTTCCTGTTTCAATACAATTATAAAATGAGGTGGAGGGATCAAACAGGGGTGTAGAGTCTGTAAGTTAGAATCCCGCCATCTCAGAACCTTCTACTGTTTTATCTTCGAAGCAGGATCAACCAGGTTTTTTTCTTGAAACATGTCTTCCATTGTTCCATCAATGTTTACACAGTACCTTTTAGAAGACATCCATTTACTTAAAATCTTTTTCCCTACACCTGTTCCTTAATGAACTTTCACCACAACACTTACTCCATCTTCTTTTTGATTCCAAAAGCCTGAAGGTTTGGAAGTGGCTGTAGGGGAGAAGGTAGCCACTACATAAGAGTAAAGTGGATGCATGTCGGTAACAAAAATCTCATACATGAATACAGGATGTCCGGGGCGGTACTTGGAGAGACCTCTCAGGAAAGAAACTTGGGAGTTTTTATCGACAAGTCAATGAAGCCGTCCATGCAATATGTGGCGGCGGCGAAAAGGGCGAACAGAATGCTAGAAATGATTAAGAACGGATCAGAGAAGGTTATCATGCCGTTCTACCGGGCCATGGTGTGCCCTCACCTGGAGTATTGCATCCAGCACTGTTCGCCGTACATGAAGAAGGACACGGTACTACTCGAAACAGTCCAGAGAAGAGCAACTAAAATGGTTAAGGAGCTGGGGGAGTTGCTATACAGTGAGAGATTGGAGAAACTGGGCCTCTTCTCACTTGAAAAGAGGAGACAGAGGGGACATGGTCAAAACATTCAAAATACTGAAGGGAATAGACTTAGTAGATAAAGACAGGTTATTCACCCTCTCCAAGGTAGGGAGAATGAGAGGGCACTCTCTAAAGTTAAAAGGGGATAGATTCCGTACAAACGTAAGGAAGTTCTTCTTCACCCAGAGAGTGGTGGAAAACTGGAACGCTCTTCCGGAGACTGTTATAGGGGAAAACACCCTCCAGTGATTCAAGACAAAGTTGGACAAGTTCCTGCTGAACCAGAATGTATGCAGGTAAGGCTAGACTCACTGAGGGCACTAGTCTTTGACCAGAGGGCTGCCATGTGAGCAGACTGCTGGGCACGTTGGACCACTGGTCTGATCTAGCAGCGGCAATTCTTATGTTCTTACATCCTTTAAAAAAAAAAAAAAAATTTGAGAAAGATACATTCTTCACTTCAACACTATACCTGCAGATCATCCTCCAAGGGAGTCTCCTTTCAAGACGTCTCTTCTTCTTCGGGAGATAGTATCTCCTTCTCAAAGAAAGGTTCCACCTTTGCAGAGGAACTGGGGATTTTACTCCCGGTATTACCTCATCCCAAAAGAGACAGGAGGTCTATATTCAATTTTAGACCTCAGGGGCCTGAACAAGTTTCTAGTGGAAGAAAAGTTTCATATGTTGTCCTTGACAACTTTATGTTCCCTCTTAGATCGCAACGACTGGCTAAGCTCTCTAAACCTAAAATAAGTTTATACTCATATTTGAGTGCATCCGACCTTCAGGAAATTCCTCAGATTTCAGGTAGCGCAGCACCATTATCAATACAGAGTCCTGCTGTTTGGCCTAGCCTCCTCTTCCAGAGTATTCATCAAGTGCCTGGTTAAAGTGGCAGTAGTGTTGCGGGCACAGGGTCTCCAAGTATTTCATTGTCTCGACGATCGGCTCAATGATCCAACCTCACAATGGATTATGGCAGTGACTCAGTTGGCAATTCTCCTCCTTTATCAGTTCGGATTCAGAATTATTTTCCCAAATCCCAACTGCAACCATCTCAGAATCTGCAATTTATCGGAGCTCTGCTAGACACCATTTATCTCAGAGCGTTTCTCCCTCAGCAAAGACAACAAAATTTGATTCAGCTTTGCAAGCAGACTTATCTTCTTCCATCAATCTCAGCCTGGCAAATGATGGTACTCCTGAGTCACATGGCTTCCACGGTGCATGTTACTACTCCATTTGTGAGACTTCATCTCAGGACTTCTCAATAGACTCTCAAATCGTAGTGTTCAAGCTCTCAACCCACTATCTCAACACATTACACTTTGACAATCTCTGCAGTGGTGGATGAACTCTTCCAATCTTTCCAGGGGGGTTTTGTTTCACACACCTCCACATCAGAAAGTTCTGACCATGGACTCGTCCACCTACGCTTGGGAGGCTCATCTGGACGGTCTTCTACCCAGAACCAGTTTTACTAATCTACAATGCTCTCAAAACATTTCAGTACATTGTGACCAACCACATCCTCCTAATCCGCGCGGATAATCAGGTTGCAATGTATTACATAAACAAGCAATGAGACACAGATTCTCTCCTTTGTCAAGCAGCCCAGAAGATTTGGACTTGGGCGATTGCAGTATACACGCAAGGGAAACAGTCTCTCGTAGACAGACTCAGCAGGTTTATACAGCCACATGAGTGGATGCTCAACTCTGCAGTTCTACATCACATATTCTCTCTTTAGGGGACTCCTCAGATAGATCTGTTTCTGTCCTCTCACAATCACAAGTTTCCCCAATTTTAATCTAGGCAGTACTATCCCCAACGTTTGGAAGCGGATACATTTCTTCTGGATTGGGGGACACACGTTTCTTTATGCATTTCCTCCAATCCTTCTCATCCTCAAGATGCTTGTCAAGCAGAAATCGGCCACCATGATTCTGATAGCTCCGTGGTGGCCCAGGAAATCCTGGTTCTCCCTTCTCCTTCAGCTGAGTGTCAAGGAACCAATGCCTCTTCAGGTTTTTTCCATCTCTTCTAATGCAGAGTCACAGATCTCTTCTGCATCCCAATCTTCAAGTCTTTACACCTGACAGCTTGGTACCTCTCGGGCTGACATGGAATGAGGTTCATCTTTCTCATCCTGTCAGACTTATGTTACAAGCATCAAGAAAACCATCCACAAAGCAGTGTTACCAACAGAAATGGACACAGTTTTCCACCTGGTATATGCTTCATCATCATCATGCTAAATCCATTTCTATATCTTCAATATTAGATTATCTTCTAAATTTATCCTATTCAGAACTCAAGACCACTTTGATTGGGGTTCATCTCAGTGCTCTCAATGCTTTTCACAGCCCAGTCAAGGGTAAACCTCTCACTGCTTATCCTCTTGTGTCCAGATTCATGAAAGGACTTTTCAATGTCAAACCATCTCCAGTAGTTTGGGATCTCAATGTTCTTTTCTTTAGACTTATGAAGCCTCCCTTTGAACCAACTTAAATACCTCACTTGGAAAGTGGTCTCTCTCATCATCGAGTAAGTGAACTTCAAGCGCTAGTGGCGCACCTGCCTTTTACTGTGTTCCACCATGACAAAGTAGTGCTTCACACCCATCCGAAGTTCCTTCAAAAAGTAGTCACTGAATTTCATCTCAATCAATCCATTGTGCTTCCTAAGCCTCATTCTCACCCTGGAGAAACGGCTCTTCATACTTTGGACTGTAAACAAGCTTTGGTTTATTACTTATAGCGTACTTAGCCACATACAGCATCTCAACTTTTCGTCTCCTTTGATCCTAACAAGTTGGGACATCCTGTATCCAAGAGAACTATTTTTACATGGTTGGCGGCTTGTATGCCTTTTCTTATGCTCAGACTGGGCTGCAGCTGGGAAGTCGTGTCACTGCTCAAAGTCCGAACTATAGCATAAGAACATAAGAATTGCTGCTGCTGGGTCAGGCCAGTGGTCCATTGTGCCCAGCATTCCATTCATGTGGTGGCCCTTAGGTCAAAGACCAGTGCCCTAACTGAGTCTAGCCTTACCTGTGTACTTCTGGTTCAGCAGGAACTTGTTTAACTTTGTCTTGAATCCCTGGAAGTTTTTTCCCCCCTTTAACAGCCTCCAGAAGAGCGTTCTAGTTCTATCCCCTTTTTAACTTTAGAGAGTGCCCTCTCGTTCTCTCTACCTTGGAGAGGGTGAACAACCTGTCTTTATCTACTAAGGCTATTCCCTTCATTATCCTGAATGTTTTGATCATGTCCCTTCTCAGTCCCCTCTTTTCAAGGGAGAAGAGGCCCAGTTTCTCTAATCTCTCACTGTACAGCAATTCCTCCAACCCCTTAACCATTTTAGTCGCTCTTCTCTGGACCATTTCAAGTAGTACTGTGTCCTTCATGTACGGTGACCAGTGCTGCTTCAGTTGCTTTCCTACACTTCACTCCTATTGATGAAATCTGTAAAGCTGCTACTTGGTCCTCGGTTCATACATTCACATCACTATTGTCTGGAGTCTTTTTCCAGACGGGATGGTCACTTTGGCCAAGCAGTTTTGCAAAATTAATTTTCTTAATGGCCAACACTCCCTCCATTCCATTCTTGTAAGCTAGGGTATCCCACATGTGAGAGTATGCTTCCTGCTTGTCCTGGGATAAAGCACGGTTACCATAACAGGTGTTATCCAGGGACAGCAGGCAGATATTCTCACAACCCACCCACCTCCCCTGGTTGACTTCTTAGCTTGCTTATGGAACTGAGGAGCCGCGAGCTTGTGTCGGACGGTGCATCCGTACTGGGGCTCCGTGGATGATGTCACCCACATGTGAGAATATCCGACTTCTGTTCCTGGATAATACCTGTTACAGTAAGTAACTGCTCTTTGGCTGTTCCCAAAGCCAGGTGAGCCCTACCTCCTTTACTTCATCATGCTTTTGTCTTTTGTTTTCTGGGTCGCAGTGATGCACCCATGTCGCATCGCTGGTGACAGTTCTCTCCAGAATACTCTGATCTTCTTCATACTATCTCAGAAATTATGTTACAACCTCCGTACGCTGTTGCTTTTGCAGATCAGTAAGCTGTTTGGGAATCCAGGACTCTTGCTAGTCATTCACACATATGCAAGTCCCAGCCTATTTTCAGATGAGATCTGCATAAAAGATACTTATTTGGATCCTGGCTGAATAGTGGCTGGAACCCACATAAGTGCCTCTGTCAGTTTCTCTTTCCATCTGCCTTCCCCCCCCCCCCCCCGAGATTGGCCTTATCACCCTTTCAGGCCTGCCTATATCCCTAGATATTCCATTAAGAGTATCCCAGGCAAGAATGATCCCCACTCTCCTGCCCTAGTGGCTCTATGAGTTAAAATGCTTGCCATAAGCTCTAGCACTAGTCTGGGATAATATTACTTGAGGCCAGCCTTCCATGTGGGCTGATCTTAGGTAGAGTATTCCATTGGAGGGGGGGGGGACATATTTAGCAGGGATTCATAAGGGAGAATCACAGTTGTCAGGAAGGCGCAAGAGGGATGGAAGTGCATCCAAAAACTTTGGGTGTTGGTTGATATTCAGCACTAAGTAACCAAAAAGTTAGTACTGCTTTTTTAAATTTGCTTTTTAATTGTATACACAATTCCAAAAAGAAAGACCATAAGAAAAAAAAAAAAATAATAATATCTCCATAAATTTACAAGATATTTTTCCAAGAAATCCATCAAGCCCACATCAAGAAAGACATCGTTACATCAAAAGGAAAAAGCTATTAGGAAACCTCAAGGATAATATATTCTTTTATATAAAAGCGCAGTACAATTACTGATGATTCCTAAACCTGTTTATCTTCATTACCATTTAGAAATTGTTCTAATTGTAATGGGTCCCAAAAAACATATCCCCCTTTTATCAAACTGCACTAGAGGTTTTTTGTGCAGACCAGAGAGGTAATTCCTTGAGCGCTGGAGCATTTACTGCACTGGCTCACACTAAAGACTTCTAGTACAGCTTGATTAAGGGGGCCATAATCTTTATTATGAAAATTAAGCAAACATTTACACAGAAATTTTAGAAAAATGCAGCATTCAGGGCTAAAACTCCAGACTTCAGCCTTAAAAAACCCCAAAACCTTCCGTCTCAATTGACTTGCCCTTGCTAAATCAGAAAAATTATCTTAGCCCTACAGAAAACCTAATCTTTCTTTTTAAAATATCATTTTATAATCTGAGATTTATCAAACTCTTTAAGTTGCCAAGAGAGTAGATCTTGTTTGGATCACAACTTGAGTATCTTCAAAAAAAAAAAAGCAGTTAAATTTATTTCTGATGATACCAAACGATCAACAAAGTTAGTACCGCTTTTTATGTTGTCTCATTTGGTTGCTTAGCTATGTGGACTCTAGAACTAAATATTACTGGCACGTATATAGCTGCCACCTTCTCCCCAACTCTGCCTTTAGAATGCCTCTTTCTGGCCAGCATTGTAAATGACCATTTAGTATTCTTATTCAGTGGCACTGCCCAGTAAAGTGCTTTTGAATATAGGTGGCTGGTCCTCAGAGCACTATATAAGGGGGCAGGAGCTCTCTGGCTCATTTAAATTGCTTTGAGTATTGGATGACTGATGCCATATTTGTTGTCATGTTTTATGTCTACTTCTCTGGTGGTGGTTTCTTTTTCTAGTGAGGTGAACTCCTTTACTTTCACTTAACTTCCTGGTCTAAAAAGGAGTCTGCTAAGAGAGGAATGTTTGTACAAAACCAACCTCATCGTGGTCCTCATGATCTATTTTTAATGAGAGAAACTTCCTCTCAATGTGTCATTTAAAAAAAAAAAAAAAAAATCAGCAGTCATGTCAGGCAGTGGGATGAATGTCTAAATGAAAATGAGATTCTCTGTAATTTATTTACATTTGTTGACTGCACAACAAATGAGACATCACATAGCTTCATAATTTCCCATGGCCAAGTCACCAGCATGCGGTATGTAATTTACCATGATTTAAAATGATTCTCTTTAGATTCTCCTAACAGCTACTGGTTATATTTTTCACATATTATACTTTGCACTCTTATTTTTCTGCTGCTTAACTCTGATACTATCAACAAAGAAATATAAACTAGGCACGAGATCTCACTCTCACCCGCACCAGATGTCCCGCCTCCCTGTCTGGCTGAAGCTGCTGCCCTGGAGGACGACAGCATGGTTTTCAAGTTAAGTTTTTTATTAGGATTTTATATACCGCCTATCAAGGTTATCTAAGGTACTCAAGCATTTTCTCTATCTGTCCCAGTGGGCTCATCTAACATACCTGGGGCTATAGAGGATTAAGTGACTTGCCCAGGGTCACAAGGAGCAGCGCTGGGTTTGAACCCACAAGCCCAGGGTGCCGAGGCTGTAGCTTCAACCACTGCGCCACACACTCCCACGGTGGCTGGAGATGCACCCGATGCGTCTGCGGAGGTTGGATCCATGGCCAGCTCTGGGAACTTGTTTCCTGACAGAGAGGACACGTTAGGAGCCATGCTGAAAACGCTCCAGAGAGGTAAAGGTTTTGGGGATGAAGTTGGATAACTTTACAAAGGTTTGTGAACAGACGAACATTGAAACTAAAAACTCCATAACTAAATTACAAAATGAAGTCCAATCTTTACAAGCTCACGAACAGTTGCAATAAAAGACAGTGCTTTGTTACATTGAAAAATAGAAAATATAGAGAACGTTAATCGCCGGTTAAATGTCTAAACTTTCTGAAAACTCCTGTGATTTCCTCATATGAAATGTTCCAAAAATATGTGGTGAAAATTTTGAAATATTCCTCTGAGCATATACCCCCATTGAACAAAATTTATTATCTTCCACCGTCCACAAAAATTTCCCTGGAGCTCAATGAAGGAGAGGGGGAAAATAAACAGGCTCTGCAAATTGATATGGAAAATATATCTGCTTTCTTGGAAGAATCTTTTTCTGAGGTGGTGGAGAGAGCTATATTACTGATTTCCTTTGTTTTTCAACAGGACTTGAACTCATTTATGAAGCATTATTTTAGGTTTTTAAAATCTCTGTTTTATGGCAAAATAAATACAGTAAAACCTTGGATTGCAAGTAACTTGGTTTGCAAGTGTTTTGCATGACAAGCAAAACATTTTATTAAATTTTAACTTGATATACAAGCAATGTCTTGCAATACAAGTAGATACAGTGTACACACATCACAACTGAGCCAATGATTCTTTTCTCTCTGATACTGCAAGAGTATAGTGACTGTTCTAAACAAGCAAAGTCTTACAATACGAGTACATACAGTATACACGTGTTACATCATCACAACTGAGCCGATGGTTCTTCTCTCGCTGAGTCTGCGGGAGTATAGTGACTTTTCTAAATGAGTGAGGTCTTGCGATACAAGTATGTATAATATTTTGTATTAGTTTTTGGGTTGTGGAACAAATCATCTGAGTTTCCATTATATCCTATGGGGAAATTTGCTTTGATATACAAGTGCTTTGGATTACAAGCATGCTTCTGGAACGAATTATACTCGCAAACCAAGGTTTAACTGTATGGGCATATGTGGATGTTTCAAAGACCACACAGGAAAGACAGAAACAGTCCTTATCTTTAAGGCAGGAAACAATTGCTTTGGGAGCCTCTTTCCTGTTGGCATACCCCTGTAAATGTGTTGTAAAGTATGCACAAGTTAAATATGTATTTTTTCTTTCTGACCAGCTAAAGTTCTTCCTGGAACTGAAAAAGATGGCTTGAAGTTTGACCCAGTGTAATTAGAATGGCAAGTTAAGTTGCGTTATAGCCTTTCCTTATAATTATCTTTGTTCTTATTTAAATAAGCCTCTTATAAATTTGAGCTTAACTCCCCCTCAGTGGTGGTCTAAGGAAGGATAACCAAATATGCTACTGGTTTTTTTATTTTGCATGTATAACAAATGTTTATGCTGTATTTCTCTGACAAGAAGTTTATTTTCTTGTAAATTGTTGAAAATATAAATAAAGAATTAAAAAAAGAAATAGATATAAACTTGATATAACCTGGAGGGATCTAGTGAAGAATGACCTAGAATTTGGCAGCTAAGATTTAATGCTGGAAATTGCAGGGTCATGCATTTGGGCTGCAAAAACCTATCTCTAGTAAAATCATAGTATTACAAGTTGCCATGAGAGGTCAGTGTAGCCATTTTGAAAGGCTGCTGTGAGGGGGTTTCACTCCTGCCCCTAAAGACCCCTGCTGGACCACCAGGTATGTAGTTAGGTCTGACGGAACCTAATTACATATTAGAAGGGGGTGGGAGGGGGGAAGGGAGAAAAGAGGAGGCATTGTTGGGGGGCAGTGGGAGGAAGTACTTTTTTTTTTTAAAGGAAAAAATACTTATGCAGGTCTTGGTTCTAGTATTCAGCCAGGATCTGCATAAGTTCGGAGCGGCCTGAAAAAAATACATATGCAGATTCTGGCCCAATATTCAGCCGGGACCTGCATAAGTTCCCAGTGGCCTGGCTGCCCAGAATTATGTCCCGATATTTCATGGTTTCATAGTTTATTTAAATTTTGATTAAACGCTTATCCAAAGGTACAAAGCGTTGTACATAGTAATTTAAAATAGATGGGAGATGAACATTTTCAAAGGTTCAACAACTACATTCTCATAATAAGTTCGCTGTTCTACTACAATTCAACCTATCTGCAGCTTTTGACGTTGTCCATCATGATATTCTAATTTTCCAACTTTCTGAGATAGGCATTAACTCCACAGTCTTAGACTGGTTCTCGAATTTCTTACGTTCCCGCTCTTACACCGTTAACATGAATGGCACCTCGTTGTCTCCTTGGAAACCAATATGTGGAGTCCCGCAGGGTTCACCTCTATCCCCAATTCTTTTCAACATCTATATGTCTTCCCTGAAACTCTTCCACCTGTCCCCCATGGAAACACTTTGCACTTATGCTGATGGCATCCTTGTCCTCCTCGAGACCGACTCAAACTTCACTAACCTCTCTGAGAACATATCCTCATGTATAACTAACCTCCAATCCTGGGCCCTCACTGTACAAATGAAACTAAACGAGTCCAAAACAAAACTACTTTGGCTCGGCCCAAAATTAGATCAGCTACCCACCCTCATCACACTGTCCTCTGGCACCACACTGCAGCTTGAGTTCTCAAGCAAAGTTCTGGGCATCATCATTGACTCTACAATGTCCTTCAATGACCACCTCATTTCCTTGGTAAAAAAATGCTTTTTTAGCCTTCACATGCTGAGGAAAGTGAGATCCTGCTTCCACCAACAACATTTTGCTGTCCTTGTACAATCCATCATCCTTTCCAGACTGGACTATTGTAACTCCATCTACTTAAGTCTAACCAAGAAAAACCTTCAAAGACTTCAGCGGATTCAGAATACCGCGGCTAAGCTAATCTTCGCAAAAAGTAAATTTGACCATGTCTCCCCGCTCCTGTCCAAACTTCACTGGCTTCCAGTAATCTCCAGAGTTCACTTTAAATGCGCCTGCCTAACTTTTAAGATCCTACACGGCATCCTTCCTCCCCTTATTCCACTATCTTGGAATTCCTCGAATCCTGATACCACTAGATCCACCCAAAAATTCAAACTATCCTTCCCCTCATTAAAAGGCGTATCCCATGCAGGAAAACTAGGGACAGCCCTCTCCTTCAGAATCACAGAGCTCTGGAATAACCTTACTATCCCACTTCGGAATCTGAGCCCCCTCCAACTATTCCGAAAACATCTGAAAACCTAGCTATTCTCAAAAATGTAATACTTCCTCCCTCTATGGTATACTAAGTCCCTCTAAACATTCTTTATACTACGTTCCTGTAACCCTTCATTGGAGTTCCTTCTTTATATCAATTCCTGTAAACCGTGCCAAGCTTTACGATTGTGGAGAGGATGCGGTATACAAACTTAAGGTTTAGTTTAATAGTTTAGTTTAAACATACACCAACTAAACAAACATACTTATGACATGAAAACATTGGGGAAAAAGGGAAGAACTACAATTTCTTAGAAAGAATATATAAAAGGAAAATACAATAGGACATGGCCCAGTACTGAGGATTTATGAAATCTTGGTTTTAAGATGTAACTAGTCACTTGTACTTTAAGATATGTGTATAAGTCGTGCTTGTTTTACTTTATGTACGTTACTTCTGTAATGCTGCTTAGGAACAGGCGATTAATAAATCTTTTAAACAAATAAATAAATAATTTAGCCACCAGTAATCAGTACTTAAAAAAACGCTGACCACCGCAGGCTGCATATCAGGGGGCTTTGTCTCTCATAGTAGAACTAGGAGGTTCCTGACAAAACAATGAATAAATCACAAATTAACAAATCTCACAAAAGATTTTGCTGGAGTAAAAAAGTGCAGAAGATATTTATTTTACTGCAAGTTAATAAACAGAGCCCAGATCTTTTTTTGAATGTTCAGTTTTGTGCAGAGTCCATTAAGATACTGTTGTTATGCATCTGTGTGAGTTTACAAGAAGCTTGGACAAGTTCCCGGAGGAAAAGTCCATAGGCTATTATTAAGATGGACTTGAGGAAATTCTCTTCTTACCCCTGTGATAAGCAGCATGGAATCTATCTACCTTTTGGAATCTTGCCAGGTACTTGTAACCTGATTAACCACTGTTGGAAATATGATACTGAGCTTGATAGACTTTTGGTCTGACCCATTATGGCAAATCTTATGCTCTTAAGAGCACTAGTATAATTCAAGAGAAATGATAAAAAAATGCCTCTTTTCCTTCACATGTTATTCTTACAGCAACATGACATTGATTGCAGTTTTAATAGAAAATGTCACTCTCATTCTGAGGAAATATTATTCATAAGAAAATAATTGTGCTATGTGACCAGGTAAGACTTGGACTGGAGTAGCCTGAGCCCTGACCTGGGTCATCCAAGCCTCAGCCGAGCAGTTGAATAAGGTGTGGAGGGGTGTCTGCATCAAAATAAAAGGTCTAGTACAAGTGTTTAGTGTAAATTTTAAGATGACTTTATTTTCTGGTCTTATATTGTAGTATAATTCCAAAACATATAAAACAAAAACTCTCATTGGTGGCTAAACAGTCTGTTAGCCCACCATGCTTTATTCACTACTAAAGTTCAAGCAAACACAAAAAAAAATAGCTTTTCAATTTCAAGTCCTGGAACCTGCTTGCACTACTTGGACAGGTTTCCCACAGTTCTCCTGTGATTATGAAAATTCAGAAGCAGTGATTCTTAACTCTTCTGTTATTCTTAATTACATCAGAGGCAATAATTCTTAACTCTTCTGGTATCCTTAATTCAATCAGAGGCAGTAATTCTTAGTTTTGTGAAGCCACACCACCTTATCAGAAACAGCATTTTTACTTTACCCAAACTTTACTCTATAATCATGCTCTCAAACAAGCATGACTCCTCAGGTTTCATTTCAACATCATTTGCAAACATTTCTTCTGGCATTTCTGTATCAAATTCATTATTACCTTTAGAAGAATGATTAGAAGTTTTAGTCCTGAGGTTTACTCCTTGCTTTCTGTGGGGAATGCTGGCTTCTGAATCCTGGTTAGCACAGGTCTGCTTCTCTCCAAGGATTCAGATATCCTGTAAGCTTATGGCTGCTTCTGCCTCTCTTAGCCTAGAGAACACACCCTTTTCCATAGCATGGGCTGATTGCCCCTCACAATACCTGTGGTTCTCTTGTGCTTTGCTAATGAACCTGGATAGCTTCCCTGCTCATTAACCCTGTCCCCAGCAGAGCAGGTTTTGCTATCACCTGCCTGGTGCATGCTGGTCCTTGTAGTTCTCTGCTTTTAGCATTTCCTACACTAGAACTAGGCAAGTATAATCGGGTCACTTTTGGGTTGCCTTTCATTGGAGATAAATTCTGCAGGGCAGTTTCCCTAACTTGCCTGCTTCTAGGGGTAGGTTTAGGGATATTTTTTGGAACACTGCAGGGTTTCTTCCAGCATGATAGGACTCTCCCTGTCACAGCAGATACTCATCATTTAAACTTATATATATATATATATATGTGTGTGTGTATGTCTATCTATCTATTCTGTGGATATAAAACATTTGCAAATCTTTGATAAAAAGAAAGCCCTTACAAGTCCTGTATTGGCTGTCATACTTGTTAAAATTGAAAATAGTAAATATATGTTGGAGTCTGAATTAGGGTCAGATTATATCTGGTATATTCCAGTCAGGAAAAAATATCTATTTCACAGTCTGGATGTGGATGATGGCACTTAGCAAATGCAAAATCTGACATTCGTATCCAAGCAGACTAACAATACGAATAAAAGGAAGCTGAAAATTGTCTGCAGTAAGAAGAATGCCAAATAATAACAAATCATGAATTGTGCTCTTTACTGAAATGCCACTGCTGACCTACACTGTGGTGCTACCAGTGCTTATAGTTACTATATGTTGAGTGGTATGGGCAGGCAGCCATTATAAAAAGAATTTATGATTGAATTCGGGCTCATAGGAAACTAGGTTCAGAAGATGGCTGCCCTTCATTATACATGACATATATCACACAGTATTACTTATTGCTTTTATGCACTTTGGAGTTGTTCTATATTATGTGTACTGATTTTTTTTTTTTCTTAACAAGGTAACACATTTCTGTGGCATGTGTGTTGTTGGGGCAGGTTATCATTTTTAATTGGATCTTCAGGAGTTTATTTTTTTTGATCCCAGTTTCCTCCTTCTTTCACTTCAGGTTGAATCAGAGCCAGGACTGGGTTCTAGTCCCAAGAACCTCCATTCCCAATTGATGGGCATATCTCCCCTCCCCCCTCTCCTTATACCTAGTCTGGTCTTGACAGTTGTTGACCAGGAGTTTGTGTTCTAATTAAGGTAAGATAGATCTGGATAGGCTGGAGTGGGCGTTGATTAGCAACTCCAGTAATTGGAAATTAAAGCCAGAGCTTTTGTGGTCTTTGTCTCAAAAATAGCAAAAACAGTTCAAGATTAAATATGTATAATAACATAAGAATAGCCACACTGAGTCAGACCAATGGACCATCTAGCCCAGTATCTAAACTAAACTAAACTAAACTAAACCTTGGGTTTATATACTGCACCATCTCCACGAATGCGGAGCTCGGCACGGTTTACAGGAAGAAAGATGAGAGAAGAACTACAGTGGAGAGATTAAAGAATTAGGTGTAAAGGGGGAAGGTGAGAGGCCTAAGAGGGGGGAAGTGTTACAGTTTTGAGAATAGCCAGGTTTTTAGGTGTTTGCGGAAGAGTTGGAGGGAGCTTGAGGTTCGGAGAGGGGAGGTGAGGTTATTCCAGATCTCAGTGATTCTAAAGGGGAGGGATGACCCAAGTTTGCCTACATGGGAAATACCTTTTATGGAAGGGAAGGATAGTTTAAAAATTTGGGAGGATCTGGAGGAAGTAGGGGTTGGGGAGTTCCAGGATAGAGGGATAACGGCAGGAAGAATGCCATGTAGGATCTTGTAGGCCAGACACGCACATTTGTAGTGGATCCTGGGGATTACTGGGAGCCAATGGAGCTTAGACAGGAGTGGTGAGACATGATCAAATTTGCTTTTCGCGAAAACAAGCTTAGCTGTGGCGTTCTGAATCCGCTGAAGTCTGTGGAGGCTTTTCTTGGTTAGGCTGAGGTAGATAGAATTGCAATAATCCAATCTGGAGAGGATGATGGATTGTACTAGGACTGCGAAGTGTTTTTGGTGAAAATAGGGTCTGACTTTCCTTAGCATGTGAAGGCTGAAGAAGCATTTCTTCACCAGGGATTGGAGATGTTCGTTGAAGGATAGAGAAGAGTCTAAGGTGACACCCAGAACTTTGCTTGAGAACTCGAGCTGTAATGGGGGGCCGGAGGACAATGGGATGGAGGAAGGTAGATGGTCTAATTTTGGGCCGAGCCAAAGGAGTTTTGTTTTGGACTCGTTTAGTTTCATATGCATTGTGAATGACTAGGATTGGAGGTTCTTTATGCATGAGGATATGTTCGTGGAGAGGTTAGTGAAGTTCGAGTCGGTCTCAAGGAGGACGAGGATGTCATCAGTGTAAGTGTAAAGAGTTTCAAGGGGGGATAGTTGGAGTAGTTTCAGGGAGGACAGTATCCTGTTTCTACAATTGCTAATCTGGGTTATAACTACCTGGCAATAAATCCAAATAGTAGCATCTATCCCATAGCAAGCATTGGCTTCCCCCATGTCTGTATCAATAGCAGACTATGGACTTTTCCTCCAAGAACATGGCCAAACCTTTTTTAAACCTATATACATTAACCGCTGTTACCATATCCTCTGACAATGAGTTTTAGAGCTTAACTATTCTCTGAGTGAAAAAATATTTCCTTTTACTGGTTTTTAAAAGTATTTCCCTTTAATTTCATTGAGTGTCCCCTAGTCTTTGTAATTTTTGCTGGAGTAAAAAATCATTCCACTTTTACCCATTCTACTCCACTCAGGATTATGTAGATTTCAGTCATTTTATCCCCTCAGCCGTCTCTTTTCCAAGCTGAAGAGCCCTAACCTTTTTAGCCTTTTCTCATACAAAAGGAGTTCCATCCCCTTTATCATCTTGGTTGTACTTCCTTGAACCTTTTCTAGTTCTGCTATAACTTTCTTGAGATAAGGCAGGGGTAGGCAATTCCGGTCCTCGAGAGCCGGAGCCAGGTCATGTTTTCAGGATATCCACAATGAATATGTACGAGATGGATTTGCATGCACTGCCTCCTTGAGATGCAAATCTATTTCATGCATAGTTATTGTGGATATCCTAAAAACCTGACCTGGCTCCAGCTCTCGAGGAACAGAATTGCCCACCCCTGAGATAAGGCAACCAGAAATGAAAGCAATATTCAAGGTGAGGTTACACTATGGAACGATACAGAGGCATTATAATGTTTTTAGTTTTATTTACCATACTTTTTCTAATAATTCCTAGCATCTTGTTTGCTCTTTTGATCACCACCGTACATTGAGCAGAAAGTTTCAGAGTATTGTCTATGATGACACCTAGATCTTTTTCTTGGGAAGTGACCCCTAAGGTGGACCTTAGCATCCAGTAACTATGATTTGGATTATTCTTCCCAATATACTTCACTTTGCATTTGTCCACATTAAGGGGTCCTTTTACTAAGGTGTGGTAACCGTTGCTAAATGCTAACACATCCATTATAGTTTATGGACGCTTTAGCGTTTAGCGCACAGTAAAACAGCTGGCACTACTTAATAAAAGGACCCTTAAATTTCATCTGCTACTTGGATGCTCAGTCTTATCACATCAAATCATATGCTATGAGTTTATCTTGATAGGTAGATTGAATGGGCCATGCAGGTCCTTATCTGCCATCAACTACAGTATTACTACAGTATGTTTGTTACTATGTTATCAGAGCTTATTCTGGAATCCTGAAATTGTGGCCCTGAATTTTGCTATTCTGTGTCATGTTAACCCTTGAATTGGCAGATGGTGAAAATGGCTGATGTAACTTGATGTTGAACAAGAGCAACAGTGTCAAGTAACAGGCATTTTTGGAGGTGCAGATCTTCCCATAAGAGCCATAGAAACACCTGTTGCTTCTAAGCAACAATGCCAAATAAAGGGTTAAGCAGTGACCACAACCCTTTTATCTTTGAGTTTTTTTGACCCAATGAACCTGAGGAGAAGAACTTGAATCCAACTTTAATTCAGGGAGCTATCATATGACAGACCATAGCATTTAACATTTAAACAACAAACGTGCTGCTATTTAGTTATCGCTGGACCACACATTCACTCCAACCACAATACAATGAAAACAATATAAAAATTAAAAAATGGAGAAAAATAGACCTCAACTTTTAGGCTCCTCGATTTACAATAAATCTACTGGAGCTCCTATCATCATATGAATGTTGTGGAGTTTTTTTTTACAGATCTATAGGAGCTCCAATAGATTTATTGTAAATCAAGGAGTCTAAAAATTGAGGTCTGTTTTTTATCCACTTTTCTTTCTTTATATTATTTAATTGTATTGTGGTTGGAGTGAATGTGTGGACCAGCAATAACTGAATAGTAGCATGTTTGTTGTTCAAGTGTTAGTTGGATATTTAAATGTCTACATCCATTAAGATATAGTGTGAGTCCATAGAATTTGCCATCTAAGCACCCAGGTGGTTGCTATTGGTTTCATATATTTTTGTATGGGCTTTGGTATTTTACGTATTCAGAAACTAAGGATACAATCTTTAGGCAAGAGGTATGATTTGGTCAAATGGCTAAAGCATGAATAAGGGTGTTGAACTAGAGAGTTGCACAGGGGCAGAAATTTCACCCATCCCCAGTGGAATCTAACCCATTCCCACCCCAACGTGCACTTCCGCACTCCTCCGCGCTTTCACTTTCCCCGGGGTGGAGAGAGGGAGGACTCCTTTAAGAACATAAGAAGTTGCCTCCCCTGGGTCAGACCAGAGGTCCATCGCACCCAGCAGTCCGCACCCGCTGCGGCCCATCAGGTCCACGACCTGTCAGGTTTTCTTGATTTAGCCCTATATACCCTTATTTTTCTATCTATATTCTTTCTATATCCTATATACCTCTATCTGTACCCCTCAATCCCCCTATCCTTCAGGAATCTATCTAATCCCTCTTTGAATCCCTGTAGTGTACTCTGCCCGATCACATCCTCCGGGAGCGTGTTCCATGTGTCCACAACCTGCTCAGTGAAGAAGAACCTCGTGGCGTTAGTTCTAAACCTGTCTCCTTTCAGTTTCTCCGAGTGCCCCCTTGTACTTGTGGTTCCCTGTAGTCTGAAGAATCTTTCCTTGTCTACCTTCTCTATGCCTTTCATGATCTTGAAAGTTTCTATCATGTCTCCTCTAAGACTCTGCTTCTCCAGGGAGAAGAGCCCCAGCTTGTCCAGCCTGTCAGCATATGAACAGCCTTCCATACCTTTTATCATTTTCATCGCTCTTCTCTGGACCTGCTCAAGTATCGCCATGTCCTTCTTGAGGTACGGTGACCAATACTGGACACAGTATTCCAGATGCGGGCGCACCATCGCTCAATACAGCGGCATGATGACTTTCTTCGTCCTGATTGTGATACCCTTCTTAATGATGCCCAGCATTCTGTTTGCTTTCTTTGAGGCCGCCGCACATTGTGCCGATGATTTCATTGTTGTATCTACCAGTACACCCAAGTCTCTTTCAAGCTTACTCGCTCCCAGTAATGCTTTCCCCCATTTTGTAGCTGAACATCGGGTTCCTTTTCCCTATATGCATGACCTTGCATTTCTCTATGTTAAAGCGCATTAGCCATTTATTTGCCCACTCTTCCAGTTTGCTTAGAACCCTTTGCAGGTCTTCGCACTCCTCTAAGGTTCTAACTCTGCTGCAGAGTTTGGTGTCATCCACAAATTGCAAGAAGCTAAGCTAAAATCAGATTTGTTTGGTTTGCTAAAAGTTATCAAAGCTCCCAGGGATATGGCAGTCCACAAACCTCCATGTGGCTGAATACAGTTTCAGTACAACCTGTATCTAAAAAATTAGACCTCGTGTATAAAATACAACCTATGTCCAAATTCAGCAAAAAGCAACTTACCCACAGTTCAGCGGTAGTTGAATCAGTTATCAAAGAAGCTCAAAATACTGAGACCATTTTAACATCCAAGTTGGAAAGGATTCCTCCAAGCTCCTAGATCATTTTGGAAAGAAGATACTCTATGGCTCTGTGCTCTCTGCACAGATCACCTCACATCAACATGATATAGTACAGTTTAAGCACACATTCATATACAAAATACAAAAGTGTAACTAACTACCTCCCTTCTACAACACAGCTTAATTCAGTCATTCCAGAGGCTGATGAATGTGATACTCATTTGATCAGTCTATGATACATTTGACACAATCTCAGAGATCTCTAAGTTAGATGTCACTGTCCACAGATTGGCTGCCTGGTTAAATGTATCAAGACTTAGAAGATGAGCATACTGAACTGGTGTATGCCCTTTGTGCAGGTAAAAACCTTTTTGGGATGAAGGTCAAGAAAACAGTTAATACCATAAAAATGAGCTTTACAGTACTCTAACATCTGTCAGATATAGCCTCAGAGCCCACATCACCCTTGAGAGATGGTTCATTACTGTCATGGTATGTTTTAAACTAACCTATTTGAAGACATTGCCCCCAAGAGAAGGTTTTCTTTTAGAAAAAGAAGCTTCCTTCCCTCTGTAAGCCAAACTTTTCCTCTTATGCTAGACCTCATCAGAGAGAAAGAAGGCAACCTAAGCAGTCTAACTCTAAATAATCTTCATCATTTTGACAGAACCAGCACTTGGATGAACATTTTTCAAAAACGTCCAGGTGCCAATACAAAAAACGGGTTTTGGACGTATTTCTAAACGACCTAGGCCTTCATAGTGCTACTGAACGACCAAAGCTAAATGGGGCTTTTCGGGAGGAGTGTCGAGGGCGGGAGTTGGGCGGGAAGTGGGCCGGCTTAGACTTAGTTGTACAACACGTATAACCGAAAGTATATAGCCCACGATCGACGGAACTTGGACGTTGTGACTTAGACCATGTAAAACATGGTCTAAGTCACAAAAACCCACCTAAACTCACCAGATAAGCACTGCAAACACATAAAACAGACCACCACACACTACTACAGTGATCACCGACCCCCCTCATAAAAATTTTAATCACAATTTTAAAATTCAGCCTCCAGACCATCATCACCTGGCCGTCTGGCATAGGAAAGCCTAGTCGTCCAGCACAGAGGCAGCTTAAGTCATCTTGGGAGTGGGTTAGGGACTCATAGAAAGGAGGACCCATGCCCATAAGCCCCTGTAATCACTGCATTGATACTTAAACATATGCACTCCCCTATACACCCCCAAAACCCTTTTGTACTGGCATATAAGTGGCTCCTGCAGCTATAAGGGCTATTGGGGTGGTAGATAAGTGGGTCTAGGGTATTCTGGAGGTGGTTTGGGGGGCTCACCATAACCTATAAGGGAGCTGTAGTGAGGAGAAGGCATGGCACCCTTTTTGTGAAGTTCACAGCAGTGCCCTATAGGGTACCCCACTATTTAGGTGCCATGTCTGGGTGTTCAGTCCATCACTTTGCAGACCCCTCCCATGTCCAACAGGGCTTGTTCTAGGCGTTTTGGACTTGGATGAAAAGTTGGACGAAAATGTGGTATAAAGATGGACGATTTAGCGACTTTGATGATCAGATCAGCAGGACGTATAATTAGACGATTTTCGAAAGTAAAAAAAATTTGGATTTATTTTTCGAAAATATGTCCTAGGCTGTTTTTTACTTTGGACGACTTGCGAGTTGGATGTAAACGGACTTAGACATCCCTTTCGATTATGCCTCTCCAGGTGTTATACTACTAGTTTTAAGTACTTCACTGAAAAAAAATGTTAGATATCAGAGGTTAGATACTTATGAACTAAAATGCATTTTTTCTGTAGCTCCACATAACTCTAATCAGGATACTAGATAAAGAATGATGACTGCTAATTAAGGCAACTTACAACATCATAGGTTGAGAAGTGCATTGATGATTTGGGTAAATTTACCAAGATTGGTCAATGACATACTGTGAAGTGTACAAAATTGGAAAAGAGACCAATCATAATCAAGGCTCATACCATAAAAATACTTCCTGTTATTACACTGTCCCTAGGCAAAATATAACAAATAGAATGAAAAAGTAATTGGTCTGGGGGTTTGACATTTTATACATTTAATGGAGGTTATATAGTTAAGTGATAGCCTGTATATCTAAGTGAAGTTCTCTTTAATTAGATTGTGCAAAATTATGACTGCCCATTTGTGAACAAATGTATACTTGCAGCCTTCAGATTTTATACATTTATATAGACACTATAGAGGTATTTTATTAAAATTATGTGTCTTCAATAAATCTGCAAGAATTTTTAAAATAAATAGAGCTTAGAGACCAAAGCCTTTGTGCTGGGTACCACAGGCCTGATTAAAAGCAACTTCCAAACACTCTTTGATAGGTTGGCTATACCTATTGCATCCTGTGAACTCCAGAAGAAAGTTCTTTTTGGTACGATGCAAGTTTTATAGCAAACGTTAGTGGTAAATTTGAGAGACTGAGATCATACTCCACAAAC
The DNA here is from genome assembly GCF_902459505.1 of Geotrypetes seraphini. Taxonomy (NCBI): domain Eukaryota; kingdom Metazoa; phylum Chordata; class Amphibia; order Gymnophiona; family Dermophiidae; genus Geotrypetes; species Geotrypetes seraphini. The sequence goes on along the minus strand of NC_047086.1, from coordinate 354,267,887 downwards.
CCTGGTTTTGGAGTGAGGTTCACTTCACTAATATCATCATATACACACAACTAACTCATTTGGAGAGATTACTCCCATTGTTTTCCTAACAATAAACTTAATGTTTGCCAAAATTAACATCCTTGTGGCTAAAGAGTCACTTAGGCCCTCTTTTATCAAGCCGCGTTAGTGTTTTTTTAATCTCTAGCCACTGTGGTTAAAGCTCAGGAATTCTATGAGCATCTGAGCTTTTAATGCAGTGGCCAGCGATAAAAAAAACCCCTAATGTGGCTTGATAAAAGGGGGCCTTAAATTGAGGCATCCTGTTTGCAGCATCTTTTCCCCACCTGGAGCTGTCCGATCATCTTGAACTCCATTGGCATTCACCTTCATGCCAATAGGCAGTCAATTAGAGGGCTCAAAAGAGTGCAAACTGAAAGATGAAAAGAGGTAAGGATGTGTCAAGGCATGTTTTGTTGACATCGCTAGTGCCTGTATTAAAAGGTGATGGTTTCTAAGGCATCGTGCCTCAGATATCGCCCTGAAGGGGCATGCCTAAGGGGCAGATCATGTGAACCTTTGTGAGAATCTTCAGAAAGATTTTTAATAAAGTTTATGGAGCTTGTTGTGGCTATCATAGAAGCCTTGGATTATTTGTTCAGACTAAATATTTAGAGCTGCTTTAAATGCAATGGTAGTGTTGTATTGTCTTCTGCTTTTATTTTGGGGTAGATTGGGTTGGGATGAGAATGTTTTTCAGGGAGGGGTAATTTTTAATATGGTGAAGGATATGGAAATTAGGCATATTCAAATGGTGATGTGTATTTGTGGTTATGCAAGTAATAATTATATTTGGTATAGTGGGATTGGACAAACTTATAACCATTGTTTGTTAGCAGTACCATTAATACTGTGACACCATGGAAGGATAAGGCATGTTTATGTTTATGAGTTTATGTTAACCATACCCTTTGTTTTCTGTCCGATAACCAATTCTTAATTCACAATTGAACATTGCCCCTTATCCAATGAGTCTTTAATTTTCTCAGGAGCCTCTCATGAGGAACTTTGTCAAAAGCTTTTTGGAAATCTAGATACACTCTACATCAACCAGCTCACCTTTATCCACATGTTTATTCACACTGTCATAGAAGTCAAGCAAATTAGTGAGGCAAGACTTCCCTTGGCTGAACCAATGCTGACTCTGTCTCATTAAATCATGTTTGTCTATGTGTTCCACAATTTTATTTTTTATAATTGTTTCCACCATTTTGCCCGGGATAGGGATGTTTAAATACTTACGAGGCATAAATGCACATGAGGCAAATCTCTTTCATTTGAAAGGAAGCTCCGGAATGAGGGCATTGGGTGAAGTAACAGAGAAACATAGAAACATAGAAAAGACGGCAGAAAAGGGCTATAGCCCACCAAGTCTGCCCATTCCAAATTCCCGCCCCTCTGATTTTACTCCCTTAGAGATCCCATGTGAACATCCCATTGTCTCTTAAAATCTGACACGCTCTTGGCCTCAATCACCTGCAGTGGGAGTTTGTTCCAATGATCCACTACTCTTTCAGTGAAGAAGTATTTTCTGTAGTCGCTATGGAACTTCCCTCCCCTGATTTTTAACGGATGCCCCCTGGTGGTCGAGGATCCCTTGAGGTAGAAGATATCTTCTTCTGACTCGATACGGCCCGTGATATACTTAAATGTTTCAATCATGTCTTCCCTCTCTCTTCGTTCCTCAAGTGAGTACAGCCGTAGTTTATTCAGTCTTTCTTCATACGTGAGATCCCTGAGCCCCAAGACCATCCTAGTGGCCATACGTTGAACCGACTCGATTCTCAGCACATCTTTCCGGTAGTGTGGTCTCCAGAATTGAACACAGTATTCCAGATGAGGCCTCACCATGGACCTGTACAGCGGCATCACTACTTCAGGTCTCCTGCTGACAAAACCTCTACGGATACAACCCATCACTTGCCTTGCCTTGGAGGAAGCCTTCTCCACTTGATTAGCAACCTTCATGTCCTTACTAATGATCACCCCTAGATCACGTTCCGTCGTGGTCTTGGCCAAGGTCTCACCATTTAGTATGTAAGTTCTGTGCGGGTTTCTCTTTCCCAGGTGCATTACCTTGCACTTTTTAGCATTGAAGCCTAGCTGCCATGTTGCTGACCACCGTTCTAGCAGCAGTAGATCCTGCTTCATATTATCAGGCAAGGTGTTTTTACCTACTATGTTGCAAAGTTTGGCGTCGTCGGCGAACAGTGATACCCTTCCTCTAAGTCCTTGGGTCATATCTCTTATGAATAAGTTGAATAGAATCGGGCCCAAGACCGACCCCTGCGGCACTCCACTAATCACGCCTGACGTTTTGGATGGGGTACCGTTTACCACCACCCTCTGAAGTCTACCACTCAGCCAATCCTCAATCCATGTAGTTAGAGTGTCCCCTAATCCTATCGACTTCAGCTTGTTCAATAACCTTCGGTGTGGGACGCTATCAAAAGCTTTACTGAAGTCTAAATATACTACATCCAGTGACTCTCCGGCATCAAGTTGTCTAGTAACCCAGTCAAAAAAGCTGATTAGGTTAGATTGGCAGGATCTGCCCTGGGTGAATCCGTGCTGGTGGGGATCACGTAGGTTTTCCTCGTCTAGGATTGTGTCAATATTTTGTTTGATCAGTGTTTCCATGAGCTTGCACACTATAGACGTGAGACTCACCGGTCTGTAGTTTGCCTTCTCTGTCCTGCAGCCCTTTTTGTGGAGTGGGATAACGTTGGCGGTTTTCCAGTCCAAGGGGACTCTTCCTGTGCGTAGGGAAAGATTGAAAAGAACAGATAGTGGTTCTGCCAGGACTTCTCTCAATTCCCTGAGCACTCTGGGATGTAGGTTGTCCGGTCCCATGGCTTTGTTTACTTTGAGTCTTGATAGTTCGTAGTAGACGCTACTGGGCGTAAACTCGAAGTCATGAAATATGTCCTTATGGCTGTCTCCCATTTGAATCTGTGGACCAGCTCCCGGCGCTTCACGGGTGAAGACTGAGCAGAAGTATTCGTTTAGTAATTCTGCCTTGGCAGAATCTGATTCTACAAGATTACCGTCTGATTTCTTCAGGCGTTCTATCCCATCTTTGTTCCTTTTCCTGTGACTAATATAGCTGAAGAAGGATTTATCCCCTTTCTTAATATTCCGTGCTAGATCTTCTTCCATTCTGAGTTTGGCCTCCCTGACTGCTATTTTGACAGCTTTTGACCTGTCCAGATAGTCTTTTTCCGCCTCTTGTTTTCCTAGATGTTTGTAGGTGATAAATGCTTCTTTTTTCTTTTTAACGAGGTCCGAAATTTCTGCACTGAACCATTGGGGTCTTTTGTTCCTCCTGCGCTTACTTACTGTTCTTATGTGGCGGTTTGTTGCTTCATGTAGGGTGGACTTCAGAGTCAACCACATATCCTCCACATTGTTAGGTTGTGCTTGTTTTTGTAACTCCTGATGGACAAAACTTCCCATGCGGTCGAAGTCTGTGCCTCTAAAGTTGAGAACCCTCGTTGCTGTGTTTGACCTTGAGAAACCTTTCTTGAGGTTAAGCCATACCATATTATGGTCACTGTAGAGTTGATAGGCTCAGGAGTAATCTAAAGAAATGCCTTTTTTACAGAGAGGGTGGTAGATGTGTGGTATAGTCTGCCAGTAGAGGTGGTGGAGACAAAGACTATGTCTGAATTCAAGAAAGTGTGAGACAGGCATGTATGATCTCTTAGGGAGAGGAGATAGTGGATACTGAGGATAGACAGATGAGATGGGCCATTTGGCCTTTATCTGCCATCATATTTCTATACTGTTCTAGTATGGCAGTTTTTGTTATAAGTTTTGCATGAATGTTTTGTATGGTTTTGTATTATTTTACAAGATGTATTGCTGTTAATAATGTATGATATCCAATTATGTGTTTATATGGATCATTCTTGATCATGCTTTAGTAATCAGATTCTTGTTTGGGGTTTCCATATGCCTGAACCTTACCAATTCCATTGCCTAAGGCTGCTAGGTACCATTCATTACCTCTCTCTCTCATCTCTCTATTTCTCTTTTTTTTTTTTTTTTTTTGCATTCTACATCTTGATCCTACTTGTAGCTTAATTCAAGTAGTAAAATCAGTGGTGTGATGGGCCAAGTACTTTTTAAATTAGGGGTACTCAATGTCCATTCTCAAGGGCTATAACACAGTCAGGTTTTCAGGATTTCCCTAATGAATATGCATGAGAACGATTTGCATGCATTGTCTCCATTGTATGCAAATAGATCTCATGCATTTTCATTGGGAAAGTCCTAAAAACTTGGCTGGTTTGTGGCACTCAAGGACCAATATTGAGCATCCCTGCTTTAAACTGTTTTTCTTGCTACCAGTTTCTTTCATACTGCACTCAAAGATATTTGAGCACTATAGAAATCTATAACACTCCGCATGGGCCAAATAGCAAAGGCATCATTGTCATTAAAAGTGAATTAAAGAAGCACTTAGTCTACCATACCACCAACTGCACTCTCCTGCTGGTGGTGGGGAGGAGTTTATGAGTTGCAACAACAAACATTGACTCCCAGGCACCAGAGACCCTTCCTACTGCATTGTTCAGTACTAAATTTTTTAACTTAGTTATTATTCAAAGATAGGGACTATATTGTGTTAATTTTGATAAATGAAATTTATAAAATCTTCTACCTTTATGACTCAAAATTTTCCCAGGAGTACTTAATAAACCAGGCTTTTATGTCTATATAACAGTATACATATATTTATTATACTATTGGTGGCTTTGTAAATGGGCATATGTGACTGCTTATGCTGAGCCTTGGGGAATGCTACCTTCTCTGTGTTGCAATGTATCCCAGTACATTCTGTGTGGAGAATATAAGGCTATTTCTGATCAGAAGTACCCAGGATAAAAGTTGAAGGAATTCACCACAAAAGTACAAACATAGATTTAGAAACAAAATTAACGAAATGGAGGTATTTTCATTAAGTTCTTTTTTTTTTTTCAGCTGTATACTGCAGGAGTTCACTATACTTTCTACCTTTCTATATCATTGCGTTCATTTTGGATGGGTTGAATTAGGTTTTCTATGTACACTCTTTTGTTTCTTTTTCCCCTGTAATTTCCCGTGGAACAGGGGTGCATAAACTTACAGAGTATACTTAAATGAGGTCAAGTGGGGATTGAAGTGTGGGCAAGTGTACTTGGCTTTTTGCCCTGAAGTCACGCCATGAGCGTACTCCGTCTATTTCCTCTTCTTGAGTCCAGATGTTGTTGATGTCAGGAGAGCAACTTTGCACATTCCAAAAAGGGATAATGAACCTCATACATATTGTAATGAAGCTGATAATGCACTGAGTGCCAGAGGGTAGAGGCTTGCCTTAAAACCTGAATTAAAGGGGTTTATTTGACTTTTTCCAGGCTTATGCCCTTCTTGGCAACCTTTTCTGAAGAGAGGATATGAATAGCTTTATTCACCCCAGATGGCAAATCACATTTGGCCATTCGTTTTCTAAGACCTCATTAAGGGGTGGGGATAAATTGTTCCCAAAGTGTCTGCCCAGGAACATATTTACTGCATATAGCAACAAGAAAATTTCTAACTGAGGTTAAGATGAACTCAGGAAGGGTGCTACATTTATTGATATGCTTGATAGGAAAATGCATATATTGCTTGATAGGGCAAGAAAGTCTAATTTTTTTTTTATTTTGTATTTTTTTATATATTTTTGTTCATTTTCATTCTAAAAACAGTGCATACAAAAATTGCATAACAAGTTACCTGAAAAAACAGCACTTATATCCATCAGTGAAATACATAAGAATAATTTTTGCCCCTACCCCCCTGATTTCAATATATTCAAGATACCCATACAATAATACTAACAACTCATAAATAAACCAGTCCCTATACATTATCCTTCTCCCTCCCATCTACCCCCCTTCCCTGGATGTAAAATTATAATCAAAAGTAAAGGGAAAAACCATTCAATTAGACCAATAAAATTAGACTAATTGGTCTAATTTTTGACAAATACAGTACTCCAGTGATTTGGCTCATGCCTTTTCCAGTTGTAGCTCAAGGCAAGTTACATTCCGGTACAGTTGTGATATTTTTTTCTAAAATCTGTAATTATTGGTGAACAGTAGGAAAAAAATACCCAACACAACAAAATAAAACAAAGTACCAGCTCAGAATGAGTTTCAGTTCTGACTCATCTTTTTTTGTCTCAGGAATAAACCTTTGGTTCTTTTACTATGCTGCAGTAAAAATAGGCCTTAGCATGCCCCATAGTAACATAGTAAATGACGGTAGATAAAGACCTGAACGGTCCATCCAGTCTGTCCATTAGTTATACCCATTAAAAATACATGATTAAATTAACTTGTCTAGTTTCGAAAGGGCCCAGAATGCTCACTTCATTTATTACATTGCCATTGTATGTAATGAAAAAGATTAACATAGTATTAACCTGTGATTGTTGATTGTGGTGATGGAGATGGACATCTTTATGAAATTTGTCCCAATCTTTTTGCCCTTGTACAGTAAGTTTAACACAAGTGTGATCTTTCTGGTAGTACACTACTAATTCTTCCCACAAGGGGATGTACTCTACTGTGGAACATGCATATTATGCAAAGGCAGCAGAGTTACACGGGTTCAGAAATAGACAGTAGGTCAGGAATAGAAAGCAAGAAGTTGCCTGCAATTGGACTAGTAGGAACATAAGAACATAAGAATAGCCTTACTGGGTCAGACCAAAGGTCCATCAAGCCCAGTAGCCCGTTCTCACGGTGGCCAATCCAGGTCACTAGTACCTGGCCAAAACCCAAGGTGAAGCAACATTCCATGCTACCGATCCAGGGCAAGCAATGGCTTCCCCTATGTCTTTCGCAATAACAGACTATAGACTTTTCCTCCAGGAACTTGTCCAAACCTTTCTTAAAACCAGCTATGCTATCCGCTCTTACCACACCCTCTAGCATCAACCTGGACAGACAGAGAATAAATTTGTGATGTGTCTGGGGAGATGAAAAAAAATGTGAAATGCAATTAGCCTAGGGAATGAAGAGGACATTTAGGCCCTGATTCTCCAAAAGTGCGTCCCGATTTTAGGCAGCTGTAGGCGTCCTACAGCTGTCTAATCAGCCAATCGGGATGCACGTTTAAAAAAAAAAAAATGCTCCCCAGGCAGGCCGCCTATATTGAAGGCGAGGCCCGCAAGACACCTAGGCCCTGATTCTGTATAGGACGCCCGGGAGAGGCGTCCTATTCAGAATCGGCCTACACTAAAACCCCGATTCTGTAACCGGCGTCTATGTTACAGACGCTGGTTAGAGAATCGGGTTAGATTAGACACGGCCCGCTAGATCTCTCTGCCGCTATAAGTATAGCGGGCCGTGGCCTGTCAGATCAGATGCCCCCCCCTCCGACACTACCGACCGCCCCCCCTGACATTACCGATCTCCCTCCCACCCCGACTCTACCGATTGCTGGCAGGAGGGTGTCCAATCCTTAGACTTAGTGGGGATGGGCGGACCCGCTATGCCTAAGGCCTGATTGGTCCAGGCTTCTAGAGCCTGGGCCAATCAGGCCTTAGGCTTCGGCGGGATGGGCCGGGAAGGGGCGAGCCCGCCTCATTTCGACGAGGCGGGCCTACAGGCTGGACGGGCAAGAACCGTCTGGCCTGAAGAACAGGTTAGTTTGGAGGTTTGGGGGTTGTTAGCGCCGGGGGGAGCGGGGGGGTGCGTCTTCGGGCAGGAGGGATTGGACACCCTCCTGCCAGCAATCGGTAGTGTCGGGGTGGGAGGGAGATTGGTAATGTCGGGGGGGGGGGCGGTCGGTAGTGTCGGAGGGGGGGGCATCCAATCGGACAGGCTGTGGCCCGCTATACTTATAGCGGCAGAGAGGTCCCTTGCCGCGATAAGTATAGCGGCTGCGTCTACTTACAATGTAGACCAGCATTTTGCTGGCCTACATTTTAAGGTTTCTTCCTCTACTAGGGAGACGCGTAGGGCCATCTAGGTTCACCTAAGGCCCGCCTAAGGCCCTTAAGCGAGCTTAGGCGTCTTGCGGGTCTCCCTAGGCTCCCGGAGGCGCCTTCAGGCCTGCCTGGGGAGCATTTTTTTTTAAAAAACGTACATCCCGATTGGCTGATTAGACAGCTGTAGGACGCCTACAGCTGCCTAAAATCGGGATGCACTTTTGGAGAATCAGGGCCTTATCCTCTGCTGAATTTTTTTATTAGTATTTTCATAAATACACATGTAATAAAGGCAACAAAAAAATATGCTACATCAAAACACAAAAACCAGTAAAAATATTTTTTCGAACTCCACATAAGAACATAAGCAGTGCCTCCGCCAGGTCAGACCATAGGTCCATCCTGCCCAGCAGTCTGCTCCCGCGGCGGCCCAAACAGTTCACGACCTGTCTAAATCACCAGAAGGGGCCCCCATGCCTCCTTGGTTTCCTAATTGAGTCCTATCTTCCTATCAAAGTCCTAGCCCTCCGGTCTTGCACCTGCACGACCTGGTTGGGTTTCTACATTTATTTTCTGGTTAGCTTTCTCAGTTAGCTTTCTCAGTATCCCACGATCCCTTTATCCCTATAAGACGGAAGATATTCTCTTCCACCTCGATACGACCCGTGATATATTTAAATGTCTCGATCATGTCCCCTCTCTCTCTTCGTTCTTCAAGTGAGTACAGCTGCAATTTATTCAGCCTTACTTCATACGGAAGATCTTTGAGCCCCGAGACCATCCTGGTGGCCATCCGCTGAACTGACTCCATTCTCAGCACATCTTTCCGGTAATGTGGTCTCCAGAATTGAACACAATATTCCAAATGAGGTCTCACCATGGATCTGTACAGTGGCATTATGACCTCTGGCATCCTGCTGATAAAACCTCTACGGATACAACCCATCATTTGCCTTGCTTTAGAGGAAGCCTTTTCCACTTGATTGGCAGTTTTCATGTCATCACTAATGATTACTCCTAAATCCCGTTCTTCCGTGGTCCTAACTAAGGTCTCACCATTTAACGTGTAAGTCCTGCACAAATTTCTTTTACCCAGGTGCATCACTTTGCATTTTTTAGCATTGAAGTTAAGCTGCCAAGTCGATGACCATTGTTCTAATAGTAGTAGGTCCTGTGTCATATTGTCAGGCATAGTGCTTTTACCTACTATGTTGCACAGTTTGGCGTCGTCGGCGAACAATGATATTTTTCCTCTGAGCCCTTGGGTCATATCACTTATGAATATGTTGAATAGGATTGGACCCAAGACCTGGTCACATTCGATGTTTTGGATGGGGTACCATTTACCATCACTCTCTGAAGTCTACCGCTCAGCCAATCCTTAACCCATGCAGCTAGTGTTTCCCCTAATCCCAGCGATTTCAACTTGTTCAATAACCTATGGTTACTAATCTCAGTTTATATTCAAGTATATACGGTACTTAACATGTGCTAACTGACTAAAGCAGGGTATTGCAGTATTGTGCCTGTTTGCACACACTAACCCATGTGCTATTGATTTTTAAAACATATTTTTGAGAAAGGTTGTATCATGGGCAGAGAATGGGTAGAGTGTTTACCAGCTAGTGTGAGAACATTTCTGATATTTAGCAGTTATTGAGAACATTACACTATTGGAGTCTGTGGAGGAAAATGACCTTGATTAATGACTGACAGACTTTTATATAGCAGGTGAAATGGCACAGGTCAACATGAGGGTAATTCTAAAAATGGTGCTCAAAGATAGGCAAAAAAAAAAAAAAAGACACAAAGCTAGTATTCTATAACTGCCACATCACACACAAAATCCGTTATAGAATACTAGTGTAAGTCCACAGGTATGTGACAAACATTACATATGAACACTGGTGCCTAAAATCAGTAGTTCGGTACATAAATGAAACAGTTCTATAAAATGCACAGGAAAAGTTGGAACGCCTCTGACACGCTCATGCCCCTCCCATGATAACATACTTTTTTCAGGTGCCCTTGACAGTAATCAGAAGTTGTGTTTACAAAATGGGGTGTAGGTTAGTTACGCATGGAACTGCTAATTAGTGCCAATTTGTGCTTGCTAACACCAATTATTGGTACTTATCTCTAAGTACCAGTTTTGACATCAATTAGCTATGTATATTACACTCATAGCTGATCCTATTCTATAACCAGGTGCCATTTATAGAACTGGCAAATGTGGCCCGGATGCACTAAAGAGGATCGGTAAGACTATGTGGCCAATTCAAAAAGAGCTATTGATGCAGTAAAAGGTTTGCATGCAAATGATTCACACAGAGGTTTGTCGTAATCCAATTGATCGCTGTGAGAGCAGCTCTCACACATTCGCAGAGCCGGCAGGGGAAGCCCTGAAAGCAGCCTCCTTCCTCTCAGCTGTTGGAGCAGGAAACCTTTTTTTTTTTTTTTTTCAAGGGCACAGATGCTATGTGTATTACACATGCACAATATCTGCTCCAAAAGAAAAAAAGCCCCACCCTTGCTGATGATGGCCCTCCCTGATGACCTTCGATGAACGCAGCACTGGAAATCCTCTCCCGCGCTAATGAGAATCAGCAGGAGGGATTCCTACTCCCTCCTGTCACCGGAGGTCCACTGAACCCCCTTGTACCTTTCAAGGAAGTTGGGAGCAGGAGGGATGCTCAATCACTCCTCCTCCTCCGTGGCCCGCCTGTCCAAAATGGTGGGCTCCTCCCTCTGTATCCCGGGATACAAGGGGGAGAAGCCTAAGGCCCTGATTGGCTCAGATGCCATAGGCCCTTCCCCTTGGGCATCTGAGCCAATTTGGGCCTTAGGACCCTCCTCATGCATCAATAATGCACTAGGGAGGGGAAGACCCACCATTTTGGACAGGCTGGCCTCAGAGGAGTGACAGAGCACCCTTGAAAAGTACGGGGAGGGGGACGCTTGGCGCGAGGGTGGACCTTTGGTGTCAGGAGGAACTGGACATCCCTCCTACTGTTACGCTGCTGCCGGGGGAAGTGGTCGGCAAGGCAGGTGGAAGTGGGCATCCCTCCTGCCATTTTTTTCTCATGTGTGTGTATGGGAGGGGGAGGTGGGCATGGCAGGAGGGAATGGGTATCCCTCCTGCCAATTTATGCTAGCGCGGGTATGGGGGGGATTCCTGGTGCTGCGTTCATCAGGGAGGGCCGTCGCCAGAGGTGGGGTGGGGCTTTATTCATTTTTTTAATGGGATAATTTTATGTGTGTAACACACAAAATATCTGTGCCATTAAAAAAAAATTAAAACACGAAAAACAGGCAGACCTGTGGTAATAGTCTACACCTGTCAATTTTTTTTTTATCACAAAAACCTTGGTTTTTTTTGTGCATAGCCAAGCGATGTTAGTGTATCAATCGTTTGGCTAGTTTGCAAGGGGTTTTAGCTAATTTGCATGGCTGGATCAGAAAATGGGTGATCGAGGGGAAAAACATGCGGTGAGTCATTTTGTGCATCAGGTTGGCAAATGCGATCGTCGCTACAGGTTAAACAACAATTGCAGGCTTTCAGGGCCGCCATCAGAAATTTCTGGGCCCCTTACTGAGCAATCCTATTGGGCCCCCCCCCCCATGCACCCCTTCCCCCCCTTTTGTCCAGGGGGTGCTATCAGGAAATCGGCAGGGGACAAAAAAAAGTATGACAGCAGTGTTTATTGTTTATTGTTGTGCACAGCAGAAGCATAATACAGGAATTTGTGCTAAGGTGGCCTAGGACCAATGTTTCCTCTAAGGATTGATGAGGTGTGTGCAAAAAAAAATATGCATGAGCGACAAGTTACATACTCCACAAATTTATGAGCAGGCACGGAGGACGCATTTTTAAACAAATGTAGTTTATCCTTGTACTCCTTATGTATTTTTAATCATCTATGGATATGTTTGTATGTTTATTTTTCAAATGGTTTTATTTATTTCCCCAAATTTATTTTTGTTATACGCATTGAAAATATTTGATATTGCGTTTAAATCAAAATCTCAATAAACTTGAAACTTGAAACGAGTGCCCGTGAGATTGTGGGAGGGTTAAATACTCAAAACTTAGAAGAATAACAATTTACTTAAAGTTTTTTGCTACGCCAGCTTTCTGGTATCTTTACATACAGTGGCGTACCTAGCATATGTAACACCCGGGGCCCATCATTTTTTGGCACCCCCCCCCCATCTGTAAGAAAAACATGATTTTTAGTAACAAACCACACGTCACACATGAGTACCTAGGAAACGGCAGCATCTTACATATTGCAGTGAGCAGTACATCAATACACCCATTGTAAAACTAAACAAGCCAGACCAGCACAGATCAATCCTACATCATCAATCCTAACAGAAAACCATGTCTTTCAAACACACAGAACACAGTAAACACCTTCGCCTAGTATGGAATATGTCATCACATACGAACCCCTCCCCCTTTTACAAAACTGTAGTGTGGATTTTAGCCACGGTGGTAACAGCCCTGATGCTCATAGAATTCTGAGCATCAGAGCTGCTACCACCACAGCTGGCGCTAAAAAACGCTCCACAGTTTTGTAAAAGGGGGGATAAAATAGAAATACACAGTTTCAACGCTCTAGCTCAGAGATGCCCAAACTTTTTGGGCTTGCAAGCTACTTTAAAATGACCAAGTCAAAATGATCTACCAAAAATAAAATTAAAAAACACAAAGCACACTATACGCTGAGAAAATGTCCTATTCTGGGTTTTTTCAAAGAGGTCAAGGCAGATGACTCTATGCATTGTCACCTCAGTAACAACCATACAAAAATAGACAAATATACCCCCCATCCTTTTTATTAAACCACAATAGTAGTTTTTAGCGCAGGGAACTGCGCTAAATGCCCAGCGCTGCTCTCGACGCTCATAGGCTCCCTGCACTAAAAAACACTATTGCGATTTAGTAAAAGGGGGCCATAGTGCAAAATATAGACAGCATATATAAATTCAGACACATTTTGATCACTAAATTGAAAATAAAATCATTTTCCTACCTTTGTTTGGTAATTTCATCTGGTTGCACTTTATTCTTCTGACTGTGCATCCAATATTTCTTCCCTTCTTTCAGCCTCCTGTATGCTTCCTCTCCTCCATACCTCATTCCCTCCCCCAACTTTTTCTTTCTTTCTCTATGTCTGTCTTTCTCTGATTCTGTGCCCCATTTTTTTGCTTTGTTTCTGGTTCCCTGTCCCCCCCCTTCTTTCTTTCTTCCTTCCTTCCTCCGTGCCCCATTTTTTGCTTTTTTTTCTGGCTCCCTGTCCCCCCCCCCACACACCTTCTTTCTTTCTTCCTTCCTGCCTCCCCCATGCCACCACCGCCGCGGAATAGGCTGCTGCCGCTGCCGCAATCGGGAACAGGCCGAAATCTCCCTGCTTCTCTTCTGCACGGGGCCGATCAACTCTCGCCGCCCGACGTCAATTCTAGCGTCGGAAAGGACGTTCCGGGCAGCCAGGCAGTGATTGGCTAGCCAGAACGTCCTCTCGACGTCGGGCCGCCGCGAGAGTTGGTCAGCCCAGCAGGGAAGAGAAGCAGGGAGATCAAAGACACGGTGCCGGCCTGATCCCCGATGGCAGCAGTGAGAAGGGAAGGGAAGCAGGTTGGGCACCACTGCTCTAGACGAGCCGCACGCTAAGGAGAACAGTTGACCGCCCCCCCCTTGGTACGCCACTGGAGCAGCAGCGTGTCTGGCCGGTTCATTCGTTCAAAGCCACGGGTGGCGGCTCCTTGCGAGATCCGCGCCTGCGTCTGAAGCCTCTCTGATGTTGTGACATCAGAGAGGCTTCCGATGCAGGAGTGGATAGCGCAAGGAGCCGCCAACCCGCGGCTTTGAACGAACGAGCCGGCTGCTGCTCCAAAAGGAAGAGAATGATCGCCTCCAGACCGCGGGCCACAAATAAAACCTGGAGAGCCACACGCGGGCCGCGTGTTTGAGACCGCTGCCTTAGAGGGAACACTGCCTAGGACCCTGGGGGAGCCCGGGCCCCCTGTCACCTCCGGGCCCCTGAATGCAGGACTAGTAGTACTGCCCTGATGGCGACCCTGCAGGCTTTAGTGCAACTGGGTCCAATGTGTGTCTGGTTTTCTCCTGTTCATTTTGCAACCACAATTATTCCCAGCTTTAAAAGGGTTTGGGTATTGAACTCTAAAACATGCAGCCAGTTAGCTAACTCTGACCTTCTTCACGTGTGAGACAAAAAGCATGTTGTATGGTAACCAGATTACGCTGAGGACCAGTCCTTGCAGCATTATTATAAGAAGCATCTTACAAATGCATTTCTCTTGCAGTGTGTTAATGCACAAAGAGTTGCCTCAGTCACATCTTTCACTTCAGTGACAGTCCTTGGCCATGTGGAATTTAAATGAGCAAATCTGCACTTAATTGAAGTTAATGCAATGTCCTCATAAAGGTAGCCATACATGTGAGGGAATATATTTATATGCCTGTTTATATTTTTACAGATGTAGCTCCTCAGGATCATTTTGTTTAGATATAAAGATGGATCCTGCTGTTTTTGAGTACAGGTTGCTGGTAGTTTTACTATCATCCTGAAAATCTATCTGCTACATCTTATTTGCTTGATATGGTAAAATAGATTTTGTTTTAAATAGAAAGATTATTTGCGGTGGGCTCTATGCACATTTCAGAATGCATATCATTGTGCTTTAAATAGATGAGTCAGCTCTAGACGTTGTGACAAGTCTCTCTAGACAGAAAAATGAAACTCGTAAAGGAAAAATGCAGGCTATTCCGGAAAGATCTGCTTTGGGAGGTGAGGGGTGGGGGAAAGTGAGGTGGGGTGAGATGGAGAATAATGAATTCATCAAGCTGGAAATGCACGAGCCAACGGAGCGCTCAGGTTTCAATGCATGGCAAATGGAAAGAGAGCCCCCATTACTGTCGAGATACACAGACACGGTTCTCCTAATCGCTTGGTCATGCTTGGGAGGCAGCAAGTCATCACAGGCCATGACATGGTGAAAACAGGGTGCCAGGGTTTGTTGTAGGAAAAAATGTTTATTTAGCATCCATATGCATATCCTCATATTGCCCCTCAGGTCATAAAATCCTGGGGCCTGCCTCTGCTGCCACTACCTTCACACATGCACTCACATGTCTCTTTAGAGCACCTTGTGCTCAACACAATTTGATAAATCATTGAATTGGATTAAAAAAAGGAAACTGTACTACTACGGTTACTTATTATTTCTATGGTGTTACAAGATGAATGCACATTAGAAATAATCCCTGCTACATGGAGCTTACAATCTAATCAAGACAAGCAGATAGGACAATTGGAGGTTGTAGAAAATATATTTATTACGTAACCATGCTTAAAATTGACAAGGCTTCAATCAGGGAGGTTTAGAATTTAAAACCTAGCTCAAGAAAGGTAGATTTTTAGGAAGAATTTGAAAATAGTTATGCATGGTGCACCAAGTCTGGATTGCTGTTCACAGAGCCAGGAGTTGGTGATGAAGGAGAAAGTACTGCTTGCCCATGAAAAGAGGCAGCTGAGAGAGGAAAATACAAATCTTACCCAAAATACTAATAATATTAAAAAAAACTTGTAAAAATTATCAATCTTGTTTTTTTATGTTCTTTTTATTTATTTAACAAATCATTACAAGTTATAACACTCATTCAAGCAATTCAGTGTCCACTTCCTTCATCATTTCCGTAATTAGAAACCATCAAAAAAACAAAATCAAGTAAATTTAGACACTTCCTCAGACCACTATGCAAATGGGGGGGAGGGGGAGGAATAGAAAACAAAAGGAGATTTTACTATAAAACATTTGACAGAAATTAACTTAAACAGATTAACCTCGATCTATTCTTATCATTTGACTTCATGTAGCATCAATAGTTAACTTCTTGAAATCTAAAAAGGACCTCAAATGTTCATGCAGGAAAAAAACATTTTAAACCTAGGTATTTAATTACACATTTACATGGGTGTGATAGCAAAAAAGTGGCTCCTATTTTCCTTGTTTCTTCTCTCATTACATCGGGGTATATCCATATTCACTGACCGCAAAAAGGAATTGTGGAATTTTTAAAGTATAACCTCATAACGGAAGTCAAATCTTGTTCAAATACAAAGTTAACAATAAAGGTAGCTCAATCTTCTAAAATAGCTGTGATATCCTGAAAAGTATTCCCTTGTTGCTTATTCCCTTTGGTTCCATTACCAATGATTGGTAAGTCTCCTACTTCAGTTTTTTTTTTTAAATCTTTAATAACTGGTAGGTAGGTAATAAACTTTATTAATAGGTGGAATACTATCCTGAGGAAATTTAAAATTCTCCATTAAGGACTTCTTAAACACTTCCAAAGGAGACATACCAAAATCTTTTGGGAAATTTAATATTCTCAGATTTAGTCGCCTATTGAAGTTTTCAATTTGCTCAATTTTCTGTGAGATAAATTTCTGATCTTTTATTACAGTTGAAAGTTTATTTCAAAGTAGTAGTTTCTGTTTGAATTTTCTCCATACAGTCTTGGCAAACCTTATCCAAATTCAAAGAAAAAGTATCCACTTTTGAAACCAGTACCTCTATATCCTGTGCTGTTTTCCCCACCATCACATCCAGTTTCTTAATAGCCGCAATAAGTGTCCCCAAAGTTATTGCAGGTTCCAGCACTGGGCTTCCAGCCTCCTCAATGTTCCTTTCTCCTAGCAAATTCTTTGGTAACAACTCTGAGGTCTCCTCTCCTGACCTCTAGGGGCTCAGTTGCGGGCTCTGGGCTTCAGCTGGACAAGGTGGTACATTTGTTGTCTGAGGGGAGAGTGAAATATCTTGTTCCAAGGGGTCGAGCACTCCCTTGCTCATCCCCGAAGCAGAACCCAACCTCCGATCATCTAAGTGAAGATTGGCAGCGGCTTGCCATTCCATCAACTAGGGTAACATTAGCTGAATAGTGAGGACGTGAAGGCTGACAAAGTCGCGGTTCTCACTGTCCCCTTTTTCTTCGAGTGTGGCATAACTAAATTTCACTGGAGAGCTCTCAAGAAAAAAAAGTTAAAAGGTAGCCTTTTAAGGAAAATGTTTTCCACTGGAGCAGAGCGAATGCCATCAAAATCCGCCCGCCATCTTAACTCCGCCCTCAATCAATCTTTTCTTCATCTTTTTGTGATGTTCAATTCCAATAATTTTTGAACCCACGAAGGTAATCAGAGAGGATGTTCAGCAGTTCTGTGTGGTTATGTGCCATTGAATATCCAGAGATGGCCTGTTCAGCATGGTTTAAGTTATGTTAATTAGGTTTTCTATTCCACCTTTACCTATTCAGGTCAAAGTCGGATTATATTACAAGAGGTTGGGTCAGTTACCCAGGAGGTTACTATGGACAGATTGACATGAATATTCAATAGGGTTGCTAGTACAGGTAGATCAGTGCTAATATTAATACAGTACAAGCAAGCCATCGTTTGGATCGTCATTATGTCTTGGGGTTGTATTAGGAAGTTTAGAAATGGGCTTTTACAATTACTATTTCAGTGAGCAAGAACCTCTTCTGCCTGCTTGAAACCCACTGAATGAGACAAACTTGTTTTTTTCTGTTACATAGAGCATTATGGACCCCTGTTTGGTTACAAAAGTTAGATAGCTCTAAGTCTAATAGATGTTGGTATTGTCATCTTGAAGCAGGGACTTTAGATCATTTATTGTTCTATTGTCCATTTATTATGGTTTTTTGGAAATCAATTTGGAGCCAAATTAATTGTTTATTAGAAAACCCGGTGGCATTGACCTATGATACTATATTATTTGGCATGTCAATGAGGGCAAAGAGTCAGATATCTTCAAATAATAACAAGCTTTTACTTATAATGACAGGGGTCGCCAAGGGGTATTTAAGGAAGTTTCAAGATGTATGGGAACTGTAAACAAAATATTGTACTGAATAGATATCATTTTCCCCTTAAATTTACAAGTTCAATACTGGGGGAGGGGGGTAATTATTAGTTTATTATTTAACTACTAGTCTTTAAGCCCGTTACATTAACGGGTGCTAGAATACTGTTCACCCTCTATGTTGCCCCTTCCATTCTCTTCTCTTTCCATCCAGTGTCCGCCCTCTCTCTCTCTGTCCCATATGGCCTCTTTCCATCTCCTCCTTCCTTTTGCCTTGGTCTGGCATACCTTCCTCTTTCCCTCCAAGCCATTCTCTCCCCCTCTGCTCCCTTTCCTCATTTAACTACTTCATTGGTCAGCAGCAGCATTCACAATTCATTGCTGTTGCTGGCTTCAGGTCTTTCTCTCTGGCCGGTCCTGTCTTCATGAAAACAGGAATTAGGCAGGACCGGCCAGAGAGGAAGGCCTGAAGCCAGCAACAGCAGCAAATTGTAAACGCTGCTGCTGCCTGAAGCACCCGAGGCAGACGCTTCTCTCCCCTCCCAGCCCAACCCCCGCTGACTCTGCGACCCTCCCAGCAAGATGACTTTAATATCAAACCTCCCTCCAGCGTTGCACGTTAAACAGGCTGCTTCGGCTTTCTTCTGCAGTTGAGTCCCTCTGTTGCGTCATTGATGACGTCATCGTTGACACGGCAGAGGGACTCAACTGCAGGAGAAAGCCCGAAGCAGCCTGTTTAACGTGCAACGCTGGAGGGATGTTTGTACCGGTGCAGAAGCGATATGTCTCTCCCCCTCCAGTACCTGTGCAGCACTTTGCTGCGGCGCATCCTCCCATGGGGGGGGGGTTTGCACAGTGGGAGCGGGTGAGAGCGCCGATCTCCAGTTGGGGTTTTTTTTTTTTTTGTTTTAAGTTGAAAGCCGGCGCTGCAGCTCCTCTCTCGATCCTGGTGCAGTTCGAGAGAGGAGCCGGTACCATTCACGGTGAGGAAGGCCGCCGCAGCTGTATAATTTTTTTTTAAAATTATTTGAAAGTCGCCGCGAGTAAGTGGTGACGTAAAACCCGCGCATGCGCAATCGTGTTTTCGCGACGGATCAGGGAACACGATTTTTTTAGTGCGCATGCGCGGCCTAGCATTTTATTATATTAGATAAGAATGATAGGGGGAAAAATTGTATCATATGATACTTATGTTTTATATTTGCTATGGAAGGGTGGGAAGGGAGGGAGATAAGTTATATGATTTGGACTATTGTTGATTATTAAGTGTTTTATTTAATGTTAAAATGTTTTAACTCACTGTCACACTTATTGTAAGTTTTAAAACGAATAAAGATTTTATAAAAAAAAAAAAAAAAAAGAAACTTATTGAATATCTTAACCCGATTTTTTTTTATTTTCTCTTTCTATGTAACAAAATTTGACACAGCTCCCTAACTTAGTACATCTAGATCCAGATGTACCCTGGAGTCATAGTTGGCTCCTGGCATCCTCACAACGAGGAACAACTTGTTATACAGTATTACTTCTGTTTAATATGAGGTGTGATTGTGCTGGTAAATCCAGGCCTGGTGATTCCTTGTAAAATGTCAACTGCAGCTCTGATGTACAGAGGAATATTGTATACATATAATTTCAAATCTATGACAAACAAAACTTCCTCCAAAACTGAACTGTTTTTCTTGGAATGGAACAAGTTGCATGGAAAGTATAACCTCCAATAATCCTTCTGTTTCTTTTCTACTGGTGTAAAACCTAGTGCTTGCCTATTTTAGTTCCAATTGTTGCTGATTTTATTTTATTTATTTATTCAATTATTTAGCCCGTCCTCCCAAAGGAGCCCAGAACGAGTTACAAAGTACATCCACAATATGATCGAGACAGGACAGAGATGACATAATTTACAATACAGACATGACAATAAAACATATACACTAAGCAGCACCTGGTGAGAGTAGGTAGCGTAGGTGTGTTGACTCTGAGTAGCATTTCTGGGTGCATGTCCTCAAGGTACTGGGTTTGTGAAGAGGAAGTTTTTCACGGCTTTCCTGAAGCTCCAAAGTCCATCTAGTATTCTCACAAATGGGGGGATGGTGTGCCATAGTCTGGTTATGAAATGTGAGTAGGAGTATTTGTGGGCTGTTTCAGTTTTGAGGGAGCAGCCAGGAGGTATGGTTAGTCGTTTATTTCCTTGGAACCTCAGTGGTCGCTTTGGGAAGTAGATTTGTAGTTTTGTTGTCATGTAGTGTGGAATCATTTCGTGGAAGGTTTTGAAAGCAAGCATCAGGGCCTTGAAGGCGCAGTATTTTTGAATGGACAGCCAGTGCATGGAAGCTAATGCAGAGGTAACATGGTTGCGAATGTCAAGGTTTATCAGAAGGTGGATTGCAGCATTTTGCACCCTTTGGAGGTGAGGGTAGGAGAGAGTTTTGGTAGGCAGGCCCACTAGTAGTGTGTTGCAATAGTCTAAGCGAGATAGTACAAAAGTGTACCGTAGTTGGGCAATTTCGGGTTCTGAGAAGTATGCATGTATGGTTTTTAGCTGGTGGAGGTAGTAGAAGGAGGATGAAACTAGTTGGATACGTGATCATTCATTGATAAGTTTGAGTCGAGAGTTACTCCTAGGCTGTGGATGTTATCCTTGGGTGTAAGGGTGTTTGTGCCTCAGGAAAAGGATGGACGGGGGTATACACAAAGATCTTTGTGGATCCAGAATTCTGTCTTGGACTCATTTAATTGTAACTTTTTCCGATCATCCAGGTCTTTATTTCAGTTAAGCAAGACTGGAGATTATTGATTTGTGTGTCTCGGTGTCGGCCTAGGGCGGGGGTCGGCAACCCGCGGCTCCAGAGCCGCATGCGGCTCTTTTCCACCTCTGCTGCGGCTCCGGTAGTGTGTCACGCAGGAATGCAGCTTACAAGTCCGGCGTCGCGGCGGGAAATAGCCATGCTGAGCAGTGAGCTCAGCACACATAGATGAAAGCCTTGCTTGCTGATTGGTCCGGCGGCCCCGCCCCGCCGTGCTGCCGGACCAATCAGCAAGCAAGGCTTTCATCTGTGTAGTGCTGAGCTCACTGCTCAGCATGGCTATTTCCCGCCGCGATGCCGGACTTGTAAGGTGCACGTCTGAAAAAGAAATCATCCTGGCCGTGGTCGGTGTCATGCTCCGGAGATCTACAGCCTTCCTATCTCCCTCTCCCTTCTACCTGCTTCCGGCCACATCCCCTGCTCCGCGGCTCTCTTCGGCAACTCAGCAGCAGCGATCGACACAAGCTTCTGACGTCGGGGCCTACCCTCTGCGAGTCCCGCTTGTTTCAACTTCCTTTTTCCACAAAGGCGGGACTCGTAGAGGGAAGGCCTCGATGTCGGTAGCTTGTCTTGATCACCGCTGCTGACAAGTTGCTGAAGAGAGCCGCGGAGCAGGGGGGTGTTGCCAGGTGCAGGTAGAAGGGAGAGGGCCAGATGCAGGACTCGTGGGTGAGGGAGCAGAAGAGAGAGAGAAAGAGAGAGGGGAGGGAAACAAAAGGAAATATTTCATACTGGGCTGGGCCGGAGTGGAGGGAGGGTGGAAAGATTCTGGCTACAGGGTGCATTAACAATGGAAAAGGGGGGAAAGCTGAAAATGGAGATAGTGACACAAAGAAGAGAAAGGGTAAGCAGGACCTACTGAATAAGGATAGAGATACAGAGGGGACATGAAGAGGAGGTGAAATAGAGACATAGAAGTAATACTGAAAAAGTGTGTGTGTGGGGGGGGAGATAAAGACATTGAAAGGGCAAATGGTGAACATGGGGTAAAGACAAGGACAGAGACAAATGAAGATTCTGAAAAAGTGGTGAGATAGGGATATAGGTGAGATGGACACAAAGAAGGGGGATGCTGGAAAATAGGTGGAATGGTAATTCTGACAGACACAGAAGGGAAATGCTGGATCAAGGAGAGATGGGGCTCAGGCTGGATGGAATGAGGAGAAATGCCTTGTTGGCCCGGAACTTCCTCTCCTACATCAGAATTGACGTCAGGGAGCGGAATGCTGGTCAGCGCAACACTTCTGCAGGGAAAGCTTGGGACGGCGGTGGCTTGGGGGCTGTTCCCCGATTGCGGTGGCAGCAAACCGAGTGGCTTGGGGGACGGCACGGAGACAGAAAGAAGGGGGAACAGGGAGACAGAAAGAAAAAGTTGGGGGAGAGAATGAGGTCTGGAGGAGAGGAAACATACAGGAGGCTGAAAGAAAGGAAGAAAGATTGGATGCACAGTCAGAAGAAGAAAGTGCAACCAGAGACTCATGAAATCACCAAATAGCAAAGGTAGGAAAAATGATTTTATTTTCAATTTAGTGATCCTGTATATAGCATTAAGATAAGAAACAATATATGCAGTGTTAGATTTGTTTTATAATGGTTTTGCGGCTCCAAGTTGTTTTTTTCTTTTCGAAAACGGGTCCAAGTGGCTCTTTATGTCTTAAAGGTTGCAGACCCCTGGCCTAGTGGGAGATGGAGTTGTAAGTCATCTGCGAAAGAGTGGATTTTGATTTGGTGTTTCGGTGTCGGCATAGGGGGAGGTAGCTTTGTAAGTCGTCTGCGAAAGAGTGGATTTTGATTTGGTGTTTTTCCACTATGTTCAGAACTGGTTTGACATAGAGGTTGAAGAGGAGAGGTGATAGTAAGGCTCCTTGAGGCACTCCATAGTGCAGTAGTTTGGGTTCAGATAAGGATTTTCCTAGTAGAACTCTCTGCGATCTGTCATTCAGGAATGAAGAGAACCATCAAAGTGCATTGTCACGGATTCCGATGGTCTTTACCCTGGATAGGAGGTGAGCATGGATAATGAGACACCAGCGTACTCATAAAGCTGCAGTTGCCAATTAAGCTGCTAGCTTTCACTCAAGGTGTGCAAAATAATAAATATATGGAAATGACGCATAACGCAAGGTTTACCAAAATAATTATTTATTGCTTTTATTTTTCCATCATGGACCTCAAAAGGCTAGTTGCATTAGTGAGAGGTCGTTATAGTTGCCAAAATGCTGGCCTTCTGATAACGATCTCAACCCGATACTTCGAAGCTCCCCAATATATACCTTCAGTCCAGTTTGACATCATTGGCCGTCAGCCAATCAACTAACAGAGGCTGTACTTAAATTTAGACAAAGACCTTTTTTTTAACTTGGAATAAAAGTTCCAGAAATCATAATTTTTTTTTTTTACATTCATTCTTGAATATACATTAACATTTTATAACATATTCAATATGCAATATGGCAATAAATTTCTAACAAAATTTAAAAAATATGACCATGTAATCCCACTACTGATAAAATTTTACTGGTTACCTGTCTCCTATAGAATAACCAAAGATCTCCAAACAGCCAGAATTAATTAACAGATTGCTAATCCCATATACACCTTCCAGAATATTTAGATTGCAAAATCGAAAGCTTTTAGTAACACCCTCACCACAACAAATAATTTATGATACTACATGTTCCTCCATATTTTCAGTCACAGCCCCACAATTATGGAACTCCATGCCTTCCCATCTCCGTGAAGAATCTTCTATGGACAGATTCAAATCAAATCTGAAGACCATTCTATTCAAGGATGCGTTCAATTTATAAGCAACATTTTATCTTCATCTCTTCAACACAAACGTAATCTTCTCTTTCCTTAGTGTATTAATCTATTCAGAATTGTAGTTCTCCCCCCTCAACTCTTTATAATCAAATGTACAGTATATGACACAAGCAATGTTCTGTCTGTTGTCCGTCCTGTAAGTCCTAATATTCATTTTCCATTTTTTATCATTTTATTATTGTAAACCACCTACAAGTTATTATAGGCGGTATAACAAATTATAATAAAACTAAAAAAAAAAAACACTAAAAAAATTGTTCAATGCAAGCCTTGAGGGTCAGTGGTTGTCCCATTCATACTCTGATTCTTCCCTCTCTCCTTAAAGAATGACATGGAGATGGTTTCCCGCGGTTATCAGCGGGGATGGGAATGGTAATGAATTTTGTCACTGTCATTCTCTAGCCCACATTTTTAAAGCTGTGTTTAGGTCCTAACCCTTTCAACTTATAAAAGTAAACTAAACTAAAACTTAGGGCTCCTTTTACTAAGCTGTGATAGTGGTTTTAGCGTGCATTAAGCATGCTCTGAATTGCCGCGCATGCTAGACCATAATGCCAGCATTGAGCTGGCATTAGTTCTAACCAAGTAGCGTGGGTTTAGAGCGCGCTAAAATTCTGCCTGCGCTAAAAATGCTATAGCAGCTTAGTAACCGGGTCATCAACCAAGTCGGAGCTCAACTCGGTTAACTTTAAGAATAAAAATAATACAAATGAACAAGACGAGAGAAAAACTAATACAGGAGAGATAGAAGTAATTAATTTACAAAGTGCTTGGCAAACAGGATTGTCTTCAAAGCCTTCCTAAATAATAAGAAGGGGCCTAGGCTCCTTAGCGAGAGTGGCAAATTATTCCAGAGCTCTGTCAGTTTGAAGGAGAAGGAATGACTGAATTGCTTAATAGATTATAATACACTATATCATGTTTCTCATTCTTTCTGTAGCCCCTACCCTCTCTACCTCTTCATTCCTTTATATTTCCTTTCATGAGCAGCATATATTGATCCTGTGTGTCTGTCATAATTAGATTGTAAGCTCTTTCGAGCAGGGCTGTCTCTTGCATGTTTAATATACAGCGCTCTGTTCATCTGGTAGCGCTATAGAAATAATAAATAGTAGTAGTAGCAGCATTATAGATTTTCTGATGTTAGGGAAAATTGTTAATGAAATAAAATTGAAAAGAAATCATATGACCAATGAACCAAATATGGACCTAGTGGCAAAATGTAGTCATATGCAATTTATAATTGGATGTTAATTGAAGAGACTTAACTGTGATTGGAAATGTACTAACTTATGTATGAATAATAATAATGAAATGATGCCATAAAGTTAATAAAGTGGCCTGCAGCCCATGGCTCAAAGAGAGACACTTGGGTGGATACTGTCTAATTGTGCAGGCTGTCTGAGTACTCTCCCATGAAGGCCTTTAGGTTTTAAAGTTCAAATTTTGTCTGGCTGTTAATAATATAAATATTAATTTAGAACACACAATTTCAGAAACACAAACAGGCACAAACTTTTGTGGCTGCAATATCGATTACTGTTGCTACAAGCCAGTAGTTTATGCTTCCAAGGTTGTGTGCTCTCCATATTTATCTTTTACCATGAGATTACGACTCTTGATTCAGACTTTTAAATGCCGAAACAAGGCCCCGTGTTGAGTCATAACTTTATGGTGGACACTGAGAGCTCTTTTAATCTATTACTGAATAAAATTGGTGTTTGGACCTCTTCAGGCCTCTTTCCCTTTTTTTAGAAGACTATTTATCTGGTCCTGTTTTTTGACTGGTCTACCGTGGTGGGATCTATTTCTTTTTTGGATTAAATAATGAGGGCTTTTGGAGCTGTGGCATTTCTCCATCCACCAAAATTTGTAATTTTCTATAATTCTGTTGAACCCTCTTGGGGGGAGGAGAATAGGCAAGCCTAAACCCACCTCCAGGAAAAATCCAGGCTACAAATAAAAGATCTAGAGAAATTCCTCTTGAGACTGCTATTTAGAATTTAAAATTGTCATCCCACGAGCAGCTTAAAGAGTACAGGTTTTCTATTTGGATTCTGTTGAGCATCTGAAGATTAGTAGCATACGGATAAACCAGTTAACTGAAGCACAACAATTTTACTTTTGGTAGCTTTTACCTAAAACAAATGTTTCGCACACTACTACTGATAAGTGGTGATATAAATGTAGCTTCCGTATCTATAGTCCCTTATTGAATGTGAATTCTTGGTGGGGAGACACGGAGTATATAATTCATGGATGGCAGCAGTTGTCTTAGATTGGAATTGGACCAGCTAAATTGGGAGGTTGTGGTCTCTTGACTCATTCACCCTCAGAGATGTTTTCAGTTGACATCCAACATAGTGTGGGATTTGTAGTGATGATCCTTCCTATTGAAATCAGTGCTTCAGGTACCATAATACACAAAGATGAAATGGTCAGAATTCCAGGTCTATCTAAAAATCTCCAGCCTGGAACTAAGTAATTTGGCATTTCTGATTGAGCCACATACTTCCGATTTCAAAAACTCATAGCCTAGTCTTTCTTCTTCTGATCCATTAAGTTTTTGATGATAAATTATCTTATCACGACCATATTAGCCATGTAGTCAAAACCACTTTTTATAGGTTACGTCAAATTCGTTCTATATCTAAATTCTTATGTTCAAAATCTCTAAATATTCTAGTTCACTCACTAGTCATTTCTAAAATTGACTACTGTAATGCTCTGTTTAAATGACTTTCTCAAAAGGAAATTAGACGTCTGCAAATTATTCAGAATGCCTCAATTAAACTCATTACAAAAGTCAAAAAATTCGATCACGTCTCTCCCTTACTTGAGAAAGCTCATTGGCTTCCTGTCACTCACCGCATTATGTATAAACTATGCCTTCTCACTTTTAAATCTCTGGCTTCTAAAACCCCAGCCTTTATTTATTTTAATTCCGTACACATCGCCTAGACTTTTGAGGTCAAGTGACCAAAATTTGTTGGTCATTCCCTCTCTTAAAGTATTTAACACAAGGCGGCAGAATATTTTTTCTGTTACAGCTCCTCAATCTTGGAATTCTCTTCCAATTCACCTAAGAGATGAAAAGAATCTTGGAATATTTAAGAGTAAATTAAAGAGTCTTCTTTTTCAAGATGCATTCAATGTTTAATTGAACTGCTTTTGGCTCTGAAACTTTTTTTTAATTACTTCTATCATTTTTTATTCCCCATCCTATTGTTTTTACCTTAATTGTTCTACTTTTATATCTAAATTGTATGTCATCCCGAGTTTTCCTCTTGTTTCTTTTTTTTTATCAATGTATGTCTATCTTAATTTATTATGTATTAGTAGCTATGAAACTTGTTGTTTATATTTGTAATTTTAATCATTATTATGTATCAGTAGCTATGATACATTTCTTTTAAGTTTGTCTCCCCTTATTTTGTACTTTTGTTACTTTGTACATCGCTTAGAATTCGGAATAAGCGATTAATCAAATGTTATAATAAACTTGAAACTTGAACCCTGGCACTTCTGGATCCAGTCCTATGGTAGAGAGGAGTCAGAGGATGACATTTCCCAGAATCAGTGGAAAGCCTTGATTCTCCTTGGTGCAGAGGCCCTTATCAGCTCAGCCAGCCAAAGAAAAGTAACCTTTGTTTTCCTTCTAATTCATAGTCCCCTCTTAAAATTTTTTCTCTGACAAAGAGAACCTTCCAAATCCTGGAAAGTACTGAGTGACACAACAAGATCATCTATCACAGTCTATGCACTCATAGTAACATAGTAGATGACAGCAGATAAAGACCCGAATGATCCATCCAGTCTGCCCAACCTGATTCAATTTAAATTTTTTATTTTTTCTTCTTAGCTATTTCTGGGCAAGAATCCAAAGCTTTACCCTGTACTGTGCTTGGGTTCCAACTGCCGAAATTTCTGTTAAGACTTACTCTAGCCCATCTACACCCTCCCAGCCATTGAAGCCCTCCCCAGCCCATCCTCCACCAAACGGCCATATACAGACACAGACCGTGCAAGTCTGCCCAGTACTGGCCTTAGTTCAATATTTAATCTTATTTTCTGATTCTAGATCCTTTGTGTTCATCCCACGCTTCTTTGAACTCAGACACAGTTTTACTCTCCACCACCTCTCTCGGGAGCGCATTCCAGGCATCCACCACCCTCTCCGTAAAGTAGAATTTCCTAACATTGCCTTTGAATCTACCTCAAATTATGTCCTCTGGTTTTACCATTTTCCTTTCTCTGAAAAAGATTTTGTTCTAAGTTAATACCCTTCAAGTATTTGAATGTCTGAATCATATCTCCCCTGTCTCTCCTTTCCTCTAGGGTATACATATTCAGGGCTTCCAGTCTCTCCTCATACGTCTTCTGGTGCAAGCCTCCTATCATTTTCATCGCCCTCCTCTGGACCGCCTCAAGTCTTCTTACGTCCTTCGACAGATACGGTCTCCAAAATTGAACACAATACTCCAAGTGGGACCTTACCAATGACCTGTACAGGGGCATCAACACCTTCTTCCTTCTACTGACTACGCCTCTCTTTATACAGCAAAGCATCCTTCTGGCAGCAGCCACTGCCTTCTCACATTGTTTTTTCACCTTTAGATCATCGGACACTATCACCCCAAGGTCCCTCTCCCCGTCCGTGCATATCAGCTTCTCTCCTCCCAGCATATA
Source organism: Geotrypetes seraphini (assembly GCF_902459505.1). NCBI lineage: Eukaryota > Metazoa > Chordata > Amphibia > Gymnophiona > Dermophiidae > Geotrypetes > Geotrypetes seraphini. The sequence goes on along the minus strand of NC_047086.1, from coordinate 354,239,657 downwards.
TGGTTCCTTCCTATTATTAATCCCCAAATGCATTACTCTGCATTTCTTTGCATTGAATTTTAGTTGCCAGGCATTAGACCATTCCTCTAACTTTTGCAGATCCTTTTTCATATTTTCCACTCCCTCTTCGGTGTCTACTCTGTTACAAATCTTGGTATCATCTGCAAAAAGGCACACTTTTCCTTCTATCCCTTCAGCAATGTCACTCACAAACATATTGAACAGGATTGGCCCCAGCACTGATCCCTGAGGAACTCCACTACTCACCTTTCCTTCCTTCTATAAAGTTGGTAGAACCTAGGGTTACCGGTAGTAGGAAGATGGCAACACCTCTAGGCATTTTGAGACTCAACACTGACAGTCACTTATCTTAATTAATATGCAATGTCAGTCAGTGTGTAGGGAAAACTCAACAAAACATAGGTTTAGGGTCTTAGTAGTTTGCACCAAAAGATTTAGAGAAATCAACTGTTCATACCATCTTCCTTCCTGATTTTGTCATTTGATTATATTCTGCTGAAGGAAACACTTGCTTAGGAGGGTTGTGACATAAACCAGCAGAAATGTGGAGGTTATTTAGACTGGAAGCTTGCTGCAGTTCCTTATTGTGTAGGTGAATTAAGAGATGAAAAGTGAGAAGAAAGCAGAGTACGGTATACCTTTAATGTGAGGCAAAGCCCTGCTCCTACGTAATTCTAGTCTATCAGAGGAAATGGTATATAAACACCTTAACCTCAAACTGCATCTCATCTATCTCGATCAATATGGATTCTCTCAGAAATCAATTTTCAGCCACAAATATGATTGTTAAATAATTCACAACTTACAGGCCTTGAGGCAAGAAGAGGTTAGAAAGCTGAAGAGAGTGGTAATCTTGATCCTTCATGTAATTTCAATTAAAAGAGGAGAACATCTCTAAAATAGCTCTGTCAGAAAGGTCTGTTTTTAGTTCTGAGGATGTACCAGTCCAGTGAACTCATTTTATACCAAACGCTTACTAACTATTGAGATAGTAAAACAATTGCTTATAAAAGATTAGCAAAAGATATGCTCTAGGGAAATGAGGAAAGCATACAGAGTAAGCTTATATAATTTTTTCTAACCTATATGCATACACGTGTTTTGTATGTTTATCTGTTTTGTGTATGTAGTGTGTTTTTATCTTTGTATGCTGGAATGTTTGTGTGTCATTGCGTGCATGTTTGTGTGTGTGCATGAATTTTTAGGTCTACTCTGCTAGCGTGGAGAGGAGCAGATTTTAAATCTGCAGCTGGCAAGTGTATCCTTCGGGGACCTGTTTCAGCCAGCATGCTGAAAATTAGCAAAGTCTAGGGTCTGTTCCCCTGGTGTTTGTTCACCCCTTTGACTTGGTCAGGGGCTGGAGTACAGGCTGTTTAGGTGCTAAATAGCATTCCTTCGGGGCACTCACGGTGCTGGCTGCGTTTCATCTCCCCCTCTTTTCCGTGAGAGGTCTGGGTGTATGTGTGTGTTGAGGGTCAGTCTGTGGAGGTCCAACTAGTAGCCTGAAGATTCCAGTGAAGTGGCTGAGTGCCTGGAAGCAGAGGGCCTCTCCTAGAAAAGCTATACCTGAGAGGAGCTGAAGCAGGCAGCAGCAGCATCATTTCCCCAACACATGGTCTGTGAGTAAGGCTGTGACAGTCTGTGTGAAAAATTGAGGGGGGAGGGGGGTGTCTTCAAATGCTGTTTTTAATTGTTTCTATGTTTCTATGCAAGCAGTGTCTCACTTCCTGCTCACCACATATTAGCTTTCCCATGTATTCATCATTATAGGACCCCCCAGGGACCCCTGTAGAAGACTTTTTGACAAAACGCGGACCGTGTTGGGTCCTGCATCCCTAGCGGACTAGGTCCTTTAAGATTTTTATGTGGATCATTTTACTTTTATGTGAATGATATTAGTGTACCTTTGGAACTTTGACATTTTCAAATAAAGTCCATTTAGGAACATTGCCATTCCACAGAGTTTCTTTTGATTTCCTCTCGAGTGAAGCAGGAAGGCAGGAATTTCAAGTTTAGCTCCAACATGGCCTCTGAAGCATGGTACATGGCTTTTGAGCCTGTTAGTGGAGCAAATATTTCCATAGGAGCCCCAGAACTGTGGTACGATTCGCCAAACTGGCGCAGAGGCTCTGCTGCCAAAGAAGAGGCATCACCTCCATTCTCAAAGGGAAGGAGAATTACCTGCTAAGGCCTTTACTCCAGAGTTCATTAATCTGCTCTAGCAGGCATATGCTCAAAGAGGCGAAAGCCATGTCTAGGCTATATCCTAAGGAACAAGAGTTCCAGAAAATGTATGCTAGGCTAAAGGTAGACTCCCTGGTGGCACAGGTGACTAACATAGAAACATAGAAACATAGAAATAGACGGCAGATAAGGGCCCACGGCCCATCTAGTCTGCCCACCTTAATGTCCCTCCCCTACCTTTGCCCTGTGAATAGATCCCATGTGCCGATCCCATTTGGCCTTAAAATCAGGCACTCTGCTGGCCTCAATCACCTGTAGTGGAAGACTATTCCAGCGATCAACCACTCTTTCAGTGAAAAAGAATTTCCTGGTGTCACCTCGTAGTTTCCCGCCCCTGATTTTCAACGGATGCTCTCTTGTTGTCGTGGGACCCTTGAAAAAGAAGATATCTTTCTCCGCCTCGATGCGGCCCGTAAGATACTTGAACGTCTTGATCATGTCCCCCCTCTCTCTGCGCTCCTCGAGCGAGTATAGCTGTAATTTGTCAAGCCGTTTTTCGTATGGTAGATCCTTGAGTCCCGAGACCATCCAGGTGGCCATTCTTTGCACCGACTCCAGTCTCAGCACATCCTTGCGATAATGCGGCCTCCAGAATTGCACACAGTATTCCAGGTGGGGCCTCACCATGGATCTATACAATGGCATAATGACTTCCGCCTTACGACTGACGAAACCCCTTCGTATGCAGCCCATGATTTGTCTTGCCTTGGACGAAGCCTGCTCCACTTGATTGGCAGACTTCATGTCCTCACTGACGATTACCCCCAAGTCTCGTTCTGCTACCGTTTTTGCTAGGATCTCGCCATTAAGGGTATAAGACTTGCATGGATTCTGGCTGCCCAGGTGCATAACTTTGCATTTTTTGGCATTGAAGTTGAGTTGCCATGTCCTAGACCATCGCTCCAGTAGGAGTAGGTCGTGCATCATGTTGTCGGGCACTGAATCTTCGTCTGTTGTGCATTTGCCCACTACATTACTCAGTTTGGCGTCATCGGCGAATAATGTTATTTTACCTCGAAGCCCTTCTGCCAAGTCTCTTATAAAGATGTTGAATAGGATTGGGCCCAAGACTGAGCCCTGTGGTACTCCACTAATCACCTCCGTCATTTCGGAGGGGGTGCCGTTCACCACCACCCTTTGGAGCCTACCTCCAAGCCAGCTCCCAACCCATTTCGTCAATGTGTTACCTAATCCTATAGAACTCATCTTGCTCAGTAACCTGCGGTGTGGTACGCTATCGAATGCTTTGCTAAAGTCCAGGTACACGATGTCCAGGGACTCCCCTATATCCAGCTTCCCCGTTACCCAGTCAAAGAAGCTGATCAGGTTGGATTGGCAGGATCTCCCCTTAGTAAATCCATGTTGTCGGGGATCCCGTAGATTCTCCTCATCCAGGATCTTATCTAATTGGTGTTTGATTAGAGTTTCCATTAGTTTGCTCACTATCGATGTTAGACTCACTGGTCTGTAGTTTGCTGTCTCCATCTTTGAGCCTTTCTTGTGGAGTGGAATGACGTTAGCCGTCCTCCAGTCCAACGGGACGCTGCCTGTACTAAGGGAGAGGTTGAAGAGCGCGGACAGTGGCTCCGCCAAGACATCACTCAGCTTCCTAAGCACCCTGGATAAATGCATGTCTTTATCCTATGAGGGAGGATTTATGCTGAAGGATACACAGGACCGCAGTGTGGATATGGTCCTCAGGAGGCAGTTTGAGGCCCTGGCCCTAGGAGTTAAGGTGGTGTCAGCTGCTTTTTTCTTAGCATGCGCCTGCCATTCATAACTGTGAACCCTGGGTATAAGCAGCTGAGCCATTACTTCAACTCGTGCTGGCAGGGGTGGACTATGTGGCTGATGCACTTTATGATGTAATTAGGGTCATGGTGAAAGTCTCCGTTTATTCCATCTCTGCCGCAAGCGTACTGTGGATCAGACAATGGACAGGCAAGTCAACCTCCAAGACTACGCTTAGCAGGCTCCCCTTCAAGGGACAGATGTTTTTTGGCAAAGGCCTGGATGGTTTTATGGCCAGTATGCAAAATTGTCATCCCAAGTCTTTACCAGACAGCAGACCTTGAGTGACTGGAATCCAGAAAGGAGCTCCTTTCAGGGGGTCCCAACATTTTCACCAGTACGCCTTAGGAGTCTCGTCTCAGAGAACCTATCAAGGTTATAGACAAATATATTACAGAAGCCAGAAAATCCAAAATACAGGTTCCGGGGCCATAATGGCAACAAAGAAGCCACAATGATACCAGGCCTCCAGCCACCTTTCAGAAAATTGGAGGTCACCTCTTGGACTTTTTGGAGGCTTGGGAAAGCATAACGACAGATCTTTGGGTCTTGAATATTTGTCAGAGAAGGTTACAGGATAAAGTTTTGCATATCCTCTGTCAAACTGGTTCATAGATTCTCCAGCGGGCTGACCAGATTGGTTGGTCCAAGTCTGGTCAATGTTAAACAGATTGCTGGATGTTCAAGGCTTAGAGCCAGTTTGGGAAGAACACTTGGGCTTGGGCATATACTTGATATACTTTTTTGTGTCCAAGAAGGATTCCGATGACTGGATCCATTCTGGATTTCAAACATGTCAAATCAGCCCTGAGGGTTCTGTTTTTCTGGATATAGATGGTGAGATCTGTCATTGCAGCGATACTACCGGGAGAGTTTCTGGCCACCCTGGATTTGACAGAGGCTTATCTCCACGTTCCAATTTTCCTGACACACAGAAAGTTCCTGAGGTTTCATGTGTTGGAGAATCACTATCAATTCTCAGTGCCATTTGGGCTGGCAGTAGCACCCTGGGCATTCACAAAGGTGATGGTGGTGGTAGCAGCTTATCTCTGCACGGCAAGCTGGCTGGTTCATCCTTATCTATGTCACTGGCTCATCAGAGCCCCCTCTCAAGAAGAGGAACAAGGAACAGTGGCAGTAGTTGTGCAAACTTTGCAGAGTGTGGGCTGAATTTTTAAACTTTTGAAAGAGCCAATTATTCCCCACTCAATCTTTGGAATGCCTGGGAGTTCTGTTCAAATGGTGGAAGGCCAAGTTTTTCTACCAGAGGCAGACAGACAGAAGCGTTGGAAGCAAATAATGAACCTCCTGTCACAACCAGCGCCTACAGTGTTGACACTATCTACAGGTTCTGGGTTCGATGGCAGCTGCCATAGAAATAGTATCATGGGTAAGGGCGCACTTGAGTCCACTTCAAGATGTACTCTTGTCTTGTTCTCTCAAGAGAAACTTCTTATAGGCCCCTCTACCCTGAACGGAGGCAGCCCACAGCAGCATGAGCTGCTGGCTCCACCCACAGTCTCTAGCAAAAGAGATTCCACTTCAGATCGATTCCTGGTCACACTGACAATGGATGCCAGCCTGTTTGGCTGGGAGGCACACTGCAGTGGTCAATCGGTGCAAAAGTGGAAGAGGTTGATAAAGAGGCTAGAACTGAGAGCGGTCTGCCTGGCTTTGAGAAACCTACAGTCAGTGCTGGAAGGTAGAGCTGTAAGAGTATTCTCAAACAATGCCACAGCAGTGGCCTATGTCAACTGATAGGGAGGCACCAAAAGTACATCGCTCCAACTACAGTTGAAACTAAAGCACCTGCTGGCCATCACGGTGGCAAACATAGCTGGAGTGGACAATGTGCAAGCGGACTACCTCAGCAGACAGATACTGGACACAGGAGAGTGATTGTTGACCCTGTGGGCGTTCCAAGATATTGTCAGACGTTGGAGGCATCTGACGTTTGCTCTGATGGCAACAGCACGTATCAGGAAATAACTAGACTGCTAGATATGTATCCTCCATGGTCCCTGAAAGGCCATGTGGTCCATTGCATAGCATCTCACCCAAAAATACTTGGACTAGTGATGAAGCTACTAAGTAGGAAATTTAAAGCAAACCAGAGAAAATATTTCTTCACAT